>NC_138102.1:52417532-53128366 GCF_964146895.1 Miniopterus schreibersii | reverse complement strand
ATAATGGGTATATGACTATGAAAAAATGCATAAACAGAATTTTAAAACATAACTTCAAGAAATGAAAAAAGTCATTGTAATTACATCAAGAAAGCGTTAAATAGCATATTTGACACAAATGAATGGAAAATTAATGAACTGGAAAATTTACCTGAAAAATTAATTAGAAATCAGTGTACAGATAAAGAAATAGGGCATATGAAGTTTCAAAAGGCATGGGGAATAGAATGATAATAACCAAAACTGGAATTCTGAAAGAGAGGAGAGAAAAAAAATGTGGTGAAGACAAATATTCTAATCTCTGATACAATGGCAAGTTTTTCAGAATTAATGAAATACATAAATTCATATATTGATGAAGACATCTTAATTCTGAGACATAAATGAAAACAAACCTATATCTAGATTTACATGCATAAAACTTCCAAACAGAAAATGACAAATAAAAAATCATATAAGCAACTCCTTTACTCCACACCCCATCAAAAGTACACATTGCCAAATATAGGTAGAGCAACATAAGGAAAATTGTGGACCAATATTTTTATTATATTATGATCATAGGTACAAAAATAATAAAATATTCAGACATTAAACATAACAACTGAAACATTTACTAAATGAATGAAAGAATAGTTTAATCTCTATTAACATTACTCATTGGCATGGTAATATTAACTGAGTAAAAAAGAAACTGAATGATAAATTAAATAGATGTAGAAAAATTATATGAAAATTTTATTCCCAACTCAATATATAAATTCTTAGTAGTCTACAAAAAGTATCTGCCAATGCATTATAAGAGATGTTATACTTTATGGTGAGAGATTAGAAGCACTTTTTTTTAAAGTCAGGGCTAAGGCAAGGATAGCTTCTTTTATTCCTAATATTCAACTTCTATTGTAGACAGTGCAACAAGACAAAAAAAAGGGGGGGAGGAGGAGTAGAAAAATTGCAAAGGATAAAATAAAATATTTGTTTCAAATATTATCTATAAATAAATTAAATCTAAGAAAATATTTGAATCATTACTAATAACAGTGTTCAGAAAGTTTGCTGAATTAAATCTCAAACTAGCAAATTTTGTACATAGCATTCCTGTGTTCCAGTAACAACCAATTAGATAATATATAATGGTCTTATCTTAAAATGTAACAAAATCATCTAAGGTACTCAGAAATAATTCTAACAAAACACATGCACAGTTTTTATGGAAAACATTCTTAAACTTGAGAGGTAAATGAGGGACACACACACACACACACACACACCATACAAATGCACAAACATTATTCATGAAGGGATGGCAAGAGTCGATATTATAGAGAAGTCAGTTTCACTGGATTTAATCTAAAGGTTTTATGCACTTTCAGTCAAAATTCCAACAAGACTTATTTTTAGAGAATGCTTCTTTTTAAATTTTTTTCACATTGAAAAATGAATGGCCAGGCATGGGAGTGTGTGGTGTCCTAGCTGCCATCTGCAAAGCTGCTGTCTCTGCCAGGACCACCACAGCCCCTGCCCTTCAGCCACAGCCACCACCACTGTGTTGCCACCACCTCAGACCATCTGTATGATTAGGCCACAATCTTCAACGAGCAAACATATTCTTCAGTTCTGTGGTGTTCTTGAAGGGCAGTGGAGATACCTGCCAGACACAGTATCACCTCTATGCAGAGACGTGAACTGTAGAAATTCATTACTACTCCACCAAGAAACTTCCAAAAGAGTGGTTAACCTGGACACAGAAGTGTTGAATTGAAATTGCATAGCATTTTACAAGAGTTCTCACCTGGATAGGGTACACCTCAGTGCACTTCCTTTCTATTGCTTCAGTATTACTGGGTTGAAGAATTGCTGCTTGTTAAGAGGTTCATTTTATTTCTCATTACTCCCAACTTCATACTCAAAGTACTGAGAAGTTCAAGTGAAGTATATTGAAGTAGACTCAGTTTCTTTGCATCATTTCTGTATTCAATTTTTAAATTCTTTCATAACCCTATCGAGTGTCTTTTAACTAACATGGCTCAAACGAACCACCCAGCTCCTGTGGAAGTCACACACAAGAATATGAGATTTCTCATTACACACAGTCCAACCAATGCCATCTTAAACAGATTTGTAGAGGAACTTAAGAAGTATGGAGTTACCACAATAGTAAGAGTATGTGAAGCAACTTATGACACTACTCTTGCGGAGGAAGAAAGCATCCATGTTCTTGATTCACCTTTTGATGGTAGTGCACCACCATCCAACCAGATTGTTGATAACTGGTTAAATCATATAAAAATTAAGTTTCATGAAGAACCTGGTTTGTATTGCTGTTCATTGTATTGCAGGCCTTGAGCTCTGGTGCTTGTTGCCCTGGCATTAACCAAAGGTGGAATGAAGTATAAAGATGCAGTACAGTTCATAAGACAAAAGCAGCATGGAGCTTTTAAAGGCAAGCAGCTTTTGTATTTGGAGAAGTATCATCCTAAAATGTGGCTGCACTTCAAACACTCCAGTGGTCACAGAAACAAGTGTTGCATTCAATAAAACAGTTGCCTGATTCCATTGCCTTGGAAGTGGGACTTGAGGCAGGACCTAATTTGTCATACATATTAGGGTTGGTGAATAAGTCTAATGAAGCTTCCATAGAAGCGTTGAAAAGCAGCTTTGCCAGGCCACAAGCTTGACAGAATTGCAACCTCTATATTTGGGTTACAATCAACCTATTTTGACACTTAGCAAACAGTTCTTACTGTTCAGCATTTAAATGTGCTTACCATTTGTACCAATGCTGTATTGAGTTATGTCTTTAAATCTAGTCCCATGCCAGAATCTTATCAATATATAAGAGATTTAGAAAGATTAGGTGCCAAAATACTGAGCATAAGACTTGTATATTTTTAATATCATAGAGAACTAAAATCCCAGGAACTCTGAACACTCTGGACCTTATATGGTTTATCCCTTCAGTCATTTCAAACATAAGTAGGGCCTATATGGTTATTTGCTTGCTCATTTTATGTTACATCTCCCACATTCATGCAAGTATATATCAGGTGTGCTCAACTTTTAATTTGTATACCAAGTCTTAGTTATTATTTAATATCCTTCTATAAATCTCATTTTGTGCTGTTATGGAAAGTGTCCATTTTGAAAATCTACATTGTACAGAGCACATGCCTTTAATGTCTCCAGACAAAAAGCCTTACAGTTAATATTAATGTTTGCACTTGGGGTGCAATTTATAGGGGGGGCTGAGAAAAGAATGGGAGGGAGCTATTAAGTATATTTAGTAAAATGTTGCCTTTGTCTTGTGTTGAATATGTAGAATATGCTCTTTAGTAAATATTTTTTTGAAGGTAGAGATGCTTCGTTGTAGCTAAAACAACTCTTAATCATAAAAATGCTGAAATTCTTGTATATTTTTTTACATTCTGAAGTTGTTTACCAATGTTTTTTGTTTAAAGTGTGATTTTTTCCCCCCTTCCTGTGCTCCCTTGCAAAAAAAGAAGTGGGTTTCTGTTAATGAATTGAGCAGACATCTAATATTTTATATGCTATTTGAGCTGTGTAACTTAGTATTTGGATATTTGATAATTTGTTTTATTATATAATTGATAAAATGGTGATGTGTATTAATGTTAGTTCAACCATATATTTATACTGTATGGGGATGTGTGGTTATAGTTCTGTGGGAGAAATAATTTGTCAGTGTTCACCAGCTTGTAAAAATCTTTTATGAGAGCTTAAATATCTAAATAAATAATGAGATGCATTAAAAAAAAAATGGCCAAAAGTAGTCAAAACAACTTAAGGAAGAATAAAATAGGAGAACTCTACTATGAAAAAATCTATACAGCTAGAATGATTTATACTTATTAATATTGGTGGAGTGTGTGACAAATATAAAAGTGGAACAAAATATGAAGCACAGAAACAGACTAATGTACATAAAAACTTTATTAAATGACAAATGTGTCATTATAATTCAATGAGGAATGAAGACACTATTCATTGAAAAATGTTAGGACAATTGGCTATACATATGGAAGATAATAATATTATATCAACATACTGTAAACAAAAATAAACTCCAGATGCATTAAGTACCTAAGAGAATTTTTTTTAATTTAGAAAGAAAAATAGGAAGATAATTTAATGATACAAAAGTGTGGGAAATTTCTAGGCAGGCTGAAAACCTTAAAAACATTAATATTGATGAATTAGACTTCATTTAAAAAAATTCTGCACTAAAAAAGATATCATAAAATTTTATTTAAACCACAAACTGTGAAAAGATATTTGCAACACCCATAATTTATAGTATAAGTTTTCAAGATATACACATCATTCCTAAAGATCAATTAGAGATAAACAATAAAAAGCATATGAATGATGAAGATGAGGGAAAAATCTAAATAGCCAATGTAAATATGAAAAGATGCTCTACTTCTACAAATCACGGAATTTAAATCAAGATAATAGGCTTTCATTTTACACTCATCCAATTGGCAAAAATGAAGAAATCTGTTAATATCAAGTGTTGGCAATGATGAAACAGGAATTCTCCATGTGTGGATATGTAAATTGGAAAACCATTGTATTGGTCAGGGTCCTAGCAGGAAACGGATGGCATACTCAAAAAAAGTAACTGAAGAGAGAGTTTAAAGAAGGGAATATTTACAAAGCTGAGAGTAAGGGTTAAGAGAAATTGACAGGGGATGGTGAAGCACTATGGGGTTAGTAACACCAGCACGCTGTTACTGCCTTAAGCCTGAAGGGTGATGACCAGAACAGCTAAAGAGCTGTCTTTTCAGGAAAGAAATACCCAGCTGAAGTTGTGACCTTCATAGAGGAAGGCAGAGGTGGTAAACCACACCTAACCGTGTAAGGAGCTTACTTCCCCCAAAGTTCTATTTCCTAAGCTCCTGTTGGTACTTCTTATTGGCCAAACCCAATAGAAGCATAAGGTCATGGGAACCAAGTTGGTAGCGCTCATAAAGGTTAGTCTCCTGGGTCACAGAACAGGGTGGAATAGGATGGACAATGTCAAGAAGGGCAGATGGAAAACAGCTAGCATAACAGCAGTGGAGAGAAATGTGGTAAAATTTAGTAGCTTTGAATATATGCACATCCTCTAACCTACAGTACCCTTTCTAGGTATATACTCAGGAGACACATATGTGGACAAGAAAACACATTGAATTAAATGTTTGCACATAAAAGCATTGTTTATAACAGCAAAGAATTTTGCAACCACCTAAGTGTTCATTAACAGAAAGTTTGGTAATATCATATATTTATACAATGAAATACCACATAACAATAAGTATGGTGAACTAGAGGTACATTATAAATATAGGTAAATCTAAAAATAATGCTGTTGCATGAATAAAGCAAACTGCAAAAAACTATACCCAGAGTTATATGATTTAGATAATTTTTTCCCCCTAAAAAAGTACACAGAGAAACCCCTTCATTTTTTTCATGGAAACATGAACGTGCAGTAATAAAAAGCACTCCTGTATAAGAGCGCGACACACCAACTTCACAACAGTGGTTAGCTCTGAAAAAGGAAACAGAACATATAGGGGAATTGCCTTTATTTGCATCTACAATGTGTTTATATTTTTATAAACAGATTTGAAAAAATTACTATCAACTCTCCAGTCTAAGTCTATGTGTGGGTATGTTTTTAGTTCTTTTGTCAGGAGCTGCATTGCTGGGTTTTATAAGGTTAACTTTATAAAACACAGATAAACTTTTCTTTTTTTTTGTTTCATGATTTTTTTTAAATTTTATTTTTGTTTGAAATATTACAGATGTCCCTTTTTCTCCCCAATGACCCATTCCACCCTGTCCCATCCCCCTCCCCAGTCCCTCTCCCCACCATTGTCTGTGTCCTTGGGTTGTACATATATGCATATAAATTCTTTAGTTACTCTCTCCCCCTCCACCCACCCTCCTCCATCCCTCTGACATTCATCAGTCTGATCTATGCTTCCATGTCATTGAATCTATTCTGTTCATCAGTTTATTAAGTTCTTTAGATTCCACAAATAAGTGAGGTCATGTGATGTTTGTCTTTCACTGCCTGGCTTATTTCACTTAGCATAATTTTCTCCAGGTCCATCCATACTGTCCCAAAGGGTATGAGATTCTTCTTCTTTACACCTGCATAGTATTCCATGGTGTAAATGTCCCACAGCTTTTTTACTCACTCATCTACTGATGGGCACTTGGGTGTTTACAGATCTTAGCTATTGTAAACTGTGCTGCTATGAACATCGGGGTACATATATTCTTTCTGATTAGTGTTTCAGGATTCTTAGGATACATTCCTAGGAGTGGAATCACTGGGTCAAAAAGCAGCTCCATTTTAAATTTTTTGAGGAACCTCCATACTGTTTTCCATAGTGGCTGCACCAGTCTGCATTCCCACCAGCAGTGTACTAGGTTCCCCTTTCTCCACACCCTCGCCAGCACATGTCGTTTGTTGATTTGTTGATGGTGCCATTCTGACAGGTGTGAAGTGATACCCCATTGTGGTATTAATTTGCATCTCTCTGATGATTAGAGACGTTGAGCATTTTCTCATGTGTCTCTTGGCCATCCGTATGTCCTTTTTCAAGAACTGTCTATTCAAGTCCTTTGCCCATTTCTTAATTTGGTTGTTTGCCTTCCTCTTGCTGAGAGACAAGCTTTTCAAAGTGACTGCAAAATTCTGCTTTCCTGCTATAGCTTGTTACAGTCATTCTATAGTCACATGGCACTTGGTATTGTCAGACTTTTTAATTTAGCCATTCCATCACTAGTAGAATTTATGTAGTGGTATCTTATTATGGTTTTAACAGGCATTCATCTAATACTAATGAGGTTGAGTATATTTTTAATTTTCTATTTGTGTATCTTCTTTGGAAGAGCATTTATTCAAATATTTTGCTCATTCTACCCCCCTCCCCCATGTGTTGTCTTATTAGATTGTTAGAATTCTTTATATATTTCAGGTACAGACCCTTTATAAGATATATATTTTTGCAAATATTTTCTTCTGGTCCATGACTTGCCCTATTTATTTAAAGCAGAAAAGTGGTTGCTAAGAGCTAGGAGGTGGGAGGGAACTGGCTACAAAGAATGATGAGAGAATGTTTTTGAGGGTGATGGAAATGTTTTATATCGTAATCATGATGGTAATTACACAGCAGTATATATTTGTTGAAACTTATCTAAATTTGGACTTAAAATTGATTAATTTGTTTCTATATAAATTATACTTTGAAAAAGCTACTTAATACATTTTTAAATTAAGTATGGTAAATTTTAACATGAGCTAAATTTTTAAATTCACTAGCTACATTAGTGCTATATTGATTTTTATACATTTTTGTATGTTTAAATTATTGTGTAGTTTTAAAATATGAGAGAAACAGTGTCCTTCTGGTTTTAACTTTGTAAAATCCGGCTTCTTTGATGAACCATTGATTCAGTGGGGAAACTAATCTGGAGTGAAAATTATTAGTGAAAACTATTAAAATGAAAAAATGTACCTATCCCTTCTATGTCTGAAAAGCTTAATTGTTCCAGACAGATTCTGGAATTTACAGGCTTCTGGACATTAATTTATCAATTTTTTAATTGCACACGAACTAAGAGTGCAGTTCTGCTCCACCGAAGGCATGGCAGCAATAAAGCATCGTGTGTGACACTCTGAACGAGCCTTCACAGACATTTCCACTTGGTGAGAACATTTTAGGCTCCCCAGCTGCTTTGGTTAGGGAACTTGTTAAAAGATTGTTAAATTGATCATCTGATTTGGAAATCATCTGATTGGAAATTTGCATTCGCTGGAGAGATATTTTCTTACCACTGTCTCAAGTGGGCACTTAATCACCCTCCCATTTATTCAAATAGCAAATGTAAACTCACCATCACTCTCTATACCCAAGGCCTGAGTGAGAAGCTGCACAGCATACTGGACTACACATGGCGTTTAGAATCAAATCTTCTCTTAGTCACAGTTAACCCTGATGCCTGGGTAGGGCATGTACCTTATTCATGCCTTAATTTCCTGTCCTTCAAAAGGGATACCATAATGCCTACCTCACAAGTTTCTTGTATTAAATATCTACTTAACACTCTATCCATAGGAAGCATGTGAGATGATGTACTGTTCTTGTCACATAGTAGAAATAATCAATGGAAGTGTTATTATTACTAATATAATTAGTATTTATTCAATGAATAGTTGTTTCCTATCATTATCTCCTTAACTCCCCACATATCTATTATTATCCATAAATGCAGCAAAAGTATACAGTAGGTATTTCCAAATTAATGCTTGGTAAAAATTACTTAAAAGAGAGTATTGAACATAGAAAAGACATGAAGTAATGGTCATCGAGAGTACTTAAAATATTTCACAGAAAAAATAGATGTTTTAAGTCAAGAATACTAAACTATTTCTATTTTATTAATGCATCTTTAAAAGTGTAGCCTAGGCTAAATGATTTATGACAGTACTTTGTAGTATATTAGAAGTGCCCTATAGTATATTTTGTAAATACAGTGACATTTTAGCGATAAGAGCTCTCCTTACATGTCTGTTATTAAATCATTTCTCCAAAGACAGGTTAAACTGCCAAGTTTAGGGTAAGAATTATAGGGTTTATAGATTCATGACATGAAAATAAGTATGCTTAAGCTGCGTAATGTATATTCACTGTGAAGGTGGGATATAGCAGAACAAGAAATAATTACAATACTAAGAATGTAAAAAAGTGAGCAAAATAATTTTTTTTAGTGTCTAAGCTCTCTTAAAATTACTTTCACTCTTGCTCTTTGCTTAAATAAGAATAAAATGTTACCAGAATTGTCATTTTTATTTGGCTCACTCCAAAAGCTGTGACCACCTCGGCAGTATTTTCATTAAAGACTAACTCCGATTGAGATTAGGACTAGCTGACAGAGAGAGGGCTGACTTTTGCACTTGAGTTGGAATTCTGGCAGTTATCAAAAGAAGTAAAAATAAAATTGGTAAGTTTAAATGTTGATGAAATATTACTGATTCCAATACAATTGCAACATTTTCATTTATTAGAGAACTGAACAAAAGACGTACATAGAATGCCAATGTGGCAAACTGGTCTGATTTAACACATCTCAAGGGAAGTCTGAACTGTACCCTTCAGGGGTGGTGTGGGTCAATTTTACTTCCCATGAGCGTCATTGAGTTTGTCCCCTGAAAGGGGTACTGGTTCATGAAATAAAGTTAATAAGCATGTAGATATAAAATTTTATAACTAGGTGAATATTGATTATTGAGTTTTCTACTCAGAACAACAACAGTGAAGTCCCCATTTCATATCATTCTTGTCCTATAGAATCTTGCTTAGAGATTTGGGCTACAGAACACCAAGACAGGATTTGAAGCACAGTAAAAGAAACTAGGGCACATGAGCTCTTAGCAAAGGCATAAGTTACTTTTGAAATAGTTTATATTAGCAGTTCTCAAACTTTAGCTTGCATCAGAATGACCCCAGTTGTTGGATTTCCACCCCCACAGTTTTTGATTCAATAGGTCTGGGGAGGTTTCCATGAATTTGCATTTCTAACTGGTTCCCAGGAGATAGCTGCTGCTGGTCTGCCACCATTCTTGAGGTGATTTGGTGTTTATGCTATGGGTGTCAGTAAGTCAATTTCCCATTTCCTAGCAGCTGGGAGAGTAGGGTCTGTTTGAGGAATGCCAGACAATTATCTTTCATTTCTTCATTTACTCAATAAATTCTTGCCAGGTGCCCATAGATTCTTACTAAATTCTAAATACAGGGTGAGGAAAAAGTAGGTTTACAGTTGTGAGTACACAAAACACAGAGCTTATTCTTGTATTATTATTGATTGATTATTGTATTATTTTCCATATGAACAACTATAAACCTAACTTTGCCCACCCTGTATACAGCTATGAATAATAAGACTTAGATCATCATTGCTTTCAATGTGCCTAAGAGCTAATCATGGAGTTCTGATAAAGTATGTGATGATTATAAGTAAGGTTGCTATGAAACATAAGAGAGGAACACCACACAGACTTGTGGGGGTAGACAGGGAAGTCTTCCTGGGGAATGACACCTCCACTTTTCTGATATCTCCACTAAACTAAAAAATGAAAGAAAACAAAAGCCTATAACTTTTGAGCTAGTGCCTCTCCCCTTAATTAATGTGAGAGCTTTCTTAGAATGTTCAACCTGCCACCTCTCTTAGCTACTCACAAAAACCTCAACACCACTACTGTGTTATAAAAATGCAAATATAGTCACATCACTCTCATGCCTGAAGCTTCCTATAGCTTTGGGATAAATGCCAAACTTCTCTATGATCTTTTCCAGTTTGCACTTTTAACTTTTAAGCATGCTACCAGCCACCCAAACACCTTATTCTCCAATCTTGTGGTACTTCTTGCTTATCCTGAACATGTTCTTTTTCTTTTACATCTAGATATTGTGCATGCTCTTTTCTCTATCTTGATATTTTTGTTTTGTTCCTGTATTGCCCACCTTCATCTTTTCTGTTGTAGCTCGATGTTTTGGTCTCCTATGAAGCCTTTTCTTGATCTTCTCTGGAGGATAATCACTTCTTTTTCTGTGTTACAAACATCTGGCAGATATGTCCTTGTTAAGTGTGATGGGCTAATTGTCTGTTGACTTGTCTATCCCCTAAACCAGTGACTTTCAACTGGTGTGCTGAAAGAATTTTTAAGACATGCAATACCTGACTACTTAGGGGCACTGACCTCTTTGCCCTTAGATTGTCAAATAAAAAAATGACGACAGCCAACAACAATAGATGTCCAGTGTCAATAAATCAAAATTACACTTATTTTTTTGTCAGATCAGCAAAATATATATTTTTTGGTGTGCCTCAGAATTTTAGTAATTAGTTTATGTATAGCATGAGATGAAAAAGGTTGAAAATTGCTGCCCTAGACTAGACTGTGGATTCCTGCATGACAGAGACTATGAATTACTTATTTCATAACATAGTACTTACACAAAACTAGGTACATAATAGGTGCTCATTAATTGGTTACTGAATTAAAAATTTATGTCCAATTATTTCTACCTTGGTTGTTACCACAGCCTAATATTTTTAACTTAATACCAATTTTAAGTATCTAGATGACAGAATCTGACAGACACAGCTTGAGTCTAGAAACCATTATTTGTCCTTTAAGCTGTGACTTGTTGGGGATGGGGCAGAGTTGTACAATACATAAAGTTTTCCCTTATCAGTTGTGGGTAGGCAAGTTAAACACCGAGGGCAAGGGAGGGCGTGAGCAAAAATGATAGATTCATGTGTCTCATTTATCCCCCTTCAAGTCCCCAAATATCCCTGATAGTGTAAAGATGTCAATCCACAAGAACAGAAATAACTAGAAAAGAGAAAATAGCAGATGAGTGCTTCAATGAAATGTGGGAAGATGAGAAGTCAAAGGAAAATGATAACCAATTTAGAAGAACAGAGAAAGTTTGAACCTAATTATCTGCTGAGGGGAATTATGGATGAGCCAAGTTAATCCATGGAATTCTGAGGAACTCAATGATTGGAGGTACCCCAGGTAGACAGAACAAAGAGTTATGCATAGGGTAATGTTTCTACAAGGGACTTCTTTTCCAGCATTTTCTGGAAAATTATATTTTTCTGAACCCAGAGAAAAAATCAATTGGGAAAATAAGAATTACAATTTCCCTGCAAGAATTGAAGCTTAATAATTATCATAGAGGTGTTACTAGTCTGAAGAAATAGACTGATCTCAAGTTGGAAGCAGGAACAGAAATCACTGATATGCAGAGTCAGGGAATAAGATGGAAATTTCCAGAACTAGGACATGAGCAGAGAAACAGTTAAGATCTAATCAGTGGCTGTTGCCATGTTATAAGTGTTTGTGGCCCCATCTGCTGCTAAGAGTACATCATTATTGCAAATAAAATAAATATTATTACATTTATATGCATAGTATACTTTATACAAATCCTTAGAAAGTTATTCCAGAAGCAAAATAAGTTCTTAAACTGGCAATTTCTACATGTGATTTTGTGTAGTGCTACTAATTGTATTAGGATATCAGAATGTTATGTTGCTATAATATAACCCAATAATGCTAGCTGGACTTTTTCAATGTTTGAAAATACTCTATAAGCTACAGGGGTTTGTAAACACTTTAATAGAAGAAATGCAGGGAGAAGATAAGAATGTTGTAGAACACTAAAACAGAATTAGTAACTGATCTAAATTCTGAATCAGCAAAAGCAATATAGATTTCAATGGTAAACAAAGTTCAGGGCAAATGAGTGAAATATTTCATCATTGAAAAAGGAAATGAGCTTTTATGAAGCAGCATATACCCTAACATTCAACTTGAAGATTTTTTGGACTCACTCTGACAACTGCCACAAAATGAAAGGAATTTTTCTACATAATGGAATGTTTGTTATGAAATAAAATCAAGACAATTGGACAGAGCTAAAACACTTTGTGTGTTTTATTTTATTATTTTATTTTATTAAATTTATTGGGGCAACATTGGTCAATAGGATCATATAGGGTTACATTTCTATGATACCTGATCTCTACATTGCATTGTGCACCCACCACCCAAAGTCAAACCATCTTCTGTCACCATATATTTGACTCCTTTTACTGCTCGCACCCTCTCGCCCCCTTTCCTCTGGTAACCACCATACAGTTGTTTGTGTCTATGAGTTTCAATTCTATATCTCACATATGAGGGAAATCATATGGTTCTTAGCTTTTTCTGACTGACTTATTTTGCTTAGCATAATATTTTTAAGGTCCATCCATGTTGTTGCAAATGGTACTATTTTATCTTTTATTATGGCTGAGTAGTATTCCATAGTATATATGCACCACATCTTCTTTATCCAGTCCTCTATCATAGGACACTTTGGTTATCTCTATGTCTTGGCCAACATGAATAATGCTTCAATAAATATAGGGGTGCCTATATCTTTTCAAATAAATGTTTTTGAGTTTTTTGGGTAGATATCCAGGAGACGATTGCTGGGTCATATTGTAACTCTATTCTTAATTTTTTTGAGGAACTGCCAGACTGTTTTCCACAGTGGCTGTACCAGTATACATTTCCACCAGCAGTGAATGAGGGTTCCCTTTGCTCCACAATCTCTCCAACACTTGTTATTATTTGTCTTGTTGATAGAAGCCATTCTAACAGGTGTAAGGTGATATCTCATTGTAGTTTTGATTTACATTTCCCTAATGGCTAGTGAAGTTGAACATCTTTTCATATTACTGTTGGCCCTTTGTATGTCTTCTTGGGCGAGGATCTGTTCAGATCCTCTGCCCATTTTTTGAATTTGACTCTTTGTTTATTTGGTGTTGAGTTGTATGAGTTCTCTATATATTTTGGATATTAATCCATTGCTGGAACTGTAGTTGTAAATATCATCTCCCATTCGGCTGGTTGCCTTTTAGTTTTATTTATGGGAGGTTTCTCTTGCTGTGCAGAAGCTTTTTAGCTTGATATAGTCCCATTCATTTATTTTTGTCTTTACTTCCTTGCCTTTGGGGTCAAATTCATAAAATGTTCACTATGACCAAGGTCTATAAGTTTAGTACCTATATTTTCTTCTATATTATTGTTTTAGATCTTACATTTAGGTCTTCGATCCATTTTGAATTCATTTTTGTACACAGTGAGAAACTGTAGTCTAGTTTTATTCTTTTGCATGTGGCTTTCCAGTTTTCCCAGAACCACTTATTGAAGAAACTTTCTTTTCTCCATTGTGTGCTTTTGGCTCCTTTGTCAAAAATTACCTGCCCATATACATGTGATTTTCTTTCTGGGCTGTCAATTCTGTTCCATTGTTCTGTGTGTCTGTTTATCTGCAAATACTATGCTGTTTCGATTATAGTAGCTCTGTGGTATAATTTGAAGTCAGGTAGTATGATACCTCCAGCTTTGTTTTTCTTTCTCAGGATTGCTTTGGCTGTTTGGGGTCTTTTGTGGTTCCATACAAATCTGATGATTTTCTTTTGTTCTATTTTTTTTTTAAATTACAACCAAAACCCGAGACTCTTCAGTCTGTGGGATGATGCTCTAACCACCGCGCCAAACCAGCTAGGGTTACACTGGGATTTTGATGAGGATTACATTAAATATTGCTTTGAGTAATGTGGCCATTTTAACTATGTTGATTCTTCCAATCCATGAACACAGAAAATCTTTTCATTTTGTTGTGTCTTTTTCAGCCTCTTTAAACAATGCTTTGTAGTTTTCAATATATAGGTTCTTAACCTCTGTTAAGTTTATTCTTAGGTATTTTATTCTTTTGGTTGCAATTGCAAAATGAATTTTGTTTTCATTTCTTTTTCCGAAGTGTCATTGTTAGTATATAGAAAAGCAGTGGATTTTTGTACATTGATTTCGTATCCTACAACTTTGCTGTATTTGTTTATTGTTTCTAGTAGTTTTTTTGGCGTAGTCTTTAGGGTTTTCTATATGCAGCATCATATCGTCTACAAAAAGTGACACTTTACTTCTTCTTTCCCAGTTTGGATGCCTTTTATTTCTTTCTCTTTTCTATGAACTATGTTGAATAAGAATGGTGACAATAGGCATCCTTGTCTTCTTTCTGATTTTAGAGAAAAAGTTTTCAGTTCTTCACCATTGAGTATAATATTGGCTGAGGGTTTGTCATATAAGGCCTTTATTATATTGAAGTATTTTCCTTCTATATCTATTTCATGTTTTAATCATAAATGGATGTTATATCTTATCAAATGCTTTTTCTGCATCTATTGATAAGATCATATGATTTTTATTTCTTATTTTGTTAATGTGGTGTATTACATTGATTGATTTCCTTATGTTGAACCATCCTTGTGTCCCTATAATGAACCCCACTTGATTGTGATGCATTTTTTAATGAATTATTGTCATTTTATGTGCTTTAAATTTTCATTTTAAGAAAAACAACTTTAAAATATTTTACATATTTGTGGTATTATACTTCAATATCTTGACATTTATTTGGCATTTACTTTTATTCCATGTTTCCCTTTTTTGTTTTCTATTATCAAATATCTATATCAAATAGAGATCATTTTTATGCTATTAAAATATATAATCTTATTATGTTAGTTCACAATAATCATAAACTATATATTTATTACAATTTTTTTACCAAAAACCTCTGCAAATTTAATTTAACTCTATCACAGAAAAAGATTTACTGGTTATTATTATGGTCACTTATTATTTGAAAACACTCAAATAAATCATTATGAAACATACAGATTAACTTACGATTTGGGCACTTTCTAAGAATTCCTGAGAATTCTGATTCCTCAACCCAGAATCCTATGGGGAATTTGCACAAGAAAGAAGTTGAACACAGAGGAGCTGGTACAAGGACTGTATGGAAGAACCCTGTTCCATCTTGTAGTCAAGAGACTATCATCCCCCTCCATCCACATCTCCTACCCACCACATCTCCAGCAATAGAATACTGGGAGTTTAAGCTTTCGGAGAAATGTCTTTAGACTTAGGGAATCTGCAATGAAGGTCTATGGTGACCTGTGGGTTGAGAAAGGCATATTGAGTTAAAAATCTAGATATTCTACTGTGGAACCTTTCTCACGTTTCCTTCATTTAGGTTCCAAATGTTACTAGCCACACAAAAACTGTCTCTAACTTGTTTGTCATTTCCCAGCCCTAGTTTATGAAATAAGCCCATTCTCCCAATTTAAAAGTCCACTAGACCCTCATGCCCATCCACATCACTGCACACCAGTTAAGATGTCAGACTCATTCTTAACTAAGAATGGATAGCCAGGTTAAAGGATTTCTCAAGTGTCTGATGAAAGCCTCCAACATAAAAGAAAAAGGCCAAAACAAATAAACCAACTAATAGAAAACAGGAGAACATTGAGGAATCAGAGACAATGGAGAAAATGTTGAGAGCTGGTAAAAAAAATTTTTAAATAAAATGGCAGAGAGAGGGGGGGAAAAATTGCACCCATAAATGAAAGAAAACAAGCATGAAACTAGAAAGAACTTTAAAACATTTTTTTTAAGCAATAAAATTAAAAATTCAATATAAGATTTGGATGATGAAATCTCAAGGAAAATAAATGTTTATTTCAAGTAAAATTTGGGAGAAAATATTAAAAACTAAAGATTAAGCCAGAATGTTCACTATTTAAATAATAGAGGTGGCAAAATTTACAACTAGGAAAAAAACCCAAAAAACTGCAATGGGTACACAAACAGAAATAGTTTTCAGAACTGAAAAACAGATTTTCCGATTAAGAAGGTTCGGTGAGTGCCCAGCACCATGAAACATGCCTATCAGGGACAGGAAGAAAAACCTAAAATAATCATTGAGAATAAAAACTGCCATAGAAAAGAGTTAAACTGACAATAGTATCAGGCTTTTCAGCAACACTGAAATTTAGAAGCCAGTGGAAGATTGGCTTTAAGAGTTTTTTCTGAGCAAAAATATTTTTAACCTAGAATTCCATATCCAGTTCATATGCATTGTGAAGGTAAAAGCATTGAAGATCATGTATTATTTCTTAGGAAACTGTTAGAAAATGTTCTTCAAAAAATGAGGAGTTAATAAAGAAAAAAGAACATTTGAGATTCAGGAAATGGACCATTCAATTCCAGAGAAATCTGAAAGGGAGTTTCAGGTGAAGGAGCAACAATACATGATGGAATCAGATAGCAGGGCACAGTGCAAAGAATATCTCCAAAAGCACAGACAAAGAAATTAGTAGTTCTTTAAAATATATTTGTGCACTTAGAAAAATATTCACAATTGTTTGACAGATCTGTTGCACATTTAGAAAAAATAGTGAAAATTTCAGAGAACACTAAAAAGGGGATAAAACAAAAACATAAATTACTATAGTATACTGCTTGACTCAGTTTTGAAAATATTTGTTGTCCTAATAATGTAAATAATTGATTATCCAAAATTTGTGATAGAACAACACTGGAGAGTCCTGTGTGGCAAAGAACTGAAGTCTCTGGCCATCTGCTAATGAGGACTGGAGGCCTACCAATATGCCTGAAGTCAGAAGTGGGTCCTTTCCCGCTTCTGCCTTGAGGTGGCTGCAGCCCTGGTCAATACCTTGACTGTATCCTTATGAGAGACCCTGAATCAGAGATAGTCAGCTAAGCTGCTCCAGGGTTCTTGACCCACAGACACTGAAAAAATAAGCGTTTGTTGTTTCAAGCTGCTAAGTTTAGGTGTAATTTGTTAGGCAGCAATAGATAAATAATATACATTTCCTCTTTTAGATATAATAGTATAGGCAACAAGAACAGTAATCTTCAATTTCTATTATATATAAACATGATTTTGCTTGAGATAGAACTATGGATTTTTTATTTTAGAATTTGTTAGTACCCAGAGAGGATGCTTTGCTTCTTTCACTTTGTGACTCAGGGAACAGTTAATGAATAGAATCAGATTGATTACAGTATTTTTTTTAAATATATATTTTTATTAATTTTAGAGAGAGATGAAAGGAGTGGGAGAGAGAGAGACAGTGAAAGAAACATTGATCTGTGAGAGAAACATCAATTGGCTGCCTCCCGCATGCACCCTGACCAGATGTCTAGATCTAGCCCACAACCTGGGCATGTGCCCTGATCAGGAATCAAACCAGTGACTTTTCAGTACATGAGACAAAGCTCAACCAATTGAGCCACACCGACCATTGCATGATTATGGTAGAAATGCTTCTAATTTTTTTTTTTGGTCTGAACATGTTGGAGAGAATGCATTACAACTGGCACGCTGTAGTAGTGTCCATGTTAACCTTATCCATCACCACTTTGTCCCAATGATCTCAATATGGATAGCATCCACAGACTGGAGATACATTCCTATGTATCACAGAAGCCCATCTTCTAGCTCACAGAAGATTGGTTGGAACAGACACCTGATTCTAGTTGAGCCAATCAGATCCTCTCTCCCAGAAATTAATTAATTAATTAATTAATTTTAAATATATCTTTATTGATTTCAGAGAGAGGAAAGGAGAGGGAGAGAGAGAGATAGAAACATCAATGATGAGAGAGTCATTGATCAGCTGCCTAGCCCACAACCCAGGCATGTGCCCTGACCAGGAATCGAACCCTATTGCCTGAATCCTAGGTCGATGCTCAACCGCTGAGCCATGCCAGGCCAGGCTCTCCCAGAAATTTAGAATTGGGATACATTGATGGAATCATTTAACTGTGGGTATCTAAAAGGAATGTTACATATAGACTTAGGGTCTATAATGCATCCATCATGAGACATACATATACAGATAAATAAGAAGTCAAGATAGTTTACAGAGTGATAAGCCTGAAGTCAATACATAAAAAGAACTGTGATCAAGCAAACACAGCTTTGTGCACACAGACACACACACACATACACACACTTGCAAATACACATGCACACTCTTGGATACATGATTCCCTCAACTAAATTTCTTTTAAATAGGTTCTGTGAACATTTCTTCTTACTTTAGTTAGTTTAGCTTTGGTGGGTTTCCAGTCTTTGCAAATATACAATCCCTGGCTGAGATGGAAGTTATAAACATTTGTGGGGTTTACCTAAAAGCTGAACTAGAGGAGACACTTCACTTATAAGCTTCAGTCAGTACTGTCTTCCTGAGATGCTACGGTCAGGAGAGACAAGAACAACTTACTAGCAAGCACTTCATAAAAGCCACCATCAGTAAACAAGCAAAAAAGTTGTGAGGTGTGTTTTTTTTCTTTTGAAACATTTCTACATAAATAAAACTTTCTAAGTATCAATTGATTCTAATAGGAACTATTCAATCTTATTCAGCAATCTGTAGCATGGGAAAACTGACATTTCTGAATTTAACAGGCTCTACAGTTATAAAAATCGCCTTATAACAACAGGTTATTTATTTATATATATAAACCAGCTGTATAGGTGCATATCGTAGACTATCTTGTTTTCTTATTGTGGAATGTTGTGGATTATAATTTTGAGACTAATTTTGAATCATTTTAAACATTTTACTATTTAATAGATCCATTCTTATTACTGTCTCTGCAATAGAAAGGTTATTATAGTCAAGTGAAAACCAAGGGACATCCCAAAGCTGACTTCAACCAACTTTACCATCCCTGCTCATCTTTTCTATGTTGTGAAAATATGTGGTGTTTTGAGCCAAACTGCATTCAACAGCATTCATTTAAGAAATATTTGCAGAACCTCTCTTGTTAGCACATTCATTGTTAGTTTTTGATGGATGTGTAAACATAAGTGATTTATATAACTTCTCTGAGCTTTGGTTTTATGATCTATAAGAGTAATATTTCTCTTATTTTTATGTTTGTGTGTGAATAAAAAATCGGTTTATTTGTGAGTACCTAGTAGGTGTACAATAACTTTCAATTATACAAACACATGAACAAATTAACCTGAGTTATTTGGCACCCATTTGGGTACTGGAACTACAAAAATTCAGGCAGCAGAAGGGAAATGTAATAAATACTAGAGGAAAAAGAAGTTTGCCAACTAATAAGTCAAACACTGATTATTAACTGTTCATTACAATACCTCATGTATCATTGCAGCCCTTTCTTAGGTATGGTCTGAGCAGAGCAGTAACTCTAAACAAAAGTACAGAAGGTTGATTAGTGATTTAAAATTAGTTGAAAGGCCTGTTACTAAAAGTCATGCACTTCTTTTTAGATTGGTTGCTTCTTTGAAGCTTCTGATTCTTATTTAACACAGAACTCTAATAAATTAAGCAGCCCAGCCCACATCAGATGAGCAAAAACAAATTAAGAATAGAGCACAATCCTTAGGTGCATCTATACACTGAAGCAGCAGCTGAGAGTCTAACGAAGAATCACCAGGTAGGAGAATCCATGAATGTAGGTAACAACTCCATATGCAGATGACTGAGCTGTTACAACCTAGCTCAATAATTAATGTCCAAAGTAAAGATTAAAAATACAACCAAACTTGTAATTGGAGAATGAAGAATAAAAGCAGACCAATTAAAGGCCATTTTTTTCCTCATTAGTAGTAGGAGTCCTTGTCATTACAGGTATATTGACTAGTATTAAATGTAATTTAGTGTTAAAAATTCAGTCTGATTCCATGCTGGTGTACAATTGCTTTTAGGTAATCTATTTGTTCCTGATTGAAAACTAATTTTTGTAAGAAAGTTGAGCTTATTCTTGTATAACTTTATATTTCTTACATGAAATGGGAACTGTATCATCATGGTTTACCAGCAGGGTTGACTTCATGGATATGTGACTACGCAGGTACACAGGCCTGTGCTTGGTTCAGTGTTCTGATGCCACCGTCTTGAAATTCTTCATAATTTTTTAAACAAGGGGCCCTATATTTTTGTTTTTACTAGATTCTCCAAATTATATAGGGGGCCCTATTTATCTGTCTACAGTTCTGCCCAATTAGTCTATGAAGTGGTGTTTTTGGTATTAAGAAATAAATAGCCCCAATACTTATGTTACAATCCACTATAATTAATCTAAAATATATGAGGTTCTTTTCTCTGTTTTATATGCTCTTCTCTCTTCTCTAGTTAAATTGCCAGATAAGACAAGGAGTCCAATGAAACTAAAACAGAAAACCCAGGAACAGATTCCTACATATATATACTCTTTTCACTTGATAGATACACTATTGGAAGTCAACTGGAGGAAGTGCAATGGACATTGCAATGAATGGTGCCAATACACTGGGAGGAGAAGGGGAGAAAATTATATTTCTAACTCTTACCAAATCAAAATACCAAGTCTGGGTAGATTCAAAGACTAATTGTGAAAAGCAATTGAAAAGTCAAACCACAAAAGTCTGTGAATATATTTACATCACATAAATTTTATATATAACATCTGGGAGAAAAAATTTCAAACAGTTCAATAGAAAACTGGGCAAAAGACTTGAATAGCCATTCAAAGAAGAAAAAACTTAAATGAACAATAAATATGTGAAAATATACACAAATTCAGTAATAATGAGGAAAATGCAAATAAAAAATAGAATGACCCTGGCTGGAATGCTCAGTTGACTGGAACATCATACCATGTGCCAAAAGGTTGCAGATTCAATTTCTGGGAAGGGCACATACCTAGGTTTTGGGTTTGATCCCCAGTTGCGGTGTGTATGGGAGGCAACTGACTGATGTTTCTCTCGCACATCAATATTCCTCTCTCTCTCTTTTTCTCTCTCTAAAATCAATAAAAACATATCCTCAGGTGAGGATTAGAAAAAAAGGTAGAATGAGATATCATATTACACACACCAGACTAGTAAAAATTTTAAGTTATAGATTACCAAATATCAAAGAGGACATGAACCAACAGAGATCTTCATATATTTCTGGATAAATCATAAATTGAAGAACTTCTTTACAAAATAGATAGGACTTAACCTGAATATGAAACAGACATGCCATATGACCCATCAATTCTATCATTAGGTTTTCACAGATTAGATAAACTCTTATTTATGCATACACAATATATAAGAAAATTCATAACAGCATAGAGCTTAATAGAGTATATTGAATATATAAAGTGGGATATCATCATTCAATGGCATGGTATAGTAATGAAAATTAATGACTTACAACTACAAATATTACCAAAGATGAATTTCACAAACATAACAGTGAATGAAAGATACATAACTCAAAATATTCATAAGATATAATTCCATTTATGTCAAGTTTAAAAGCAAGCAAAACCAAATAATACATTGTTAGGGGCACATACATAAGATGCAAGATAATTTATTTTCCCATTGGTGAGAACAGTAGTTATTCTTAGGGATAGAAAGGGAAGAATATGCCATTAAAGACAACTGGATTGGGGACTTATAAGTCACTGGAAATGTTTATTTCTTAATGAAAGTTTTAGCTACTTTGATATTGGCTTAGTTATTATTCTCTAAAAAATATATGTAGGTTTTATACACTCTTCTAATGTACGAATGCATTTCACCATTTTTTTAAAAATGCCTCATGTTTCAAGTCACTGTGTACCTAATATCTACTGTACTTAAATGCAACACTTTAAGAAGATCTATATATCGTTGACAAACCTACAGTAAAAATGACAAATTAATTCCCAACTGCTGTACACACTATCTGCCAGTATAAACAATATTATATTCACTCATGCATTAAAGATTTTTTAAGAATATTATATGCTGGATCCTGTGCTAGTTGTTTTTGTAATAAATATGAATATAATATACATCTGATGATAAGAAGCACAAGGTCTTGATGGGGAGAAATGGATGTAAATATATTGGCAGAAGTTTTACAAGGAAAACAATGATCTCCACCTTCAAATCTTTAGTAATATTTAAGGTAATGGGCTCCCCTCCAAAAAATTTCACTTCCTAAGAAGAGGTATTATGAAAGCTCTTAAACACAGATTAGAGTTGGTTTTCTAGCAATGGAGAGTTTGAAGGAGACAGAGGTCATGGTTCTGTACTTTAGTGTGTCCTGCACCTCACACTTTTCTGTTGCCCTTGTGATAAGGGCCAGAGTCTCTTTCATAATGTGAGTAAGAAGAGGTTTTGAGATGATAGAAATTGAGACTGAAGAAGTAATTGGAGACTAAACAGTGACAGGAATTTTATGCCATTCTGTGGTGTCTGTAATTGAGTGATGGAGAACCATCAAAAGATTTTAAGTGGGCACCACCAAGGTGAATAGTCACCTATCTATGTAACTTAAAGAAAGAGAAAAGGCAAATACAGACCACGTCAAGAGATCGAGTTTGAGAATGGAAAATGATGGGGACTGTGAATACAAAGTTGATCAGTTGGAAATTAAAAACTGAACTTTTGTCAAAATTTTAAACCTTTTAAAATTGAGTATATGATTTAGATAAGTAGAAGTTTTCCTTTCTCCTTTCTTTTTGACATAAGGATCTTCAAAGATTGCTTTGGATGGACTGAGGCGCAATAGATGTTTTTGCCTAAGATGCCATATTCCTACTGTGGAACTAAAGCAAAGATTCTCTCTGTCTGGCTTGTCTGCCATTGATGCAGTGGTTCCTTAATGAATAGTCCATAGTATCTAAGTCCATGGTACTGTGGTTCTCTGTGCTTGAGCGTGTCTACTCCACAAGAATGTTATTTCAAATGGGAGATGACATTATCAGAATTACGCTATGGAGCAAGCAGTACCTAAAATCATTACTGCTATTCCAGCTTGAAGATGCAAGGACTGGCCTACTTATTTTGATTGTTTTGCTTACATTTTCAACTTGAATCACAAGAGACTTGGTTACAGAAAATAAGAATTTTAACATTGTAATCTCAGCAAACATATCTGTGATTGGCAGACTCTTAAAATTTGTCAGTTTCAGTCTCTTCAAATGGGTCTCTCCAGTTATACTGAGAAGAGAGCCTTTATTCAGGCTCTGTAAATGCTTCCTTGGAGAAGACTATTGAATGTTCAAAAGACTGAAATCAAACCTGTACAGTTCTACCTAATTTTAGAGAAGTGGTGTTACAAGATATTTTTAGCCTTCTAGGAATAACACTTTACTCCTTATATATATATATATATTTATACTACTTATATATATATTTACTCCATATATATATATATATATATATATATATATATTCTTTATTGATATATGTATATATATCTTTATTGATTTCAGAGAGAAAGGGAGAGGGAGAGAGAGAGATAGAAACATCAATGATGAGAAGGTCATTGATAGGATGCATCCCGCAACCTGGGCACGTGCCCTGACCGGGAATCGAACCCTGATATCCTGGATCCTAGGTCGACATTCAACCCCTGAGCCATGCCCGGCTGGGCAAAACTTTACTCTTGAATAATAATAAATAATGATATACTTGAAGTCAGACACCAGCATGGGCCATTATTAATGCTATGAAAACCAGTATTACACATTTAAATTTTGGGCCCAAAGAAAAAAGGCTTCTTAAAGAACTTCATATTTTTTGTATTATGAAGTAAATATTTTCTCTACTAGAGATACTTTTTTTTTTTTTTTTTTGCATCCCTGTATTGAAGAGACTACACCTGTAGAATGTCTACCTATAATATATGCTATTCTAAAAATTCCAAGAGGAAGACATCATTGGCTTGATCTCTGAGTGCTAATGTGGTAAAGAGATGTGACCCTATGGCGTCTTCTACTTTGTCACCTAACTTGCACTTTTCTCAGTTTCCAAATTGATATAGTCATATGTATTTTTGTTCTATTAACTTATTTTGTGATCAACTGAAATGAGAAAAATATAAATCTTTGCTATATTTTCAAAAATCAAATAGGAACTATCATTAAAATAATATAAATCATCTATAATTTTTAAAGTACAACAAAATATATTCTTTATCTCCTTTCCTCTCAATGCATGATTGGAAGGATCAGCAAGCATCAACATTATCTGGGAGCTTGTTGTAAATGCAGAATCCCAGGTCCCACCCCAGAGCTACTGAATTAGAATGTGCATTTGAACAAGGTTTCCAAGTGATTAGAAGGCACATCAGAATTTAAGAAGCCCCTCTCTGGCTGAACTTTACAAATGTACTACTGTAAAAAATTGGTCATATAAGTTGTAACTTTATTCAAAGTATAGAATCCTAGAAATGTGAATTCTTTACAGGAAATAGTATGACTGTAGTTTGACAGTGGTCAAATTTGGGATCTCTTAGAAAAAAATAACTTAGCTAAGTTAAATTGTACATAAGTGGAGAAGTAATTTCTATAGTAACCCAGGTTTCCTAGGTGTTTAGAATTAGGAAATTGAAAAGTAATCATAGTGTTGCTAAGGTACAATTGTAATGGATGAAATCCTTTGCCAAATGGCAAATGATTGAATGGTTACAATTTGGCATCAAACTGAGATTCCTCCTGGTTTTTCAATGGTAACACATGAAGTACTTGCTACCAATTTTAAGATTGCTGTGACATAACAAAATATGAAAAGTCATCTCAATATCTGAGAGAAAAATGGTATCCAAAATGTCTATATTTATAGCACAAGGATAAGAGTCTCCTGACACACAGATAATTTATAATGACTGAGAACCCCCAATGATGATATCCATCTTGAACGTGCAAAAACAATGTTTTGAAAATAAAATATCCCAGGAATAGATCATTTATGATCATTAAAATACCACTTAGAATTTTGTATACTGTTAATCAGGGTTTAACCATATAGTAAGTTTGTATTGAAACATTTTGTTGCAGTGCTAACAGATTGACTGATAATTCAAAGTTATAGGCCAGTGTAAAAACATCTCTACTGTTACTTCAAAATGCTTAAACAACAACCTGAGTTGTAACCCTAGACACTTACCTCATTTAAAAGCTAAGGAGACAGATAAAAGAATGAATTATTTTCATCATGTTGAAGGGATTGTTCTCCAATATACATGCCCTTCCCACAATGCTTTGCTGCTAGTGTTTGCTGTGTATAAAAACCCAAAACTTTTGAGGAAAATTGAATTTTGAATGTCCTCACATGTTCTCTGATCACTAACAAAAATTCACTTGTCAAAGTGTCTTGAGTTCCTAGTATGTCCTGTTCTGAGGGGATAAAGCACAGTCCATGCAATGAAAGAATCCTAATATTTACCTTTGCTTTCCACACATTATCTGTATGTATTTTAAAAATCTGATGTTCAGGTAAATCAGCCATGTTGCTGATACTTTCTAACTTATTTGCAATAACAGTTTTCCAAAATCTGGGTCCTATCCTATCCTTGAAATTTAGTTTAATGGGGCCTGAGATCTCCATCTACCCTTTAAAGATTCTTATTTCACCTCTAAGTGTGCCTATAAAATCTTATTCATTCTTTAAAGTACATTTTGAATTCACTTCTTTCATGAATCATTTTGTAATAACTCCCTTGAACACCCCTAAATTTTCAGTGCTATCTCCCTCGTGGGTACTCCCACTACACCGTTCTCTTAATCCCCTCTATTAGTTTCTTCCCTCCTTAGGGATAAAGTGTGTCTTATTCATCTTTTCATTTGCATTACAGTTCCCAGAGGCTTGCATTTAGTTACTTGAGAACTATCTACAGCAGTGATTTTCAACCAGTGTGCACAAGAATTTTTAAAATATGCAATACCTGACTATTAGTCAGGGGCACTGACCTCTTTCCCTTAGATTGTCAAATAAAAGAAGTGACAACAGCCATCCCATGTGAATGAATCAAAATGATACTTTTTTTTTTTGTCAGATTGGCAAAAATATGTTTTGGTATGCCTCAGAATTTTAGTAATTTGTTTATGTGTGCCACGAGGTGAAAAAGGTTGAAAATCGCTGATCTGTAGGATTTAATTTAACCTGATCTCCCAGTGTCCCATGCCTCCCAATTGCTGGGTTACTTGCATGGTTTTCGTGCTTGAAGCACTTCGATGTTGATTCTGGACTCTTTGGCTCCTGTCACTGATTCCTATAGTGTCCTAATTCTGATTACCTGAGATTTGTACTTGAGGCAAACAACTGCTTTTCACCTACCTGGTAAAATTTTTATCTCACTTTAACTTTTATTTAACTCATGACTTACACTTGAGTTGAGCTCTGGCCTTGAATCTACTTTCTGAATTCACATCTCCCATCCCTGTTCCTTGGCTGTATTCTTGTCTTTGCCAGTGTTCAAGACCTTCACTAACCTGGAGCTGACTGGCCTTCTTTCTCATCCTAGTCATAATAGTGTATCAAGGCTCAAGCTTAAGGGAAAGCAACAAAACTCTATCTTATCTTAGGCTGCCTTGGCTGATTATTTAAAGAGGTATTTGAAATAGATTATAGGAGAGAAAAAAAAGCACTGCCTCATACATGTAGGACTCTTACAGTCCATTTTGTTCAATCAAGTGAACTTTTATAAAACCCCTGTTCTAGAGGAGATGTTTACTAGACTGGAGGTGAGTGCAATTGGAATGGAGGTGATTGAAAGATGAGTAGACACTCTCACTGCCTTCAATGGGTTCATTAGCATCATCCAGACATCCTGGCTGGGCCACTTACTAGCTAAGTGATTTTGTTCAAGCCACTTAATCTGTTCACCAGCTTTGTCGCAGTTGTTTTAGAGTGTATTGTATCTAGCACAGTGCATATACATATATACATGCTTAATAAATGGTAACAAAAAGGTTGCCCAAATCTTTTCTTCTTTATTTGATAATTTCAATGATATTTCACTTAACACACATTTTAGATGTGACTTTTGTACATTCCTCAAACCTTGGTTTTCCACACTGGTGGATAATTAGAATCATTTGGAAAGGTTTTCAAGTCCCCATCCCCCAAATTCTGATTTAATCTGTCTGGGTTGGAAGTAAACAACAAAGTCAGAAATTTTTAAAAGATTTCAAGTAATTCAAATGTTCAGCTAAGATATAGAATGACTTTGATAAGACACCTAAATTCAACTTCATTCTACTCCTCTTGCGTACAAATATTTAACTTCTTACTCTGTCACAAACCTTTCCTTATAACCTTTTCTCTGAGTCAGGAAATGACACCAAAATTGTCTGTCACAGCATGATGCAATGGTCTAGGCTAGAAAATCTGGATAATTACCATCAAGTATAACTGGATGACACTTTCCTTCCCAGAAACATTTTGAATTTTCTTTAGAACTAAAGACTAAGGTTTCCCTGGGAACTGTGGTGGGTGGGTGTTGGAACTTCTGATACAGTAAAGTTACCAGTAAGGATCTAGCTATAACTCTGGGGACCATATTGTATGAGTCCTTGCCCCAGATACATTGTCTGGCAACATAAGTATACTTATTGGGATAATGTAATAGAATATTTGAAATTCATCTGACCCTTAACACCTGGAGTATATGACTACTATACACTGAGATCTTTTAAATCTGCTGGTCCTACAGAATAGTCAATCAATCTTACTTTAATCTGAAAGGCAAAATCATTTTTAACTTTTATGATGCCTGAATTTTTAATACCATGAAGATTCCCCATGTGTTTCTTTAAAATCCATTGTCTGTTCATAAATTTTGAGCCAAAGTTCTTGAAGTGGTCCCTGAATCAGAGTCTGTGATTTCACTGAAACTGCTAAAGCCTGAAGGTGAAAAGACGCTATAAGGGTCCCAATAGCTATCAGTCATGAACCTGCACTAAACTACAATATGATGACCTCTAAACCTACAATGAGAGGAGTGATGCAGTCAAGTGTAATACAAGGTTCTGTCACTTCTTGAGGTTCTGTGAATTTATCCAACTTTTGAGAAATGTTTTGAATTTTCTTTGGAAGCTAAATTGCAGGAGACATCATTCAATGGATGGCTCTGGGAGACATTTAAGAAATTTAATGGAGGAAAGAGAGATGGAGTGAGCAGGGGATAAAAAACACTTTTAAATGGAAGATAGCAAAAGTTTCCTGAGTAGAGTGAACATAAATTTTTAATTTAATAAGAGTTCTTTGGATCAGCACTACTTTCTGATCTTTAGTTCCTATAGTTCAGTTGGGGCTGACACCACTTCTAGCTTTAGGCACCAGCTCCATGATAAGCCATAGTCCTTCCCAGAACTTCTTTTGGAATCATTGTGAAAGTGACACTGTCTTCTCTGGGATGGTTAGCTGCAGGATAATATAAACCTAGAGTTGCCATGAATTTTTTTTCCATTGTGTTGGGAATTATTATCCAAGAAAAGTCTACCTAGAAATAAGCAAAGCTCAGAGGCTGTAAGAAATAAACAGCATCATGATGCCACCTTCCTCTTGTTCTACTCTGCTTATAAAATGTCTACATGTCACATGAAAAACTTTGATTTCTTTATTAGATGGGAGATAGATAAACTTAACTATTTCTTTCAACTGTGAAAGTCTAGGTTTTCATTGTAACATGTACAGTTGACCCTTAAACAACACAGGTTTGAACTGCATGGGTATACTTATATGAAGATTTTTCTCAATAAATACTGTAAATGTATTTTTTCTTCCTTATGATTTTTTAACAATTTCTTTTCTCTATTTTATTGTAAGAATACAGTATATAATACATATAACATACAAAATATGTGTTAATCAACAGTTTATGTTATAGGTGAGGCTTCCAGTTAACAGTAGGCCATTAGTAGATAGGGAGTCAAAACTAATGGAGATTTTTGACTGTGCAGGGGTTGGCATCCCTAACCTTCACATTGTTCAAAGGTCAACTGTATATAGCTATCTAGTCAATCAGTTGTCATCTAAGTAGTTATCCCTACTCTACTCCAAAGAAAAATTGAAATGGTCAGTATTGGCACTAAGTCTCCAAGATAATTCATGGAAATGGATATGTAATCCTCTATGATTTATCAATGACTGGAATCAATTTTTGTTTGTCTCTAGCCTAATTTCAGGGTCAGACTGATAAGTGGATTAAAAAAATAGAAATCTTTTGTACCTCTGGATACTGTTTTTCAAAAACTATCTCAAAAATGTTCCCCAAATAAAAGACTGTATCTGCAGTAATAATTGTCAGAGAGAGAAGTGTCAAGGGAAGATATGTTGAATAATGAAATAATGGCCATCTGTTTAAAGAGGGCTTGGCGGTCTTATCCTATAAAGGAAGCACTTATTTCCTATGCCAGAAATTGTTCCCAGAGATTCAAAGTAGACCTAGAAATACTGTGGCTTTATTTCACATATTAGATACAAAAGATCTGACACTATTAAGGCTTCTGTATACCCAGATCCTTGTATAATGAAATCAACTTTAAACCCAGTCTTCATATTTGCTATTTATGATCTTATTGTAAACATAACTGGCTTATTGAATTAACTGGACTCAATAGGAGCAGCAAGCAATTTAATTCTTTTCCAACATGGCTCTTTTAAATCTACTACCTCAATTTGTACCATCACTCCTCAATCCCTAAGATAAAATCCCTGCCATAGATTTTCTTGTCAGTTTTAGGTAATACATGATTTAATCCAGTCTAATAGTCGCTTGGATCCAAATCATCTTCCTGTTAAATTTTTCTCTCCTATCTCAGATGTACTTGGAATCATAGGGCATGGTAAAGTTTCTTTATTTTCCCACCTAACTCTTCTGTTGTTCCTCTTCTACTCACCAGAATGTTCCTGAGTTTTAACTGAGAAAACATGACAGGACAGAACAGCTTACTTGACTAGTACAATTGAAATCTGATCTAGGTGCCCTCTGAGTGTGGAGGATTCCATATGATGGGTCTTCCTCCTGTTGGTGGTTTTATAGTTTCCCCTTGGAATCCCTCACCTGTAATAAAGGTGATCTTTTCTGTAGCTAGACACTTATGGCCCCATTCTCAGTGTCTACTTTTTCATAGTTCATCTGCTGTGGGAATCACGTTGCCTGGCATTTCTTTTAAGTGGAATTTCTTTTATAATGACTAGTGTGTTTTCCTTCTACTGGGTCTTCGGTTGGTGCATTAGAAACTCAGATTTGTGTTGCCCCACCAAATTCTGTCATCATAATAGCCCTTGTTTTTAGATTCTTTGGGTGTAAATCATGTATCAGGTACTTGTGTCAGCATAAATGGTAGGTGACACTAAATCAAACTGCCTAAGAGGTTCTCTTGAACCCTACCATCTGTACCCCACCCTTACCACTTTGGCTGGAATTACAGATAGAAGCAGCTCTGACCTCCTGAGACTGGCCTCCCTGGAAGTTTCTGGTTCTCAAGCTAGCTTTTGGAGGGTCTCCATACTTTTGAAAATTTTAACCTCCAGGAGCCCTGCTAGATTCTCACTGTGAAGGTATAAGAAAAATCCCTTTCTTCTTCCATCAAAAGGGAGTGGGGATAGTTTCAATTCTGAAATATGTTCAGAGCTCTCTGTTTCCCTTAACAATGTCTTTCCTTAAGAGAGCCTATTTTATCTGAATCTAAGTAACCTGGAGAAAGGGAAGTGCCCAACTCCACCCTCCTGTAGCCTTCATTGTGGGGGAAGGGACATACTTATTTCAGCCTCACTGAGAGACTGAGACCTAATCATAGGACTAGAGAAACATCCCTGCCTCCACACCTTACTTACCTAAATATATAGGGCTCCTGTATAATAAAGGAATTACAGCTTAAAAAACTGCAAGCCTCAAATGCTATTTAAGGAGTATCTAGGAAAACTGAGGGACAACACTGGAGACAAAAACAGCACACTAGAGGAAATTTTAGCCTCTGATACCACAGCTGCAGCACACAGGAAACACCAAATCTAACTCACTGGAAAAAACATAAACCCTCATACTCAAAGCCTATCTAACTCAATTCTTTTTACCCAATACAGCAAGTCTGCTTTTTAACAACAAACTACAAGGCATGTTAAAAGGCAAAAAACCACAGCGTCAGAACCCAACTCAGATATGATAAAGATTTTGAAATTATTAGAATAGAAATTTAAAATAACTATGTTTAATATACTAAAGACTAGTAACTTTTTAAAATTAACATTTGTTAAGTGGTGCACAGGGTGCTGATGGTGAGCAGCAATTCCACAAAAGAAATGCTAGAAATAAAAAATACTATAATAGAAATAAAGAAAGCCTTTGACAGACTTATCAGTAGACTGGACATAGCTGAGGAAAGAATCAGTGAGCATCAAGATATTACATTAGGAACTTCCTAACTGAAATACAAAGAGAAAAGAATAAAATAGATGAAACAGAATATCCAAGAACTGTGGAACAATTACTAAAGTGTAATGAGAATACCAGAAGGAAAAGAAAGAAGAAACAGAAAAATAATTGAAGTAATAATGACTGAGAATGTTTCCAAAGTAATGACAGAGCCAGGAAACTCGGATATAGGAAGCACAGAGAGCATTAAGCTGTGTAAATATAAAAAAAAAATCTACACTTAAGCACAGGTTATTCAAGCTGCAGTAAATAAAAAAAAATAAAAAAAGCTTGAAAGAAACCAGAAGAAAAATGTACCCTACTTATAGAGAAACAACGATAAGAATAACATTAGACTTCTCTTCCAAAATCATTCAACCAAGAAGAGTGGAGTGAAATATTTAAAGAGTTGAAAGAAAAAAACACCAACCTAGAATTCTGTATCCAGCATAATTGTCCTTCAAAAGTGGAGAAATACTTTCTCAGATAAACAGAAACTGAGAGAATTTGGCACCAGTAACTCCTACCTTGTGAAAAACTTAAAATATTCAGAAAGAAGGAAAATTATATAGAAACTTAGATCTACATAAAATAAGCAGATTAGAGGAGTAATAAATGAAAGTGAAGTAAAAATCTATTTTTTTATACTTTATTGATCTAACAGGTAAAAGTTTGTTCAAAAGAATATTAGAAACCATGTATTTGGTGATTGTTGATATGAATACATGAAATAAATGACGTAATTGTTATAAGGGTTGGGAGGAGGACTTGGAAATTCTCTATTATAAAGCACTTGACCTTTCCATGAAATGATATAGTGTTATTTGAAAGAGGACTTGGATTAATTGCCAATATATATTACAAACTCAAGGGAAATCACAAAACAAGGGGGAAAAAGGGAGGAGTGAAGTATAATTGATAGTGTAGAGAGAAGAAAAAGTTGGAATTATATAAAATGCTCAATTAAAACCAGAAAGTGTATAAAAAGTAGAAGACAAAAAAGAAAGAAAGAAAAGAAAAAGAAGAAACAAGGGCAATGTATAGAAGACAGCAGCAAATATAATACATAATAATCAAAAATGTATCAATAATCACTTTAAACACCAGTGGTCTAAACACACTACTTTAATTAGTGTATTTAGAGACTATGAGTGGATGAAAAATGAAGACCTAACTATATGTTACTCTACAAGAAGCCCACATTCAATATAAAGACATAGATAGATTAAAAGAGATGAAGGAAAATATACCATGCTGAAACTCATCAAAAGAAAGCTGGAGTATCTATATTAATTGCAGACAAAAAAGGCTTTAGAGCAAGGGAAATTATCAAGAAAAAGGTATGGCATTACATATTATAAAGTGGTAATTTCTTAAGAAAGACATAATGATTCATAATATATAAATGCCTAACAACAGAGAATCAAAAATATGTGAAGCAAAAAGTGATAGACCTGAAAGGAGAAATATTTGAACCGGCTATTATAGTTGGAGATTTTAACTTCCCTCTTTTAGTAATTGGCAGAAAATCAGTAAGAACATACTGAACTAAACAGCACCATCAGCCAAGTGGACCTAACTAACATCCAACAAACAGTAGAGCATACATTCTTCTCAAGCTCAATGGAATATTCAACAAGTTAGACCGTTAGGGCCATAAAATGTGACTTATTAAAATTTGTGAAATATAAGGCAAACAGTGCTTAAAGGAAATATATAGTTGTGAATGCACAACTGAAAAAAAAAAAAGATTTAAGATCAATAATCTTAGCTTAGAAAACTAGAAAAAGAAGAGAAAATGAAATGTAAAGTAGACAGAAGAAAAGAAATAAGGTTTTGTTGTATATTACATTTGTAAGAATTACCTTAATGGAGGAAATTCAGTTGAAATTGAATTTTTACTGTGTTACACACTTTCGAATTTTGTAAATACCATTTAATATCTGAGTAGCATTAAAAAAATAATCAAATCTCTGCCTTGGCCAGTATGGCCAGTTGGTTGAGCATCAAACTATGCACCGAAAGGTCGTGGATTCAATTCCTGGTCAGGGCATGTGCCCTGGTTGCTGGCTCAATCCCCAGTAGGGGTGAGTGCAGGAGGCAATTGATGGATGCTTCTCTCTCACATTGATGTTTCACCTCGCGTTCTCCCTCTCCCTTCCTTCTGTCTAAAAATCAATAAAAACATATTTTAAAAAAAAATTTATCAAATCTCTCTGAGGCTCAATTTCTTCATCTATAATAGAAACAATAACACCTATTTTGTATGTTTATTGTGAGGATTAGATAAAATAATTCACAAAAAACATTTAGCACAGTAAGCATTCAAAAATGGTAGGAACTGTCTTTATCACCAATATCATTATCACCATTACCACCACCATCATTATCATATCATCATCATCACAATCAAATGCACATTGATGAGCAATATTGAAAGGATAAATAAAGCCTGGTGAGATAAATAGATAAACTGTGGAATCTACAAAAGAAGCTTCCTCTTTACTAGGGAATCTGCTTAAAGACCCCCTTCTTTAGAATATGTTCTTATGTGAATCCACCCTAATATTGATGGCTTACTTTCTCCATAGTGACTAAGCATTGAAACACTTCATCTCTTCAAGTTCTGCAAAACTATTCCACTCATATATATTCATTTACAAGCGATTCAGTAATAGAAAGGAGAGGTTAATTCTCATACACCTCAAAGAAAACAATATGGAAATTCTTACTAGACATTTCTTTCTGTTCTATCAAACCCTTCTTAGTAACCCTGCCAACAATGGTTTTGCTTTCTGCCCTTTACCCCACATTATGTGCCAAAATCTCTGCCTTCTCTCTCTCTCTCTCATTTTCCTTTATAAACTTCAAATTCCTCTCTCCATGTTACACAGAGTAATTCAGCTCTCCTTGGCTATGCCTCTCAAGACTTGTGTAACAGATCTTATAACCTGGACTCAAAGAGTTATGTTTTCTCAGGACAGCTCATTTTATTCTGTTTTATAGACTCTTTCTTGCCAGGCCATGGATGAAATCCTAGGCCAGTCCCATAGCTTTTACAGATACTTTCAGTTTTTGTTCAGTCCAGTTTAACATCAAAATTATTCTAATAAAGATTGAAGGTTCACCGCCTCCAATCCAAACCGAGTTCAGATTGGGAACAACTAATGTGGAGAAGGGTTTTGTTGTGTGTGTCTTCATGATTTTCCCTATAGCTCTTTTCACTGTGCAGCCTCTTGGTGGAGAAGGGAGAGATAAGGTTCAGAAAAGTCTGGATTTTACAGTGGTAATCTGTTACCCATGCCCTCCAGGAGAGATAGGTGCTCAATGGCCCTTTGTTTGGGTGCAGGGTAATCTTAGGGCACCTCAGCAATCTGTAATGGGAATCTTTCACCTGTGTTCCATGATGGGTTCAAGTTTCCTGTGCTGACTGCCTACAACTCTCCATATGGTCCTGGATCCTTTACTCCATCCCTGTAAGAGCTACATTGTACCTTCAAGCATTCCTCACAGGCAAGGCCACTTCAAAGCAACCCAAAGCCCCACCCTTCCACTGGGTTCAGATCTGGCCCACAGAAATTATAAGCTTCCTTGCTCAGTTAGACTCTGGGAAATACAGGCTATTCCCAGAACAACACTGTTTCTTGGTTTGGCAGCCACAGGTGTCACTATCTCCCAGTGTTCAGGTGAGAGAGATAACATGGTGCTCTGACAATAGATTCTCTAAAGAACCCCTTTCTACCAATACACCTTTATAAGTCACATCCCTTTCTATATATCCTAAAGATTATAATGGTCTAGGGCAGCGATTTTCAACATTTTTCATCTCATGTAACACATAAACTAATTACTAAAGTTCTGCGGCACACCAAAAAATATTATATTTTTTGCTGATCTGACAAAAAATTAGATATAATTTTGATTCATTCACTCTGTACAGCCAGTGTTGTGTTGGATGTTGCCATTTTTTATTTGACAATCTAAGGGTAAAAAGGTCAGTGCCCCTGACTAGATAGTCAGGTGTTGCATGTTTTAAGAATTCTTGCGGCACACCAGTGTGTCATGGCCCACGGGTTGAATATCACTGGTCTATGTTATACTGTGTCAGGTTCAGCATCATCCTTTAGAAAATTTTGCATAGGTGTTTTGGTACCATTACTTGAAATGTTAGAGCAGCCCTAGCAGGTTTGGCTCAGTGGCTAGAGCATTGGCCTGCGTACTGAAGGGTTGTGGGTTCGATTTCGGCCAAGGGCACTTACCTCAGTTGCAGGCTTGATCCCTTGCCCCAGTTCTGGAGGCAACCAATAGATGTGTCTCTCTCACAACAGTGTTCTTCTCTCTCTCCTTTCCACTCTCTCTGAAAAGCAATGGAAAAAATATCCTCAGGTGAGGATTTAAAAAAAAAAAGTGTTAGAGCACCAAACACCATTTTTTTTTAACTTTACTGCTTTTTCCAAAACTACAACAGGATAATTCCCATTTTTGTATCATGTCTTATTTGCATATAGAAAATTCTTTGGTGTGTTCAGCAAAACTTACAAGTATAGATTAAAAATTTCGCATATATTTAATGCATTGAGTTTCTATTTTAAAAAATATTTTTGTGTTATTTTTTATTTCTCGTACTTTATGTTAAATTAAAAGAAGTTCTTGAAGGGCATGCTCAAGAGATATAACCAACAGAAGAATTGGAGAAGGCTATTCAAGTGTGAAGAAACTTTCCCTGTTGTAAATTCTCAAGAAAAAGTCCTTTTGTAATGCTGGCAAGGTGGGTAGGATAGGATGTCTCTCATATTTTAAATTTTTCTTACTTCTACTGTTTAATGTCTAGAGGTATAGAGAATACTTCTATGCACATATAATCTCTTCCAAAAATTGATATTCTTTAATAATAATAAAAACAATGTAAAGGAAGAGTTCATAACGTTAATTTAAAAACAAAAACCTCAAAGTTGAATTAACTTTTTAAAAAATAGCTTTTGTTAGCATCATAAAATTTGAACTTAATAAACCACCAGTGGTATAAGTACATTAGAAGCTAGGTTGTCAATTAACATCTTTTTGGCTGTGCAGACATAGCCAAGCATAGAAAAAGTTAAACAAGTTTGACTCTGATGTAATTATGTGGGAGACAAATTTAATCAGATATTTATTAGATTTCCCCCAAGGATCCTCTGAAGCAGCAGCATTAATATTGCTTTCCTAAATATTTACCAGAGTAAAGTCTTCAATGAAAAGAAACAAAAGAGCTCTCTTGAAAAGTCTGAACCCAGTTTCTGCTGTGTATTCTCACTCTATGCAAGCATAGAACAACTTTACTGGCAATGGTGCTATTTGAGGTAAGTACATTGGCTGTTGATCCCAAGTTGACCAGCTAGTGTTGAGACTGCATTACAGTAATTGCTTGTCTGATTGCTCAGAGAATCCCCTAATGATCCTAGTGAGAGTAGGGGAACAGGAATGTAATGGCAGGTGTGCACAAGGGTGTTAGAGAAATATGTCATCAAGTTAAGAAGAGCCTTTAGTGATACAGATGGAAAGCTTCCCTACAATCCATTTTTCTACTTATGCTGCCTTTTCAGCCTATTTTAGACATGTGAACGGGAGTGCTTGTATATAAAAATTTGTGACCATTTTGTCTCTCAAGCTTTCATGTGTTAACATTCATGTAGAGTAAACAAGTTTGCAATAAAAGGGATAGAACTAGAAGCTTGACACTTTGACTAAACAATTTATGTCATAGTGCTGGTTTTCACCTACTATCAAAATCATTCAATTCTCTGAAATTTATTGCTAAATCATCATTTGAATGTTTTCAAATTCAGCTCCAACTGCAGCGTCTGTAATAGATTCTTCCCTGGAGCCAGATTTTATTCACTTTTTCAAACATTTCCTAAATATATTATAGACTATCTTACCCTCATTTTATTCTTCATTAAGGTTTCAAATAAAAACATGATAAATGCTGCTTTGATTTCAGTGTTACAGTTCACAGATATCTTACGCTAAGTTGTTAGGGAGTATGAAGATAAATGGTGCTGGCTTCTCACTCATTAACTGTGCTTTAGTGTAAGGGACAAAAACAAGATGCCATCTTGCCCTTGCTTTTAAAAAATAAACCAAGGGAAGAAAAGTGGGAAGGGAAATGGTGAATCTGGTAATTTCCAGAGATCACATTTTAGAAGGAGGTGAATTTGAGTTTTTTGGGTTTTGTTCACTTTTTTGGATTACTTTAAAACACTTGTTCAGTAAAGGAAATGTCTTATAAAAATGTGCTTGGGTTTCTAATACAGGTAGATGCATGCTACTGAGTGGTAGAAACAGGACAGAAAAGAACAAGAAACACTGATTTAGTGGATACAAATAGCGTCTCACTTATGTCTGGTAATATTATTGGCCATCTCATTGCCTGTAGCCATTGATCACTATTTTATTTTGTATGTGTGCATTCCAGTTTCTGAAGAAATGGTGTGCTATATGATCCATTTTCTTGCTTTTAAGGGAAAAGAGAAACTGTAAATTATTACACAAAGACATAAACATTTCTTTGAGAAGCAAAAACAGACTTCAGTGCAATTTTCCCTTGTTTACAAGGTGCCTGAAATGTATTTCTTCTCAATGATGTTTTGAATTTACACTTATTTCATCTGTCTATCTGCTACATTACAGCCTATGAAAGTCCAAGAAAATCCTAGGAAACTCAGGTTAAACAACGATAAAAAAAAATCATACTCTTTCCTATTTCCACAAAGAAAAAAATTCCTTTCTCACTTTCTTTACCCCTTATTTGCACTTTCCAGCTGCTTGGAATAGCAGCTGTGTTTAGCCTGATGGATTTCAATAAGATATAACAGATGTTGGAGATACCTATGTTAATAACAATAAAAATGGAAATAACTATCCAGAATTTCTATTCCTCAGATACAGTTCCAATTTTTTAACTATTCATAATTCAAGCATTTGAAGTAAAAAGGAAGATAATTCCAATTAAGTTAGGTTGCTTATGTCCTGCCAAAGATAATAGAAACACTGTAGGTTTCATTGGTAGGCAGGGGGAGGGGGTTGAGGAAGAGGGGGCAGTACTTTAGATATGAATTATTAATGTAAATTTATCCCATATCCTTTCAAAAAGAAAGTGATCAGTCAGAAAATATGTAGATTCCTGGACAAACAGGGCATGTTTACATTTAAGTCGTAAGGCTACTTGAGATTGTGTTGTTGAGGTTTGAGAAAGAAAGCTGGTCTGCAGGCAACTCTCCTTGTTGTTAATGAGCTATAATTGTGTGCCTGGCTCATTCCCTGTAGATACAAATGTTCTTTTTGTATTGACTCAACCCTCTCTATTTGTTACTGTATTACAGAAGAGAAGAAATTAACATTTAATGAATCCCTACTATGTGCCAAGCATTAAATTAGCACCATACCTATTTTATTTCATTTAATTCTTGTTTAAATTTGTGCTTGAATAAACTGATCCTGGGAGGGTTTTAGAATCCTAACTACCTGAGAAAATGCCTGGTTGTCTAAATCCTAATACTCACCCTGCCCCCCGCTTTTTCTGAGGGATAGCTGTATCATACTAACTTTTCAAGAATCACCACTGAGGAGAGCTTCAATCACATACTATTTTGAAGATATGTGCAGGCATGTCTGCATTAAGCCAGGCCTGCTTATTTCTGTATTATTTTAACATGGCATTACTCAAATTTTGAGGGGTTAATGTCCTATTTTAGCATTTTTTAAATTTTCTTAAAAAAATAGTAAAAATATGTACTCAGCTTGCTGTTTCACTCCACTATTCATATACTTTTTGACTTTTCTGAAAATTTTAAGTATACAATTTCTTCCCAAAGAAGGATTTTAAAGGACTTGGCATACATGGAAATTGTAAGACTTGGTCGTATATGTGGTTGAATTTAGGTTTGACAAATTTTATTTTGAGAAATCTAAAATTAATTAAAATAATCATCAAAACCTGAGGTTTTCACGAGCTTTTACTTTTTTCCCAAGGTATAAAACATTCTGCTACATGACTAAAAGAACTTATAGGGTCAACATAAAGTACTGAATGCATGAGCTTACATTAAGGAGATTCTTAGCTTCTATACAGATCAGAAATGTAAGAGCTGGACCAATTTTACACGCTTACAGCTGGGAAGTACACCTGCTTTTGCTTTTTTCCCTCCTATCAAAGTTTCTCAGTCCAGATGTTCAGTGACTGTAACACCCTTTTCTGCTCTTCATGCATGGTGGGCTGTCACCCACTGGAAGAGAAGAGGATTTTGGTTGTCTGGGAAACCAGGTTGTTAGTAGTACCAAATGTCTTATCTACCTAGTATTTCTTTATTTTAAAAGTTCATTTTATAGGCTTGAAAAGGGAAAAATATCTTTAATACTTTACAACTTAACTAATAATTCAGTCTGACTTTTCATTGCATGGAGGCATTCAACATATACTTCATACTCATGTTAGAATAGCGTCTTACATAGTTTCAGGATAACAAGTTCAGTTCCTTCTGTAAGATAGATGGAAATCATCTATGAACTTCATTTGTTCTCTTTCTTACTTGAAGAGAGATAACAGTTTAAAACCTCTGTGTTTAGTTTTGCTCACTATATCCCCTTTGCTTGAAAACTGCTTCTGAACTTCTACTCTTTTTTTCATTGGGGCGACATTGGTTAATACAATTATATAGGTTTCAACTGTACAATTCTGATACATCATTTGTATATTGCATTGCTGAACAAACTAGGAAAACAAATAAACAAAAACTCATAGATACAGACAACTGTATGGTGGTTTCCAGAGGAAAAGGTGTTGGGAGCAGTAAAGGTTAAATGGGGTCAAATATTCTTGAAGTCTTGGCAATTATTTAGAATACAGTTTAAACCCCAACTCCTGAGTAAAACCTCTAATCTTAACCCCCTAAAAACACACAGGGATCCTATCCTTCCTTCCTATTGCATTTTTACACCACTCTTAGAGCATTTAGCGTTCTGCCACAATTTACAGTCATTTCTATTCATATTTTTCTCCACCACTAGAGTTAAGTTTCTTGTGGATGGGATTTTGACTTGTTTATAATTCTATTTCCATGTATAGTATATTTCCAGGAAGAATGATTCATACATCGGGCTTAAGAGTTACAGTTTCTGTTGTTAAGTTTTTGGTGGAATTAAACCCAAACAGAATATAGACTATCCTACAAGAGGTTTTTACAACCTCTTACCTGGACTTAGTCCAGATTATCATGAAATCTGAGCTTCCATTTCCCCAGCTCCATACACAGCTTTTCATTTCTTTTTCTAATTCTCCACCTACACAGACAACAGTGGGCACCAGAGGTTCTCACCTCCTTGGCACTAACTGATTCTTTGGATGTCATGGTACAAATGGTTAGAGTACTAACCTTGTGCGAAGCTGAGACAACTCATAATTTTACTTAAGATGAGGCTAGAGAGAGAGCGGTCACAGCAAATTGATTAGTGGAAACAGGCTATACTGGTTCACTCAGAAAGGCTTGCGTGAAGGGGATGTCAAAAACTCTGATAATATGAGCAACTTTGACTTCTACATTCCATGTTTTGTTTGAACAAACTCTCTAGGATTCAGTTGTGAATATCCTTTCCATTATTCTCTGATTTAATATACTTTATTCTACTGTCTGATTTTGGGGAATACAAAAACTTCAATTCAATAATATCCTCCTTGAACAATACAGGAAAAACGTTTCAAGCATATTATGTGCATTGGGCATTTATTTAAAGGTTGGTAAAATCTGAGTAAGCTGTAACTGCATTTTAACACTCATTTGACACAGAAGTTGCCTAATAAATGCATTGTGAATAGTTAACAAATGGCTAAAATAACCATACTTTCAGAATGAAAACTTTAAAAAATAATAATCTGTCTATAATTTTATTAGCTCTAGAAATTATCCATGCTTATTTAAACCCTTCTCACTGAATAAATATTCTGAATTCTGAAAATTATGTGTATTCCCATCCACTAAACAAAAATAAAAGTGGGATTTCTTAACTTCTAAGTCAAAACAATTATAAGCAAAGAATTCTTTTCAAATGTTTTCCTGAGTAATTAAATTTTCTGCACAAAACCAACACATGAAAGAACAATTTTTGTCAGGCTTAAACTAAAGTCCTAGTAATGCATGTGAGACGTGGTTTATTTCCAGTCCACAAACAGCCTTGAGGTCTCTTTGGAATAAATGTCAGGGTGAGATGGAGTCATCCTAAACACAATGGCTATGAGTAAGCTCCTTTTTTATAAAATAAATAATTTGACTGAGTTAATGTCCATTCTCTATAAGGTCCACTATGTGGTACCTTTGAAGATCAATGCCATTTTCTTTGCCTCTATGTTAGTTCCTGAATACTTGCTCATTTTGATAGGCTGGTAGCTTTAGGACATCATTTTGGGATATACCTCAAAAGCAAGAAACACTAATTTTTTTGTCTAGTTCTACACAATTGTGGAAACAGAATGGAGTAGAGGTGGTTAGAGAGGGTGGGCAGTTGGATTTAAACAGGGATAGTGTTTTCTACTGATACTTTTTCTGAAATTCTAATATATTCAACTTACATCTATTGAGCATCTGTTATGTGCTCAGAACTTTCATAAAGGCCACGAAAAAACATGAGAGGTATCATTGAAGGAGGTAATAATCTAGTGATGGAGACATACACAAATAAGTTCTCTGCCAGTTGGAGTGAGATTCATGCTGGTTAGAGGTACACACAAAGCTTGAAGTGGGTGGGAGAAGTAATTCAGGTAACAATTTTAATTGCAACTGAAAGATCAAGAAAGCTTTCTGAATAAAGGGACACTTGCCCTGTGTCTTAAAGGATGGGAAAATTTCAACAGGCATAGATGGGATGTACAGGCTTGCGGGAAGATGGAAATATAGGGGCAAATGTTTAGAAATAGAAGAGTACATATTAGGTTGTATATTGAATTCATGGACCTAGAAGAGGATTTGGTTTTAAAAATAGAGTGGTGTCTGGGCCTTGTTCTGTGGCCAATGGGAGGTCAGTGAGGACTGATGGAAAGGAATAATCATCCTTTGTTTTAATTTTCCACACAAGTCTTTTATAGAATAAGATTAAAACTAACTAAAGAAGTTTTAGTCTAAGATTATTCACACAGCAATACATCTTATATTTCAGTAGTGGAGACTTGGAAGTAGGGGAACCAGGTAAGACACCATTTCGATTATCTAAGTGAGAAGCTTAGGTGATAGCAATGAGAATTCAAAGGAGGGAGCCACTGTTAAATATACTATGAAAACCAAATTAAGAGCTCTTAGACACCAAGTGGGTGGGAAGAGTGAGCGGGAGGGAGGAGACCCAGATGTTTCTGAGTAAAAAGTTCCTGAAGAGAATTCCAAGATGGGGAACTTAGGAGAATCACACACATGGAGGCTACGATTGTCAGAATTTTCCACCTCCACGCTGGTACTTGGGATTGGAATTAGAAGGAAAGAGTGTCACTTAAGGCAATGATATAGTACAAATCTTAGGGAATGCACAAAACTGGCAATTATGCACAAAGTCAGGGTACACCTCTGAAGAGCAGAGTGCCAAAGTGCTAGATAAGCGTGTCAAATTCAGAGTACAAAGTCAGGAATCTAGGTTCCAGGAGAGAGAGCAAGTGCATGAGAGCCGAGAGCAAAAGGGGAGAGGTTCTAGGGAAAATGCTGCAATTGAGTCTCAGCTGGCCAGGATGAGTATATAGGCCTAGCTTAAAGGACCAAGACAGGAAAAGCAACTTTGCATTTTTTGAGAGAGTTTGAGGTGATTATATAGATAAACTGCTGAAAATTGCATTTGGAATTCAGGGAAACATCGGAAGCTGAAAATGAAGAGAATTTGGATTCATTTTCATAGAGGTGGAGGTCATATCATGGGAAAGCATATAAAGAGAAAATATAGTGAAGGGGGAAAATGATATACAAGGCAACTTTGGTGGAGTGGGTTTCAGTAGGATTTGAGTAAAGGAGGAGTTATAAGGCCAATAGGTATGAATTTTCCAGCTAAAAAAAAAAAAACCACCAAAAAAATGTTTAACAACAAAAAAAATAACTTTATTTACTTTTCCATAACTAAACTTAAATATCTCACCCACCCACCCCTTTTTTCTCCCCCCTGGAAAGCAGAAACCTTACCCTGGTGAATAAAATCCAGGGTTTTTTTTTCAGGCATTTTAAAGTTCAGTTAATTCAGAATTTTCCCCAGCTTGTGCCTTTCCCCCTGTGAGGCATCTTAGCCCTTGAAGACTCACATGATGCCCCAGCATTACTGATGAGGGAGCAACGAGAACTGGCTTGTCAGAGTGGATTGAGCTATAACTCTTTCTATCTGATCCTCATGTGCCTCAAGTGGGGTTCAGTCATCCTTTAATGCAAGATCTACAAGACTCCCATTCCCCATGGGATGCCTGTCCCCCTTTTACCTGAACATTAGATCACTAGCAGGCCTTCCAGCTCTCTCCTAACCAACTTCTGTCTTTGAGAAAACACAGATGATCCCAGGGCTAAGGGAGAATCTTGAAGTTTTCTTAGGGCTCTCTCTGAGGAACTCACTCCCAAAGCAGCTATTTGCAATTCCACCATATGTGCACAGCAAACCTGTTTAGTTTGTAGCCATCCAAGTGTCAGATGAGAAGTACACATGATTATTTTCAACTCAAGGATTTCCACACTTCTCTGAGGTATCCTGTTCAGTCACCAACTCCTTAATTAATGTAAGATACAAAATGGAATCAAAGAATAAAGAAGGTGGATACATTTTGTAAGACTTTCATTGACCATAGCCTTTAATTGAATGTTATTTAAAATCAAGATTTATTTATAAGAACTTTAATTCTGAGCATTGGATTATGCTGGACTCTCCTAACCTCCCTTCCAGTAAAATGTATGCGTAGGAAGTGAGTTTGGTCAGTGAGTTCATGAAAGCCATGAGCTTCTTCATCTCCTATTTTTAGACTTGGCTGTGTGTGCCTGGGCCCTTCTGCAGGTGTTTCCTTAAGTCTTCTGTGGCAGCAGGAATGTTGGGGATTGCCCAGCAGCATGGAGCAAAGGAAATTGGAATTTTAACTGTCCCTTAGACAAATTTTCAGCCAATTGTCCTGTTTTTAACCTGACCGACCCTGTATCCCCATTTTCAGAGGTAACTGGTGCATCCATTTTCTGATTCTTTCTAGGGTTTTGGGTTGAAAATTAGCTCTCACTGGAGGAACTTATGCTTCAACGCTGCTATTGTGTTATTAGTTACACTTCAACTAGCTGTATTCCAACTTTGAAAATTGTGTGAATGTTTCTCATCTGTTTTCATCTCCTCTCCTTTTAGCATTGCCCTTATTTAAACATTTTGTATACCTTTTAATGCTTTTTATTTCCTTGAATTTCATAATAGTGGGGTTTCAAGATGGGGCACAGAAAAATGAGTATATCTTATCTACCTTATTCAACCAGATTTCCTTACATTCTAACTCACTATGAACCTGTGATTCAAAATAATTAAAACAATTTAATGCTGTGTATTCAATAAGCAAAGCCTATGGATAGACTCTGGGATCAATAAAGGTAAATAATAATTATAGCTATCATTTATGGAGTGCTTACTCTATACCAGCCTCTCTTTTAATCTCTTTTTAGATAGAAAATAATTTAATCATTACATCTATATGAGGTATGTTCTATTTTAAAGATGAGGAAATTGAGGCAGAGAGGTTCAATAAATTAAAGGTTTCACAGCCTCTAAATGGTAGAGCTGAAATTCAAACCCAAGCTGCTTAACACCTTAAATAGAAACATGTTAATATCTACTTGGGCCATAGGGATTTCAGGGTTAGAATTTCGTCAGTCTGAGTAAAAGCCAGATTGTTGTCTTTTCCTACTCCATTTACATTCTACATCTATTTTTAAGTTGTTAGTATGCAAGACCACTAACTTAGCCCATCAAACCTAGGCTACCAGATTGTAGAACTCCAGGGAAGCCACTCAGAACAGTCTAGGCTTATCTCTCTTAATCATGATTTAATAGAAAGAGGCCCCTCCTGTCAGTGACTCTCCAGTATCACAGGAGCAAATCACCACACCATTGCAGGGCCTGTCGTGCTTATCTGTAAAATGAAGACATTATACTAAGAAAATAATAATAGCCAAGGTTTATTCAGCTCTCTTTTATGCTAAGAATTTCGCATATACATATATGTATTTTTTTCACTTAGTAATTTTTCAGTTTCGAGATGACCTAAGTAAATGAGTATGAATTTCTTCCATCACTCTCCTTTTTGGGACGCTGAAATAGATCCCAATTACCTAAGTGTCAAGTACAAATTGTTCTTTGTACTTTAGGAACCTGTGTATTGTCCATACTTTTATCCTAACAGTAATTCAGACTCATTCAGTTCTTTTCGTTTCATGAAGTCTCTTTTTTTTTCATCAAGCCCACATTGATCTTGTTTTTAAATGAGGAAATATATAAATGAAGCGATGTATCAGTGATTACATGTAGGGTTATATTCACCTTCTTTTGTATGCTACCTTTGTTTCACCAAGGAGTTTATAAGCTTTATGGTGAGTAAATGACAATATCTTGTTCTTAGTTTTAAAATGTCTTCCATGGAAACTCATATAATGCTTAGCACAAGTTGAAATACGATGTTTTTAATGTTGGCTCAGAAATTAGGACAGACCAAAATGTGAATTTGACATCTAGGCTTGGGGATACAAAATTTTTTTCTGTGTTATTCAAAAGACAGAAATTTCCAAATATTTTGGATAAAGATTTATTTTTAACTTATAGTTGATTCTCTAATTTCTCATTTTAGATTTAATATTTAAATTTAATTTATGGATTTCACTGTAACATCTGAGAGTTCTGTGGATTTGCCAGATTTTCATCCTCTGCTTCTCAGCTCAGTGGTTGACAGAGAATGTGACATATGAAATAGTAATAAAATTAGAAAGTAAAACAAACTCACATTTATGAGAAAAGGAACAAATCTCTATAAGAGAAGCTTGATTTCCTTTTAACACTCCCCCTTTCTTTGTGACAAAATGGTAGTGACTAAAAACAACTCATGGGAAGAAACTGCCAAAATAAGAACATTTTTTACAGTTTTTAGCTCTTGGATTTTCTATAAATCGGAGCATCATGCCAGCATGTATATACTGGTTATACATGATGTTGCTCGTTTGATCCACAAACTTAGTTGCTCAATGAAGTGGATTTCCAACATGGAGTTAACAACTTCCTTGTTATAATTTATATTCTTATTTTCTTCACTGTATCCTCTTGTAATATTTGTATATCTATGTATTGATGCCCTAATAATATTAAAAACCCTTTAAGTATCACAAGACTTTAAAAAAATTGGGGATAATGCTAGGCTCATGAGGCTCAATTAGAATATTAGATTAGCTGAGTAATTATGAGAAACAAGGTGGTTGTATAGGAAAACACCAGGAAGCTTTTTATTCTTTCTGAAGTTTATAGCAGATAGAAAAAAAAGAGCTCTTATTAAAGATTGTATTTCCTCAATCATATCTAGAAAGAAAGTGTTGTCAAGGGCTGGGATTTGGAGGAAGGGTTTTTGAAGAACTTTTCAACTACACTTCTCTTAACAGTCCTCTCAACCAGTATGAAATTATAGGATACTCCAGTGGAGCACAAGCTACTTACTTTGTAAGTAAGTCCTAGGCAGAACAAACAAAACAAAACAAACAAAAACACCTTTTGTTTGTACCATTTCAGAGGTGAATATGTATATATTCTGTTTATTTAGATCAGGAGTTGGTAAACTATGACAAGTAGGCCAAATCTAACCACTGTCAGTTTTTATAAATAAAATTTTATTTGAAAACAGACACACCCATTTGTTTACATGTTGTCTATGGCTACTTTTGCAATAAAATGTGAGTTAAGTAGACCACAGAGCTGAAAATATTTACTGTTTGACTCATTTCAGTAAAAGTGTGTCAACCCTGATTTAGATGGTCTTACAGACTCTGCTCTCAGGTATTAATATGTGCTCTGCACACAGTAGTTGATAAATACATACCACTGATTAATTAACTCATTCATTCACCTGGTGTTGAATCTACCTGATTTGGACCACATAGCAGCTTCAAGAATATAAAACACAAGATTTAATCTGTTTTCAAAATCCTCTTCCAAATTTCAAATGATCAGCAATTATGGAGTGGGTATTACAGAAACCAAAGCATGAATTTAAAAGTCATAATTCCTAGAAGGACCATAAGATGTTATTTTCTTACATTAACAAAACAAGTATTATTTGATTGATACCATCCTGCTAAGTCCTATTGTGCTCATTTACCTGAAGTCAATAGCTTTTTTAATAAATAATGTTTGCATAACTGTAATTTACCAAATCATCTGGAAATTATAAGTCCTACAAATGTAGTTATCAGTTCTAATACAGAAAACAGTGTGGGAATAGACTTTGCCCTGGGCAATGTAACGTTGAGAAAAAGTGGCTTCTGCTGATGAATCTACATGCTTCCTTTTATTGGTTCCCTTTTGTTTTGGAAGTGAACGTGATGACCAAATGGAGTAGTTATTTTAGCTTAGATTTACAAGAATGTCCTTTCCATCATTACTCGGCTGTTATTATTTTTTTAATGAAAAAGCATCAGTGCAGTTTATTTCAATGCTTCTAATTTATGAGAGTAACTTCTTAATGCTACATCAGAATAATTAACTTGGAAAGCACAAGCAAGAAAGACCCAACATTTTATTGGGACTACACAATTTAGCACAGTACTAGGCACCATGCTAGAACAAAAACAAAAACACAAAACTGGAGTATGAATGACAACAGACAGACATTCTTAAACTCCAGGGAATCAATGAACCTCCCAAAACTGTGTACAAAAAGTTGTGTAGTGCATGCACTTTTCTGGAGAGAGGTCCCACAACTCCAACCAGCTTCTAAAGGGGCTAAATAGTAGAACAGAATTCTAATCTCATTCCCTATATTTTCAGTAATGAAAGCTGTGCATGGATCTCAGGAAGTTCATTCCTGCACATCTAGTAGTCAGTTTTCATGGAAAGAGGGTAGAAAGAGAAACAAATAAAAGTAACTTGCAAGGACTGGGCAGAGAAAAATTCCAAAGTGCTGTTTACTTTATAAGTTTAGTAACAGGTTCTGGTTTAGAGAGAAGAAATAGGGACCTAAATGGTAATATAAGCTAGAAGCAAGGAGACTCCTTTGGGACTTTTCAAATTCTTAAAAAATTAAACTTAGTATAAATAAAGCAATAGCAAGGATTTAAAATGAACTTTAACTCAAGCCCAGTCTTCAGCTTCTGCATATTAACAACTTATTTTTATTTTTGAAGATCACAAACTTCAATCAGAATACTGTAAAAAATATTCTGCATGCATTTAACAAATCTGACAATTACAAGTATCCAGTTTACTTGCATTATACTATGAGGTTTGAACTGAATAGCCAATAAACATATATTTTAAATCATTACGTACAGGTAACAATGAAAAAGTCAGTGCATTGATCTGATGGCATCCTATCACTATGCAAGGTTCATTAACACTAGTAGTAATTACCCTGGGGTGTAGGTGAAATGCAGATGGAGGAATTTCCCTCAAAAGCAAGTTTAAGGGATTAAATATCATTATCATCATCATCATTACCACTATGGAGGATAAATCTGCTGCCTGTGGACAGGGCCCCTTATTCCCGAACATTCCCCAAACCACCTACAGTCCCTTTCTCATCAGAATCATCAAACAACTTCTCATTGAAATTGTCATCTTGGAACATGTTCTCATCTTTACCTGCTTCATCCTTTGCATCTACTTCATCGTCCGTTTTGCCTGACTATTCAAACACCCTTTCATCTCCATCCTTGTCATCAGACTCTCCATCAAAAACTTTTTCATATGCATCTCCTTCCTTCTCACCTGATTCTTTGTCAAACTCACTCTCAGAGCCTTCCTCATTGAACACTTTTTCAGAGCTGTCGTCTTCAAATTCTGATTTTTTCAGTTATGTTCTTCTAACTCATTTTCGAGAACATTTTCATTGAACCCCTTGTCAGAGCCATTCTCATTAAACTCTTTTTTGAGGCCATTTTCTTCAAACTCTTTTTCAGAGCCATCTTCGCACAGCTTTTCAGAGCGGTCTTCTTCAGATTCTCTTTCCAACTCATCTTCTTCAGACTCGTTTAGGGGCTGTTCTCGTCTTCAGACTCCTGGTTGGGCCATCTTCTTCAGATCCCTTCTCAAGGTTAGTCTCTTCAAGATCATTTTTGAGTCTCTTCTTTTTGGATTCTCTTCCAGATCCATTCACTCTAGACCCTGTTTTAGGACTACCCTCGTCAAACCCTTTTTTGGAACTGCCTTCTCCAGATTCTCTTTCAAAGTAGTCTTCACACTCTCTGTTGGGACAGGCTTCCTCAGACTTTCTTTCAAGGCACCTTCTTCAGGTTCTTTCTGGGGCGGCATTCTTCAGCTTCTTTTTTGAGGGCACTTTCTTTAGCATCGTCTTCAAATTAACCCCTGCCCCTTATCTTCTGTTTTTTCAAATTTCTTTTCATCTATAGGTTCTTCAAATTCCATTTGAGTTACAGCTTCTTGAGAACTTATTTTAGATGCACTAAGGTGCTCTGAAAAATGCCTTACTCGAGAAAGCCCTGCCCTTTCTGAAGCATAGATGGAATTTGAAAGCTGAAGACTTTTATTGGCCTCAGGAGCATTGAGGAAAGTCTCCCATCCTTTCAGCCTTTCCTCCCTTTCTCTTGTTGTCTCCTCCACCTGATAATCTGTAGTTTCATCCCACACTTGGGCAGTGACTTGACAGCCACCAAGCCACCATCCATCGAGGGCTTGAATACAATAATCAGCTTCATCTGAATCCCTGAAGGACACAGAGGCCACACCATCTGGGTGTTTATCAAACAAAAAGAGCTTCCTAATTTGTCCAAACTTTGAACACTTTTCTTGAAGATCGTTTATGATTTCATTCAGCACCAACAGGTTATCTTCAAAATCCACAGGTTGAAACATATTTTTTATTATGACAACTTGCTCGTGGTGCATTCAGGATGGCCCAACCCCTCTTTCAGGTTTCCAGTCCAACTGCTTTTGTTGCAGAGACAGTTTTTTCTTGTAGTCCTTGCACTTCTTCTTAGAGGCACCATATTCCTCCTTCAGTTGAAACTTTGCTACCTCAGCATGTAATATGTAGCCTCTAATTTCATCTTCATCTAGAAGTTTTAATGCAAAATCCACAGATTTCATCTTCAAATAACAACAAAGCCCATCTCCATTAAGATTTCCTTCATTATCTTTGTAAAGCTTGACCTTAAATTCTACTGTTAGAGGAGCTGTCATAATAATGCCAAACTTGGACATGAGCTGTATAAATTCATCCAGTGTGATGTTTGGAGGCAAAGCAGACACACATACATTTGTATTTCTGTCTTCTTCAACATGAAACCACCTTGATCTAGCCTTTCTCTTTTCTCCCCTCTTTTTGGAATTGGTGAGTTCAGGGGTTGTTCTTTGTGAAGGTTCCTCTGCAGGCCTAGCACTAACATCTTGTACAATTTGCAGTAAAGCTAGAAGAAACCGCCATTAGAAAAGCCATAATTGGCCTGATATGTAGCAACGAAATCTTCAGGGACCTTGGGGAACCAAGCCTTCTTGTCCTTGTCCCACTTGTGTGAAGAGTCATCTGGCTGCTGCCAGAAAGAATTGGTTTCTCTACCCATATCTTTCTGGATGTCTCCATCCTTGGTGTCTCTGCAACTGCTCATCAAATTCATCTTTCCCCAACAAATTATTGCCCCTCATGTTACCAATTTAGCTCAGAGGCACAGTCCAGGTGGGCTGAGAGGCCTAGATGAGGCAGTCTGAGACCACTGCTGCTCCTAAGGCAACGTCGGACACAGTTGCTGTTGTCAGCAGGTGCTTGGCTGTTATTTATTTATTTTTTTAAATATGTTTTTATTGATTTTTTTTAGAGAGAGATGAAGTGAGAGGCATAGAGAGAGAGAAACATCGATGGGAGAGAAACATCGATCGGCTGCCTCCTGCACACTCTCTACGGGGGATCGACCCCACAACCCAGGCATGTGCCCTGACAGGAATCCAACCGGTGACATTTTGGTTCCTGGGTTGACACTCAACCACTGTGCGGCACAGGCAGGGCTTGGCTGCTATTTTCTTATCCTTGTTCTAAGGATTTTCGTTCACATTTATCTTTTTATTGAGTACTACTTTAATTTTATTTGGGAAATTAGGTTTTGAGAAGTATATATAAGAAACTTAAAATATATGATCGGTTGTCACATCCAGCATATGTATGAATCTATATAAAGTTAATTAAATTAGTCAATCAACTTGGGTCTATTGCTAAAAGCCAAAAGTAAGTATCCCTGATTAACTGTGAGATAGAGGGAAATCCTCTGGCTATTCCAGTCACGGTAGAGAAGACATTTAGCTTCATACTGTAATTAGCATTTTCAGAAGGACCATAATTATATATTACATTATTTCTCCAGGCCAGTACATACAAAGGGGTCTTTTTGTGAGTTTAGAACTGTAATAACATGAATTTTAATGACTGACAGTCATGGGCTAAAATATAATCATGAACTGATGTCTGAAGAACTTTCCTGACTTTCAAATGTATTTCCTGGAATAAATACTTCTTACAGGCTAAGTGAAAATATAAACAACATGTCTTTTAAGAAAATAAACAAAAACTAAACTACCCCTCCCCCCCAAAAAAAGAAAAACACTGAAACATTTTATTGGATGAGAAGTCCTGCTCTTGCCAATTACTCAACTTGGACAGTTCATTCATAACTTTATGAATTCATGTCCAGAAGCATGAATTAAAGAAATAACTATCTTCTTTTACCCATCTTCAGGTAGTACACAGAAGTAACTTGAAGATTATGTTGTAAAGAAAAGAAACAGCTCAGACACAAACTTGCCGTGGTACTATGATCAGGCTTTCTGAACATACTTTGCTTTTTATTTTAAAATGTGCTCCTTATATAAAATACAACAAAAACTAAATATACATGATCTGCAATCCACAAACAGTTCCAGCTATAAATCTAGATGCACTAGTCAGGAGTAAGTTGTATGTACCCCCAAAATAAGGCTGTGAATCTACTTCAATTCTAATTCAAATTATCAGTAGTGTATATTCAAAGGCTAAGCTGTGTGGCTTTAATGCAAGGCTGACTCTGTCTTCAGGAAGACCAGCTTGTTTTGTACTGTCCTAGAAATTGGGTTCATAAAGTAGTTCTTCATGGTTACCGAATGCGTAATGGAGGCCATAAAGCTGCCTTCACAGGTCTTAGGTGGAACCTTCTCCTCTTTGACTGTTTTATTGCACCTCCCAGAATGAAGAGACATCCTCAGTTGTTCAGAATTTAATTTGAGAACCACAGGGAAGTATTTTTTGATAAGTATATTCTCTTTCTGACCAGCCTAAAATGCCAAAATGCTGCATAAGAGGGGCCTTAAGCTTCACCTCCATACAACGCCAAAAATCAATGTGGTGCAAACTGTATAGAAAAAAATTTAAAACAAAACATTCTTTAGCAATTAGTTATATTTGTGGAGGAGGCAGTTTTAAAATACATCAAAAAGCCTTGGACAGCTCTGACCACCACTCTAAGTTATTATTTATTTTATACACATGAAAGGCTTGATGTTAACACCTACCAAAACAAAACAAGAACCCCAAGTGAGAGAACGCATTCTTTTCAATGAGCGTTTTACTTCTGGGATTGTGCTTATAGAGGGATACACTCGCTATGATTTCAGCTGGCATGTTTCATGAGTGAGAATTATAAAATCAGGTAGCTACAAGGATGCCTTTTATACTCTGTAGGAAGGCCATTATATTCCCACTTAACTCAAAATGTCTTTGTGTGAATGCAGTTGCCAACTTTATAATTTGGTCAACTTCTATATAAGCAGTTTGAGAAGTATTATCAACAAATAAGAAAGGAGAAATCAATCACCATATGCAAAAATACTTCATAAATATGTCAACATCTTTATTTTAAAATGAAAAGACTATGAGAACCTAATGTAACTATGAAAGATTCATGATTTTCAAATGAAAAAGAGTGATTCCATTCAAACACAATAATAATAAAAACTTTTCAACACATATTTGGCTTCATAAAGGGATATTTATTTGAGTATTGGGAGAAGGAAATATTAGACTTGCTTCCTGCCCTTAAAGACACTAAAAATATTTTTGTTTTTAATAAAAATTTCACACAAACAATTTCAGCTTTAAGATTTAGTAGGAATTTCTACATTATTAAAACTAAAATAATTCAGGGAACAATAAGGGAACTTATGGAAGAAAATCATTTGTCTTAAAAAGATATTCTTCCCCTCTTTAAGGCAGATTTCCTAGAACAGAGTCTGTGTATTATAATTGTAGGATATAATGTTCTTACCATTCCCCTTTATGCCTATTACTACCAATACTCCTACTAAGTATATATGATAATATAGAGTGTATGTATGCATTTGCACTTAATTCAGTGTGGACTTTATAAAAAATAAAGTTATTTGTATCTCTCTGATGATTAGTGATGTTGAGCGTTTTTTCATGTCTCTTGGCCATCCGTATGTCCCCTTTGGAGAAATGTCTATTCAGGTCCTTTGCCCATTTTTTAATTGGGTTGTTTGTCTTCCTCTTGCTGAGTTGTATGAGTTCTTTGTACACTTTGGACATTAGCTCCTTATCAGATGCATCCTTGGCAAATATGTTCTCCCAGGCTATGGGGTTCCTTTGTATTTTGAGGCTGTTTTCTTTTGCTGTGCAGAAGCTTTTTAGTTTGATGTAGTCCCATTTGTTTATTTTTTTGTTTGTTTCTCTTGCCCTAGGAGATGTATCAGTGAAAATTCCACTATGTGAGATGTCTGTGACTTTATTGCCTATGTTTTCTTCCAGGATTTTTATGGTTTTGTGACTTACATTTAAGTCTTATCCATTTTGAATTTATTCTTGTGTAGGGAGTAAGTTGGTGGTCTATTTTCATTTTTTTACATGTACCTGACCAATTTTCCCAACACCATTTATTGAAGAGACTGTCTTTACTCCATTGTATGCTCTAAATGAGGTATCATTTCACACCTGTCAGAATGGCTACTATCAACAAATGACATATGCTGGCGAGGGTGTGGAGAAAGGAAAACCCTGGTACATTGTTGGTGCGAATGCAGACCAGTGCAGCCACTATGGAAAACAGTATGGAGGTCCCTCAAAAAATTAAAAATGGAACTGCCTTTTGACGCAGTGATTCCACTTCTAGGAATATATCCTAAGAATCCTGAAACATTAGTCAGAAAGAATATATGCACCCCTATGTTCATAGCAGCCCAATTTATAATAAATAAGATCTGGAAACAGCCCAAGTGCCCATCAGTAGGTGAGTGGATAAAAAAGCTCTGGGACATTTACATCATGGAATATGCAGCTATAAAGGGTACAAGAAGAAGGTTCTTATACCCTTTGGGACAGTATGGATGGACCTGGAGAATATTATGCTAAGTGAAATAAGCCAGGCAGAGAAAGACAAATATCACATGATCTCACTTATAAGTGGAATCTAAAGAACATAATAAACTGATGAAAAAATAGATTCAGTGACATAGAACCATTGAACAGACTGACGAATCTCAGAGGGAAGGTGGGAGTGGGTGGGGAGAGAAAAATATTAATAAAGTTATTATAAAACCTGGCCTTATCTTCAAATGTTTTAAGGCACAGCCTTTGTTATCTGAGCTTTGGTCCTCATATTTCAACACATCATGTTGCTCACCTCCACATGACTAAAAATAATGAGCAACAATAGATAATAAAATTTATGTAACCCTTATTACTATGAACCAGGATCATGAATGAAAGCAATAACTAGCAATGTCACTAATGAGGAAATGTTTTTAAATGTTATGGATTTAATAACACACAGACCTTGGCTGACACAATTTAAAGTGACACAAATTTAAAGACTAATATTTTATCTTTATGATCAATAAACTATTAGTTGTCATGTCATATGGGGTCTAATCTTTAATATAATTTTTAAAAATTGGTACTAACACAACACAGTTAACTCATTCACCTAAAACTATTTTTAATTTGAATAGTTACCCTACATTCAAAATATATGTGAATGAATGGTTGCATTTTTGTTTCAAAAGAAGCTTATCAGTATGTACATAGCAATTTATTTCATTATAACTCATTCTGTACAGACGTACATACATGAGTGCAGAGGTAAACTCCCACATCTCTATAGAGCGATAATAATAATTGTTATCATTTGTTAAGTGATTACTATGCAAAGGACATACTATAAATCATCATATATATATTCTTACCCCAAACCCTTTGAGGTAGGTTTTATTATCATTGTTGTTGCTGTTGTTATTATTATGCTGATTATTTTGTAGAAGATAAAACTGAAACTTGGAGCTCTAAAGTAGCTTTCCAAAGATAACCTCACTAGCAATCAGATTCAAGCCTATATGCCTTACCATTAGGTACACTGCCTTCCTTATGTCTTTAACTATCTGTACTGCTCTTTCACCAAAATCATCCCAATAATCTCCATTACTGGGCTCTGGGATTTTGCAATCATGCTAAATGTGAGAAAAAGAAAAAAAAGTTTGTTTAAATTTTCCAATATTATTCCATCTCTGGAGGTAGAGGGCAGGTGTCCTTTACTTTGGGACAATCCCAGCATAGGCCCTGAATTTATCAATGTAAAATATGTTTCTGGGGAAAGGGGGGGACTGTAAAATCACCATGAATCTTAATGCAAATTTAAATACTATGCTTTGAAAAAGCACACTGCTTCAAGTATGATTGAGGTAGAACTGTATCTCTAAAGCTTACATGTCCTTTACCTAGGGTGTTGGATTGAGGGTAGTGTAGAGGTTTGAGTAAACATATTTCCCCTTTGCAAAATGTTGTTTGATTTTGTTGCATGGCTTATGTGCATGTGAAGGAACAAGTTTAGGTATCAATACACACAGAAAAAAGGGGGGGATTTCACAGGAGGGAGAAGCATATCCATAGAATGAAAGTATGAGAGCCAGTACTTTGTGTGTCATAGGTGAAAAAGCATTAATTGCATAAAAGTTTTATATACATTACATAATCCTTGCTCAGATCTACAGTTGTTTAGGAGAGACACAGACTTCTGAGGATACAGGGATGCTGCATATGTTTCTAAATATTGCAATTTGGATGCTTTGTAGTTCTGAAAGTGCTTCAAAAGATACTATTGAACTCAGCTTCTTGAATTGATATTAGAAACAAGGCACTTAGCAACTCTCTTCCCTTCTATAAGTCTTTGGTATACTGAGGGAAACAGACCAAATAATCTGTTTCTTCCCATCCTAATATTCTACAGTTCTAGCTAAATTGTTCCCTTTGAATGAAGTTATCACTCTCCAGCCATCCTTCCCCCATCATTCTATCCTCACACCCCATCCAAACTCTGCCTTCTTCTAATGCCTATCACTTTTTCTAAATTAACCTCTTTTTTACTTTTTGGTAAATTGTTGTTTATACTGGGATTTTAATGACTGTTATATTGATTACAGTGCTTTACATATTTACTAGTACATCATATTTATTATATTAAAGTAACCTGATTCTAGTTGAGTGGCCTAGGAGTTAGAGATTTGTGTGCATCTAATCCAGCAAAGACTGAGGAATTTTCTTGAGCTCTGCACAAGGGACAGACAGCAATATCGAGACGCACAAACAAGAAAAGATGCATTTTCTAGAATCAAATCAGCTGTCAGTATGCAAAGTAGAAAAATAGAATCAACAGAATGAGATTAAAAGCAGAACATATCAACAGAGATAAAGAAAGCAGAATCTGATTAAGTGCTGAGTGGGAAATTGTCCTAGCTTTAGAATTATGTCAGCTCTGCTTGAAAGAATGTATGATACATGCTAATCTAACCTAACCCAATCTAAGTAATATAATATGATAATACATATATAATCTATTCTGACTAAAAAGAAGATACATACCATTTTTTTAAAAACACTATAAAATTATGCAGAGAGGCCTTTAGAAGATGTTTATAGAGCTATTAGTTCATAGTTTTGTTTTTTTTAAAAATTGAATAATGGCTTCTTTAGAGGAAAACATAGCCACAATAAAAAAATATATATATACACATATCTATTACAATGCACTCTAAGCCTATAAGTCCCAATTATATCAATCAATTCAGAAAATCAAGCCAAGTAAACCTGATGTGATGATATAAACAGCAAATACATTTTCAGGCAATGAATAATCTTTTATCACCATAGAATGTCGGCTGAGGTTAGTTGCAGCATTTTTTCTGTACTTACCAAGATCTTACATGACTTTGGCTCTTCAACATATCACTTCTAGATTTTAGGCCTTTGTCCATCCTGGATATCACCAGAGCTCATGTTAACTCTCACAGCCTTTTATTTGTCTGAACTGCGTACCGGTGGCCTACACCTTCAACTCTACTTCTGTAAGCTTCTGGCTAACACTCTAAGAAAAGTTTAGAAATGGAGAGCATTTTGTTTAACCCAGTCGGGTCATATTTAGGAAACCACTGGAGACTTGCTCCTTCCCTGTCTTCCCTTCCCTTCTCTTCTTCCCTCTCCTCTCCTCTCCTCTCTTCTTTCCTTTTTCTTCTCCCCCCTCCCTCCCTTCCTCCCTTCTTTCCCTTCTCCCTTTCTTTTGTAAGCACACAGACATACTAAAAATCTCTCCATGCTAAACATTCAAACAAACACCTTTAGCAGTACTTCCCTTCTGGCCTCCGCTAACCTTTAGAGAAATTTTTCCCAGATATGCTTCATTTGCTCTCTATCTCCCAATACTTCCTTTCTTTTTTCAGTGTCATGGCACACATAGAAAATGATAAATGACTGAAGCTAACTGGCTCTGGGGACTGTCTCAGAGGATCCCACTATCCTGGCTACTCCAAAGTGCTGAGGGGATTGACAGCATCCACGGTGCACCTGTAGGCCCTCCAGGGTTCACCACCGTGCTGAGGGATGCTCTGCCCAATTTCATTCATACCAACCTGCATTCTGCTTATGACATAAACCTGATCTGCCCCCACCCAAGGTCACTTAAGATTTATTTTTTTGCTATTTAACATAATATATGCTTTTGCTGACCTTGTTTTATGTAAAATAAACATTTTTTATTGGCCTCCTAAAAAATCTTGTATCTTTTTTTTCTATAATCATATTCCCCACTTTTCTGTCTGCTTGCATTGGACATGTTTTGTGCACCACCTACATCTTCTTGGCTCACTCTCATGTCAACAGTTGTTGTTGTAACAAGCAGCAGTCTCATGCCATGTAACTCAGAGGCCTAGCGGCCCTTATGGTAGACAAAAATTCCTATGGGTCTTTGGTAAGCGCCAGTACAGCTCTAGGACAGATGCTGAGGTTCTGAAGCAGTGCATGCCTGTGCTGCAGAGAATGAACCAGGTGTTGAAAAGCGGTTCTTGGCATGCCACTGGGATCAGTAAAGACAGACCATGGAAACTGTGGAAACACCATAGGAAACTGTGAGATCAGAGACACCATCATCAGCTGGGTGTTATCAGATCCATCAACTCCTAAGTTTTTACTATAGTAGCAATCTATCATATCATGAGTGACTCATGTGGAAGTGGGTCCAAGCAGGCCTGGAGGACACATGTAAGTTTTAGGAGCATGTGGCCCATATTCTGCTGGCAGCTACTACAGTTGCTCTGATGCTTTCACTAATGTCTCTCTCTCTCTCTTTGCACTTGTGACTTCATGACAGGAATCCCTATAACCAATTAATAGGAAAGGAAAAACATAGGGGTAATCCACAGGTGTATCATTCCCAATTTTGTCACCCTGTTACCACATAATAACCCAACTCAGAGGTGACCCTGAAGGACAGTGGTAGGGGGAAATCCTCCCAGTGCAACAGAACTATAAGCTGTGAAGTTGGTCGTTCATTCACCTTGTATAAAGATGAATGTGACCTGAGCTATTGGTATACGAGTCTCCTGCACAGAGGTGAATGGCTTAGCTAGTCGATTCAGGCATAGGAGGGAGCAATATTGGAAGATTGGAAACAAGGACATTTTGGGGGCAAAGCATACATATGGACAAATGGGAATGGGCCCAAAATGTGGCAATTTTTGTATTTTATGTTAATATCTATCAGAAACTCTCCTCCACAGAGAGTCACTGAAAACCCAATGGACTGTCTTGTGAATGCCAGTCTGCCTCTCCTTGGAGATCCAGTGCTTTTGCAGTAGGCCCATGAACAGTGTGGTCACATATGCTGCTTACCTAGATATCTATTGCCTCTCAACTCCAAATTCCCCTTTTTTGCCTACTTTGTGAAAATAAACCTGGGACCTTTAAATATTTTCCTTTAGCCAAATGGCACAAAATTGAAGCTTAGTTGAGAAGGGGTGGGAGAGGAGCTGCAGGAGGAAATGGTGTTCAGTCTTGGTCCCAGTGTGCTTGCTTCCCAGGTTCCTGTAGTTCCCTGGCTTCTCCAGCTCCGGCTGCTGCAGCTGCAGGCCTCATAGCCAGCAGCATCTCACAGCCAGCAGCTTCCCTTCACTCTGGTGGTTTGTAGCCCAGTGTTTGTGGGGTATCATGAACAACTTTCACCAGCACATTAGAAGATATCCAGCAAGTTCTGCAGCTAGACACCACAGCAACTTTATTTCCATCCCTGAATCCACAGTTGTGTCTTCTCCAACAAGGTCTTGATCACACCCCTGGGGTAGGGGGACTTTTCCTTTGGGTGCCCTATCTTAGTCCTAGAGGTAGTGGTTATTTCTTTTCTTTTCAAGATTTTTTATTGATTTTTAGAGAGACAGGAAGGGAGAGGGAGAGATAGAGAGAAACATCAGTGTGCGAGCAAAACATCAATCGGCTGCCTCCTGCACGCCCCCTACCAGGAATTGAGCCTGCAAACCCGGCATGTGCTCTGACCTGCCATCTTTAGGTGTATGGGACAATGCCCAGCCATCTGAGTCATACCGGCCATGGTCATGGCTCTTTCTTATATCTGCTGTTCCTGTATTCTTTGAAGTTCTCTTTATTTCTCACTTACCAATTCCTTGTTATTTAAATACTCACTTATAGTTAATAATTATTCCTCTTTGCAGCTTTATAGACATATAATTGACAAATAAAAAGTGTATATATTTAATGTGCACACCCGATGTTCTGATATACAGGCATACCTTGAAGATATTGTAGGTTTGGTTCCAGACCACCACAATAAAACGAGTCATAATCTTTTTTGCTGATGGAGGGTCTTCCTTCAATTTGTATAACTTGCAACATCTGTGAAACATAATAAAGCAAAGTGCAAGCAATGAGGATGCATGTACATATACATTGTGTGAGATGATCGCCATAGCCAAGCTACAGCTAATAATTCCTTAATTAAGCTTTTCACATTCAAATGATGGTTCAATTTATCTTCCCTGATTGGACCCAGACTATTAACCATGGTAGCAGGGGAGAGAGATAGGCATGCGACCTACCGAATGGGCTCCCTCTCACTGACCTTGACCTTGCCACTGGCATTGCTCAATGCCTTTCTCTCAGCATCTCTGAGATCTTGTTCTGGCTCCATCTCTTGAGGATTCCAGCCAACCACCTGATTGCCAGCAGACCCCAAGTTCCTGCCCAGTGCTAACTATAAATGAGCAATTGCAGGAATCGTGATGCAACAAGCATTAAACAACTGTGAGCTCCATCTTCTCATGGATGAAGTCACTCCCTCAGGCGAGCAAGCATGCTAAACTCCCTTAAGTGCTGACTGAAGATGAAAGAAATCTTGAGTGGGTCGTAGAAGAAAGATGATGAATATTAATGAAGGCATTAGGATGACATTAGCTGAGGCAGTCGTTTGTTCCATTCACTCTTGCATGTTAAATATATTTTTTAGAGATTACAGACAACTACTAAGTCATCAACGTGTGTGTGATGGATTGTGTTCAGTGGGGGGCATGAGCAGATATGAGTGATGTAAAGAATCTATGTGTTGGTGCCTCGCCTCTTATTCTCTGGACTCTTCTTTTTCTCCAGCGATTACTATGGCACCCAGCTGCACACACTGGTCAGAAGAAAGCATTGTCCTCATAGACCTCTCAATTTCTGTTCCAGGGCTTCCCTCCCAGCACCATATGAGACATCTGCAGAAACCCTTTCAGTCATTATGACACATGCATAAGCCTCAAAGTGCAAGGGTGTTAACCCAAGGGGTATAACTTGACCACTTGGCACTGGAGTGTCTGAATAAATGCTACCCCTTTATGTCCTTTGGGGTGGAAATTTGGGGGCTGTATTATGCATGGTTCCTCAGAGGTCACCAGCAGGACTGAACCCCTGATGCCCATAGTGGGAGTGAGTTCAATGAGACATGTCAGATTGACCCTCGCTGCTTGTTCAACTCTTCCCAGCACTTCACTCCCATTCTCAGGAATAATTTATCCAAATAAACTGCCTACATCAAAGTACTGTCTCAGGTTCTGGTCTGGGGGGAACCTAGGATAAGGTAGATCTCTCTTATCTGTTATCTTCAGCTTTCTAAATGTGTTCCTCTTCTGTTGGCTGTTCCTTTAGGTATTGATGTTCCACAGGATCCCAACCTCGGTCTTCTCCATCCGCTTTCCTTCTTCATCTCATAAGCACTTTAACTATGATTTAAATACTGACAGCTCTCAATCTTTCCACTTCACTCTTCTGACCCATACAACCGCATTCCACACTCCAAAAGACATTTTTACTTAAATGTTCTAATATACATTGAATGTAGTCTTAAAATGGAGCTCACTTCTGCCAGCCCTGGCTCCCAACAGTTCCTTCTGTGGAGTTTCCTGTGTGTGAATGGCACCATCATGCTCTGAGTTGCACAAGCTAGGAAGCTGCAAATGATTTTTTTTTTTTTTTTGTAAATGAATCTTGATACCTCCCTTTCTATACCCTACCCCTAGGCAAACAATATGCAAGGCATGCTAATTTCTACCTTAGTGTCCTCAGTTTTTCATTTCTACTTGGTGTTGCTGCAGCCCCCAGTTTACCTCCAATTCTCCTTGTCTCTTAATTTCTGTACCAACGAATATTAAGGAAGCTCACAAGAACAAGTTGAGCCAATAGATGCAACAGAGGCGGTATGAGATAACTAGTTGTCTGCTGGCTGTTTGCCCAGGTCAGGGGACAGAGCTGGACTAGTTTAGTATCTAGTACATACTAAACACTCAGTGGACATTTGTTGAGGAACTAAATCTACGCTTTACTCTTGAAGCGCATGTTATAGACAAAAAAAAGGAATTGCAATTGAAATGAATGAGAAAGAATCTTACTAGAACAGGTTAGTGTTTTACACGTCTTCAAAACACTGTCCTGTGATTAATTTAAAAATATAAGAAATCTCACTTGTTAAGACTTTACCAATAACATGGTGTTTAGTATCCCTTTATTTATTCTAAATGTTGGTAACTTTGACCTGAGAGTATTTTCATCCTCATGTGAATATTGAGATGCAGTTGGCTAATGACTTTCCTGGCATGTCATACATCTCTCATAGATCCCAAACCTCCAAGGATTTCTGAATTTGGTAAGAAAAAGCATAATGTTTGGTACTTTTTTGTGCATGGTGGTGGGTGGTCATAGACTAGGAGGAAGGGAAGAGATGAGAAGCGTGAATCAGTTCTGAAGCACAACTTGGAAATGCCTATTATCCTTATTAATTTCTTCATCGGCTTATTTTCATATTTTGTACATATTTTTGTATACCTCCTTAAATATTTTTGGTAACAAAGTAGGAAGAAGGCCACTTTTCCTCTTTAAAAAAATAGAATTAATTATGTTAGCAAATTATACATCATGTAAGAAACAATAGGCAATTTATGTTCATGAGTCTAATAGAAATAATAATTAGCAGCTAAGAAAAACTTTAAGTCACGTGTCATTATTAGTAAGACAAGGATTATAGCTACACACATGTTAAATTCTTTTCAAGTAATCGTGGCTGTAGTGAAATGACCTATTTTCCAAGTGTGAACACACTTATGTTTGCAACAGTTTATTATCTTCCAGGTCAGTACCTTTTGTTAGAAGTTGTAGTTAGCATCCTTATTGACATAAATAACGTCACATTTTAAAATATTACCAGAGAACCCTGATTTGGAGGTTTTTAAAAAGAATAATCTGACTTGAAAGTAATAATGCCGTACAATTATTACTAAAAGTATTTTTTTATCATCATAGTTCAAAATGGAACTCCATCCTGAAAATATTATTTCTCTAAAACTTCCTGGATCAACTGCAATGTAGTTATCAGGCCTAACATATTAAACTCTTTCTTTTGCTCTGGATTGAAGCCAAACAGCAATAATTGCTTCTATGGGTTGCCTAGAAGCAGGTGACTCTGCCATCTGGAATCGTGTCCCCTGCTTCGCTGAGCAGGGCTCTGAGAAAATGCTGTATTCCTGGCCTCAGGGCAAAGACTAGTACGGGGAGTAAGCAGCCCTATAGATCCTGGTCTAACTTACCTTTCCCTTCGGTATTTATAGCCTGCTAGCATTTTGTGAAGATTTTTAAAGAAAAGGCCCAGGTATGGCAATTGAAATGTGACTGTTTTTCCAGACATTCAAGCTTCCTTTGCCATTAAATGTTTCAGGATACTAGAGATTCTTTATTTTCTGGTTGTGATCCAGAGGGTTTTCATAGTTACAGCATCATGAAAGATTGCTGGGAAGCCTGCTGAATCTACCAATGTGGTTTGTGAATAGGAAAGCTGTGTCACCCATCTTGGAGTTCCATTTTTGATCAAGCCTAACCCAGTAGTTCCAGCAAAGAAACTACAATGAGAGACCTCCAAGCTGCTGCCCTGAAGCAAGTTATTCATCTTCTTTGCATGTTTGGCTTAATGGTTTATTTCATAAAAATGCCTGCCCCTTCTCTCCTTGGATCAAAAACAATACAGTCTTGGTCTTGTCTCCGCTGTCTGTGACTTACATGCTTTTCCCCTTGATGTGTTGTTTCTTAACCCAATTGTTTGGAATCACCTAAAATTCACTAGGAAGGCAGTCACTAGGAAGGTTGTCTCGTAGCCATTCCTTGACAAGGCTGTAATTAGTTGGGCCATTTTACACCTGCTTTCCCAGCTGGGCATGGCGTTTTGCTTTACAGTGATTTGTACCAGAAAGGAAAGGGCACTGCTTCAAAAGCGAGCTCACAATCTCCAGTGACAATGTAGAATTCTACAGATTCCACATCGCAGAGAACTTACTGAAGTCATTCATTCATTCAGTCATTCATTCATTCCCTTTTTTTAATTGAAGTGTATTTTTCTTCTACCATTTAACTCTTTTGATAGTATTCAGTGGACAGCTTCTAATGGAGAAACCAAAATTGACTCCCACCTATGTTGGTAGCTCCTTATTTAATATTTCAGCTGACTTCTGGAGAGAAACATCAGTTGGGGCTAGTTTTTATAATAATCATAGTTACAAGTTAACCTCTAAGCCATGGAAATATGCCTTTCAAATAATTCAGAAAATACAGGATGTCCCCCCAAAAATGTATGCACGCTTTAACAGCTGATAGCTCAATTTTGCAAATGAAATGTATTTAATAAACAATGTCTTTATAATTATTCAAAGTATGTGTATACATTCATGGGGAGACACCCTATATACTGGATAATGCCACTTGTGTAAGTTACTTCTCATGCTAAATTGAACCTTTTTAGATGAAAAATACATAGATATTTTTAATTGAATGCCTGATGTTTCTATTATTGCTCAAAAAGTGCTGGCCATGAAGGAATGTGGTCCAGGAAAACTAAATAAAATCCTTTCCTAAAGATTCCTATTGTCAATGGAGAGCACTTCACCTTCTTCCCACTCTGGCCTCCATATTAATGTTTATCTTAGGCTTATTTACTGAGATTGTATAATGGTCATTGATATTTACCTTTGTGGGTGATCCAGAAGAATCTTAGAAATGAGAGGAAGCTCCAGAAATTGTTCTATGAAGTCAGTGGTGCTCCACTGTCAACCCAGTGGGTTGTCCCTTGAGCCAGTAAAGGGTAGGTATTTTAGATGACCATTATGTAGCAATTAGTTACTCCTTTTCAATTAATTTTTTAACTAAAAGCACCATTAGTGGACCTCCACAGAGTGTTTATCCAAGAGCCTTAATGATCAACTTAATAATGTCAAAAGCTCCTCTCAGTTTGTTTTATTTAGAAGGTAGAAATATACATTTACCCTTGCTTGTTCTATTAGAGAATTAAGATGCAAAAACCTTGCCCACAGTTCTTAATATTTTCTTCCTTTTTGGACTCCATCTGAAAAGAAGTCAAATCTCTCTCTTTCTCTCTCTCTCCCCTCCCATCTTTCTCTTTCTGTTAAATCAGGAATAAAAAATACTTCCAGCACTTTTATAATGCTACCAGTTATTCCTAATAAACACCAAGCTCTCCTTTCTTCTTTAAAAAATGTCTTTCACTTTCATACTCCCTTCTCTCTACTCACAACTGTCAATCTAGTTGAGACCCTCAGCACATCAAGCTGGACTTTCAGTACAATACTCATCCAGTTTGTTTCCCTCCATACACATGACCCCACTCATGTTTCCAGAACCATTTCAGCCTTTCATTCTCCTGCTGTAACCCTGCAGTGGTTCTCCCTTATCCACTGGCTCCTTATCTGGGCATTCAAAGATCTTCACAGTCTCTCTGTAAACTGAGTTTTCTTTCTTATTTCTATTGGTCCTCTCTAAATATTCTCTACTATAGCAATATTAACTTTACGGATTCTTTTAAATGCGTTGTAATCATTCTCTTTCCCACACTTGGAGGGGCCCTTTCTTCCTCTCTACTAATTCTGCTCAACTCCTGTCATCCTCCCACCCCTACAAATTATTTATTTTTTACTTATTTATTATTTATTGTCCATATGAGACCTTAGCAATCTCATGTCCCTGAACAGTAACATTTAACCTGCAAAATCTGGTATGCATGTGTACACATGTGACACCTTGTAATTTTGTCCTGCTTATTCAACTTGATTATTTGCCTTTTCCTCAACGCATAATTTACCCCACTAACTAGACTGAAACTCTCTAAAAGCAGGAGCCTCATCTTAAACTTTGCATTCCTACAGCACCTGGTGAGTGTCAAGCTTGGAACAGAAGCTCAATAAGGGTACATTGAATATACTATTTCCCTTAAATGTGGGGAATCAGATGTTTGGAAACCAAATAAAGAACTTGTAAGACTATTTTAAAAAATCATAAAATAATATTTTTTTTTCTGTGAATCAAGCACCTGAGTATGTGAATGGAAGTAAGTTCATTCAGTCTAAGATTATTTGGGAAGAAATGTCTCACATATTCTCTTCAGAAAATTGTTCACAACAACTCCTTATCAAAATGGATATTTTCCTAACACTTTTATAGAAATGTGAAAGTCCACATAAGTTGGACTCTCTCTTGCCAGATTCAGGTTTGCCATAGTTATGTATGAATCAACAATCACATTTCCCATGGCTGCCTTTAGTACTATACCATGTAGGCAGCCAACTTGGAATTTACTTTTGGGAGTAACTTGTTTTGATGTATTTATCATACAAATTTTGTCAATTCATTTTTTTATCACAAAAATGCTAAGAGCAGCTGAATGCATGCCTAATTAATTACTCATTATTTGTTTATAGAAAAATTACATTAAAAAAAACCTAAAAAGGTTGATTCATTTTATCTATAACCATATTTCCTCTGAGTCCTAGAAGATGTTATGACTTGTGATTTTTTTAAAAAAATATGTCTTTATTGATTTCAGAGAGAGGAAAGGAGAGGGAGAGAGAGAGATAGAAACATCAATGATGAGAGAGTCATTGATCGAGCCCACAACCCGGGCATGTGCCCTAACCGGGAATCGAACCCCGAACACCTGGATCCTAGGTCAACGCTCAACTGCTGAGCCATGCCCAGCCAGGCCATGTTTTCTGTTATTAGGTTTTAGCTTGGCTGGAAAGATCCATATGAGCCCAACAGTGTTTTCCAGACTGTTCTCTTGGTTATCATTTGTTAATACTGGCAGTTTCTATTTGTCAAAGCTGCTTCTGTCTATGAGACTTTCCAGTCTTCATAAGGCCTTTACTTCAAAAAAAACAAACCAGCAACTTCTCTCTGCTATTGTCGCTATTCACACATAATACTTTCTAACACCTTGTATTGCTGGTTCTTCTACATTAGACTTTAAGTACCTTGAGAGTTGGGCTTGAGTCTTGCATTCATTTCAGGCCCTAGAGCTGAACGTAGGCATTAGATAAAAATTTGATTTATTTGTTAACTAACTAATTATAATAGCTGACATTTATTGTGTAATTAATATGTTTCAGTCACAATTTTAACCCAATTCACCATCAGCAAACTCGATAAGTGACATACTTTTATTTATCCTACTTTACTGATGAGGAAACTGAAACATGGAGAGGTTAAATAATTTACCAAAGTCATATAGCTAGTGTGGTCTGGGGCCAGCCTGGGTGCCAGCTGCTACAGTTTCCACCCTATGAAAGCTGTGCTACATCTTCTGAAATTACTCTTCCTTATGACTTTTTTCCCCTACTGCTCTGTTCAAACATCCATTTTAGCTAGATTATTGCTTTCTCTGCTTTGTAACTGTTAATTGTGGAAAATGTCTAATCTGTTAAATATGACTTTCTAAGTATATTATGGCATTCTGTTTTAGTCAACATTTTATGTGACTCGTGGGTGATAAGGAAACTCATCAGACTTTACCTATCCAATAACCTTGGATTGGTCTAATGCTTGGGGCCATGTTGTTTGAGCTTCTGATTTATTAGGAAGAAATTAGAAAACTGAATTCAATGGAGCATCACAGTTTGGGGAGATAATTCTAAGCCATTTATAGTAGATTGTGTTCCTTTATATAATGTCGAGGCTGGAATGCTAAAATGACATTTCCCAGAATCCCGTGAAGCCAGCATTCTTAAGTGCATTAGATTCTATGAATCAGATGTGAGTCTTGAGTAGAGAACCAAGTTAGACTGGGAAAGAGGCAGGGTCAGATATATCAGTTTGTTTTGTTTAGATGATGGCAATCATAATCGCCAACTTCCCAGTCTCACTGGCAACTTTCTGATACTACGGCTTCCTAGAGGAAAAGTTTCCATGGCAGCCTGGCCTGTGTTTTTCCTGAAGGCTCAGTCTAAAGTCTATTCCTTTCGCCCTCCTAACAATTCCTTAGCCGTTTAATACACTATTATAAATCCCTCTGTTTAAGCTTCATAGAGTGAATTCTGTTCTTTGCAAGTGAATCTGACTGATGCAACTGTATCTAACACTGTGTTTGAGTTATTAAATATTAAGCCAGATTTTATAGCTATATCTTAGGATAGAGAAGTAACAAATCTTTGCTTTGAAATAAAATGCTTTGGCATTTGTCATTTATTCTTGTTGGTAATACTTTCATTACTCTCATAAAAAAGAAAATCTCTAAGATAATGTGGATAATTTAGCATTCAGGTTTATTCTTTTACTCAACATATATTTATTGAGCGCTTACTCTGTGCCAGCAACAGTTCCTTGGTGAGAGGGTTACTGCAGTGAGCAAAACAAAGTCTCTATTCACATGTAACTTGGAGTCTTCCCCATTAATTTACAGATTAAATGAACTTCCCACATGCTGTTAGGTTGCCAAATCAGTTGAAAATATTGCAAAAGCTTAAAATATATTGATAATACCTCCAAATAGAAAGAGCTCAGTTTGGCATTGACATTACTAATTTAAAGGGTGGCTGGCTTACTAACCCATAAAATGGGATTTATATTTATTTCTCATGATGAGAATAGCAATACATGGCTCACTAGGGAGATGGTTGTGAATCACTTATATGTGGAATAAATAAATTTGAAAAAATCAATTTGGCAATAGTGATGAGAATCATAGTCATTTCTAACTCTTAGTACTAGTAATAATATGGAAAACATGAAGAGAAGCAATAAAAGCTCTCTTCAACAGTTTATATTAAAATGAAACTGAGGTTATTATGCAACACATATACACTTAAATCATCACAAGTACAGGAAGCCCTATAAAAATGGTCTATCAATTTTTATCTACAATATGATCATATTTTAAAAGAGTATAAGGGAACTTTCTGAAATTGTGTTAAATTAATTCCAGTTTCAAAAGCAGTGATTCCAAAATGGACTATACATGCAGTGTCAGGCTTTAAATTAGGAAAGAGTATATAGATATTTTCAGCCGTGAAATGATTAGATTACTTATGATGCATTGGGATATTTTTCTATGGAAACTGTCAAGCTTGATATGATTTGTTTCAACTGGTCATTATATGCATATCTAACCAAAATAAGAATATATATATATTTATGTTTATTTTTGTAAAGCAGAAATAGAAAGTATGACTCTAGCTCTTTTATTGGGGATAAATTGTTAAGAAGTTAATCTCAAAGCAAAGGTTTTTCATAGTACAGGATAAAATAGTTGCAGGTTTTGGTGAAGTTACATACCTGTACCTGTGTGCATCTGTACATATAGTTTTTCTAGGGTTGAGTGAGGAATACTGGTGAAGTGATTAAATCATTTTTATTCAAAGATAAAGCACAGTATGTGAGAGCTGGTATATATTTTATAAATCAGCAATTATAACTGGTAATTATAAGAAACAAAAATAATCCTCTCTGCCATATGAGTTACTGTCTAAGGACATATGGGAAAAGGCGAGTCATCCTAAATGTAGGTTTCAGCCTTGTGTGCCAGATTTCATCAATAGGTTCTTTCTTGTCTTATTGTATTTGTCTAATTTCTTATTTAGTAACCTAGTTTCTTCAAACTGAGAGTCTATATTGATCTTTCTATCCCTTTTGATCTCTTTCACACCAAAACTGGTGTTCAGCCTCAAGGCAGGGTCCTGCTACCAACTGTTGAATCCTTCCTGAATTTTCACAGGATGACTACTTCTAAACCCCCCTGCTCCTGCCTGAGCATCCACATGCTAGCTCACTCTTGACCCCTTAGATGACACCTCTTCATTGTATGAAACTGGTATACCACTCATATTCCTCATCTCAGTGGTGTGTGCTCTCCAAGCTACAGTTTTCCCAAGTCCTAGGTTCTGACATGAGATTATTTGAATCACAATGTGATAGGGAGAAATGTAAATAATCAACAAATAAATGATAAAACCAGAAACATTAGAAGAGATGCCTGCTGGTTTTCTCTGTATTGTAGAGAATGCTGGATAAAAATCTGTTTGAAATGTCAATTTTAGCCATAGGGAAGGAATCCTTCTAATTATATTAAGTATTCTATTCCATGAACTAAATTAAAATTAACCTTTTTAAAAAAAATAAATATTGTTTTCATTAGGACCTGTTGCTTTTCTTTCCTGAAAGTAATGCAATAATTAATTGTTATTTCCTGTTATTTGGGACTCTTAGGGTTTTTTGTTTTTTTAGAGACCCTCATTTGGTCTGTTTCTAGAGTCATATTTCTTATATTCACCTCATTTGGATCGCACTTTAATTTTCAGTATGTCAAAAGGAGTGGTATGCAAGTTTTTGCCTGGTCACCTGCAATTCCAAGGAAATCTTTACAAAGCAAGACAATCTAAAGAAACTTTTCATCTCTCTGGTGACCTTAATCACTTTTATAAGACCAAGTTTGCTTTAGAGTTCAATGTCTGGTGGAAATAAAGAGAAGTGATTTATAAATGTAGCTTTTTTACTTACACCATCTAAATAGTGAGTTTGAATAAATCATTTAACTTGTCTGAGAGCCTTTCTTCCCATTTATTCATGATATTTTATCATAGAGCTCATTAGAAAATGTATGCAGGAACATGTAAAGGTCAGCCTTTTGCCTTGTTGCACATTCGAAAGCAAGATGGGTTCCACAGTCTCCGCTGGAGCCATCTGTGAAAATTGGGCCAGGGTTCCCCTTCTTGCCACATGGGCTCACACCAGCAAGGTCTGAACCAGAAATACGCCCTCAACATGTGCTCTCAGAGTCCATCAGTAAGCGAAGGATATAGGCTTCCTCAAGTTGAACTAAGTGATCTTTGTGAATGGATCATCAAAGACACTTATCCCTCCAAAGACACAATGCTAGCTCTTTATATGTTAAACAACAAAACCCACTTCAATTAAGACTGTTTTAATGTAAATTAAATAGTTAATTGGTTATAGAAATCTCCTTTAAAAACGTACCTTCTCCAAGGATTCATCTTCAAAATGCATGACTTATTTTTCTTTCCCTCAGTTATATAAAAGTATTCAGGCAAATGAAGGAAAGTTCAAGTCACTTTGATTCTTTATATAAATTCAATGTACTACCATCCAACAGAGACCTAAGGCCACCAAAGATGGTGGAAACTGAGGGCACATATTGAGGGCGTATTTCCCGTCCAGACCTTGCTGGTGTGAGCCCATGTGGCAAGAAGGGGAACCCTGGTCCAATTTCCATAGGTGGCTCCAGCGGAGATTGTGGAGCCCACCTGGCTTTCAAACGTGGCTGACCTTCACACGTTCCCGCACACATTTTCTCATCTGTGTTCTTATTCCTCAGTCGTCTACTTACCAGTTTTTCAATTATTTTCAATAAATTTTTTATTGTTCTGATCACATAATTAATGCATACTCCTTGTAGGAAAAGTTGAAAGAGAATAAAGAAGAAAGATGTCCTTAAGCCTAGTACCAAGCAGTAACCAATGTTAACAGACTTTAACTGATTTTTAAGCTGCAAAATTCTATTTGAAGATTGCAAAGTGATAGATTGTGCTTTGACTTTTATTTATCCTAAGGCTTATTGATTTTTTTCTTAACCTTACCTTTGAATGTTAATTGTTTCTAATGAGAATACCAAGTATTTGTAAAATAAACCATTTAGTTGAAAGAATTAATTTACTTTCAACATGCTCTACCAATGAATAATAATAGACTTTAGCCATGACATATATTCAGCATAATAAATGCAAATATAAGCTATGATAAAAGTACTCCAAAGTTACAAAACTAAGAAATAACTTACATTCAACAATGTTTTCTTCACTATCATTTTACCTGAGATTCAGTATTGTTTTTTTCTTTTGTCCCTTTGTGTGTGTTTTTAACGCTTATTATAAATTTAGTGTCTTAGCCTCACTCCTTCCCTTTACAGAGGAGGACATTAGGACTTAACGACGGAAAGTAACATATAAATAGTTAGCAGGACAGTGAGAAAAACAGAACTGGGTTCTGCTCTTTCATTCTTCACCACATCACAGTCTTGACCATATCATGCAAAGGAAAATGAAATACATTTAATTCACTTGAGACTGAATTTATTTAATGCTTGTTGCCTCTTGCATATTTGCAAAGAAGCTTCCTAATTATATTTTGTGTAGGCTAAAGTTTGAATAAGTTTGTATTTTTAAAGTGCACATGAATTAGGTGGATAGATGTGAATAGCGGTAAAGAGAGAGGATTCTTCTCTGTAGCAAACAGTACTTTTGGGAACAGGCGTCCAAACGAGATTAAAGATTCACCCTGGATGAGTCATAGACATATATACATACATATGGACAAAAAAGGGTTCCTATGGAAAGTAACCTCACAGGATGATCTGATTATAAATTCTAAACTAGACAGGTCAAGCGTATAAACTTCTTTAGTAAGCAGTTTATCTTTGCCTTAAGTAAGCCCTGTTTATTTTTTTCTGTACATCTAAGTTAACATACCTTTGAAATAAACCGTAACAACCCTCAAGAGAGCACATAATCTTGTTGGCTACCCTAGAATCCAGTTCCTGCCTTTCTTTCTCTCACCTCCATGTAATCTTCCTTACATTCCCTTCTTAATTTCAAATGCATAAAAGAAGCTGCAAAACTACCTCTTCAGAGCATTTGAAATCTTGCTCCCTAACATTATGTCGTCAGTTTGGCTCAACTGAACTAAAATTCTCTCCGATTTGGATATTTCTCATGTAGACATTCTGTGGACTTTTTTGCTCAGCTTCTGATAATACTTCCTATCTTCCACACGCCCCTCTTCCATACCCCCTCACCTCCTACTCACACCCCTTCCTCTCAGACTGGGGCCGATGGCCCACTGAGGAATGCAGATCCTGAAGGAAGGCTGGTGGAGATAACTCTACCCCAGGTAAAGCCGATGTATTTGGGAAGCTGAACACGCCCACACTCCTGCTGGCTCTTTCAACCCACTTCGCCTACTCATAGTCACACAGCTAACGTTGCAATAAGGACTACTTTACATTTAGAAGATTCCCGCTCACTCCAGCTAAGGGCCACACATCCCCCAGCTTTACTGAAATATGACATATAACACTGTGTAAGTGTAAGGCATACAACATGTTGATTTGATACATTTATACATTGCAAAATGGTCACCATCATAGAGTTAGCTCATACCTCCTTCATGTCACATACTTACCACTCCTTTTTTGTGATGAGAACATTTAGGATCAACTCTCTCAGCAATTTTCAAGTATTTAATATAGTATTATAAACTATAATTACCATGCTATATGTTAAATCCCCAGAACTCATTCATCTTATAAATGGAAGTTTGTTCTCTGACCAACATCTCCCCATTGTCTCCACCCCTTTGCCCCCAGCAATCAAACAGAAATCTCTCTTATTTTGCCTTCTTATTTGGTCTTATTTTTATTCCTTAGGGTTTTACGAAGAAATCTAATCCTTCCATAGGGTTATTCCTCAGACAATTAAAGGCTACAGTCTTGTGTCCACCAACTCCTCTTTTGTGGGTCAACACTGTTGGTTTCTCCCATTATTTCATGTATGACATGGTTTCTAGTGTCTGCTTCATCCTGTATCTTGACTTTGAATTTTTTAAAAATTCCTCTTAAATGCAGTCCCTAGAACTTGGCACCATACCACTTAAAGTGGCCAGCTCAAAATAGAAACCACCATCTTCTATATTCTAGACATTTAAAGGAGCCTAAAATTACATGGGTTTTATTTTTTTAATCTTCTTAGTAACAAAATACCATTTCATCATATAATGCAAAATGTAACTAGAAATTGCTGTTTTTCAAACTCTATTAAGTTGTGTCTTGCTCTCTCCCCACATACTTCTCACTAATTAAACTTTTTATTTTGAGATAATTCAAATGCTGTTGTAAAAAATAATACAGAGAGATCATGTGCATTCTTAAGCCAGCTTCCTCCAATGATAACAACCTATAATATCACAACCAGGTTATTGACATTAATACAATTAGTATACACAACATTTTTATCACAAGGATCCTCATGTTGTCCTTTTAAAGGCTTCTTCCTTCCTGTCCCCAACCCCTTCTTAAACCCTGGCAACCACTAAACTATTCTCCATTTTGGTAATGTTGTCATTTCAAGAATGTTATATAAACAAAACATATAGCATGCAATATTTTGGAATTGGTTTTTTTACAGTCAGCATAATTCCCAGGAGATTCATCTAGGTTGTTGCATTAATCAATAGATCATTTCTTTTTACTGCTGAGTAGTAATCCACAGGATGAATGTGTCATAGTTTATTTAACCATTCACCCATTGAAGGACATCTGTGTTGTTTCCAGTTTGGTGCTATTACAAATAGAGCTGCCATAAACATTTGTGCACAGGTTTTTGTGTAAACATAACTTTTTCATTTCTCTGGATAAATTCCCACGAGAGCAATTGCTGGGTTGTATGGTAACATGTCTACATTTTTTGTTTTTTTAGAATGACAGTTACATTTTACCTTCCCACCAGCAATGCATTAATGATTCAGTGTCTCTGCATCCTGACCAGCATTTGGTGGTGTTACCATTTTTATATTTTATTCTAATAGTATGCAGTTATATCTCACTGTGGCCTTAGGCTACTTTCTCCTAATAGCTGATGATGTGGAACAGCTTTTCATGTGCTTACTTGTCACCTGTATATTCTCTTTTTTTAAATCCTTACCTGAGGATATTTTTTCCATTGCTTTTTCTGAGAGAGTGGAAGGGAGGGTGTGTGGGGGGGGAGGGAGAGCAAGAGTGAGAGAGGGAGAGAGAGAGAGAAACATGCATGTGAGAGAGAAACATGGACTGGTTGCCTCCCGCATGAGCCCGGACCAGGGTTGAGGAGCAAACCCTCAACCCTTCGGTTCTCTGGCTGATGCTCTAACCACTGAACACACCAACCAGGGCTGTAAACCTTCTTTGCTAAAATGTCTTTCCATGTCTTTTACCCATTTTCTAATTAGATTGTTTATTTTTACTAATGAGTTTTCTATATATTCTACATATTAGTCCTTCATTGAATATGTGACTTACAAATATTTTTTCCCAATCTGTAGATTGTGTTTTTCATTCTCTTAATGGAACTTTTTTTCACAGAGGAAACATAACTAATTTTTCTGGTCTACTTTATCAATTTTTAAATTTTATTTTATGGGTAGTGTTTTCGCTGTCAAGTCTAATAACTCTTTTTGGGCCTAGTCTTAAATCTATAAGATTTTTTATTTTTTTCTAAAAGTTTTATATTTAAATGTGTAAGGTTTAGGTTAAGGTTGATTTTTTTAAGCTTATGTTATTCAATTGCTAAGGAATTATTTGTTGAAAAGATTATCTTTTCTCCATTTCATTGCTTTTGAGTCTCTGTCAAAAATGAGTTTGGCATGTCTACGTTGCTCTATTTTGGATTCTTAATTCTATTCCATTGATCTGAGTGCCTATACCTTTGGGTAAATTGCACTTTCTTGATTATGGCAGTTAAATAATAATTGATTATATAGCTGATGGGTAGACTTATTCTTCCCATTTTAATCTTTTTTCCCCAAAAATGTTTCAGCTCTTCTAGTTTCTTTGCCATGCCGTATAAATTTTAACGTAATCTTCTCTATATCTATGAATGAAATTTTGATAGCAAGTGTATTATATGTGTACAGTCATACACCACACAATATTTCTGTGTGGACCACATGTACAACAATGGTTTTATAAGATTATAATGGAGCTGAAAAATTCCTATCACTTGGTGACATTGTAGCCATCATAATGTTGTAGCATAGCACATTACTCACATGTCTGTGGTGATACTGGTGTAAATAAACCTACTGCACTGCCAGTCTATAAAAGTATAGTAAATACAACTATGTACAGTACATAATACTTAATAATGATAATAAATGACTATGCTACTGGTTTATGTATTTACTATACTACACTTTCTATCATTATATTAGAGTGTGCTCTTTTCTGCTTATTAAAAAAATTGCTGTAAAACAGTATGCCATGTTACGTCAGCAGCAGCCTCATGCATCTTGTACTTACTGTGTCTCTTGATTACATGTTTTTTCTTGTGCTTGATTTAATTTCCTGTTGTTTTATATATCATAGCCCCTAAGCATTTGCACAATTTCACAATTGCCTAATGGTGCATTTCTCAGAAGGCATCCCCATCATTAAGGGTCATGTGACTATATCAATTAGAGAGAAGAGACATCTTTAATATGTGGAGTCTTCCAAACCGTGACTATGCCATATCTATTTATTATTTAGATATTTGATTTCTTTTCATAAGAATTTGGTAGTTGTCAGCATATAGATAATGTACATGTTGATTTGTTAGATTTACACCTAAGTATTCCATTTCTTTTTAAATAATTGTAAATTATATTTTTAATTTCAGCATCCAAGTGTTTATTGCTAGTGCATAGAAATACAATTGACTTTTGTATGTTTCTCTTATATTCTGTGTTTAGTGTGGGGCCTGTAGTAGTCCCTCCACTCCTGTGTCATGGGAAGGGTCTTTATCTACACTTTGCCCCCCCCCCAGTGGCAGATGGCTGTTGATCCTGCTAGGCTCTTCCTACCCCTCCTAAGGCAGGACGGCTCCATTTCTTCCCTTTTCCTTGGCAGCCTTGTGGTCAAGAGGGATTGCTGCCCCTCCCCTAATGGCTTACTACATCCACTTCCGATGAGTAAATTGTCTACGGCAGTGGGTGATGTTTCACACTTGTCCCCTAGTAGCAGATTCTCACCTCTTTCCTGAAAGCTCTTAGTGGAGACTCATGGAAAAGAGCCAAACCCCCATTCTCTGTGGGCTCCCAGATACTCTAAAGTGATATGCAAGCTCATGCTCAACACTTAGAAATTTGTTAACATTTTAGGGGATTCCTTTTTACTTGCTTCTACCATTTTCTCTGGTGCTGTGTCAAATCAGAAACAGTTTGGGTTTCCTCATTTCCCTCAAAGAGGCTTGTTACTCTGATATTAAGTTCACTTGGTTGCTTTGCAACCTCAGATCTCTGGTGGGTTCAAGAAAATGTATGACTTCTGTAAATGATTCAACTTTTTCTTTTTGTGAGGATGGGCACAATGTTATCTTGAAACTTTATAATTGCTAAGTGGAACTCTTCAGGAAATATAATTGGTTCACAAATAACACTAACTAGAAAGCAGAGAAAATATATTGGACTTTATAATTAAGGATTTTTATTTATTGGTGCACACCATTAAGAGCATGAATAAGCAAGCCAAAGGATGGGAGATATTTCCTACATCTATAACCAACAAAGGGCTCAAATCCAAAATATATAGAGATATCCCACAAATTAATAACAAAAAAAGAGAGAAATATGGGCAAGAGTGAATAAGCACTGGACCAATGTGTTTACCCAAGAAGCCAATAAACATATTAAAGGAGCATAACCTTATCTGTCATCAGGGAAATGCAAAAGAAAAGCATAATTAGGCACTACACACACAGAGAGGAGGTGCTAAAGTTAGGAAGATAATCTATTGGTATAACCACTTTGGAAAAGAGTTTGACATCATGTAGTAATGCTGGACATATGCACCCACTATGATCCAACAATTTATTTTCTAGATGTATAACAAATAGAAATGTGGGGAGTGGGAGGCTGTTTGGATGAGGAATGTGTGTGGCACTACTCTTAACTGCAGAACTCTGAAACAACCCAAGTGCACCATGGTGGAATGGATAAATTGTGGTAAATTCATCTGATTCAATACTGTGTGTCAGTGAGAATGAGCTACACCTATACCTGACAATATAATGTTGAGGAAAAAAGCCAGGCACAAATCAATACATACTGTATAACTCCAATTATATATCATTGAAAACCAGGCAAAACTAATTTAGGAGATTAGAAATCAGTATAAGGGATACCCATTGGGAAGAGAGTTGACTTCTCGCCTGATGTTAAGTAGTTCTGTATTTCCATCTTATTACTGATGGATGTGAATAATACCTTATGTCAGGGTGCCTGGTACCTTGAAATACTCTGTAGAAAGTCTGTGTAACCCAGATATCAGCCAAACCCCACTGCCGGATCCCCTTGAGGTATGTTGTCTTCATGTTCATTTCCGGTTCTGCACTTGAGCGGGACTCTTCATCTCTCTTAGATCTCAGCTCCCAGGTCTGTTCTCATTTTTCTGTTGCAGATAGAAATGTAAGATGGCTCCATGACCTCTGATCCCTGCTGTTACTCCCCTGATTATGTTACATTGTAAGGTAAAAGGGATGTTGCAGGTGTAATGAAGATTAGTCAGTTGACTTTGAGATCATCAAAAGGGACACTCTCTGGGTGGGTCCAACCTAATTACATGATCCCTGTGAGATAGAGTTTTCTCCAGAAAAAAGCAGAGGAAAGAGATTGTAAGCATAAAATGAGTTCAATACACCACTGTTGCATTTGAAGATGGAGGGAGCCATGTGCAAGGACCGGAGAGTGAGAATAACACCCAGCTGACAGCCTGCAAGGAAAGAGCGCCTTGATTATGCCATAGCAAGAGCTGGGTTCTGCCAGCAATGTGGTGGAGTTTAGAAGCTGGATTCCTCTCCAAAACTTTCAGTCAAGAACCCAGACCTGACGACAACTTGATTCTGGCCTATGAGAGCCAACCTCCATCATACTTGCCCAGATTTCTACTTAGAGAAATGTGAGCTAATAAATGGGTATTTATTGTAAAAGTTGATTTTCTGAAATAGAGTGGTGAACTAATAGAAGGATGCTATTTTAAGCAGCTACATTTGTAGTAATTTGTTTTGCAGCAATAGAAAACAAATACACCCTCCCAGATGTGGAATTCATCAGTGTTTTATTTTACTTCTATAATATAACAAACAAATATGCATACAAAGGCATTTGTGTTTTTTACAGACTTTTAATGAAGATCTAAATGGTAATTACTAGAAATACATTGCAGATTTTTGTAAAAATTAACCAAAATTTTGAAGTTAAGATTTTCTATTACTTCAAATCCACTTGATCATTTACACCAAATGAAGAATCTACTCAAGTTCAGAAATTCCTTTTCAAATTATTTCCTGGAACTGTATTAATCAGCTGAAAATAAGTATCATTTTTGTGTGCTAACTAAATGGGGCCCTTCCTACCAGATGCTCAGTTTTACATGCACGATCTGACTTAATCTTTATGACAACCCTATGAAGTAGTGATTATTATGCTTAATGTAAAGATGAAAAACATGAGGTCAAAAACTTTATCAATTTTGTTTAATGTCACATAGTTAATTAAACCCCGAAGCAAGATTAGAAATCAGTCATTCCAATGTTAAATACTTTATTCTTAAAACTGCTACACTTTGCCATCTCTTATGGGTTCATCAATGATAATAATTACCCTATGAGTATCATGATATATTCCCTCTCAGCTCTTTAGTAAAATTTCAGTTGATAGAATAATTACCATGAGCATTGTGGTTACTATGAATAAAGTTAATTGAAAACCCCTTGAAAAACCTTATATCTATATATGCATAATAAGGGTTATGAAGAGAACACATTCATTTAGCAAACATTTTTTGTTTGACACTCCTGAGCGAGGCACTGTAGATTCAATAGTAAACAGATTCCTGTCCTCAAAAGACTTATAATCTGGTAGCTGGAGAGTTAAGTAACATTTAAATTCAATTAATTTATTTTAAATTTAAAACAACTTAATTGAGTGATAATTAAAATAATTTGGTCAGAACAAAGAATCCTACTTCCTATAGTTCTGTGTTTCACCATTCCCTCCATGTTTTGAAAATAAGTACCTTTATATGAGTTGAGCAAAAGCATTTCCCTGCTAAATATAAAAGTGCACATTTTAAACAAAGGTGTTGCAGGTACCTGAGATTCTGACCCATTAAACTGCTTCCCTTTGAGGAGGAATGGATTCTCCCTTTCACCTCAAAGGTGCAGACACCTGAAGATGTCTTCATGAGATGTGGTTTACCTAAATTGAAGGCCCTAGTAAAGAATCAGATTTGGAAATGAATTTATGGATATTTTGACTTGTGGGAGTAAGGGAGGTAAGAATTCAGAGTCAAGTAAAGGAGGGGTATCTGCGGAGAAAGTCATTTCAGGAGATGCACTGTCCCTCCAACACAGACTGCTCATGATATTAATTTGCCAGAGTGATTAACCAAGTTTATCTTCTGAAATAAGGGATAGTCCTTAACATGAAGTTAAGAAGAAACTTTAAGGTTTGGAGATGAAATGTTTCCATATATATATTTATTTTTTTCAATTAAAATGCATTAGAGCCTTGTGCTTTGAATGCAACATATGAGAGAATTAAAAGTCACCCCATTATAAAATTAGGTAATTAACTGAGCATCTCTCTTTTTTTTGCCATTTCATTATTAGAGAAATAATATCCAAAATCATTATAAAACCCGAAGCAAATTCTAAGTAGAAAATGGTAATTTTATCTACAAACTAACACTATTATTAACTTCTTTCTCTGGCTAATATGAAATATCAAAGAGTTCTGATCTTGGTGCTACATTTGAGCACATTATAAAATGTGTTCATCTGTAGCATTTTTCTTTTTTTGCTATTTAGAACAATCTGGCTGTAAATGTCTTGTTGAGTTAGGTTAGTTATGAATACTTAAGTGTGTGTTTGAGCCAGAATTTAAACACTGTGGCTGGTGAATATTGACAGAAAGCTTAAAAATAAGTATTAAATAAAAATAAATAAAGCCTAAAAAATATCCCAAACAGCCATAATACTTATTGTTTCTGGCATTTGATTATTGGGATCCCAATAAAAATTCTATATGCCTATCATCTATATCCAAATATCAATTGTCTTTTTTAAAAATTTTTAAATTATAATTTACATTCAATATTATTTTTTATTAGTTTCAGGTGCACAGCATAGTGGTTAGACAATCACATACTTTACAAAGTGTTCCCACCAATATTTCCAGTACCCGCCTGGCATCGTACATAGTTATCACAATATTACTGACTGTATTCCCCATGCTGTGCTTTACATCCCCATGACTATTCGATAACTACCAATTCGTACTTCTTAATCCCTCCACCTTTTCATCCAGTCCCCCAACCCTTTCCTCTCTGGCAACCAGCAGTCTGTTCTCTGTATCTATGAGTCTGTTTCTGTTTTATTTGTTTGTTTATATTTTTCTTTAGATTCCACATATAAATAAAATCATATGGTACTTTTCTTTCTCTGACTTAGCCTAATACCCTCTAGGTCCATTCATGCTAAGATTTCATTCTTTTTATGGCCAAGCAATATTCCATTGTATATATGTGCCACCACTTTTTTATCCACTCAGCTGTTGGCCTCTTGGGCTGCTTCCATGTCTTAACTATTGTAAATAATGCTGTAATGAACATAGGAATGCATATATTCTTTCAAGCTGGTGTTTTGGGTTTCTTCAGATATATACCCAGAAGTGGAATCACTGGGTCATAAGGCAGTTTCATTTTTAATTTTTTTGCTTTAACTCCATATTACTTTCCACAGTGGCTCTACCAATCTGCATTCCCACCAACAATGCACAAGGGTTCCCTTTTCGTCACATCTTTGTCAGCACTTGTTTGTTGATTTATTGATGGTAGCGATTCTAAGAGGTGTCAGGTGATACCTCATTGTGGTTTTAATTTGCATCTCTCTGATGATTTTTGATGTTGAACAACTTTTCATATGTCTATTGGCCATCTCCATGTCCTCTTAGGAGAAGTGTTTATTTAGGCCCCCTGCCCATGTCTTAATTGCATTGTTTTTTTGCTGTTGAGTTGTATGACTTCTTTATAAATTTTTAGATATTAACTCTTTATCTAAACATCAACTGTCTTTAAGTGCCACTAAATTTAGAATGACTGAAATATGAAGTTTTTAACATGCAACTGAACTCATGAAATATTCTTGTAACACTTGCTGAATGACTATATAAATTTGACTGAAGAACATTTAATGCTCTAGAGAGAGAATACTCCACCAAGTGGTATATTTCCAGACAAAATAAAATGTTCTTCATTATAATATGAGCAGTTTCTTATAGGAAGCAATTTGCTACTATTTCTGCACTAGAACACATTATTTATTGACTTCCATGTTCTCTATAGCAAAAGGGATACTACACTTTAAAAAATACTTGAATTTGATATAAACTCTTATTTCCTCTAAACCATAACTTAGAACAGTTTGCTTTTGAGTGAACTTATGGAAAATAATGAAGGCTGAATTCCTTTAATGCCAAACCATAATTAGCATTAGTTTCAACAGGGAAAAATGTTTTTGCATCTTATCCACTCCCCACCCCTGCAAAAAAAACAAACAAGCTATTTTTGCTAATTCAACAAATACTAGTTCTAACTCAGCTGAAACAACTACTTCAATGGTTAATATGAATTATAACACAACTTAATATGGCAGTCTTTCTTCATTAATATGATTTAACTAATTTAATTAAATTAATTTAAATTACCTGCACTTACCCGCTCTAATTCAGTCCTTTGGGAGCTACTAAGAAACTTAGACTTACCCTATACTTATAAACAAAACACATGTATGATACCCTGCATTTCTGTAGGGACTCATATTGCAACATTTCCCAAATGAAATAGTAAAGACAAAATAAATCAATAAGCAATAGAAATGGTGTCAGACCCAATGAACAAGTTGGCACCTAGGAGGTCTGATACAATAATTCATTGCATCTATAAATTAAAGAACCAGACACTGAAAACTTAAAACTTGCACCAGCTCCACACTCGTAAAGATGACCCGGTTCTAGTTTTGAGCTATTTTTATGTTTATGAGGTAAGGGAAATTCTAAAGGCCTCTCACCCAAATCCTCATAGCCCAAGACATTGTACTGTGTGACTATACTCAGCCAGGTGTGTTTATTTTTTTAAAGTTATGTTTAAGTTATATGAGTGTTAATCTCCCTACTTTTCCAATTTAAGAAATAAGTTATGTTTCTCTTTCACCTTAATATCCTGTGAAATACACCTATGAATAATATTATTTAAAGAAAGAACCTTAAGAAAATGTATTATTGCCTATTTGTGTTGTCTTTTCTAAATTATTATCATCACATATAATTTTGGAAAGAGTGGTAGGGAAGCATCAGACTCTATATGTGTAAATTTCAATTCAAAATAATATTCTTGTCCCCACCTTTTTTCCAGTTACTATGCTCTCTCCAATAAGCTTAAGAGCCCAAATTAAATCTTTTCTACATTTCTTTTGTTCATCTTCCTTTCCATCCTCAATCCACTCCAATGTGACTTTGTTCCCATCACACCATCAAAAATTATCTTAGTGTGATTAATGACTATTCTTATCACTCTCTGCTCCCAACATGCTTTATTTCTAGCATTTGAACCGTCCCTCCTTGAAATCCCCACGTTTTGCCTTCCAGAACACTATACACTCTTCTAATTTTTCCCCCCATGCTGTCAGCTCCTTAACACTCTCCTTAGCTGACACCTTCTTTTCTATCCAAATTTATAGGTGTACAGCCTATACTTCTCTCCTGAAGATTCAACAAGTTCCACTAAGCCTGCCTCATAAATATCTTTCCAATCTATCCATTTCTCTCCCTCCCCATTTTTGTCACATCAGTAAAATATAAATGTACTCTCCTATCTGAGCAATCTGGGCTTCTTTATGGTCCCTCCACATCAGCTTTTACTCCCTCCCAAATCATTCTTCACATTACTAGTACACCGAACTTTAAAATGGCAATCTGATTATGTCACTCCTATTCCGAAAATCTTTCAGTGATATTCCAGTGTCCTTAAGGATTCCCAAATCTTCAGATGGACACGTCAGATGTTCCGTGATATGGTAGTCTCTTCTTTCTCCTTTGATTTGTTATGTGCACTTTCTACTTAATATATATGGTTTTAAAATAATACAAAATAAAATGCAGGAGATGATATCTTTCAGGTAGAAAAAGCATCCTGTGTAAAATTTTTGAGATAAGAGAACAATTTCATGTGGGGAACTGACAAGTATCAGCTTTCAAATGCTAGGCTGTGCAATACTTGATACTTGAGCTTAGACTCATGTTAAGTCTTGTGGATAAATGAAGCTTTCAGGTCACAAAGAATTGGCTTAGCTGTGTTCTAGTGTTTTGTGGAAGGTAGAACTATCAACTATGAAATTTGAAATTTAGCTGAGGAGATTTCTAAGAAAGGTGTTGAAAGAGCATCTTGATTCCTCCTGACTGCTTATAATAGACTGCAAAAGTAGAGAGAGGAACTGAAGAAAAACTGTTAAGCAAAAATAAACCAGAATTTGAAGATTTGGAAAATTCTCAGCCTATCAATGTTACAAAAAAAGAAGGAAGGAAGGAGGGAAGGAAGGAAGGAAGGAAGGAAGAAGAAAGGAAGGAAGGAAGGAAGGAAGGAAGGAAGGAAGGAAGGAAGGAAGGAAGGAAGGAAGGAAGGAAGGAAGGAAGGAAGGAAGGAAAGAAGAAAGAAAAGAAAGAAAGAAAGAAAGAAAGAAAGAAAGAAAGAAAGAAAGAAAGAAAGAAAGAAAGAAAGAAAGAAAGAAGAAAAAGAAAGAAAGAAAGAAAGAAAGAAAGAAAGAAAGAAAGAAAGAAAGAAAGAAAGAAAGAAAGAAAGAAAGAAAGAAAGAAAGAAAGAAAGAAGAAAGAAAGAAAGAAAGCTTGTTTTGAAGAGAATGTTAAAGGTGTGGCTAAACAACCATTTTATAAAGAGATCATAGGTGTAACTTATAGACTTAATCAGTCATCTGAAGAGAACCTAGAGATAGAGATGGGATTATGCCAGCAAGTCAGCAAATACACAGCCAGTTTCTAAAGGGGACACAGAAAGTGGGATGAAATGAAGGAAGCCTGTTGGACTTCTTGGATTTGACAGGACTGGACCCTAGAGCTATTTAGCTGCAGATGTGCACTACTTTTCAAGGAAAAGGATGGATGACCCTGAAGGCACATCATGGATCATCAGGGCTGCTACTCCCATCATAGGCCAAAGGGCAAGGCTGTTTCCTCCTTAGTTTCAAAGGGTGGAGCTAAATGGGTAGAGCCACCCCTCAGAGCTAGGGGTCAATGTTGCCACCCCAGTAGACATGGAAAAGAGAGTACCAAACCACAGAGGATTTTTAAAAAATATGTATTTATTGGTTTTAAAGAGGAAGAAGAAGGAGTGAAGGAGAGAGAGAAACATCTATTTGCTGTTCCACTTATTTACGCATTCATGGTTGATTCTTGTATGTGCCCTGACTGGGGATTGAGCTCACAATCTTGGTGTATTGGAACAAGGCTCAAACCAACTGAGCTACCCTGCCAGGGCTCAAACCAGAGGGGACTATTCTTGAGACTTAAGTTCTAATGAAATTTGCCTTTCTAGGTATTGGACTTGCTTGGGACCCCTCATCACCGCTTCTTTCTGATTCCTCCCTTTTGGAATAGGAATGTTTATCCTATGCCTGTCCCCACCAATGTAATTTGAAGCACATAATTTGTCTTGTTTCAGTGGTTCACAGCTGGAGAAGAATTATGCCTCAGGACGAATCATACCTCATCCATATCTAATTTAGATGATATTTAGATGAGACTCAGGACTTGAGATTTTATTATAGCTGATGCTGGAATGAGTTAAGAGTTGGGGACTATTGGGATAAAATGAATGTATATCGCATGCAATAAGGACATGAATTCGAGGAGGCCAGGGTGGAATGCAATAGGCTGAAAATTTTCCTCCCAAAACTCACATTGAAGCCCTAAGCCCCAAAGACCATAAATGGAAATAGGGTCTTTAGAAGGTAATTAAGTTTAAATGAGGGCATGAGAGCAGGGCCCTAATCCAATAGGACCATGAGAAGGCTGTCCGTAAACTAGAAGAATGTTCTTACCAGAACCCAGCCATGCTGGCACTGTGATCTCACACTTCCAGCTTCTAGAACTCTGAGGAAATAAATTTCTGTTGTTTAAGCTACCCAGTCGGTGGTATTTTGTTATGGCAGCCTGAGTAGACAAAGACATGCCGGAAACAGGCTGCACAATACTGCCACAGTGCTTGCACAGAGGAATCTGAAAGCTCTTGCTGGAGTTTTGTCCCCTATTGGTTATAAATAATAAACCAACAGTATTTTTTATTGTTTTATAATGCTTTCTTAAGTTTGCAGTAAATCTTTTGGTAGCAATGAGTTCAAAAAGAGAGTGCATATTTAATGAAAAATTAAATACTGAATTTTTATTTCTTAAGATAGTAGATGATAAATGTGTAACTTGCAAAAGTTGTTTGTTGACATTTACTATTCACTGTGGTGGATGGTACAGAAGCAGCTACAGAGGGTGTGTTTACATATCTATCCATGAAACACATCTTTTCATCTAAATCAAATTGCCTGTTATTCTAAATTAATGTTTATTTTGATTCCACATTTTCTTGAACATATTTGAAGCCTGAAGTGACAGTGGCTAATGTATTGGCTTTTTGATCAAAAGACCATCAGAGACAGTTAAATGATCCCAGGATAACATCAGGGTCATTAAATGCTTCAGATAGAAAATAAGTGAATTTCAATAATGTTTCTTTTTTCCATGCAATTCATGAAATAAAAGAAAAGCTTTTGTAAGTTCATTCTGCTGAAAGTGAAACATCTGCTATTATTGTAAATGTTATTGCAAACTTGATTAAGTTCAAAATTGAACAGAAAATTATTTGTTTTTGTGGCAATAATATGAACACAATACATGTGTGACAGAGCACAGCATTTTGGCAAAAACAATATTCTTACTAAATTAAGGAATTTATGGGGCAGAAATTTTCCTCTATCTGCCACGGTGTACATATAAGTAATAATTACATTCAAACAAATAGCAATATCTACTAATCAAAATAGAACCTGTATATGTCACATTTTACAATATTGTTATATATGCGCACATATAAATGTGATGAAGTAGATGTTCCATTAATTAGAAAAAGCTTTAGCCGTGCTATACATATTTTCTCACTTTGCTGCTCAGCATTGTTTGAATTTTAGAAATGTTTTAACCTCTGAAGAACTACTTTGAAGTCAACCTAAGTCTTACAATGATAAAAGCCTTTTGTAAATTAAATCAGCCCTCTAAATTTGGGTTGCATTTGTTCAAAATCAGTTGAATATCTAATTAAAATGTTTAACCAAGGGGATGTCAAAAATTGTAGTTTTCAAACTTTTAAAAATTGCAGTTAATACAACTAAATCTTACAACCAGGAAGACACACATTTGTCCTCATAAAAACAAGAAAAATGGTTATAATAATTCTGCCAATTGACCCAACCCAATTTATAGCTTTTTTTTCCTAGGGCAAGATTAAGGATTCAGTGTAGAATCAAATATTGCATTAATTGTATTAATTATCTATTTCTGAATAACAAGTTACCCCCACACCTAATAGCTTAACACAATAAAAATGTATCACCTGTAGTTTTTATAGGTCAGGGATTTGAAAGCAGCTTGGTTGAGTCTCTCTTGAGGTTGCAGTCAAGGTGTTGATAGGGTTGCATTCATCTGAGGGCCTGACTAGGGCTGAAGGATTCCCTTCCAAGGCGGCTCCCTCACCTGATTGGGAAGTTGGTTCTGGTTGTTGTCAGCCTACTTGAGTAGCTACTGGCTTCCTCCAGAGTAAGCAATCTAAGAAGCAAGGCAGGAGTGACAGTGCCTTTTCTGATCTAGTCTTGAAGATCTCACACTGTCCCTTCTGCCACATTCTGTAATCACACAGATCAACCCTGGCTCAGCGTGTGCTGACACCACACACTGGTGTGGATACGAGGAGGTGAGGATAATGGAAGGTTACACTGAAGTCCAGCTACCCAGCTGGTCATGTCCCTTTTTATCTCTTTTAATTAGAAAGGCATTTTAAAAAACAGTGTTTCAAAGAACTATTTTATAGTTCCACCCACATAATAATATAAAATGTGTAGTCAAATAAAGTATTTATGTTTCTTATAATTTTTTACCCTCAAATGTCTCTCAGTTTTGACAATAACTTACATGGTCACCTTAGTCTTAGCATAAAAAGCATTTCCTTCTAGAGGTTTTTTTAATCCATCTAATAATCAATTGATTTCTCCCTTTATACTCTCCCTTTGTACCTTGAACTTTTCTTTACATGACACTTATTTAACATTATCTTCCCTCTTAAATGTAACTTCCACAAAGGCAAAAACATGTTTAAAATTAATAAATGGATTGAAGACTATACTAATTATCAACATTGTTTTAGTGTTTGATCATTCTATTTAGCCATAACTAGACCTCAAGGAAATGTAATAACAAAATATGAAAGTAAAGTTAGCCGGTTAAAATGTTAATCTAAAATCCTTTAGCTATTCATTTATTCACTCAACACATGTTTACTGAGCACCTCTACTGTATGTTAGAGGCTCTTCTACAGGCTGGGGATTCAGTTCCTAGGGATATATATATATATATATACAGTTCTTTCTCTCATGAAGCTTCCATTCGGAAGGAGAGTGACTAAAAATGAGGTAAACCAACAGATCAAAAAAGAAATTCCAGACTCTGATGAGTGCTACATACAAAAGATCTTAATGTGATATGTAGTTAATGGGAGTATTGGTGAGAAAAGGCTGCTTTAGGCTGCTCTGAGCAGGTGGCATTTGAGCTGAGATTGAGATGGAAAGGAGCCATCCACTCCAAGAACAGCAAGCTTTTTTCCAGGAAGGGATTGTGCATGAAATACAGAATAAAAAATCTGTGTTAGAAATGCCTATATATTACAATAACTAGAAATTAAGTCGGGTTCAATGATGAGAAACATCCTCAATTTTCTCAAAATGCATTTAATTTCCACAAATGTAAAAGTATTTCTCTAGATTATTGCTGTTGCTGTTATTATTACAATATTATTACTTGCCTTTATACAGCTGCTGTTGTCTGGTGAATACAAATGTGGTTAACTGATTTACTCACCATGCTCTCTGTAAATTTAAGCCATCTGTGAGTGTTTAATAATATGTTAATACATGCACCTAGTTGTGTCTCAGCTCATAACAGTGTATGAATCATCACATTCTCAGTTCTGAGGGCTTGCAGAAATCCTTGCCTTTTCCCTGAAGTCTCTCTGTATTCAAACTCCTCAAGCAAATAAGATTCTGATATAAAATCACAGCTTTAACTCATTCAATTCAGGTCATGTCCTTAAAATGATGCTTTTGACACATGTGTTCTTTACTAGTGGTGGACACATTACTTTATAAACCAACTCTGAGATGGGTTTTTGCATCAGAATGAGCCAAAAGTTGAATTTCAGATTGCTGAGTATGTACTTGGGTTGCAAATCTTAATTATGTCAATATGTTTGTCCATATAATTCTGCACTGTCAATAATCAAAATAAACTAAATATTTGGTTGTGTTGGTTTCTGCATATAATTTTATTATTCCAGATTATTTGTTCTTTAATCTTCTCTAAATATTACATTATTCAAGTACATTTATACATGGCTAGTAACACTTTGTGCAACACATATATTCCTGAGAAATCTTGTGTAAATCCTACTATTGTAAATAGAATTGTTTTCTAAAAGCGTAAGAGCTTGGATTTTAAAGGAATCCTGCAGAATCACTTTTCTAAGTAAGAGTCTTTTTCTAAGTTCTAAGTGACTTATCATTACTCCTTCATCTCTAGAAAGGTCAGATTTTCATGGGCCAGGTTTTCTTAGAATACATCTATAAATATCACATTCCTTATTCACAGACACTGCTGTACTTTGAAAAACACTTTAATATCTGCATACAATCTATAATCATGCAACTATTATGGAAATGATCAAAGACGATGACAAACAGACCCTGTGTCTATGTTATTCATGAAACAATGTCCACAATGTTGCTCTTTGATCTCTGGCCTTTCCTAATTGATTTTGCATCTGGATGGCCTCAGCACTGCATGCCAAGGAAGTCTGTTATGCTTTCCTGGATTTGCCACAGCATTTTACAACAATTTATACATTTCTTGAAGTTGAACTATGGTGTCTTAAGAGTATTATTTTGTTCACACTGTTTTTGGTCATAGTGTTTCCAATTTGACATAAAACAGATACTTCTTAACAGCACATAATAGTGCAAGGAGCATGGATCTTAGACTCCAAAAGACCTATATTTTAATAATGGCTCTGTTTCTCATAAACTGTGCGATCTTCAGCAGTTTATTTACATTCCCTCGACTCTGATCCCTCATCTGAAAGTCAGAAAATGATAGCTCATAGCAATTTTGTGTTGATTAAAGGAATTAAGTGGTTACTATAATTGATATTAACAAGTGGTACATTACTTGAGAAAATTTTAAACCATTCTTCATGTATATGTAAATATAAACACATATGTGTGTGTCCCAAAATGTGGTTGCCCAGGGAGAAAAAAAATCAGATAGTGTCACACCAAAATTTCAGTCTTCAATTATCTATTAAACATTTTTTCCTTAAACTTAAACAAAAAATAGATGCATTAAAATAAATTTAAAATGAGACAATCTTTGGGTACATACTCTAAATCTTACATTCTTTAGCATTCTCTCATCAATTAGCAGGATCACTGAGACACTTCATCTTTCTTGGACAACAGTTTATCTCATAAGGGGTAAAATAAGACATCTGTGGCTATCTTGCCTTAACGTAACTTACTATAGCCTCTTGCATTATGAGTTTATAAATGGCAAGTCCCCTATACAACATCTCACCTCAAATATTTGTCTTACGTTGTTGAGAGGCTAGTTAACATTTTCTTGTTGAAAGGAGTCCTGTAACCATTTTTAAGGTATAAATCCTGCATATTTTACTATTTCATAACTTATAAAATGATGCTAAAGGCAACTTTTCCTGTTGTCTCTCATTAATCTCAAATAGAGGAGACTTTAAGACTAACATATTACTAGAGATAAAGGGAGACATTTTATATTGATAAAAGGGTGAGTTCTTCACACTCCTGATAACCTCAAATTTGCATATAACTACTAACAAAACCTCAAAATATAGAAGGCAAAAAGAAGTAACAGAAATGAAAAATAAACAAGTTCACAATTCTAGTGGAAGTTTTTAACACCAATTTCTCAGTAACTGAAAAATTTAATAAGGATATAGAATATTTTAACTACACAATTAACAAGCCTCACCTAACTGATGTAAATAGAACACTGCCCCAATTGCAAAATACACATTTTTTTCAAATTATTAAAATTGGTAATACTAGTTAAATCTTAATAGTTACAAAAGACTACAATATAAAGTTAGAAACCAATAACAATAAGAAAGTTAGAAAATCCCAATATTATGAAAAATTATAAATAAAATTCAAAACAGTATTAGGTAAATAAAGACATTAAAATGAGAAATAGAAATAGTTTTGCATTGAATGAAATACATTTAAATATCGATCAAAGAGATAAGTTTCAAGAAAAACACAACCAACAAAAAATAACCCAAGAATAAACAGAACATTTAAAACTATCTGAGAAAAATTTTTCTTTAAAAACTTTTGCAAAAAATTCCAAGTGAAAATTATCTTTTATATTCAAATGTATTCTTTAAAATTATTGTCTGTTTTAAAACCCAATAGTTTGCAATTTGATCCTTTAATAAAATCTGAAATAATAATATTTATGTAAATAATTTTCCAGTAGTAACTGTCCAATATTTTATAAAAACACAAATGACTATAAAAGTTACAATTACGGCTACTGACATAACATTTTATTTTCTTGATTTTTTCAGTTTTATAAAAATTCACTTAGTTACAAAACAGTTATTTATATAAAATATATGTTAGTATATCAGAGTGAAACAAAGCAATAAATGAAAGTGTTTCTTTTTTGTCCTGAAATTATTTGTTCTTATGTTGAGAAATCAGTAGTTTTGTAGAGGAATTTGTTTAAGAACCTTATAGAGAATTTCAAGTAAGGAAAAACAATATTAAATAGCAAGAAAATGTCTTTGACAAAAATAGTATAATTAAAAATATTCATATGTTAACCATTTTCCTTTTGAATTATAATATTTATGTTTCTCTTTATTATACTTTAATTTTTTACAACACAATTATGTATAAAAGTTCAAAACAGGAAAGTTTTCATTGTCTCATTACATCATTTTTTGTTAATTCTTGATTCTTACTAAAAATAATTTATTTTATAGAGAAAGAAATTGGTGTTAAAGATTATCCATTGCAGGTGTCAAATACACGGAGTAAATGACAACATGGAGTAATAAGAACTCTTTCAAATACGTTAAGACAGGAAAAAGGTAAACAAGACTGGGAAAGATATTTATTTACAACACCAACAAGGTATTACTAATATGGAGCTTATATTCAGAATAATAGGGCATTTCTAAAAATCAAGGAAAGGATAACTCACAGAGGAAACTGGCAAAAGACTTAAACAGCCACTTAAAAAGGGTATCCAAGTGGTCAATAAACTATGTAAAAGTAATGGGAATTCCATTCACAGTGCGAATCCCACCAGTATCACTCAACCAAAAGAACTGACAATTCCAAGAGCTGCTGAGGATGTGCAGCCAAAAGGAAATTTAACACAATGCGACCGGCAGAGTAAATGGGCAGAGCCGCTTAGGAAAAGCTGAAGACATGCATTTTCCATGACCCAGCAATTCCACTTCTAGATAGGCCAGTACGTGAGTAACAGGAGTTTATTAGAATATCCAAAGCAGGTGCAAGGGGGTGCACCGCCGTATCATTCACAATATTCCCAAACCAAAATCTGCCTAAATGTCCATCAATAATATAATTAATAAATTTGGCTACAATGGAATACTATATAGGAATAAAAATGAATATACTACAGCTACAAAGAGCATGGAGGCATCTTGCAATCACAATGATCAGCAAAACAAATTAGAAACTAAAAATAACTGTGTGGTTCTTTCCATAAAAACAGATTAAATTAAACTGCAGTCCTAAATGATGCCTGTTTAGGTGGTAATTTAAATGAAGAAAAGCAAGAGAAGGTTTTCTATGAAAGTCAGGACAGCATTTATCTTTGAGGAGGAGATTGGATGGGGAAGGAGTTCATGCGGAAAATGGCGAGCTGTTAGCCTCGGTGTTTGCTTTACAGTAATTCAATAAACTGTACTTTTTTATTTTGTGTACTTTATGTGTTTTATTTCACGGTAAAATGTGGGCTTTTTCTTTTAAAAGAAAGATCTGTTGCTAGTATTTTTTTGGCTTCCATTTCTTGGCATTATTTTTTGTAACACTAGCTGAAAGGTAGAGTGACTCTAGCAGCCATGGCAGTGGAGGATTTTTATGAAAACAACAATTAACTCATCAGTCAACAAAACACCAAAACCACAACATCTGGAAGGCATCAGGAACAAATCAGCTCTGAAGTGCTCTCATTCTTGTAGAATGCATGAGACCTAGAACATGCAAATATTCAGGCTTCTACCACCTAATTCCTAAGTATTGGTGCATTTGAAAGATCTTACAGTTTCAGTTCAAAGCGCATTGCCATCCTAGCTAAACTGGTAGAGTGTCTATGAGTCCCTTGGCAGGCCTGAGGCACTGTACACATAGTTATATATAACTACAACCCTAAACAATGGAAGATGTCACTCCATGAAGTGTTAAACACTGCTTCTTGGTGGAATAGAGTTTCTTTATAGGGCCTTTTACTGAACCATGAAGAAGTTACCGGCTCCATTCCAATTTCATTTGTAAAGGCATTATTCCATGTCCTTTCTTATCTCCAACAGCTTTTCCTTTATTAGTAAATCATTTCCTATGATTAAAAACAGCAACCCAAGAATCCCTAAACATATTCTCCTCTCTATAATAAAAAGGTGACAATAATAAAAACAATTTTAAAAATTTGACAAATTATGGATATTCATGAAGAAAACTTAAATTTAAAAATTTAGAAAGTAATTGTACTGTAAATAACATTTAACTTATTAATAATAAACTACCAAAGAAAGTACAAAAATAACTTGGGCAATACAATGAAAACAAAACATAAATGTTCTACAAATATCAAGAGGAAAAGAAAAATATTTTTCACTGATAAATTAACAGAAGCCTCCTTCCAGTATTCTGTAAGCCAATAGTTCACTTCAACATTTTTAGACAAGGCCTTTGATCTATAAACAACAATGGGACAACGTTTCTGAAGGGAGAAAATAACATACTTCCAGTAAGAAAGAAATCATTTGCTTAGGAAATGGACAGATAGAAACACAAAGGCCCTTTGGAAATAATGACATAAGCTAAATTTTGTTTTAATGTTTAAAAACTTGGAGTCAGTCCTAATGTGAAAAATATATATTGTGGGCTAAGAAATATATTCAATAGCAGAGACGGTCAACAGGATTCAAAGCATTGTCCCCTGCTTGGTAAAAGTGGTTCAGCTCTTCCCCAGTCCTCCTGGGATCTCCCTTGTACTGGTTGCTCAACTCCTGCCCTCCCTATTCTACATGCTCCCGACAAGCACTAATAATGCTCCACTGGCATAGCATTCCTATGTGTTCCAAATTCAAAAACATTTGTCATGAAATGGGAAGATCTCATTTATTTTCTCTTAGCTCTGTTTGAAATAAAGAACATACAGACATTAGTCTATATGTTTTTTCTTATAAATGGTCTTGATCATAAAATTCGACATGGTTATATTATTCTTTCTGCCTGTTAGGCCCCCAACCAATATTTCTAGCTTGATATTTTCTCCATTGTCACCTTTGGACATCTATGATCACTCAACCTAAGTGGATGGCTAACCCAGTCATCTTCCAGTCTCCCATTTAAGTGACTATTAGGACGTACTTTATGAAGTTTGAAGTGACCCTCTATTTCTTCTCATATAAAATATCTATAAGGTATCAGTGACTGTCAGATACTATTTCTAGGGAAAAGCTACTGCATTTTCTCCAAGGTCATAATTGTACTAAAGCATCCAAGGGCAATGTTCTTAGACTGAATTCTATTTTTTCCCTGCAACATATAAAACAGGATTGATAAGCCTATAATTCAGAACCCACTTACAGACTTACGGGAAAATTATATATTTCTAACATTCCTGATGAAAGAACATAGGTCAAAGGCAAAAAGGAAACAGGGGCAAGAAAAGTACAAAGTAGAAAAAAAAAATCCTGAATCTTTCTTGACGACGGAATAAAATTTTTGTAATGCTAAAGTGCTCTTTTAAAAAATTCTGAGGGCATGCCCTGGTAGGCTAGCACACATTTTAGCTGAGCTCATGGTGAGCACTCTATGAGCACTAAATGGACTGGATTTAGAAAATAAAATAAATTGGTTAGCTGTACAAGTTAAATATCTCCACAATGTCATGTTAAAGGTTTGTCTACCAAAGGCTTCCTGAAGTTGATTAGTTTAGACACATAGTTCCCTGGGAATGTCATTTCACCTCACATACCAGATTCTGAACCATTGGAAACAAAAGAACCTGAGTTTATTCCAACTATTTGGGGGAGGAAGGGTTTCTCCAAAGATTTTTATCTTCTTTTTCTCGTTCACTCATTATCTTTAATATGAGTTCAATTAAGCCATCAAAGGTGACCTTCACTACTTTTCATCTCCTCACCTTAGTCCCTGCCAACTTCATACGCTCCATCACTCATCCGGGTCCGTGTCCTCCAAACTGGGAGATGGTTAGCCCTTCTCCTTGCCAACGTCAGTCCCTCAGTCTTTACCCTTGGCAGCGTCCATTCTCATCTCTTTAGGACTCTTACTCCATTAGGCATCCTATCTTGCTCTTGAATTTCCTTCTTTTCAACTCTGCATGCACTTTTCTTGGTACTTATAAAGTACTCAAGTTTCTCTCATCTTAAAAACAAATTTCCTGACTGCATAGATATTCTTCATCAATATACTACAGTCTTCCTCATCTCCTTCTCACCAAAATTCTCAAAAAAAAGTGATGAAACGTACTGTTTCCTTTTCACTTTCAAGTTGTGTTGTCAGATTCTTTGCTCCTAAATAAGTAAATAATTGCTTCCTAATTACTCAATCTGTTGGCCACTTTTTACTCCCTTTTTTTGCATTAACTTAATAATGTGTTTGACTACCTTCTTAAAACAGTATGGTCATTGTTTTTGTTGTTGTTGCTGTTGTTTGTTTGACTTTATGACTTTATATCATGTTTCACTGAGAGTGTCTTTTCGGGCTTTTTAAAATCCTTGCTTTAGAAAGATAGGATTAGATAAACTATCTTCAAGCTTATTTGAAAACTATTAGATTTTGTGTGAAAGACATTGCATTTTTCAAGATGTGGAAATGAGACCCTTTGTGGGGGAAAAAATCATCAGGTCGAATCGGGTGTTTCTGAAAAACAATTATTCTTATTTCCCTGAGGAAAGTCACCTGAGAAATGCTTATTTCAACAGGTAGTTACTATCACCTGGATGTGGAGTTTGATGCTTTATCATTTTTTTTTTTAAACTATATCTTTACTGATTTCAGAGAGAGGAAGGGAGAGGGAGAGAGAGAGATAAAAACATCAATGATGAGAAAGTCGTCATTGATCAGCTGCCTCCTGCACGCCCCCAGCTGGGGATGGAGCCGGTAGCCCAGACATGTGCCCCGACCATGAATAGAACCTTGACCTCCTGGATCCTAGGTTTATGCTCAACCACTGAGCCACGCCCGGCTGGGCTATCATATTATTTTTAAGTATCATTTCATTTCATCTCCTGTTTTCCCATTGGAGTTTGAAATGAGCCCTATTTCCTAGGAAAGAATCTGAAAAGGTATTTTAATAGTTTTTCTGAATGCTAATAGGACCAGTGAGTAATATTTCCATGCTCACAATCCAAAGACTCCTTATTCCTCAGCTGAGATTATTCCATTAGATGCAACTGCAAGGGGCCTAAAGAGAACCTGCCCAGAGTTTCCCTGTCTATTAGATTCATTCCTAATGGCAGGCTAAAAGTAGCTCTTTAATTGTACACCACAGACCTAGTCCATAATGAAAAAACTGTTGTCCTACTCTGGAAATTAGCCAAAATATATGCACAAAAACTGGAGCTGGTCAGAAATCCACAAAAGATGAAGTTTCACACCCCTGGCAGCCATGACAGTACTGCTGGCTTCAGAGAGCACCACTGCTGCTTCCAGCTGGCATGACTGCAGGCCAGTCTCACTTGTTTCCATGAACTTTTACTTCTATCCCTACATTAAGAATGGGTCATACTGAATCCAAAATCACTAACACCAAGAAAAGTTCCAATTTAAAGTTTCCAGTAGTTTCATACTTTGCAAACATTGTTATTTGCTGATGTTTTCATATTTGCAAAAGAGAAAAAAGTTTAAAAAGTTCATGTTAACCTACTTAGTAGTCAGTCATATCGAAACCAAGAGTTAACTAATGACAGATGCACTTTTACATGATGGTGCCCTGAGTTAAATGATTTCACTGAATAAGTAAATAAATGAGTGATTACATATAGACAAAATGGTACGTTTAATATAAAGTGAAATAACATTACAATGTATAGAAATATATACTAAATATATATATTTAATATCTATGCATATATATAATACACTTTAAACAAATTAAAATTATTATGTGAAAGAAAACCACAATAAAAACAGATAGCTGCCACACTTTTTCCCAAAAAAGTACTGGGTTTCCATGAAATGTATGCTTCAGCAGCCTTGTAATAAGTAAAAATCTGAGGGTTAGAATGTAATTCAGAGATATCCAGCCTACAATTTATTCCCAAACAGAAGAGTCAACATAAACCCTGTGAATTTCATTGTCTGCTGCCAGAAAACCTATTTATTTATAAATAAGAAGTGATTATTTATGTTGTCTCTTTAAGGATCACAGTCCTTATTTGGAGCACAGGACCTTGTAAGACTTTTAAAAATTATCCATCCTAAGTACAGCTGGCATCGTAGTTCACCATCAGGGAACTCTGCACTGGAGAAACCCCAGTGCGCCTTAGTATATTGGAAAGATTGTCATGAAAGCACATTGAGGTTTCCTTGCATTCCCAGAGGTTTGGGGGACTGTTTTTAGTTATTTTTAAACTTGGGTTGGTGTGATTTCCATATTATGAATTAGATACAGCTGTTCAAATAATAACTTAGACTTACACTTTAAAGCTTTTTTACTACAAAGATATGTCCTCTAAATCTGTTAGCCTGCCATAATATGTCAAAGCAATTAAATTAAAACCACAGTTTAAGTACAAAAATAAAATATCTTATCATTTACTGACCCAACTCTCCCAGGTATGTTCCAGAAAACCAAGAAGTTTCCAAAACTCTGCTCAAGTGTGAGCCTACTTTTATCAGACATTACCTAATAGGTTGGTTAGTTGGCTTCCGTGGCGAGAAATATTGTGTACGTGTTTAAAGCTGTATTTAGTATTCATCACATTTAGCATGTATTCAGTCTCAAGTACAGAGTGTGTCTAAAACCAGAACTTCTCAACCAGTGTGCTACAGTGTACCATGAATGGATGGCTAGTGGCTGGGATGCTAACCGTAGGTACAGCTATAACTGCCAGGAAGGGCTGCCTGTGGCAATCAAAATCCCTGAGCGACTTGTCTCTGGTCTGTGAGGATTCTTACATGTTTACTCCAGTGTATCATACAAACATGATTCTATATGTAGTCAAAATGTGTAAAGATTGAAAAGTACTGTCTCAATAATAGATATTTAATTTTCCTAAAGCAAGACTTCTGGAAGTAGGCTTTCCAGAATTCGTTCCAGAATTGGATCAATGGCTCAATAATGTCACCAAAGACACAATCTTATTTCTTTTTTCTATTTTACCTTCTCACAGAGGTTGAAAAGCCACTTATGAGCCAAATGTAGAAAAGAGAAGGGGGGTGTTGTGAGGCAGGGGGCATGAAGGGATTGAAGGAAAAAAAAGAAAGAAAGAACTCTTGAATGGGGACACTAGTATGGTGATTGCAGGGAGGAGGGGGGTGGGGGAGAGGTGGAAGAGGGGTGGGGGGCTAAATGATGATGGAAAAAAGTAAAATTAAATTATAAGAAAGAAGAGCCAGCAGCTGAGAACTGGAGTCAGGATACCAGGATTCTAATCCTGCCCCTTTTATTGTTTAACTAGTAGTTTCAACCTTGAGCAAATGTTTTTAATTTTGCTGAGTTTCTTGTTTGAAAAACAAGGTGTTGGGTCAGATGCTATAATAAACAAGTGGAACTCAAAAATGCTGTGGAATTGCTCCCTTCTTTTGAATAGCAAAATCTAGGGACCGGTCATTGTTCAGGGCTGGCTGAGCTAACCCCTGATATCTGTGCTGAGTGAACATAGTGGTTAAAGCTCCAGACCTGGAGAGGCCACAGCCTACCTGGGGGGCAGAGGAAATGGTCCAGGAGCAATTGTTTCCACATGCATTCCCAGGGCTGAGAAACAGGGGTGCTTTGGAGCCGGCAGGAAAGGGAAGCAATCTGTCCTGTTTCACATTCTTCAGAAAGCTTCCTGGGGAGTTCATGACCTTGGTCCATCAAACACCTTTCTGGGTATTGATTCTTGAAAGGGAGTCTGAAGCAACCTTAGGAGTTTACACGCAACCAATCTCTTCATACACAGATTTAACAAAATCTGTTTAAACAGGATTTGAAAGAGTAATTTTGCCAATGATGTTATTACACAACGCATATTAATGTCATAAACATTGAAGTGTATAGTTTTCACATTTTGCTTAGTCACAAGTAATGATCATCCTGGTAATAATATTTGAGGCTTTGCCTATTGTATTAGTCTAATTGCAAATCAGCAGATAAAAATTAGCAATGCCTTTTCTTCATCCATTTTTTAAAAAAATGTATCTTTATTGATTTAAGAGAGAGGAAGAGAGAGGGAGAGAGAAACATCAATAATGAGAGAGAGTCATTGACTGGCACGCCCCCTGCTGGGGATCGAGCCAAAACCGGAGCATGTGCCCTGACCGGGAATCAAACCTCGATCTCCTGGATCATAGGTTGATGCTCAACCGCTGAACCATACCAGCCAGGCTTCTTCATTAGTTAAAAAAACATATAGAGTGTCCAAGCAATGTCATATCTAATACACACAGGAAACGTTCATTTTGTAACTTTCTTTATATTCTTTTCCCAGACACAGGTTCATATCTACCCACACCCTACCAACAGAGAGGGAGAAAATTGAATTCCCACTGATGTATATTTTTAAAATTCTCACATTATAACCATAAATGTACACTAAAAATGATAAGGTACTTGTGGCCATGGGTGTCCACTGCCCTCTGATATTTTTCCCCATCCTTCAATTACACTGGCTTTTGATTGCCATTGGGAAATGTATTTTCAGTGGTGCCTGAAGCCAACAATTATGTTCTTTAAATGATGTACTTGAAATATATAACTTTTCTCCTCACACCTCTCTGGCTGCCACCAAGTGTTCTCACAGTTCCTGTCTTTAGCTTAGTTCCATGTACATAGCATAGGCACAAAAGACCAACACTATCCCTTCCCTTTCTGGATGATATGCAAATATGCCTCCTTGAAATATAAGTAGAACACCCTAATTAGCAGAGTACAAATAATAGATACATAACAATAATGTTGGAGGCAATAAAACATGTTTGATTTTTCATGAACATGATTAAAATTGTGGCTTGATTGTTTTTAAGACTAAATGCATATCAGTAGGGAACACAAAATAAATAATGGCTTTGTTTCTTCAACTACAGCTTAAAAGTAGGCAAACCAGTGTCATATACAATATAGGAAAGGACATTTCATTTATATACACATAAAGAGATATATATGTGTGCATGGGTATATATACATCTGTATGTCTGTGTATATATACACACACACATACATCTATATATACATATTATCATATATTTTAAAATTTTAGGAGTTAACACCTTGTGGTACAAACATCTTTTTTATTATTTTAATAATTTTTATTTTTCAGTTACAGTTGATGTACAATATTAACCTCAGGTATAGAACCCAGTGATTAGACATTTATATAACTTATGAAATGATCACTGCAATTAACCTAGTATCCATCTGTAACCATACATAATTATTACAATATTATTGACTGTATTCTCTAAGTTGTGCTATATATCCCCATGACTATTATGTAACTACCAGTTTGTACTTCTTAATCCCTTCACCTTTTTCACCCATCTCCTAACCCCTCCCATCTAGCAACCATCAAAATATTCTCTGTATCTGAGTCTGTTTCTGGTGTGCTTGTTTGTTTATTTTGTTTTTTAGATTCCACAAATGAAATCATGTCATTTGTCTATCTCTGTCTGACTTATTTCACTCAAAATAATACCCTCTAAGTCCATTCATTTGTTGCAGATGGCAAAATTTCATTTCTTTTTTTTATGGCTGAGTCATATTTTGTTGTATATATGCACCATATCTTCTTTATCCATCTATTGATGGACACTTACGTTGTTTCTATATTTTGGCTATTGTAAATAATGCTGCAATAAACATTTTTATGCATATGTCTTTTTGATTTAGTGTTTTGGGTTTCTCCCAATAAATGCCCCAAAGTGAAATTGCTAGTTCCTTCATTGTCCCTTGCTACAGCTTTTGTTTTAAATTCTATTTTGTCTGGTTATAAATATTGCTACCCCATCTTTTTTTCCCTTCATTTCCATTTTCATGAAATATCTTTTTCCTTTCCTTGCAGTCTGTGTGTGTCTTTTGATCTGAAGTGTCTCTTGTAGACAGCATATATAAGGGCCTTGTTTTCTTATACACTTAACCACCTTTTGTCTTTTAGCCTTTTCTTGTCTGGGAAGCTCTTTATCTGACCTTTGATTCTAAATGATAGTTTTGGAGGATAGAGCAATCTTGGTTATAGGTCCTTATGTTTCATCACTTTGAATATTTCTTGCCAATCCCTTCTGGCCTGCAAAGTTTCTGTAGAGAAATCAGCTGACAATCTTATGGGAGCTCCCTTATAGGCAACTAATTGCTTTTCTCTTGCTGCTTTTAAGATTCTCTCTTTGTCTTTCACTTTTGGAATTTTAATTATGATGTGTCATGGTGTGGGCTTCTTTCAATTAGTCTTGTTTGGGACTCTCTTTACTTCTTGGACTTATATATTTATTGCCTTCACTACATTAAGAAGGTTTTCCATCATTTTTTCAATAGGTTTTCAGTTCCTTGCTCTCTCTCTTATCCTCCCAGCACCCCCATGATGTAAATGTTGCTACACTCGAAGTTGTTACAGAGGTTCCTTAAACTATATCCATGTTTTTGGATTTTTTCTTTTTTCTGTTCTGATTGGGTGTTTTCTGCTTTATCTTTCAAATCACTGATTTGATCCTCTGCATCATCTGTTATACTGTTGATTCCCTGTAATATATTCTTCATTTCAATTATTGTATTCTTCATTTCTTTTTCTATGTTTTCTATCTCCATTTTATGTTTACTATCTCTTTGTTGCAGTTCTCATTAAGTTAATTTACTATTCCCCTAAGTTCATGCAGCATCCTTAAAACCAGTGTTTTGAATTCTGCATCTTGTAGGTTGCTTGTCTCTATTTTATTTAGTAGTTTTTCTAGAATTTTGTCCTGTTCTTTCATTTAGAACATGTTTCTTTTTCTCCTCATTTTGGCAGCCTCTCTGTGTCTGTTTCTATGTGTTAGGTAGACCTGGTACATCTCCCGGTCTTGATAGAATGGCTTAGATAGAGTGGCTTGATAGAGTAGATGTCCTGTAATGCCCAGTAGCGCAACCTCCCCTGTCACCTGAGCTGGGCTTTCTGGGTATGAACTTTGTGTGGGCTGTGTGCACCCTTCTGATGTAGTTGAGCCTTGACTGCTGTTGACATGTCAGTGTGATGGCCATTTGGCTGGGAGGACTGGCTGTGACTATGGAGGAGGACCTGCTGTGTAGGGGCTGACCCCACACAGCAGAATACACTTCAAGGGGGTTCTGGAGCTTGGTGATTCTGTCCCTTGAATGTCTCACTCATGGAGGTAGTTGCATAATGCCTCAGTGTGGTCTGAAGCTGGCCACCAGATGTACTGGCTCTGAAGCCTCCTGGGAGGTGCAAGCCAAGGTTAGCCACTACCTGTGCCCTGACCTGGGCCAACTGGCATGAGCTACATACAGATCAATCTGTAGATGGCTGCTACTTATGCAGGGCTTAGAGGTACCTGGGAGAGGATAAGCTACAAATTAAGGTCATGTGTCACTAATGCCAGATCTGAGGCCACTTAACAAAAGGTACGGGACATGCTGAAGCCAGATGCTGTTTGTTTAGTGTTTGTGAACTAGTGAGAGGTTTTAGGAAAATCCGAAGCATGAGCCAAGGCAGGCCATTTGTATGGAAAAGCCAGTAGAAATGGCTAGGGTGGACCCACAATTTGGATGGGGTTGGGTTTCAGGAAGTGACCAGGGTGAGGCTCAGGATGATGGAGACTCAGGTGTGGAACCTGCCTGCTGGCTCTGTGGGATAGGGCTCAGCAAAGGAATAATGGCCTCTGCCAGCACTTCTGTCTGGGAAAAAGTTGCCCCACAGCCCTCGCCCCAAAGCAAGACAATTCAGTTCCTCCCCATATGTCCTTAACAACTTTCAAGCTGCTATCCAAGAGCTGGAGCTCAGAAGAAGTGGGTCAGAGTAATTCAGTGTGTGAGGCCTGGGGACTCCAGAAGCCCTCCATCTCAGCCACAATTTCTACTAGTTTTCACAGCCAGAAGTTATGGGAACTTCTCTTCCTGGCACTATAACAGTGGTCTGGGGGGGCCTGGTGTGGGTCTGGGACTCCTTGCTTCTCAGGATGGACCTCTATAGCCAATATATCCCTCCCAGTTTTTAACTGCCATACATTGGTATGGGATCAGCCCATTCAGCATCTCCACCCCTCTTTCCAGTCTCAATGTGGCTTCTTTATATCCTTAGTTAAAAGACTTCTGTTCAGCCATATTTCAGGTGGTTCTGAATGATGATAGTTTTGTAGTTTAGTTGTAATTTTGATGTGATAGTGGGAGGATGTGAGTATTGAATTTATCTACTCTGCCATCTTGACTGGAAGTTCCAAACAGCTTTAAGTAGGTGCTACTCAATTTCCAAAACAAAGTTCTATAGAAATTGGAAAGTGCTATCAGCTTAAGCTTTGTATTAAACAATAATACTTCATAAGAAAAAGGGTGTTCTGAAAAAGAACAGTATAAAACTAAAATTATATAAAAAAGGAAACAAAAACCCCACAGAGCTGTAATATTCTAATAAGTAGCACACATCATTCCAATGCATTGTACAAAGTAAGTGTCTTCTTTGGAATGGGTTACTGGAACAGACCCAAAGTAGCAAGACATCACTGGGGGGGATAGGAACCTGAGATAATTTCCTGGGATGATTCTTTCAGGATGCTGCAGGCTTTCCATTGAGCTCCTCTTAACCCCTGGGGTTTAGACAGGAGATGTAACCAGGTATAGCATTTCACACTCTTTAATAAAGAAAAACTCACGTCTTTTAATATATTTTAAACAGGATGTTACTTTCTTAGATCAAGCATGTCATGTACCATGAGAGGTACACTGTTCTTTCCTGGAAACAGACCTACAAAGTAGGGCTGCTGAGAAAAGAGGTAATAGGGACTGACAACTAGAGAATTGGATTGCCTTTGGTTACTAGATGTCTAATTTTTGTTGGAGTTTTTTTTGTCTTGTTTTGTTTTGTTTTAGTGTGTTGGTTCTTAATAAGATCAGAATCATGTCTAGACCTGGATCATCAATATGAGTATAGCAACAACCTGATTTTGTTGGAATGGTTCTCAAAAAGAATCTTAGTTACTACTATTGGGGCAGGTGTCCTAATAATGAAAGAAAAATTTAAAAGTAATGATACAAGATAACATTAATTGAGAAATGACTATAGGTCAAATTTACGATTTACTTAAGAAATACTCTTAACTACTTCATCAGCTCCCTATTGAATACTTGAATTCAGGTACTCAAATATTATTTCATTAAGTTCTCAAATATTCTTAACCTCTCTTTCTCTCTCTTGCCCTCTCTCCCTCCCTCCCATAAATGTCATAATATGATGTTGAAGCTAGATAAAGCACTTTCTGTCTTCTAAAGAAATCCAGAAATATAGGTTCCTGTGAATTAAGAAAATTAAATGGTCATGCTGTACTATTAGAGATTTTCTACATGACTATAAATATTGAATTTGTTATAACTATATTATGTTTTATTTCTTGAAAAAGAAAAAAAAAATCCAGGGCATTCATTAATATGCCAGCTTACTAAAACCTAAATGCAACCATTATGCAAAATTGCTTTAGTGATTTGAAAGATACATTTGAAAAGAAATAAGTTTGACTATGGCTTCCATTTAAAATGAATTCTTGTGATTTAAACATAAATAACTAGGGCCAATGTTATTGATAAATTAAACTTCAATGTATATGTCAAAAGTAAAAATTCAGAGAAAATCATTTCGAAAGCTTTTATTCTTTATATTTGTCCTTTGAGGAAAGTTTTCTTTTTTCTGGAATGTTAACAATTTCTTAGTCTTCATTCTATTTTAATCAAGGCATTTTCACTAACCAATATCAAAGTTACACAAGAAAAAACAGATGTAATTGTTCAAAAGCACTGAGAAATCAGGAAGGCTGGGTTAATGTAGTATGATGAGGAAATTAATAGGAAGCACATGATAAAGCCTCTCAGCACAATCACTCTGAGCCTCAATTCTCTGCCCCCACTTTCTCGGTTGCTTGGCTTAATCTTTGGGGACAGTCATGAGGTTTGAGTGGACTCATCTGAGTCCTGTAGGGGAGCCCCTAATGCCACCAACAGAAGTGGAAATATGTCTATTTCAAGACCTTGTTGGAAGAGTATGGGGGTGGGAGAAGGGTGGGAGAGGGTTGAACCAGTGTGTGAAGTAATGACTCACCCATTTGATCTCACTAAGGGAGAGCAACAATTTGAAATGAATTCTTTATCTGACCACATCACACTTCTTAAGACATGTTTATCTCAGTATATTTTTAAATAAAATATAAAACATATTGCCATACAAATATTTACTTTATTACTTAGCATACATACTACTTGTATCTGTTTTCTCTAGGGCATAATTTCATAATAATATTTTGTAGGGAAAAAAATCCCAGCATACAAGATAACATTACAACTTTCTTCCTAACCCAAATTAGATAAACACAAGGAAAAGGTTAAGAAATTTCTCATAGAGGAAAACAAAAGCTTATTGAAAATAAAACAGAAGTTGGGAGAATTGACTTAACTCTCTTCTTCACAGTATCTTTCAATCACATCAGTGACATTTTCCAATGAACTCATAGAAATTCTATATTACAAATTGTGCCCTATTTGCATAACTTGCTTTGCATCTCTTGGCAAGCTCCCAGTGACCACAGTTTGGTTTCTTTCTATGTAACTCCGATCATAGGAACTGTGTGCTGTGAGACAGAGGGTATGGCACAGTATAGCAAAGTGGGAGAGTTCGGCACAGGATTTACCATGAGGGTGGCCACTGATTCTACAGTGCCTTTCTGTTCCATGTCTAGCAGAAACCCTGGCATTTAGTACAACTCCAATAAATATTTATTGAACTAATTGAAGATATTGTAAAAACAAATGATCGTACATCAATATTATAAACTTTTGATTTTTGAATTAAGGAATGTTTTTTCAGTTTGGTATCATTGGGCTCAGATTCTAGTACATCATGTGGCTTTTCTAATGGGCATTCATTATTTTTGATTATGCGCTTTACTTCACATATACTAATCTGTGGGCTGATGACTTTCTATACTCTGTATTTTCTCACCATTATTCCAATAGTTATTATTTTCAATATTTTTCCTGTTTACTTTCCAGTAATATGACCACACATCAGTTTCTATTAGGCATTATGTGTTATAATCTTAAGCACTTTTTCTAAAATTAAGTATTGATTGAAATTATTTTTTTGCACACATAGCACTGTCAGACATCCCTTTACACTCAAGGATCTAGTGAGAGATCTTGAATATCTGAAACAATTGCATTTAGGAAAATTCTAGAACTAACAAAACACCATTGCCATGTAGCATAAACCATGTGGTAATGTAATGTGATGAATATATCTCTAGTTATCACTAGATATTAGGATATGAAGTAGGTAAGCAGACAACCAAAAGCTCAGTTCCCTGGAGAGTTAATGACAAATTCACAGAATTGAAAAGGAAGGGCTCCATGTACTTGATATGCTACATAATGACTGCAGTTGTGTTTTATTCCATACTCCATAAGTGACACATTAAATGCATGCATACCGATTTACATGTCATGATATGCTTACTGGAGAAATTGTTTAATAAATGTTTTATCTATGTGCCAATTACTGTTTAGAAGAGGAAATTTCATTTGTGGTCTAAAATCACATTCCAAGCTTACCTACCAATCCTTGTACTATCACGTTTGTAACTTATTTCCCTAATATTTATTCTCTTTAGCATGTTTATTTCAAATTCCATTTAATATTTTCTTTCCAGGAATTCTCCTTCCTATTGTAAAGTTTACTATTATTTCTATGAATTTTAATGCCTCTAAAACATTCCTGAATTTTAGTTACTGAACTCTAGTCCTGTGTACACTATTTAGCTTTGATTTGTCACTAGAAAGAGCACTGTCGGGGGGCTCCTTTAGAAGCCTTGCAATGCCCATTGGCAATGCCGCCATCTGTACTTCCAGCCTTAGATTCCTGCTACTCAAAGTGTAGCCCTGGGACCAGCAGTATGGCCATACCTGAGGGTTTGGTAGAAATGAAATTGCCAGGCCTTGACCCCGATCTACTGAATCTGAATCAGCATTTTAACAGTATCACTGGATGACTTGTACGTACATTATAGTTTCAGAGACAGAGTCTTAGAACATTTTGAAAGGGTCATTAAAAATCACTGACTAAAAAGAAAATTACCGACTCTGTAGTTTCCAGAAACTTTTCAGTACATATTCAAATATCCCTGCCATTCTGCTATGGAGCTCTTACAGGGGAAAGACCAGAATAGCCCAGACCAGCAAATTTATCCCTGGCTTCTGTTTCCCTAAAGCCACATCAAGTTGAATGATCCTCGACTACTACTCTGTCTTTTGAGGCTTCTTTAAATGGCCAGTTATAATTCATTCAGGAAATAATCTCCAGGCTGTCGTTTGGTTTCCTTTCTGATGGAGCGCTACTCTGTTTTTTATGTTTAACCTGTATTCACTCCAGCAGCATTTTATTTATGGTTGAACTAAATTTCCAGTCTTAGGACTATTTCTTCCCCACTTTGTGAAATCTGCCAGTATGCAGTATGCAAATACAAACTTCCAGAGCTGTAAGGTGTGGGATAGGGTCAGCATAAAGAAACTGGTGTTGGTGCCCTGATTTAGGACACAGCCTTCTTTACTTCCTGTTAGATGGACAGCGCTCCTGTCACTGTTACTTGCTGTTATGTATACGTGAGCATGCAGTAACTATAATCCCCATGAAATCAAAGAATCTCACTGTTTATCAACCCAGTGACTACCATGGCGCTTAGTACAGAATGAACACAAAAAATATTGAGACAAATGGTATTATTCTCTTTTCATTCTAAAATACCAAGGATTACATTATACAAAGTGAAAAAGAGGTAAAGTTATTTCGAAGTTTACAATACATGTGACCATAACAAACTCAGAGATCTTTTGATGGCACTATCACTTTAACCCGAAAAACAACTTCTGAGGTATAAAAATACGCCTGAAAACAAGGCGTGGAGAAATAGTTTTGCTAATTGCTTCTCCTTGACATTTCAACACTCACTAACATTACAGCCAGGTAAATCAAGCTCACGGAAATACCAGGTTTTATCTTTAAAACTATATTTCCCTCTCATTCTGAAAAATCACATTTGAGAATTGACGTAGAATTCAAAGCACAAGTGAGTCAGCAGACATCAAATAAAAACACCCACCAGCGCTGATGCAGATCTCAAATCCCCCAGCTAATAAACAAGGTTTAAAGGCCTTAATGGCCTTCAGCAGCTGGGAGAACATAAGGGGGCGGGAGAAAAACGCCTCCCCTTTCCCATAACCCTGTTTTCCAATAGTTTCCCATGCTGCCCACCCACTCAGTTAATTTACTAAAAGTTGGCTGATATGGAGGACAAGAATAAGAACTCCCCAGTGCAATAAAACTCAGTGGTGAAATTAGAGGAGTAAGCAGCAGACTTTCCACAAGAGGTATGTGACATTTCACACTTCTGGAAAGTCTTCAGCCAGGTAAAGGCACCATACTGCCTCTTATATTAGCTTTGAGAGCAACCAGCTGGAGCTTGGCTATATTCACACATCTCAAAGTGACAGCACTGGCTCTGGGCTACCTAGGCTGAGCCTCTCACAGCTGGAAAGAGTGTAAACCAAGGATAAAATGTAGGTAGGATTCCTTTGCTTTCATTCATTTTATCTCCCAGACATGCCCTGTCCCCATAACAGATTATCCTAGTAGCCTAATCACCTCCAAGCATCCATACAAATCCCAAAGATGTTAGCATCTGTTTTATTGCCCATGTTCCTACTGAAACCCTACCTAGGTCGCAGTATCTTAAAATACTCCAAAACCCTGTTGCTTTTTCTGAAGAGGCATCCGAAGAACTCTTCTGAGCAGTGGAATTCCAGAAGGATCGTCTGGCCTGTTCTGTTCATTAAGGTCAATTAACTTTATGTTCAACATTACTCATGACAAATATGTGCTGTAAGCGTGTTTGTGATTCACCCTGGAAGATGTAGGACAAGAAAGCAATAGCTTGTATTCACATGTAGTTTATTTTCCTCTTTCGCTATCAAAGGGATTAAACAAAGTGATCTCATTCCATATTCTAATGTTTCTCTGAAAGTATCCTTTTCCCTTTCTTTAATATAGGGCAGGTCCGAATCTGCTCTTGCTGCCAATCGTATCCGTAATTGGTCTTACCTGTGTGCCGTCTTCCCAATGTGGGCTCACTTATTCCCCGGCCAAGCCAATTCAAGGGACTGGATATTGTTTAAAAGAATTTTTAAAATTGTTTTCTTGACTCCTTGCAATTGCTTAACAGGATATTTTGCCTTTTTATTTTCCTTGCTTGTCTACTCCATACGCCCACCCCCATTTCAGATTCTAGGTGCCTATTTAGTGCTATGAACTTCTGAGCACTTCCAGGCTCTGGCACCTTTGCCCTCCGGCTAATGCTGCTTACTATTCCACTGAGGTTCAGACCTTGAAATTCAACACCTGAAGCTAATGAGAAAAACCTGTTTCGTAGAAAGGAGAAGAACTTAAGGAAAGTTTTGAAAGGAATCATGCAGACAGAGAGCTTGTTATTGTTGAGTAAACCACACATACTGCTTTGCGATCTCTTTTAAGAACTAGGGCTGCCCTGGCCAGGTAGCTCAGTTGGTTAGAGCGTCATCCCAATACACCAAGATTGCAGGTCCGATCCTGCATCAGGGCACGTACAAGAATCTACCAACAAATACGTAAGTGGAACAACAAGTTGATGTTTCTCTCTCTCTTCTCTCTCTCCAAAATCAATTTTAAAAATTATATTCATATAAAAAAAGAATATGTCCTGCAGGTTTTGAAAATAAGATGTCCAGCCTTGCACCTAACATTGGTGGGAGAATAGGTAGAGTTTGCATTGAAAATATGTGTCCTTGATTTCTGTCCTGCCACATTAGTATGTAATATTGGACGAGATAACTTACCTTTTTAAGTCTCAACTGCCTCATCTATAAATATAACTAGTTATATACATATCATGGGATCATTTTCAGGATTAGTAGTTGTATAAAAGGTGTAGCATAGTGCAAACATTTAGCAAGTTCTCAAACATTGTAGCTATTATCAATATCATGCTACAGCTCTTATTCTCATGTGTTAGCTTTAGAAGATGGAACAACTAGATTGGGATAAACTTGTCTTTACAACTGGGTCTCACTTATCTGTTTAGATTATTAACCAGATGATTTGTCATATGGTTATGTTAAAATCAATTGACACAACTGAAATGAATAGGTAAGAGAAATTGCCGATCTGAATCCCAAAACTCAGTTGCTTATGGGACCAAGCAGGTAAAATATGAGTGTAAATTGAACCAGATGAAACTAAGATCTGATAGAACCTAAAGATGTGTGCTATAACTAATGGAATTCAACTTACAAAAAATTAAATTCTTAGCTTGCAGCTCTTTAGAGAGCATTGTCGTTTAGAATAACCTTTTTGATTGTGATCCACAATAAGAAATATATTTTAAAATATCACAAACAGCACATATATAGATAACTAAAGCAACACTTCCCAAAAACAATACTTAAAACATGTGAATCTTATTGATATTCTGGTTTGTTGATATTCTCTCTTCTATTCTGGTTCATTCTGGTCCACTTCACTTCTTTAAATTTCTTCCTATCCTGTCACACTCAAATAAAATCCTGAGCCAGATCTTCTCAATTTATTTTTCTAGTCACTAATGAGTCAGAATCCATAGTTATGAAACTGTTTATAGCAATGAATTTTTTTAAAAATTGGCTCACCCCATCAATAAAAATGTTTGAAATAAAAAAGTATAAATAGATATAGATACACATTTACTGCTATTTGTGTTTATTAAATGTTAAGAAAACTTTATCTTACTTTTTAGTTTTTTATTTTTATTTTTAATCCTCACCTGAGGATATTTTTTCCATTGCTTTTCAGAGAGAGTGGAAGGGGGAGAGAGAGACACACATCGATTGGTTGCCTCCCGCAGGTGCCCCGACCAGGGCCGGGGATCAAGCCTGTGACCAAGGTACTTGCCCTGACCGGAATCGAACCTGAGACCCTTCAGTCTGCAGGCAGACTCTCTAACCATTGAGTAAAACCAGACAAAACTTTATCTTACACTTTAGATAAAAATATAAATAGAAGTTGTATAATTTTCCCTCAGCACCCTTGGTGAGCTCGAAGCCAAGCTCCCACTTGTATGACACTGAGCCCAGTGAATTACATTCTCCAGACTTAGAATTTATCTGTAAACTGGGAATGGGAGCATATATTTCATAGATTTGTTGGGATAACTTAATTAAACATTGTGTTTAAAACAAATAACACAGCACTTGATCACCCCACAAGTAAATAATGTTATTTTAAAATTAATATTAATTGAAAAAACTTTTATTGACTACCGACTACATGACTATAGGCCAGACACTGAGAGACTACAAAGATCAATGAAAGATAAGATATGGCGATGAAGATGAATGATGATAGTGATGAGGTAGAAGAAGAGAGATAAAGGGACATGATAATCTAGTAGGAAAGTAATCTTATATAAATACTATCAAATGAGGCACGATATAATGTCTTAATATGCTTTAATTAAGACATATTTCGCACGATGCCTAACATTTAATGTGAAACAAATATTTTTGAGTACATGAATGTTCATGAACAAATGAGTTCCAGTTTTGGCCATTGCCCTACCACCAGAAGAAGTGACATATTACGGGCCCCTCATTAATGCCACTTGGCCATCTAAAATAAAAATAAAAATATATGATTATCAAACTTCTCATAGTAAGTTTTATTTTATCAAATGTGTGCATTTCTAAAACAATGATTACAAGTGAGAATCACAACTGTTTTTTGTTTTGAACAGATAATTTTATTTGCATCATAATATTATAGAGAGGAAATAACCCCTATTAAACTTCTTTTTTTCTTACTCAGTAATCAGAGAGTAAAGGCATCTACCTGCATACCAGTTAAGGAAACTTAAAGTTGAATATTAATAACCCAACAGTTTCTTCAAATGAATTGAAAATTAATTAAAACATTTTTATACATAAATCATTTTATAAATCAACAGACAAGACTATTATAACTATATTAATAATTCTTTTTCATAAATATTAATGGCCCACTTTTAAGCATGTGTGTGTGTGTGTTTGGTTTGTTTGTTTTTCAATCTTCTCTCTCTCACCACTTCTTTTCTATTTTAAAGCCAATAGAAAATCTTCTTAAACAGTTCTCATGTTATAGAGAATGTGGAAATGAGCTTCAGATTTACTTTTTGATGCAGTAAATTATGTTTTGTCATTCAGAGGATGCAGCCTTTAAGGTGACACATTGTAGCCAGATAGAGAAGTGACATTTTTCAATTGCTTTTGACTGTAGTTCTGTTTTTATTAACCCTCTGGCTGGTAAATCTAAATGCAGCTCTGTGGAATCAGATGTGAAATAATAACTTTCTTTAGTGCCATTCAGGCAATGGAGAAGGATTTTCCTTCTGTGGAAATATCATCTAGGAAATAACCTGCAATGGCAATTTGTCAAAAAAAGAAATCCATCACCAAATTTGATAACACTACTTGAGAGTGAGGCATGTACGTAGTTTCGCAGTTACCATTTGACCCTAGGTGTCCCCAAGATGATCAATCTTCCTGTTTCTTTCACTCCCCCTCCATTCTCTCAGCCTCCTCTCTCCCTTCACCAAAGAAGCCAGCAGCTGGGTGGAATGCATGCAATAGTTTTCAAAACACTGTCCCAAATATTTTCTCATTCAATACAACAACACTGTGAGGTTGACAAGGTGGGATCATCATCTCCCTTCTATAAAAGAGGAAACTGAAGCCATGATTAAATGACTTGTCTAAGGTTATGCATCTAGAAAGAGGTAAATGTGTAGATAACACCTTTTTCTGGATCTTTGCTCTTTGGAATGCTGAGGCATTAGGGAAAGAAGAAAAGCAGTCATGAAAACCATAATGGTGTAAGCCTATGGATACTGAGTGTTTTACCACTTTCTTATTACCTAAGTCATTATTTAATTATTTTTGAGTAATCTCTTTTAGAAAGCATATCAGTTATCTATTTGCATAATAATGCTGCATAATAAACCTCCCCCAAACTCAATGGCTTAAAACAATAAGCATCTATTTTTGCCCTTGAGTTTCTAGATCAGTTGTGTGGTTCCTCTGGTCTCAGATGAGCCTACTTGTGTACCTACAGAAAACTGTAGCCTGGGCAGATGGCTCTGCTGACTATGCCTAGATTCCCTTCCATATTTGGCTGTTGACTGGACATAGGCTGGTTTAGGATAGTATCAGCTGTGACAACTGGGTTCACCTCTCTGTGGCTTCTCCGTATCTATCAGATTAACCAGTCTTGGTGACAGGGTTTCAAGGGAGTGCTAATTAGGGTAGAAGACCTTTCTAGACCAAGGCTCAGGAGTAGAACACTGTCACTTTTATTACACTCTATTGGGCAAAGAAGATTAAAAGGGCAGCCCAGGTTCAAAAGGTGAAAAAACAGAGTTCACCTGTGAATGGGAAGAACTATAAAGTTACATAGTGAGGAGCATGACTGCAGAGTGGGGAGTCACCGGGGCCACTTTTGCAATCAATCTAATACAGAAACAATCCCTCATCAGACCAGCAAACAAGGCGCTGGAGAATACAAAGATCACTAAACTACTCCCTTTCGTATGTGGGAGTTTACAGCCTGGTAGGAGAGAGAAACATGTCAAAAGATGATTACAATATAGAGCAATACTAGTAGGCATGAAAATGAAAACCTTGATCTACAAAGATCAAGAGTGTAAAACGTAACTTTCTTAAATTTTCTGTAACCAAATTTAATTTGTCTTGAGTCCTACTTTAATCTGTAGCCAGATTTAATCAATTCTAGGTAACAAACCAATTCCAAGTTTCCTAAATTAATTTAGTGTCTTCTCAGCGAGGTACGAGTTAGCCTCTCTCCCCCTCATCATGACATCAGGGGCCCCAATCTTGTCCTCGGTTGTCTCTCATTGGTATCCGCGGAAATGGAGTGTCCTGTATAGTCCTTGTTCGGAATGCACAGATCCTTCCTCATTCCCTAATGAATTAGTGCCTAATTCCAGATAAATTTCTGTGACTAGGTCACAAATGTTAGAATACACAACCTAGTGACCTGGAGATTAAGGAAGAGATACATTTTCTTTTGCACCAATGTTTAATAAGTAAGCATTCATGGATACGGTGATTTTGATACAAGTACATTTCAGGATGAAAAGGATTTTTATTTTTAGAAACCTAAACAAAATTGAATGAGCACTGACAATTTAGCGTTGGCAATTGTGTTAACATTGGAGAGTAAAGCAGATAAACATCATTAAGATAATTACAATGAGGTATGTTACTCTGCGATTGAATATTCTTACCAATATATATAGCAAGTATATATATATTCTTACCATATATATACCAAATATGGAAAGAGCACTAACATGGGAATTGAGACAACATGAACAGTAATTAGCCATGTGGCTCTAGCAAAATCATTTTGCTTCTCTGGCCTCTGTTTCTTCATTTCTTTAAGTGAGTTGAACTAGAGAAATATTTCAATCCCTATCAGCCCCGAAACCCCACAGTCCTTAAAAATTGAAAAGAGTCAATTAAGGAGAAAGACAGAGAAAGAATCAAAAGAAAACTCTAATAAGATCACAACTTACAGTGTATATCTGAGGACGATTTATTAACCTAGCTGAGTTACCAGTCATGACTGAATAGTACATATTTTAATGTTTCATAGGGTACATAATATTATTCTTGGTATGGAAGAAAAATTTTAATAGAGTACTGTATACTCATTATAGTAAGAATATTCAATCGCAGAGTAACATATCTCATTGTAATTATCTTAATGATGTCTATCTGCTTTACTCTCCAATGTTAACACTATTGCCAACAGCTAAAATGTAGAGGGATAAGAAGTGACTTTTAGATTCCCTAATAAGAGCATAACTGCCAACACACTTCAATTTGAAACATTGTTATTAATATTATTTTATAATCTGGTTAGTCATAAATTATTCCTAATTGATTTACAATCATTGAAATGATCTATTTACTAACTATGGATAGTTTTTTCAATACTGATAAATGCTTCTTATTGACCATATGATTGATTTCTCAATTTTAATATTATGCAAGTACTTCAAGAATATTTGGTAGCTATAATTAATGATGATCCTAATGAATTAGACCATGATTAATGCTGATTTAATGTAATCATAAGTACATAAAATTTCCAGCTAAAACTTCACAGAAAAGGCTTTGGGCATAGGACATCTAATGTTATTGAAACTGATGTGAGTTCTCTGCTTATCTCAAACTGCACAACTATAAACTCATGTTGAAAAACATTAACCCAGAGGGCTTTTTGCTTTTTGTTTGTAACCTTAACCTTGGAAACGGACTGTGATTGTTCATGCTCTGGTTGTCAATTACGAAATCACACTACTCCATGACTTTGAGACTGACCACTTTCCAACATCTGTGGTACATTTTATTTAGTCTGCTACCGGCATCAACCAAGCTCAAATAGATAAGTAGATATAAGTAAGTAAGTAAGTAAGTAAATAAATAAATAAAGGCATATAAAAGATATAAAAGCAAATCATCATAGTTCTTATAAAGATATTGTCTTGTCAAGGATGATGAAAGCCAGCTACATTTTACTATTTCTTCCATCAAGAAAAACTAATAATCTAGCAAACCAATGTAGCAAATGGGAGAAACCATTTAACTGACATGCAGTACTGATTCTTCAAATACAAGAAAAGTAGACATAAACCCCCACTTCTTCCCCCACTTCCCCACCCCCCGCCCAATAGTAGCAATTTAGAAAGGCACTAGGTATTGCCATCCACATGGCAGACGTTTAATACATGTTGGACAATGATGGGTTAAATATTAACAATTGCTGCTATAAAAAGTTACTCCCCTCCTCCAGTGAATCAAACCGTAACACCTCAACCCTGGAAAAGTCATTTTGCTCTGATTTCATGACCTTCTTTGGCTAACCCCCCCTTCGTCTTCCTCTTTACCTTTTTCTCTTTCCTTCTTATTCCTCATGGTTATTTTGGCTCCTCTGTAATGGCCTCAGGTGTTTGGGTCTGTTGGGAACCTCAGCCACCCCAAGCCTATTGTAGCATCAACCTTTTTAAAAGTAGTCCCTGTGTGCCAGGGACACGTGCTCTGTGTGAGCAGTGCAGCCTCCCCCGACATTTCTGCAGAGAAGGGACCACTGCCGGAGGAGTGGTTAGCTAGCAGAGCTGAGTCTTTCCTCAGAAAAGTGGGTGTAGTCACGCAAATGTGCTGAAAAATAACAGGTGTAAGTGGGTTGGTGGCCCATCTTTCTCCGTGTGCCTGTTAGTATGGAAACTGCCCAGGCACAAGTGTGTCCTTCCACAGGCAATGTCCCTTGAGGGGCCAGTTGAGATTCCCTGGAGTTGGAAGGTAAGCAGATTGTCTCTGTCTCTCGCATGTCTCTAAAGGCCTAAAGTCATATGGTCTGATAAAAGTTAGCATGTTCTTAAGCAGAGATGGGTTAAGTAAACCATAGTAAATTATATAATGGACGGCAACACAACTATAAATACTCATGTGGTAGAAGAATATATTGGCATGGGAAACAGTTACTGACACATGGTTACGGCTATTAAAACTGTTGATCCAAGGATGCACTATTTGGGTAAAACTTCTGATAAAACCATGAGATCATATTTTCTCTTATCTGAGGTACACCAATTTATTCTATGTATTGATTATGAGTTATTATAATTTAAGAAAATATAAATAGAATTTTATGCATTTTAGAATCAAGGTACAGTATATTAATCTGATATAAAATACATGTTATGTTTTTATGTTGAATGCTGCATAGTACATTGTAATGTCTTTTGTATGATGTTGCAAATTGTCTATGTTGTGTATTAAATTATATGTATTATAATTGTATTATATGTTTTGTTATATGTTATATAAATGTGTCTTACATTTTATATAAAGACTGGCATGAAATCACATTTGAAGGTTTTTTTCTTTACCTTTTTGAGTGTTCTGACTTTTTTCTGCCTTCAGCAGGTATTACTTTTGTAACTGCAAAAAGAAGTTTAAACTTTTAAAAATTGAATAGCTAGGCCATTAAATAAATCAAACAGCCAATATGTTTGCATTTTTTCTCCTCTCCTGATAATAAAAACGAGACAAGACTGTGGGAGTGCAGCCGAGATATCTCCCTTGGAAACCCTCCTCTGGGGATCTGCAGAGTCTAACATGCTGTGTGCATAGAGCCTTTATGGGAACTGGGGAGGCGAATGTGGAACAGGCTTAGTAGCCAAGTCAGGCTGTTTTCCCACAGATGGAGCCTGGAAACCTGCCACGGCTGGGCTCGGGTCCGCACCGGCCACCATCCATGTGGGTGCACTCACCCCTCCGGGAGTGAGCGGGTCTCTCGGGCTGGCTGTCCCTTGGTCAGTGTCAGTAATGGAGGCAGCTGCTCCCTGGTCCTGGAAGCTGGTCCCAGCCTGCTGACTACAGTCAGTCACGTCTCCTCCTCTTCTCAGAACACAACTGCAGGTCCAAGTGGGACCCTGCCCATTACTCCTGTCTTTTTAGAATGCGGGCAGCTGTTGTTGCCCTCTCTGTTGGAGGCCAGCTGGCCCTCTCTCGTTTGCCATCGCTTCATCTCCCTTCTCTTTCACTTTCCCTTCCATCCACCGGCAAACCCCCATCTTCCTAATAGTGCCTGTCTTACTTGACATTGGGATTTATCTGACCACTTCTCATGAATCAAGATAAGTTTACAGAGGGGGGATAATAAAATCCACCTTTATTTAAAAGGCGAGGGGAAGGAATTCAGCCATGCTGTTGAGCAAATATGTAATTGCAGAATTTGGACTATCGACCAAGGCTGGTCTGGCTTCCATTGCACTCGCTTATTGAATATACTGTCAAAGTAAAGTGTCTCAGCAAAGCTTTATTTAGCAGGATTAAAACCAGAAGCATGAATTTGACTCCCAGTATCAGACGGCCAAGATGGAGCTGGCCAGGCAAGGCCAGGGAGGAGACCCAGGGAAGAGGAAGATTTCACAGGCTCTGCACAAGTGGTTGAAGAAGGCAGTGTCCAAGTCCAGAGAAAGCAGCAGAAGACAGTCACTGGCAGATCTCCAGACACTTGACACTGACACTGGGCTTCTGCATCACTCAGTCAAGGGCAGAGATGTAGGAGCGAGAAGCTTGACTCCAAGTACACAAGGCAGGTTGTGAGGAGAGAAAAGTGAGAACAGGGCTGACCAGGGAAAGACTCGAGGCAGTTGGCAGAAGCCTCATGCATCAAAGGAAAGTCAAAGACAGAGAATCTGGACAAAAGGAATGTAGGAGAAGGAAGGGGAACAGAGTGGCAGTTGAGGCAGAAGAGCAAACTTAATTTCAAATGGAGCAAGGGAACTGTATTGTTTTTGTCTTTTTTCCATTAGTAGGAATCTGAGATATGAGGAAAAAGTTTAAAAATAAACCAAGAGCAATTAGAAATGTGTCATAGATACATCTCTGAAAAAGTCTGAGGAACAGCCCCCACTAGAGCTCTGGGAATAATGACGACCTGTTCTTGCCGCCCCCCTCTCAGCCGCGTGGATGAGGGAACAATTTGCATAGACTGAAATTGGAGGAGCACAGGGGACGCTGGCTTCCACATTAAATTACCAATGACACTAGCCAATTTTTCTTTCTGAAGTTTACATTTCTGTTCAGAAAATTCTGTTAAAACAGCTGTTGTATATTTCAGATGTTCCAGTCATACCGATCAGTGGGGGAGAGATTGGAGTAGGACACCAGTTTCTTAAATTTCTTTAACTTATGCAACTACTTCTGATGGGAGTATTTATTTATTTATGTATTTATTTATTTTTTACTTGAAATAATGCATGTATTTTACAAGAGATAACATGAAACCAATGCATTTGTAATGGGAATAGCAAGCCAGTATTGAAATAGGGTAGGTTTTTTTTTGTCTTGTTTTGTTTTGTTTTATTGTTCAAAATATTTCAGATGACTCTTTTTCTCCCCATTGACCCATTCTACCCCACCCCGCCCCACCCCCAGGCCCTCACCTAATAGGAATATTTAAATTGGTAGGTCATGAAAAAGGGTATTATGCAAGTATTTCTTCATAGAAATGAAAAGGAGTGAGCTGCCTTTATGTGCAGGAAGTTTCAAAGAGAAGGGAAGGTGGGAGGGGGTGAGTGGGGAGAGATTAACCAAAGAACTTATATGCATAGCCCATGGACACAGACAATAGTGTGGGGAAGGCCTGGGCAGGGGCAGGGGCAGGGTGAGGGAGTCAATGGGGTAGAAAAGGGGACATCTGTAATACTTTCTACAATAAAAATAAATTAAAAGAAAAAAGGAATCACATAGCAATGGTATAAGAACATTTAGAAAAAAGAATAAGAACTATTTAAGTTAAATCAATTGCACACAATTATTTATTGAACACCTGCTATATGCTAGAACTATATTGGGTGCCACTCAAGCAACATTGAATCAAATCAATGGCATTACACTCATACACTCAGAGTTAGTAGAAAAGATAGACTTGTAACAGGATCTCCTTAAAGTTCAGAGTATAAGGTGGCACGAAGGAAGCAATTCTCAACTCTTACCTGCTTACTATGCATTTATCACAGTGATAAGAAAATTTGAGTAGAATTTCAGGGAGGATACTAAATTGAATAGCTTTGATCATGTTAACATTGAGATGCTTTTTATTTTTTTTACATCAGTCTAATGAATAAAAACCATTGGACATAACCCATTCAATCTATTTATGGCTCCTGGTGCAGAAAGTAAACTTACATTCATTTTTTTTTGTAGCCACAGAAGTGTTTATCAGATAAGTTTGTAAATGATATAATGGTTTTCTTTTAAAAGGAGTCTCAGAATTTTTCCTGCAACCCATTGTTTTTCTACTTATAACCTCACATCTAGAGACCTAAAACAGACATTCCTTGAAATGTTTTATTTTATATCCATTAAAAAATATATCATTGCTTATTCACAATGCCTCGCCCCTTGTGCAGCTGTGTTGCCTGAAGCAAGATAGGGATAAATGTTCTAACCCACATTTCAGGTTGAGTTTGAACTTCAGCACACGTCTGACCCTCTGTGTTTAACAGAATGCAGCCTTAGTAGTCATCACCTCTTGCCAGAGTTTTTCAATAAATGAGTTACATTCTCCTATAATTAAGTCCCTTTGGTTGCTTTGTACAATTCTCTAAAGCTTTCTTCTTTCTTTTGCTTTTTCTTGCATAAACATTTTAGAAGAATATGCCATGGAAACACATTACTTTTATCATAGAAAATACTAATTAAACACTTGAGAAAAATGGTTATTTCTCTGTACAAAATTCATAATGATTAATAGATTCATACAATAACTCTCTGTAAAAAGAAACTTAGTCTAAGTAGCCCATTAGTCTAAGGATTATAAGAATAAGAACATTTTAAATTACTATTATAGATCTTAGAATGTTAACAGAAGTGTAAGCATTATATCAACCTTCCCATTATTATAATAAAGTAATATAAAAACTTATATAAAATACACATCCAGGCCTATCAAAAAGTAACACTGATTATTAAGGGTTTGTAAAATGCCAAGGCAGAATGGTGTTATTCAGGGTCCACATATCCAACATGCAGTATCGTGAGCTGTTAAGATTTGATAGAGATGGCATTATATGACCATTGGAATGAAAATTTTCTAATGACACCTGGAAACATTAGATGAATTGAAATATCATGATAGCAAAACATTCATGTAATGATTAGATTTTCTTCCACAAGCGGAAGTTTTCTTGTCAGTTGAACCTAAGAATGTTTCCATGAAACAGAGACAAGTAACAATGATGAAATAATTGAAAAGAGAAAACAGGAGTTTTTCAAATGAAGGTGAGAAAATGAAACTTTTTTTATTATGCACCTTCCAAAGGCATACAGCAGGCAGTAATTATCACTGTTGGTATAAAGTTATCATTTTACAAATATTAGACATATCTCTGGTGCCATGCCAAATGCTGGGCAATTTCTTTCTTCAGGAAAGTAATAGCCAACATAAGTTTTATGACTTGCCAGAAGTGTTCAGTTATCATTTATTACAAAGTTTCTAAAAATTAATTTCTACAATAGTAGCTTGCTACATATAATATAAATTTTAGTTCACAACCTCAGATGTGCATGAAACATGATATTGTGATTTTATGGTAATTTAATTTCTATTTTAAGTCATGATTTCACTGGATGATAGAAAATTAATTTCTTAAGATTTTACGTAGTGTTGAGGCATTGGACTTAAGGGTACAAACAGTGGTGTGTTAGTCAACCTACTTTCTGGGGGGGAGGGGAGAAAAAAGAGCCCTGCTTGGTAGTGTTTGCCAATTTCCATAGTGTAAGTACTCCTGTAAAGGCCAATTTCATATTACCTTTCCCATCACTGAAGGTAGGGAGATGGGAAGAAATATACACAGTTGGTTTGTTGATGCCGGTGTGAACCAGCTCCCACACAGCAGTGTCACGGAGCTGTCCTCAGTGTCATCAGTTGTCCTGTTTCCAGCTTGGTCTCCATCTTCAGGTCACTCCCACTTGAGGCCTCTCCTGATCTTCCCTCATTCTGTGTTAGGTCCACAACACTTTCAGTTAAGCAAGAAATGTTCTACTAGATACTGAAAATTTTTATGAGGCTGACTCAAGCCTAAGCGTATGAAATAGACATTTCTTCTCCAGCACTGGGAAGGGAACTGAGGAACTGGTGATTCTACGGCTAGAGCTCTGTGCGTTTAGATCCTCAAACTCATCTAGTCTTCCTTTGTCTTCTCAGGGCAGTGAGTCAGCAATGGGATGCCTGCCAAGTTTTCCGCTCTCCTTGATTCCCAGGGGATACCCTGTACCTTTTCCCTTGCTCCAAACATCTTTTACCTAGTACCTCTTTTACTTAGTTTCACCAGAGGTCAAAATAGAAACTGCTTCATCATATATCCTTCCAAATGTTTTCATTTTGCCCTGAACCTTAGGTTTTGGATACTCCAAAGCCATGAGTTTTATTCCTTTGTAATCTGCGTTTTTCAGTGACATGGTGTGCTTTAGATGCCAGAGCTGGGGAAGATTCATGGGATATGAGATACAGGAGAAAATTGTCTGTTAATATTTTTAAATATTCCCCTCACCTATCTCCTCTTCTGTTAAAGTTGGTTCTGGGCACTCTAAGTAAATGAATATAATACACACATACAGAATGCATATATATACATATGCATATATGTATGTTAAGCTTATTTATAACTTCCATAATATAGTCATTTATCCTTGGAAGTTGTGGCTTGTAGCTCCTTCCTCATACAGGAGTCTCTCTTTCCGTGCACATCACAAATTGTTAGCACTCCTGTACTGAAAATTTAAAACTATATTGAAGATTTAGTTAGAAAAAATCTGAATAGTACATGGAAAAGAGTTCTGAATGTTGAGCTTCTCTCAATTCTTCTTTGGTCCCAATACCGGTGAATGTCGCGCTCTGGTGTCCTCTTGTTCTAATCCTCCATGGAATAAATATTTCCCAACTTTTAACTGTTCCTTATATATCAGAATTTTGAGATTTGTCCCTTTTATGTTCCTTTCTTTAGACATATTTATTTGGCACAGAAGACAGAATGGATACAATGCTCCAAGCAGCCTAACGGTACGAGGAGAATCTTTCTTCTGTTGATTTGGATTTTACATTGCTATTAATAAGCCTAAATTCATTTATATCATTAATTCCTACCTTTAAGCTTTGTCTGCTACACTCCCAGGATCTTTTCTTTTCTAAATCATCTACAGTGCAGACCTACTCAGGATAGTGAAAGAGTATGGGCTCTGGGGTCAGGCCAGCCTGGGCTCAGATCCCAGTAATGTCGCTTGCAGTTCATTGAATCATCACTTACTTAGCCTGTCCTAGCACCTCTGATTAATTGAGGCAATTCTAGTGAAAGTCCTTGGTACAGCGTGTGCATGCAGTAAATATCCCCCCACCCTTTTTCTCCTAGATTTTACATTTATCCCTGTTAAAATCACTGAATTTCATCTTGGGTTTGGCTCAGATGTACACACACTAGGAATAGCCTGGAATCTCCATCTAATGCTTTGTTCAAGTTACTCAGGTTAAATCAACACTATCTGTTGTACATGTACTGTGTGCAAAGCAATGAACTGCTGCTAAAGGTAATGAAAGGGATGGAAGGCAGTTTTTAGATATAAATATTAATAAAGCACGGTCTCTATCCTCAAACAATTTAGACTCTACTGGAGGATATCTCTATGAAAAGAACAGACATGGTGGAAATAGAGCAGAGGTATGTGCACAGCTGCGTAGGAACATGCAGGAAGAAGTCGTTAAATAAATGTGAATGGAGCGGGTAGGTGGAGGAGACTGTTTTCAAACTGATCCTTGAGTGATGAATGAGAGGCAGGGAGAAGGTCCCATTCTGGAGGGAGCGGGAGCATAGAACAGAGATTAAGATTAAAATCTCACCAAGGAGTGGTGATAAATTGGATATTTTTGCATCATAGGCCTGGGAAAGGAGGGGCATGTGCCATCCTTAATTGATGACCAGGCCTAAATTAGCGTTGGTCACTGTATTTGGAGAGATGAACTGAAGTCATAAGTCTCTGGGATTACAGAGTGGTTTTCCTATGATACTTAAAATTAACTTTTGGTTTCTAAAAGAAAAAAGTGTTTGCTGTGTATAGTGCAAATAATCTCTAGCTGCTCTATACAATGTTTGTTTCTGATTTTCTTATGTCCTCATATTCATAAATATCTCAAGAAATTAGCTTAATTTAAAATGTTCTTTTAAAAAAATTGTTCTTTAATTGTCCAGCGGGAGCTCTATTAAGCTGGCTCCTTATTTCCTCTGAAATAATTGTATCTTTTTGTTTAATGCACTTCTTTACTTTCTAGCACAACAAGATTTTCTAGGCTCTTCTTTTCCCTTCCCTGGGCCAGTCCTAAAATAAGCTATGGCTAGTGGGAACTGGTGTTCAGAAACCAAGGTCTAGATGCCAGGAATGTTTGTTTTTACTGGAGTGTCCTTGCTTTCAGGCCTTCTCTGCTGTACATTTATATATTTATAAATGTGTGTGTGTATATATATATATGTGTGTGTATATATACATATACATATATGTCAGCATACAGAAATCAGTTGTGTTTCTATACACTAATAACACCTGAAAAGGAAATAAAGAAATCTATCCCATTTGTAATAGCATCAAAAACAACAGAATACTTCGGAATAAATTTTACTAAGGAGGTGAAACATCTGTACACTGAAAAATGCATGACTTTGGTGAAAGAAATTGAAGAACACACAAACGAATGGAAAGGGATCTCTGAAACTTGGATTCACCTTGGATGGGAGTACATGAGGTTTTCAGAGAAAAGAGTGTAGAGTGAGAAGGCAGTTAGGCGGAAATCTTGGCAATATAATTAGTGGAGAAAAGGCAGATAAAAACAACAGAAGATGAACCAGAAGTGTGACACATCATGAAATCAAGTAGAGAGAGAGGAAGGGGAAAGTGTCAAAGGCAGGCCTGGAATGGGACAAGGAGTAGCAGTACCCCTCCTACCCCATGTCCACATTCTTTGTCACCTCTTTTTCTGCTGGGCTTCATAGCCAGGCCAATGCACATCCATGGATCTGAAGAAGCACTCTGTGTTTGCTGTTTTTGTTCCTCCAGCCCTGAGTACAAAATGAGCATTATGAAAAGAAAACCCAAGGCTCTATATTTCTTCCCAGAAAAACAACAACTACCACCACAAAAGCTTTTTCCCAGGAAAGGAATTTTCATAGTTAATCAGAACTAGATTCTTGTTTACTCAGCTACTGAACACTTTAAGTTTTTGGAAAAGTCTGTTTAACTGCAAAATAAATATTTTTTCTTGCTAAAATGAGGCAAAGGGACTATATTAGATAAAACTTTTCACTCCATCTCCTTATCTGATCATTGTTTCCCAAAAACAATATCCACTGGGCCCCTATTTGGGGGTCAATGTTAAGCATTTGTTTCTTTTATGGTTTCACAATTAGGGACTCTGAACTATTTGTAATCTGCCTTGACCTTTCCTTCCCATAGACAGCCTCTAGTATACTATACAGCCAAGGAATAATAGAAAAATAGGAATCATCGTGCCATATTATTATTATCTAAACCAGCACCCAGTGCTTCAGCACAGTACCTCTTTGGTAATGCATCCTGGAGCATGTAATTTTAACTTGAGTTCAAAGGGGAGCTGAGCTACCCATTTCCCCTTTTCATATAAATTGTAGGACCAGCAATCTCAGGTCCTGGAGGCTCAGAGAGGGAAAAATGGCTCTGCTGGCCTCTCTAAAAAGTAGAAGATTGGAGGTTGAAGACTGAAGGTGAAGGCTGGGGAAGAAAAAGAGAGGAAACAAAAGACCACCTGGAGTTGCCTTGAGCAGGCAGATGTGACCAGGTCTGCTTCCACATGCACACTGGAGCCACCAGGGAGGAGAGTGGGGTCTGGGTGCCTGCCTTTTAGGTAGAATAATTTACCCTACTAGAAAAATATAACCCAGTGAATATCATAGGCTCAGGAGAGGCAAGGTAAGATGAGCAGCTCATCTCCCTTAGGAGAAACACAAAAACGGGCATGGGTGAAGCTGACTTGCCGTGGAGTGAGAATCAGTAACAGCCCCTTGCCTACTGAAGCTATATACTTTTCCAGTCAAAAAGTCTTTTTGTCAGGGAAAAAAAAAAAAAAAAGGCTCTTATGATAGGCTGGAGAAATTTATGGGAAATCAGAGAATTAATTTCTCTTTACACAAATCAGAGACATAATTTGCTTCTAAAAGCAAAGATTTTGATTTAATCTCATAGGGCATGGGTATCTATACCAAAGTAGAGAAAATACTATCATTTGTTAGATGCATAACTAGTTTTAGGATCCTACCCTGTAAAATGTCTATGAGTAGATTAATGTCAAATTGGAAGGGCATCAAGAAAATGATACTACACATGCTCAGTTCTGTGCTCAGCCTCTTCCATGTTCTAACTGGGAGCCATCTGAGCAAATGCTCCTAGGTGAGCAACTTTGCAAAGAATGCTGCCCTTAATGAGCATGCTCAGCTTTTCAGAAGAGAAATGTAGAACTAGAGTGACCTTGTAAACTGAAGAATTATTAGAAGAGGTTCACAGAGGATAATTGCCACATAATACACCTGAGAAAACAGACTTTGCACAGGTTCAATAGGCAAAGGTTTGACACAGTATGAGTTAGATTGGAAATTAGAACACAGTGGGTGACAAGCTTGCTTTATATCTGCAATGAAGCCCTGTCTACAATGTAAAAATCAAGCATGACATTGCATGTATTAAAAAAAAAATTCAGTTAGTCTAGCCATTGTCTTGGGGAAAAGTCAGTCAGAACAGTATTAGCATATGTTTAACAAAATAGTGAAGGTGGTACAGTTCACAAAGAAGAGCTGCAAAGATTCTTTATTTCAGTATCACACCTGAAACAAATATAAAAAGAACAAGATTGATTTTGTTGGCAAAAAATAAAACTAAGGAGAAATTTTATAGTCATCTAATAGATTAAGGGTTGTTAGACAATGGTGACAGGCAGTTCTCTTGGTCCACAGTGGATTTAAAAAATCAAAGAAAATTGGCTTAAATGACAACAACTTGAGAGAGATTTATTATCACCTCCCTATTCAGCCAAACTTGAAAAATTCACGATTTATTTATGAAGTGCAATTTCCTATTTGATTAGTATATATGTATGTGTATATATGTGCTAAATGCATGCCCTGGTCATATTATTCAAGGTGATTTTTTTTTTTTAAGCCCAAGTCCTGTCTTACAGTATTTAACACAAAATTACTTGCAGTTAAGCCCTCAGTATGGTCTTTGGATGTTGTAATAGACAACAGAGATTTTCCTGTCTTATAGCTGGTGACCATCAGTCAGGTGTTGAATTTCATTCCCCAAAGAAATCCACTCTGTTTTTATTTTAAGAAACTTTAGGCTTCCTTGGATATTGATTTAAAGAAAGAAGTCAAATAGAAAATTAGCTCCCATGTGAATGTGTTTGCTTTCATGATAAAGTACTTTAGGTTAGGCATTATTGTCATATTTAAAGTGGTCACAGTCTATTATGCAAATTAACTTTTCAAGATCTAAATCATACCAAAGCATACAGTATCACATTCTTGTGTACTATAGACATTAATTTTTATTTGCTATGTGCATATTACAACTCTCATGTAACTAGTTTACGAAGTTATATAATTTGCCAATTTAAATGCTTTTTTATTTATTAATTTTAGAGAAAGATTAGAAGGGAGAAAGAGAGAAAAAAAGAGAGAGAAAAACATCGATTTGCTGTTCCACTTATTTATGCATTCATTGGCTGGTTCTTGCACGTGCCCTGACAGCGGGATCAAACCCTCAACCTTGGCATATCTGAACAGTGCTCCAACCAACAGAGCTACCTGTCCAGGGCTTAATGCTTTTTAAAGATGTGTTTATGTAAGGAGTCTTAAAAAATACATGAGTTGTCCCAGGATGGCCTTCCAGTTAATCTTAAGGAAGGAAATGGCCCGGCTGGCATGGCTCAGTGGTTGAGCATAGACCTAGGATCCAGGAGATCGCGGTTTGATTCCCAGTCAGGGCACATGCCCAGGTTGCGGGCTCCATCCCCAGTCAGGGGTGTGCAGGAGGCAGCCAGTCAATGACTCTCTCATCATTGATGTTTCTCTCTCTCTCTCCCTCTTCCATCCTCTCTCTGAAATCAATAAATAAAATATTAAAAATAAATAAAAATAAATAAATAAAATAAACAGGAAAATGGATTCTTATGGTCTGCAAAAGTTAGCACTTTGGTAGGAAAATGGAATGTGGAGTATCTTTTTAGTTCTGTGTTTACTATGTTATTATCAGTACAAATATATTAGGTTGACATGACATGATTGATTCAATATAACTGATAGTTCATAGGATAATGGGTACATAGATAGATAGAAATATAGATGATAGATAGATAGATGATAGATGATAGATAGATAGATGATAGATAGATAGATGATAGATAGATAGATGATAGATAGATAGATAGATAGATAGATAGATAGATAGATAGATAGATGATAGATGATAGATAGAGATAGATAATAGATAGATAATAGATGATAGATTGATGATGATGATAGATTAGATAGGTGATAGATAGGTGGATGATAGATAATAGATAGATGATAGATTAGATAGATAGATAATAGATGATATAGATAGATAGATGATAGATAGATAGATGATAGATAGATAGATAGATAGATAGATAGATAGATAGATAGATAGATGATAGATAGATGATAGATAGATGATAGATGATATAGATGATAGATGATGATAGATAGATAGATGATAGATAGATAGATAGATAGATAGATAGATAGATAGATGATGATAGATATAGATAGATAGATAGATGATAGATAGATAGATAGATAGATGATAGATAGATAGATGATAGATAGATAGATGATGATAGATAGATAGATAGATAGATGATAGATAGATAGATGATAGATAGATAGATAGATAGATAGATAGATAGATAGATAGATGATAGATAGATAGATAGATGATAGATAGATAGATAGATAGATAGATAGATAGATAGATAGATGATAGATAGATAGATAGATAGAGATAGATAGATAGATAGATGATAGATAGATAGATAGATAGATAGATGATAGATGATAGATAGATGATAGATGATAGATAGATGATAGATAGATAGATAGATAGATAGATAGATAGATAGATAGAGAGATAGAGAGAGAGAGAGAGAGATGATAGATGATAGATAGATAGATAGATAGATAGATAGATAGATAGATAGATAGATAGATATAGATAGATAATAGATAGGTGATAGATATAAATGAGATAGATGAGATAGATAGGTAGGTAGGTAGGTAGGTAGATAGAGATTTTATACATCTTCCTCTCCAAACTCTTTGTTTGTAAGTAAGGAAGAGAGGACCAGAGAGTTCAAATTGCAGGTTAACACTTAGCCCAGGCTAGACTTTGGAATTTTTTACTTGTATTTGTAATGTGTAGTGTTGTAAAATAAATTATTATTTAATAATGCTAGAAAACAGAGATTCATCATCTTCTTTTGTAACTTTGCATCTTTTTAATAGGGTAAAACAATCATTTTAAATTAGTAAGACAGTTCTAGTTTTAGGATTTGCTACTAAATTTTAATCCAGAGAACCTGACACCATTGAAGTTTATAATGGAAATTCTAACAGAGTTTTAAGTTACCACTGTGAGTCTCTGTCATAAAACCATTCATGCAAAGAACATGGTTCATTTATCTACAATGTTATCAACATTGGCCTTAAATTAAATCGTCATACAATTTAACAAGAAACAACAATACAACAGCCATGATTTATTTGTGAATTATATATGACATAATCATAAAAACATCAGGGCACAGACCCAAAGTTTTGCATCTTTATAATTCTTTAAATTTTTTTCATTTGTCATTTATAAAAAAAGTCAGAGTAATTTCACATGACATCAATATGCATAGAATACAGTGTATATAACAGTTAAACTCTTCTAAAATAGTTCTTATAACCAACAGTAATAAAGCAATAAATCAAGAAGCTCATTAATGCAAAACCATTAATTTTCTTTTTTTAATATTATGAGATTCCATTTTAATTTCAACTGTGGATGGTTGATATGGGTGCAATTTTTATACCAGTTGATACAGAATGATTACATTTTGTTTATGTTAAATAATTCTCAAGGTTTAATAATTTTTTGAATGTTACTCAACATTCTATTAATAAGAATAATGTTCCAACAAATTTTTGATTCTTATAGTGTATCCGATGTTTGCCAGGCTTTGCAATAGACAAAGCATAGACTTTGCCCTCAAGGTGCCTGTGGTTTAAATAGAGACAAACATAGACACAAATAAGCATCATGCAGTCTCACAATCACAATGATTGAACTAGGATATTTATTATCTAGAAATTTTGGGACGCGAAGGTATCACAGCATGTGGCCTCTTGACATGCTGGCCAGCTGGTCTTCACATTTTAACATGCAGATTCCTCTAAGAAATGTTTCTTGACTCTCTGCCCCACCCCAATGCTCCTACCACATACATCTATGTATTATCTAGTCAATGACTCACAGATGTCTAGCATTTGGAGGGGTGGTACTCAATAAACATTAATCTAATGAGTTATTTTAACTTGCTTTTGCTGAAAAGCAGGTTCTTTACAATGTAAGTCTGGTAGAAACTTTAGTTGAGGAATGTGTTTCCTGCAGACTCATGCTCATCAGAAAATAAAGTATGTAACAAAATGATATGAACTATCAATGAATGCCTGACCTATCAATGAATAAGGCTACTTGCTGGTCCCTACCAGTCATATGTAGAGAAAATGCAGAGAACAAATATATTTATATTATTTAACTTCTAATGTTCAATGAAGACCTTTTCCTGGTAGCCAAACATGCTACCACAGGTCCTCAGGCAAAGTGAACAAAATAAAGTAAATAATGTTAATTCTTTGAATCCACCAGCCCCTCTAGACCCACTCCCAATTCCATAGCCTATATGCACATATCTGAGAAGTTTGAGGAAATGAGAGTCAGGAACATATATGTATGGCTTCCTTCTGGGTAATCCTGATAATGGAGACAGTGGGTGGATTTCCTCCCAAGGTTGGGGGTGATTGTGAATATATTGCTTCTTCTCCCCTGGTATTTGCTGTTTAGAAGAACTACAGATCCTGCTAGATCTGTCAGGCAACAGGGAAGGACAACAGAAAGAAAGTAAAGTGACAGAGCCAGGTGGAAGAAGGTAAAGACTATTCCATATGTGCAAGGTGAAAATTCCAAGTTACTACAGACATAGAGTGAGGGCAGGTATTAGCTGTGAGAATAAATGTATTGTTGTCAACCAAAAACCTGCCCAGGAAGGCAAGGACATCTAATGAATAGAGCTCTGATTGGTAGAAAACTCATGGTTGGCTGGTAGGGAGAATTGGGGCAGTCGAAAAAGCCCAACCATGCCTTATTGGGAAAACTCTTTACAATTAGTTACTTAGAAGGCCCAGATGGATGTTTTATGAGTGTCCAATGTCCTTCATGAGAGAGCCAGCAGTAGGCTCCATCCACACTAAGAGGGGCAATCACCAAGGCCTTAGAATTTGGGTATTATCAACAGAGCCCTAGGACAGTACTGAGTTTTGGCCTTGCCCTTCCTCCAAAATCTCCTTTCTGTAACTGTGTACAGTTGTGCAAGAACACCATACAACCTAGAAGAGGCAGCTTTGCATTGAACAGCACACACAATAATAATGCCTACTTTAAACTAGAATTTTTTTGGATTGCAGAGAATTTATTAAAACTGTAGAAGCAGGCGGGGAGCCCAAGAGTCAAAGAAAGCATGTCAGGTACAAAATAAAGCAAACTCCTTGTTTATAAACATCTGATTTGTAAAAGTAAAATGTATCCTTGTTACATGCTAGAGGAATATTTATCATTTTGCTTTTGGAGCATGTGGGAATTAATTATTTGGAATAAAAAGATTTGGGACAGAGTCCCAGTTCCTCAATTCTGGGGGAGGAAAACCAAAGATAAAAATTAAGATTAATCAGGGAAGGCCATGCAGCTGTGTAAAAATATGAAATATCATTTTGTGTTGTAGACTTTTCTGCTAAATCCTCTCACCAGTTCACTGAACTTTCTCAAATGAATCCCAAAGGCCTATTTGCCCGCCCCTGCAGGTGCCCATCTTCTTTGAAACTTGTTCATATCAATAATTGTGAATAACCCCTGTGGAAAGAGAAACAAAAAGGGCAAGAACCATTCAAGATTTAAAGGATATCTGTAGAGGCAGTGTTTGTGAGAGGAGAAATTGAGGAATTGGCTCCAGACTGGGGAAGAAAAAGAAGGAAATCCATAGGGGAGGGTGAGGAGACATCTTTATGGCCCAGGAAATGGAAAACTTTGCTTGAGAGTTCCAGAGACATGAATCTGGGAGCTGACTCAGAGCCAAGCTGCATTCAGAGCCAGCAGATGGAGAAACATTTTTATTTTTAATCATTCTGTAGTACACTGGTTCTGAAAAATGTGAAACCTGGACCAGCAGAATCATCTGGAAACTTGATAGAAATGCACATTCTTGGGCCTGACACGAGATCTCCTGGAGCAGAAACTCTGGTTAGAGTCTAGCAATATGTGTTTAACAAACTCTGCAGGTGATTCTGATACACACTCAAGTTTGAGAACCACTGCTCCATGATGAAGGGTATTGGTAATAAAGCATGTCTTGAGTACTTCCCTCTCATCTTTGGCATTTCTTCTAACCTGCTGCATTCTTTCTACAAATGTTGATACTGGTGCTTTCATGAGCTGACTAGGAAGTGCCAACTAAAGGGACTGGACAGTGGTTAGAACACATACCTATTTTTGAATGGTCCTAATTAGTTTGTTACTAAAAAAATCTAGGTGTTGCAGTAGTCTAGTTATCACACTAGGGATAACAACCAGGTATGAGTAATGATAACCATGTCACAAATGCCAGCTGGACTAAAGATGCCATTGATTATAAGACACAAGTAAAAGGTAATAAAAGTGCGAATGTTAAAAAATTTTTATAAAGCATTAGAAATGATGAATTATGACAAAAAAGAAGAGCAATATATGGATTTACACTTACAATTAATATAGACAAGGTAACACTAGTAAGAAAGCAAAGCAGGCACTCACTGCACTAGGGACAAGACCCAGTTCTAGAACAGAAACTAAGACATAAATCTAGGACAACATCCAAAATGTTGGGATACTGGCTCCCTTGGCTATGCATTCTGAAGCCTTCAGTGAGACAAATCTATGGGTAGGAGGTTTGTGTTCTGCTGTGGGAATTAGGACTATCCATTCAGGTCTGTGCACAACATCAGGAGAGGGACAAAAGTCCCACATATTGGAATATTGGGAATGGGAGGCCACTAAGGACCAAAAGAATGAAGGAGGTCATCCAGAGGCACCATAGACTTACTACTTCTTTCACAATTCTGCCTTCAGATAGCTTCATCTATCTCCACCTGGACCCAGATAAATGAGAGCTATAAAGATAACATTTTTTATTCTTCCCATAGAGAGATTTATATGCCTCAATGGGGATTATCAGCACAGTTGTATATATTGGGCATAAGGGCAGTGTCTTAGTCTGTTTGGGTTGCTTTAACAAAGTACAACAGACTGGGTGGCTTATACACAACAGAAATTTATTTCTCACAGTTTTGGAGGCTAGAAGTCTGAAATTAGGATGGCAGCATGGTTGGGTTCTGGTGAAAGTTCTCTTCCTGACTTGAGGACTGCTGACTTCTCATTGTATCCCTACCTAGTGAAAAGAGGGCTAGCTAGCTAGCTCTCTGACTTTTTCTAATAAGGGAATGAATCCCATTCATGAGGGCTCTACCCTCATCGTCTAAAGCTTACCTCCAAAAAGTTTACCTCCAAATACTCCCATATTGGAGAATTGCTTTTAACATATGAATTTGGGCATTGTTGAGGGTACAAACATTTACTCCATTGCAGGCAGCAATGCCTTGGCATATAGGTATTTTAAAATTAAAAATGGGGGTCAAGAAAGTGTCAACTAAAAATAAGTTTGAATCTCTGACCTAAGAACTAAACTGTCTTTCCTAAGTATATGACTTCAGTCGAAGAGATCAGTATCTGTCCCTTTATTCTCTCACATGCCACATCACACAGGGCATGTAGTAGCTAATTTTCTATTTGGTCACATGTTGGAGGTTTTGGAGAAAGGTTTATTACAAGTTTGCATCTCCTCATTTTAGCTTCTGAGGAAGCCTAAAATTTTTTAATTTGAAGGCCATGCTCAATTCCATGAAAAATTAAATCTTTTATATTCTAGATAACTGCATGTTAAAATAGAATAATTCTTATGAGGATTTTTAGGAGAACTTTAAAATAATTGTATTAAATATTTTAATTAAGTAAAATGATATAAAATATAAAATTATTTTAATTAAATAAAACCAGTGAAAACCTATGGTTCACATAAAATAGGAATCATAATCAGCATGCTTCATATTTTCTTAAAAATTAACCCCATGCTATGCTAAGAGTGAATTAAGGACAGCGGCACTAAGAAGACAAAACTGGGCCCCCATGAAACATATCAAAAGATTAAGCATATTGCTCCAAATGAAAGTCTTCAATGCCTAGCTATACTTGGTAGCAACATCTTTCTATAGAAGAAATAGTGGTGATTCTCAGTTGGTTGGTTATGATTAACCAATTAATCTTACAGGGCAGTTTTACGTTTCTAGTCCTGGGTCCAGTGACAGGCTCTGTGAACTTTAGCCAGAGCGTATCTTGCTGTAGAGTTGGGTTGTTGGATGCCATGTATGCCCTCCTTGCTTGCAGGAATGGCATGGCCTTGGCGAGGGTCTCCGAAGTCTGTCTGTGCTCCTGCCTCAACTCTTTCCCTCTCTTCTATCAGTTTTAGCTTATGCATATGCCCTCAGGTGAATTTTTTATTTCATCCATTTTCAGAAGAAACCTCCTTTTTTTTAAAAGAGGTGATAAAAATATAAAAATCTGCTGAGTGAAAAAGAGGAGGCCAACTTATGAGAAATTGGACATATTGGTAATACTGGCAGAGAAGTAGAATGGGAGAAGGGAAAGAATACGGGTTCTGGAGTTAAAGTGTCCAGGGTATTGATTCTGCCACCCAGGACCCAAGACATTACATAATCTCTCCAAGTCACGTTTTTTCTTCTGTATAATGGAGTTCATAATAGCTGCCATTTAGGATTATAAGAGGCATAATTTTTGTATGATAAGGTCACAAAATTTAATTCATCCTACAACTTTGATATGTAGAGAAAATGTAGCACTTTCAATTTATTTAATATTAATCTTCTCTGTCTCCTGAGGCCTCACTCATGTTTAAATGAAAAATAAATAGCAAATACCTATATTAAACATTGAAGTAATACTAACAGATAAACTCTCAAATCTTGGTGACGCCATCTAGAAAATAAAGTGTATTTCTCACTCATGCAACAATCCAGTGTGGATGTGGTCTAGTGACTCTTCTAAGTGGTAACTCAGAGATCCAGACCTCCTCATCTTTTATTTCTACCATTGTCAGCACCCTCATGGTCACCTGGACATTAACAGCTACCTGGTAGATGGAGAAAAGGAGCTAAAGGGGGGCATATTATATTAATACTTAGCCATCTAGGCCATTAAGAAATACACATTGCTTATAACCATTGATTATAACAGTGCAATTACTCACATCTCATTGATAACTCTTCAAGTGGTTCACCTACAAATAAGAGGAGCTAAGAAGATATCTCCCAATTATTTCTACAATATAAAAGGGTAGCACAAATCTTTGCTATGAATGACCTCCTCCTCACTTTCAAATATTCAAGCACATCTCTCATGTAAAACTCACTCACCACTTCAAGAGAAACAATTCAAAGTTGACCCAGTTTCTGTAGCTTGCTCAAAGTCCAGGATTTCTGAATGATATGCTTAATACCCCATCAAGAGTATATGTGGCTTCATTTGGTCTGACAACTTATAAACTAAAAAGCAAGTTACCTAAGCATCCCCTCTAATCCCAACGTACATGCTCAACCAGTACACAGTGATGGAAGAGGGACAGAATGAGATCTGGGTTAAGAGCAACTGAGTGACAATGAGAAACAGTGGATGTCAATCTATAGCAAAGGTAAAATCTTGCTGGGCAGGCACTGGAAAGGCTTCCTAGTGTGGAAGCAGGGCAAGTTGCTAGCCTAGGTCCTGGCCTGCTCTCTTGGAAGACCCTCTTGTCCATGCTCTCTGTGGTCTCTGGCTCTGCCATCTGGGAGATTATCCCATGTTCATTACTCTCCATGCCGATGTTTGAAGTGGGCAATGGGAATTATGCCCTTTTCAGTGATTCAGTACTCTTATGCCTCTTGATACTAATGCAAGCTTAGAGGCCAAAAGTCTTTTTAAAGGCTTAAACAGTCAAAGGCATGTATCTTTGAAAGTATAATTACTTCAAAAACTTGGTAGATTTTTAAAAATCTATTTGCTTCCAGATAGCGCTATGTGACTGTAATCACAACACTCAAAGTTATTACCCCATGCAATTATAAAACAAAAATGTGTTTGCTTCTTCACTCCATACTTCCTTCTCTCAACTAAATATTATTTTGAGGTCATTGACTTGGATGGGAAGGCAAGGAAATAATGCTTGCCCACTCTCTGTACTATTCAAAAACCTCCTGAGATCTGAATGAAGTGAGGCACACAGAATGGGTCACACAGGTCTCCTCCAGTGCTGAGGGTAGGGGTGGTGCTTCTGCCTCTAATTTAATGCTTCAGGAGAGTATGTACCCTTCCATGGGACTGCTGAGCCCATTAGACTATGGCCTCTTAGAGAGCAAGGCTGACTTATCAACTTTGCCTCTCCCACAACTAGCATTGCTCTGGGCACAGGGTAAATGTTTAATAATGTTTGTAGAATCAATATAAAATGAGCTATTAAAATAAATTGTAATATATCTGACTTTAATTCAGTAGCTCTTATGTGGTCCCTGAATCAGCAGCATCACCATTGCCTGAGAACTTATTAGAAATACAAATCCTGGGCCCTACTTCTGACCTACAGAGTCTGGGGTAGGACCCAGAAATCTTGTGTTTTCCTTTCAGGTGATTCTGACACATACTATAAAGTTTGAGAACCATAGCAGTAGTTCATTAACATTTTTCCTAAGAATGTCTAGGTTTAAAAACTTGTATCTACGAAGGAGCTAAGTCTGCATTTACTTTTTAAAGTAAAGGCCTATTGAATTTGATAAATAAGGAATTTCCTTAGAAATTTTTGAATTTTTTTTTTGTTTGATGGGCAGCATGCAAAGATTCCATGAGTTTATGAACAATGTGTTTTGAACCCTGACATTTTGTAACTTTTCCAGAGACATCCTGTCATTGTTTTATATCCAGAATTTCCATTGAGTTAGATGAAGTTGAGAGAATAGGTCAATAGCAGGATATGGACGCAGATTACCTAGGCAGAGACTATGTCGCCCCTCCCACCGCAGAGTTCCTCCGTGCAGCGCGTTTCATTGTCTGCTGCTCTGCTGACTTCCGCATCCAGAGTCACGAGCTGCCTATAATCCCATGTGCTCCACTTATCATAAAGGCAAAGTTTTGAGTCAATTTTTCACCATCCTTTGAAAAGACTTTTGCCATCTAGGAAGATTACTGTACCTTTTTATTTTCAGTTTTATCAGACAATAGTTAATTAATTTATCAATTTTTCCTATGGACTAACAAGTCAAGCTATAGAATAGTCTATCTAACAGACTAAATTTAAGATTAGTTAATACAATTGTATCTGAGACATATGGCTGCAATTTAACTGGCACTGAAGGTCATTTTGAGCTGACTTTATGACAGTTAATCAATACCTTTAACAGGACACTCATGATGCCATCATTTCCCTGAAGTAGGTGTCCTGGTACAATAGAGCTGTGTCTAATGTCATTAAAGCAAGCGCATGTAAATTAGGATGGTTCCAAATGTGTAAATTAGCACTAATTTGCTTTTAGTCTTCTTATAAATGTAATTCTTCAAGTGTTGTCTGTTTCTGCCAAAAACATCCAGAAGGTTTTTAACTTTTCCTTCAGAATCCCCATGTAGGTTAAGATAGTGACTGGTGGTTTGATTACCCAGCAACTCTTAGTAACTATTACAATCAGTATTGCCTGCAATAAATAACAGGTGTAACTAACTATAGAACTTAAGTTTTCCTGAAGATACCAGGATGGTTTCTCAAATTTTAATGTGAGCTAATCACCTGCAGCTCTAGTGAAAAATGGGGCTTCTAATTCAGTTAGTCTGGAGTAGAGCTGCCTGCATGTCTCTAGCAAAATGATGCTAATGCTACTGTCCACAAACCACACTTTTTGGTGGAAAGTCACTAGAAGGCATCATATTGGAAAAAATAGAAAACCAAGCACAAAATAATACAATAGGTACTCTTACAAATTGTTGCAATTTCTATATTTGTTGCAATGTCTGTATTTGTTCTTCAATTCAATAGTTACAACTATCAACTTGTAAGAATTCTTGAAGTAGTGTGTTTGATGGTAATATAGTCTTGTATTTCTGGTCAATATACCATAAAGGGGCTCATACTTTCACTTCGATGCTAACATGGAAACAAAGGTTAGTATAGGATGGCTAGAGATGGCCGATTCATTTGTAAGACTAATACACACACACACACACACACACACACACACGCTCTAGATTATTTACTATCCCTGTAAGAACTAGCAAGGCAGTCACTTGTTCCAAACTGCAAGCTTTTTCCTTTCATAAATATCGTGTGCTTTCTCCAGACCAGAGCAACCTGCACTTTAACAACGATCACAACACTATGCTTTCATAGAAAATTAATTCTGGCACATGTCTTGGCCAGTTTCATTTGGGCTCCCAGGTATTTCCATTTCCCCTCAGTTATAGCAGAGGCCTCTTTGTTTTCTTACCTCCACAGGCTTCACCCTCTTCACCCTCCCCCTCACCTTTGGGTTCCTCTTGATGAGCCTGATTGAACCAGGAGCAGTCAACGTTGAGTGCTACTCTTCTTTGTAATTACTGTTATTTTTGACTTGAGCAAACCACCTGGTTGGACCGCTGCCTGTGTGCCAGGCAGAGACAGCTGCTCTCGGTGTCTGCCACAGCCATGTCGCAGCCTGCTGGGAACTATGCTACACGCAGGAGTTTGGCATGGGGTCAGCTTGGACCTAAGGCCTCACCGACAGCTCATCTTCACTCTGGTTTGCTGGCATCATGAGCAATGTTCCTCCAACCCAAAGAGAATGCTGCAGTTCTCTTGCTCTATCTCTGCGACACACACACATACATACACATACAAACACGTGCACAGACACAGACACAGACTCATTTTCCACATACTCTCCCTGGAATGAAAAGGAAAGTCTTGTAAGGAAATTGGCTGTGTGCCACATTACCACCAGCTATACTGTAGGTGCTTTGGATAGAGCTTGTGAAGAAACATATGGGCCTCATGAAAGAAACACCTGCTTGTTCAAAGTAGAAAATAAAAAATAAAAGTTGCCCCACTGTTAATTTGGAATCTCTAGAAGGAAAGCTGACTGTGATTAAATGAAGGAGGCCGCTGGAGGCTTTTTTCTGCCCATATCCTTTCAGCCAAGGCATTTCCATTCCCTTGAGTATTAAACAGATCTTATTAAGGATGTGTTCTGCATTTAAATTCGAGCAGATTTAAGAAGTCCTCATACTAGGCAAGTTCAAAAATTGGATCACCCCTTCCTTCAAACAAGTATTAAGAGAGAGAAAAAAAGGTCAAGATTTAGATTTGCCCCAAACAGACAATAGGGTCAAGATTTCCAAGAGGATACTTGTGACTTCTCCCAAATTTTGGGACATTTTAAAAGAGAATTAACAACTGAAAGAAACTGACCACGGTGTTTGAAAGTCTAAATCTAATACCCAGAAATGATTTGGTAGAAGAAAAATCCATAATACAATTTTTAAAATTTATTCATGCACTGAAAAATTATCTAAAAATATAACATACCCTGAGGGCTGTAAGTTGCTCTCAATTAAAATTTGCACTTATGGCCCTGGCCAGTGTGGCTAAGTAGGTTGGGCCTCATCCTATACACCGAAAGGCTGCAGGCTTGATTCCCAGTCAGGGTGCGTATAGGAGGCAACCAATTGATGTGTCTCTCTCTCCCTCTCTCTCCCTTCCTCTCTCTCTCAAATCAATAAGTATTGCCCCTTGGTGTGGATTAAAATCTTTTTTAAAATGAGGACTTATAATCACAAGGAGAAATATTCAGTAAATTTTACCTCTATGTTCCAGTATAACAAATGAAGGCCACAGTCTTTCACTTATACTTGACAATAGTAGAATATATAGGAAAATCCATTGCCACATGTTTGCTCAAGTAAGGGTCCTTAAATGCTAATGAAACTCATTATGTGTCTACTAAATGGGTTACCACAGACTCTCTCTCTTTCTCTCTCTCTCTCTCTATATATATATGTGTGTGTACACAAACATATACATTATATATAATGTATCTGTACACATGCATATACGTAGTATGATTTAATTTTTATAATTTAAGTCATGTTTTACAAATGCATTATTTTCTTCGCATAGTAAATATGTGAAATGATATAAAACAAAATGTGTTTTCTGAGACATGATTTAGAATGTTCTGTTTCCTTCTGTTTGTTCAACTGCACTTTCTGATTTTTTTAGGCTTAACATTAGTTACTTATGTCATACAGCAAAAATAAAGAATTAGAGGGGAAAAATGGGGTACAAAACATTTTCTAGGGTACAAAAAATTTAACCTGCTTTCAGGTCACCCTGAGATATTCTGGAACTCAGGCCTGAAAGAAAACTAGCACTGATGTTAAGAATCTGCCCCAACAGGATACATACATTTCTGGTTCTTGTTAGGGGTCCCCTTTATCTAAAGCAGAAGTCCTTAAACTACTCTCCATGGGCCAAATACAGCCTATAACCTGCTTTGTAAGTAAAGTTTTATTGGAACACAGCTATAGTCATTGATTTATGTACTGTCTAGGGCTGTTTTTGACTACAACAGCAGAGTTGAGTAGTTCACACAGAGACTATGTGGCCCACAAAATCTAAAATATTTACTATTTGGCCCTTTATGGAATGTTTTCTGACTCCTAATTTAGAGCATATCTCAGGGCAAAGGACTTCTAGAATGTTCTTGTATTTAATACATAGCCGATCTATTCCAAAACTTAAAAGCTATGGTTTGTGATACTGTCAAAATCTAAAACATCATTAATCTCTTTAGTCTCATGATTTTCAATACTATTATTTCAAGTAAATTCAATTCACATGTATCTAATTGAATAAAATATAATTCAACAAAATGTGCTTTTGGAAGATTTGATTAGTGTTCATAAGAGCACATACATCATTCCCAGACCCTGGAAGTTGTGCCCTTGTCGGGCTAAGTGAACCTCAGACCCTAAAAATGAGTTTTAATTAAACTCAGGATCAACAAAGTCAAATATGTACAAGCATTTTCTCTCTTTTTAAAGATGATTGTTTGAGTAAGAATTGACCCTGAGAAAGTCAATAAAATAGGATCTTGGCATAAGATCCTATTTTAAAATTCAAGTGTCACAAATTTGTATTCTCAACACCAAGATAAACCCCTGAGTAAAGTTTCTTCCCTACATTTCATTTACCTTGGGCATAGATATTAATAAAATACTGTGTCAGAGTAATTGCTTAAAATATACCTGTTCTCAAGGAGTACCATTTATTCTTCAAGTTCAGTGTAGACAGTCAGAGGGATGCGAGTACAAATTTACTGATCACAAACCCAAGCATCCCAATCAAATTTGACAAACATGCATTCATTGCTTACCTACCAGTGTTGGGTCTCTTAGATGCTCAAGTGAGAGCCTAGCTCAAGAAGCTCCCAATATGATTCATGTTGGGGTCTTATAGCTCACCATTCCTTTATGGAAGGCATGGGACCCCCCTGAAGGATGAAGGATCAGGACCTCTTGCTTTCTACCACTCTGTTTTCATGACTTTCCTTGTATCATTAATATTTTCTTATTAAATCAGAGAGGTTTTTTCTAAGCCTGCTGAGAAGAAGGCTTAGGATCTGTGTTTAGTTGTCAGCCTCCTATAATTATTTAACTGCTGACTATTATATATCTCCCAAATTAGCCTCCAATTAACCCAATACAAAAATAAGAGGATTGTGACAGAAATTCTATGGAAACATTAAGATAGTATTATGAATGGAGTTCTTATGGTTTAGAAAATTAAAATTGAACATGAAATCATTAATAATAAAAATAATAATAGATTTGCATTGAGCTAGACAATTGACATGAATTATTTCATATATGTTCCCAAAAAGTTTCATGAGGTAATTTCTGTTATTATCTGTGTTTTACATAAGACTCAGGAAGATGAAGTACAGTGGTACCTCGGTTTTCAAACGTCTCCGTTGACGAACATTTTGGGTTACAATCGCTGTAAACCCGGAAGTAAATGCTTCGGTTTTTGAACTCGCCTCGGAAGTAGAACTTGCCCACGGCTTCCGCTGAGGGTCAGATCCTGAGGCCCAGCTGTCGGCTGTGGACCCCTCGGTTTTCCAGCGTTCCGGAACTCGGTCTTCCAGAACAGATTCCATTCAAAAACCAAGGTACCGCTGTCACTCTCTGAAGATCGTAAATTAGTAAAAGGTAGAGCAAGGAAGCAAAACCAGGTCTATCTGATTGTGTTGCTTATGTTTTATTATCTCCCAACTTTTCACCTTGCACATTTCTATGTGTACCTCATATAGTTGACTCAATATTTTTTTGTTACACAGGAAATGCATTTTTTTTTAAAAAATCTTAAAATAAAACAAACTAAGAATGGAGGTATCTGGGTAGGTCTAAGTTAAAATTTAAGTAAAGTATTATATCTTCATGATATTGCAATAGAGTGTTAGATAAAAAGGGCTGGTGTCTTTAAAAGACTTGACTTTACCATTTCTAAGTTTAAAAACTATCATTTTTAAAGTAATAAGCAATTTTTTTTTCTCCTTGAGTGGAGACTAGAGTTTATCTTTCTTTGGGACAAAGGACTTGAGTGGACATTTAGTGAAACATATTTAGGTGGAAATACCCTGTGTTCCTGGCTAAGTCATGAGTTCTTTGAATTTTCCCTGATCTAATGATTTAGGCTGAGATAGTAAGTCTTCTATTCAGTAAAGTAAATATGTGCCCCGAGAGGAAAGTTTTTCCATTCTTAACTCATAAGTGTATCATCTATGCTTAGATGCTATGGTTCACTCTTGGTTGCCACATATATGCCCAATGAAACCTTTGATGATAAGAGCTTAGGAGTAGTAACCTGATTCACACCTTAACTTTTCTTCATGTCACACCAGAGAAAAGACAATGACAGGAATTTGATGAGATTTGGTGCCTTACAAATTGAGTGTAGCTGTTGGTGTTTATTCCAGATAGAATATACCAGATATGTACTTGTCTATTATCAAGGCTATTTTGTCAGGATCATGGGGTCAGAATAAGCCCGTGAATGTGGGGAGGTGGGATTTCACCTGTATGATTTTTCCCATTGTAAATTGTCCTGGGAAAGGCTTGATGAAGTGGGTTTAGCTTTGGGAAACAAAGGCATCTTTATTCTGGACATATGGATCCAGGTGTTAATTGGGTCTGGTAACTAAGGCAACACCTTTGCTGGTAGTGTTCATGGCAGTAGGGGTGAGCTACCCCTTGCCACATGGAAGCACTCCAGGAGTTGGTCAAGGAGCCGACCTAGTAAGGAACTGTACTATTGGTTTAGGCCAGCGATTTTCAACCTTTTTCATCTCATGGCACACATAAACTAATTAGTAAAATTCTGTAGCACACCAAAAAAGATATTATTTTTTTGTCAAAAAAAAAAAAAAAAAATCTGACCAAAAATGGTATAATTTTGATTGATTGACAAAAAATAATAATAACAGTAATTACCTCCCTTTTTGCTCCAAAGTGACATTTTTAAAAATCAGGTGCCTATGCCTGGCAGGCATGGCTCAGCAGTTGAACATCCAACCTATGAACCAGGAGGTCAAAGTTTGATTCCTGGTCAGGGCACATGCCCAGGTTGGAGGCTCAATCCCCAGTAGGGGGAATGCAGGAGGCAGTGGATTGATGACTTTCTCTCATAATTGATGTCTCTGTCTCTTTCTCCCTCTCCCTTCCTCTCTCTGAAATAAATAAAAACATATTTTTTTAAAAATCAGGTGCCTTTACTTGTATATAGAGATTTCTGGTGCCAAGAATTAACCAATCAGATGCAGCCTTATTTTGCAATGTGACCAATAAGCTGCAACTCTATTATATGACCTATATATTTATGGTTCAAGACAGGACATTCACACCAGTCAACTATTGCTGTGTTGGCTGTTGCCAGTATTTTATTTGACAATCTAAGGGGAAAGAGATCAGTGCCCTTGACTAAATTCTGGCAGCACACAGGTTGAAAATTGCTGGTTTAGACTCTAAAAGAGTAGTACATCTAACAGCACTTTTAAGTGACCATCGACAAAATTTTCTGTCTTCAAGGCTTCAGTAAAGCCAGCTGCCCTTTGAGAAATTTGCAGAGGGGCCACCTCAAAATGTGATGTGGTATTCTCCCTCAGATTGGCGTGTACGTGTATGGGCAGGTGGACTGGGGGAGAGTGGAAGGCAGGAGACTGAGGCTTGGCTCAGCAAAGCAACAAAATCACAAAGGTCAACTATGGCTGAGGTGGTAAGAGGAACAGAAGAGGAAAACCCAGAGAGATCTGATCCCAAATATGCAGGAATGGGCACCATGGAGATGTTTCCTAGAAACAGCTTAGGGACACTTGGGAGGGGAAGCAATCTCCAGCAGTCAGGTCATTAAGGACTATATACTTTTTAAATAAAAAGTTATTTGGTAATCAGAGACTGTTGATACCTAGGATTTATGTATTATAAGCAGATGATCAAAACAGGTTTAGAAATAGCCTCATCTTAGCAGACTCCTGCTGTGGTGGCAAGCCTAGGGCGGCCTGCCGCGGACTTCTCTCAGGCCCGGTGACTGACCTGTTCACAAAGGGGACAGTGTGTTCAGTGTTATACAGATAATCAACAACATACTTCCACATAAAGACCTACTCTGTCCCCTACATCGTGTAGTGGCCTGTCCACTGCCATTCTTTGTGAGATTAAAAAGTAAGGGAACTCCTCCATAGAAACCCATGTTCAAAATGCAAACCTGCCCCCTCCATTCCATGCCCTTTCTCCGGGACCCTTCCTCCACAGAGATTCATGTAAAACATTCACTACGCTCAACGAGTTTGCGCATCAGGAACTTTCATCACTGTGTGAGACCTGGCTGCAGATTCCATGTGCTATATATCATTTATTAATGTATTCAGAGCCCCTCTTTGTACAAGGTGCTGCATTAGGAGATTAGAAGATCACAGTGTTTGCTTTCATGTTGCTTATGGGCTCTTTCTGAAAGGATTTAAGAAGACATATATGAGTGACTATAACATAAAAATGGCAATTGGGGATCATAATATAATAGAGATCATACAAAGATTGAAGGAAAATTGATGGTACCGATTTCCTGAGGGAAACTGCTTTCTACTTGGACTTTGAATTTCTTTCTAAGAATTCAGAGCATGTAAAGGGGCTTGGGGAGAGAAAATATATGACATTTGCTCTGTGGATATTTTCTTTTTAACCAAGGCTAAATTAAATTAAAATTTTTTCTATAAGGTCCTTGTATAAGAGAACCTGAAAATCAAAGTGGATTTTATTTTCAAATATGGTTTTGTAAAATATGAAATATTGAAGCAAATAATTTTTCTGTTGCCCCTCTTTTTTCTCCTATGACTTCATAAGAGGACATGGAGCTGTGGTGTGAGATCTCAAAGTATATATCTCAGGAAAATTATGATCTCAAAGTGATTAAATAGCCTATTAAATAATCTGTCTCAAATATGAGCTATTTTAGATATATTTTGGTGGGTGTGCTATCGATCTATCATTTATTTTCTTGTCTACTTATCTATCTATTACCTGTCTATCATCTATGTGTCTGATGTTCCTGGAATGAGGAAAGCTTTCATTAACTGAAGATTTGGAGCCTGGACTTAATTCCTCAGAATGGCTCCTATGGTTCAACATGGGCCTTTCCCACTAGAGTAATATATATAAACCCATATTTGTCTAAAAAGTCTTGGCAATTGCACAATTGTTATTTGAACCTCAAATTTCTGTTATGAATGTAATTTAAAAATATATGCCAGCCTCATGATAATGGTTGATTGTTTCAGCAATTAAAAACAAACAAATACACATATAAAACCAAAATCCCAAACCGATATCCTTAGCTGACCTGTGGAACATTAATTCTGTAGGAAGATGAATGTGCCTTCTCTCAGAGTATGCCAGTATGAATAAGTTTCAAAATACACCACACTCCCTCACCAAGGAGCTGGGGGGAAATTGATCCACTGATGGGATTTCATAAGTTTATGAATGCCTACAAAATAATAGTCCTGTGATAGGTGATTCAGAGAAATATCCTCAGAAAGTAAGCAGTCCTATGGTTCTACCTGATCATCATAACTGTTGCTTTACCAGAGGAAAAGAGCTCATATTTTAAAATTTTCTCTTTGCCCAGCCAGGCGTGGCTCAGAGGTTGAGCATCAACCTAGGATCCAGGTGATCGGGGTTCGATTCCCGGTCAGGGCACATGCCCGGGTTGTGGGCTCGATCAATGACTCTCTCATCATTGATGTTTCTATCTCTGTCTCTCCCTCTCCTTTCCTCTCTCTGAAATCAATAAAGATGAAAAACAAAAAAAAATTTCTCTTTTCCAGGCACTGTGATAGGTATTGGATATGGAATGGTTGGAAAATTTGCATCCTGCCCTCAAGGAATTTAAAATCACTATCAGCACCTTCCAGTTTGCTATAATCAGAAGTGTCACTTGAATTTCTCCTAAGATTAAAAAAGTAAACCCAAAATTGCCAGACTTCCAACCCTTAATGATCATGAATAGATCTTTTCTGGGTTGTGGCAGCAAAATAAAGCTACTAACACAATCCTAGAGTCTATCACATTATAGTTTATTAGCTATGTCTATGTCCTTTTTAAAAATGTATACTGCTTGTCCCCGAAAAAGCCATCTCTGTCTTTGAGCCCTGGTCTTTAAAGACACAAGGGCCTGTTGGATGGACTCTAGAGCTCATATCCCTTCTTGAACAAGCTGCTTTTCTGAGCAGTTTTGGGCCAATGTGATGTCCTTTTTGGTTCAACACTCTCAACAATCAGAGATTCACTAGTCTGGTTGATTTTTCAGTCTCCCTCCAGCTCCTGTCTTTTTAAAATCAGTCTATTGTGTATTTCTTAAGCTCTTGTAAAAACCCTCTTTATCCTATTACACACACACACGTGCACACACACACCCTTTTGCTCTGGCAGAAATTCCTTGCCCCACAATAAATTAGTACATACAAGTATATATATGTATACATATATACATTTACATAATATATGAGAGGTAAAAAATAATGCATGTGGCTCACTTAAAAGTATTCCTGCCAAGAAGTGTGCATTCATTTTGTCTTTGAAGAAATTTTAAGAAAGGTTTTAGAGTTTAGTAAAGTCTAGAAAGGGAGATAGTTTTGGGCACAAAATATAAGAATGGGAAACAAAATGGAAGTGATTTAAAACACATGATTTCATCTTCCATGAGCTTTAGAGATAAAAATTATTACAGCTCTTTATTTTAGAGTAAAAAAAAAAAAAAACAGACACATTTCACCATAGAAAAAGGCAAAAGGAAAACATTTTTTTAAAGGTAAAAGGATTGCAGAAGTCAACTGAATAACACAGTGGGTTTTTTGTTTGTTTTTCCTTTTGTTTAAGAAAGAAATAAAACACAAAGATAATTTTCAGTTATGACAGAATCAACTGATAAAATATGCCTTGGAAGAGAAATCTGTGATTTAGGAAAAGTCTTATAATAATTTCCTTTTATAATCTGACCTGGCCACTTCCCTCAGAGCACATTCCATCTCTAGTGCAATCAGCAGTGGCTCCATCAATGTCTGCCTAGTATAAATATTAACTCGTCTTCAAAGAAGCATGCAAGCACTAAATTCAAATCTATCTTGCTTTTCTAGGCAGGTAATAGATTATAACTATCTACTTGGTTCCCTGTCACTGCCTCCTGTGACCTTCAGGACTGAGATCACTAAAACACTGGAGATTCAGCCTTAATCAGTTTCACAGTCTAGACTGGTCTCCAGGGACTTGGAAGGAGCCCAAAACTAACACGCTGTCTCGACCACTTTAGAATTGCTGCAGGTCTGGCTCTGACCATAGAGTCTAATAAAGAATTTGGGCTCACAATGTATATCCTTGCCCTTCCCATTTTACTAAATGATCCCCAACTTTTCCCCTTCCCCATATCATCCCACAATTAGAATTGTGCCCATGAGCTCCAGCTTCCATGTAGGTATCTTCTACCAACTGTCTGATCTCCTTAATGGCATGAGGCATATCCTACCAGATCCCCACCCATTGCCTACTGTTGAGTCCTGCCCCTTTCCCAATGCTAACTTCTCCCATGTCTGCTGTTCAAGTTTCTCCCTATCACTTATTCTGCCTCCCAAGTTCAGGTTTCTCCTTATTACTTGTTCTGCCTCCCAGTTTCATCCTGTTCTCTAGATTCCACCTTCTTACACAGGCCTTTTATGTCACTGATTGAGCAACATAAGTACACCTCCAAGAATCAACTAATCATCCAGGTTGAGCTTTGTATTGTCTCCAAAGAGCTGTTGCACAGGCCTTCTTATGATTAGACACATTCACAGATATAGGACTCAGAGATCATGCATTCCAGCTCTCATATAACACAGATAAACAAGCTAACATCATATATCTTGTTCATCTTTCTCTTTTTTTTTAATCCTCACCTGAGGCTATGTTTTTATTGATTTGAGAGAGAAGATGAGAGAGAGAGAGAGAGAGAGAGAGAGGTGAGAGAAATATCAATCAATTGCCTCCCATATGCACTCTGACCAGGCATCAAATCTGCCGCCTAGATATGTGCCCTGACCAGGAATTGAACCAGCTACCTTTTGGTATATGAGAGAGACAACACTCCAACAACTCAGCCAGAGCACATCTTGTTTATACTTTTTTACACAAAGAAATTCTCAAGAAATACATAGGTGCTACTAGGTATTTCTGATCCTACATATCTCCCAATACTAACTCCCAGTCTAGGCTGTAGTATTGGGATTAAAATACACAGGTTATGTTATCCATTGTTAAGGGCTGCAAAGCAATTTAATCATCAATGCTTATTTCATCTAGACTGTGGAAATCCAGAGGACATATAATAAAATCCCCAAACAAGTTGGGAACAAAAGGCAGTAAACATCAGAGAACAATATGTGCTAAATATTAGGATCCACACCATCAGAACTGTAAGAGTTATCTGGAACTTAAGCTGGATTTTGAAGGATGCAAATGGATCCTTCAAAATGAGTAGGAGAAGAGAGAAGAGTAAACCAGGATAAAAGATTCAGAGAGTGGGATTCTTTAGAGTGAACCCAACCCAACATAGGACCAGGCTGATTGGAGTGGGGTTTTGTGCTGGGTAAAAAAGAAAATGCTAACGATACTTGTCAGAATCTATGTATCAAAGTTCCAACTGCCAAAAGGGACTTAGGAGAAAGGCTTCTGGGTTCAAAAGCAGATTGAGGACTCATGAGATTAATCATTTTTGATCTCCATCTCGACTGTGACATTGAGCTAGAAGTTCAACCTTATGTACTTCACTTTTCTGGTCGTGGTTTTCAGTTCTAAAGTAAACATAAGAAAGCTAGGGTTGCCTACACCTTGTGCCTACACTGAGAAAAATATGTATAATGTAGAGAGAAAACTTTTCTTAAAGGATTGTTAACATAACATTGTAATATGCATTGGTCAAATGTTGTTGTTTCATGAACTCAACTCCACTGCAGCATCTCCAAGAGGTTCACTTTTGTTTAGGGAAATAATTATTGAGTGCCCACCATGTGTCATTGTGTTTATGGAGAGTCACAAATATGTCTGATCAGATCCATCAAGGTTTTGAGTTCATTCTACTGCTCTCAGGTTGGTCTTCTATGAGCCTGGGATAGTTATTGGACCCCTGATTTCCCACAGCATCACAGATAACCCTAGACCCACTGGTTATTTAGCCTTTATGGTTGAATTTGTGCCTTGAATTTTGACTGAATTCAATTGCCCTATGTAAAACTTGAGGCCAGTCCTGAATCCTGGGCTTCATTCATCAGACCATGACCCCTACATCTTCTTTGCCAACTCCTTGTTCCTGGAAATAGGGCACTGTCTTCTATGACCCACACTCAGACTAATGCCTTGAAAACTGGTACCTGGAGACTTACAGAGGATTTTCTTCTCACCATAAATTTTCTAGTTCTTAATAAAATGTTATTTCCATCAACCCAAAGAGAGCTACTTTGGCTCTTCCCCTAGTCTGCAACGAAAGCCCCTGAAATGCTTCATAGCCACTTACCTTATGGACCAAACATACTCATATTGTATACTCAGGTCATGACCCCAGTACCAGACTCCATCCTGTTGAAAATGTAATGGCCTAGTCACACCTTGAATTATTTTCCTACTGTGAAGCCCCCAACCAAGCCTGGTGTCTTGCTCTTTTAGCTTGCTAAAACTGCATGCTTCCCCACAATTCTCCTTAATTCAGCTGAGGAGGATCCTGGCTTCAGTGCAGTACTGTACCCCATTGAACTTAAATCTGAATCTGTAAGCCTTGCACAAAGTAGGATTTAAATAATCCCGGGTACCTACAGCCCCCAGGAGAGTTTCAGCTCTATGATACATTCAGACACCACTTCAGTTGCACATTAAAAATTTTAACATCTCTCTATATCAGTGATAGATTTCACACACAAAGCCAAAAGATTCAGATCAGATTCAGGCACCCTAGCTTTTCAGTGAATGGTGCCTGAAATTAAATTTCTTCGCCTTAACCTAAAGCAGAGGCGGATGCTCAGCGCTTCCTTTGTAGAGCCATAGTTCACAATCATAGAGGTTCTAATTTCCCCTTCAGAGATGTGCCTCATTGGCAGTTCCGGTTCCTGAAGCAGGAGATTTGTTGCGATGCCAGGCAGGGCCCATCTTCTACAGAGCAGCTGGCAAAGCACGCAGTGATTGTGGGAAAGCAACACCCAGGCTGATTTTTTTCAAAGCCCGATCTTGTGATTTAATCAGATCATCGTGAGGGTTTTCAATCATTAATGAGCAAAATGTTCAGGAAAAATTTTTTATTATTGTCATATTTTCCTATCTCTGAAAATAGCTTCTTTCCAGCCCCATATTAAATGTAGCTTCAAGGAGAAAGATTAGGAATAGGTTTTTAGAAAACCTCTCATAATTGACCAGTATAGTTTTATGTGCCTAAACTTTTACGAGTGTGAATTTCTGGTTTAGTTGAGTTCTCAATCTGTTTTATTTGCTTTGAATGATATAGTAAAGGGAACCATTCACAGAGCAAGAACAAATATTAACAGCCGCCTTGCTGGACTTTTTCACATAAGTACAATTTTTTTTTAATAAAAAAGAGACTATTTCAAAGTGTGACAAAATATCAGATTGATCGTGATGTATTTTGGTTACACTAAATTAAATTTCACTTTCACATAGCTAACATTTTTACTAAAGATGTTGCTTCTTGAATTTGAATAAACCATTCATCTTAAATATAACACTAAAGCTATCTTGTAAGCTCCGTATATTATGTTAGTCTTGCGGCATTAACCTGAGAAAGGGAATTAGTTTGATTTAGATGGCTTAAGCCAAATCCAATTTTTGGATTTGTCTGTAAACACAGGAACACGACTGTTTTTTGGAGACTTGCTAGGTTTCTCCAGTTACGATTATACTCCAATGAAATGACATAAGATAACAAGATGGGGGAAAAATAAGTCTCACATATGAAATTGATCTTGGTATTTATTATAGGTTTGAAGTTGCACAATCCTCTTGTCAGCTTTAAATACTATTTCCAGTCTGATTTTTCTTTGCTACTATAGACCTAAAACTGGAACATGATATTGCAGGAACAGTGCAGAAACCCTGGCCAGGTGCCTCGGCTGGTTGGAACATAGTCCCATGCACCAAAAGGTTGAGGGTTTGATTCCCTGTCAGGGCACATACCTGGGTTGGGTTGCAGGTTTGATCCCTAGTTGGGATGCATGCAGGAGACAACCGTTGGTGTCTCTCACATCGATGTTTTTCTCTCTCTCCTTTCCTCTCTCTAAAATAAATCAATAAAAAAGATATCCTTTCATGAGGATTAAAAATAAGAAAGAGCGCAGAGCTAGTAGCTCTTTTCTTGCCCTTTATACACTAGAATAGATGCTCAGTCCCTTTGGATCACAGGACCGCCTTTCAGAGAATGGACACAATGATTTCTGAGAATATGTTAGTATATCATTTCATAATAATAGTCCCTAAAATTATTATACTATTTATGATAATACCACCTACATCCCTCAATATTAATATTCAAATGTAAGTAGTGATTTAGCATACTTATAAAGGCATGTTCATAGATCAGTGTGGTGTAGCAAAATGCGTGAAGTTTCTCAGCAGCTCTGGCCTAGAGACCTTGTGTTGAGTGGATCATGGAGATACTGTTCTAGGTAATTTGTAAGAAAGCATGGTTTACCAAGAATCTAAATAATAAGATTTCCATAAAAAAGAGTAATATAATGACACGTAAAACACTATTCTAAACTTGAGTACAGAGATATTAGAGTTCTGTATTCCTTGAATCTCTCCATGGGTGAGCCCCAAGACATTTTCATGATTCAGTCCACAAATTTGAACTTTTTTAATAGCCTCAGGCATTAAATCCTCAAAGTATAGGAAAATCCAAAATTTATGCAATATGTATAAAAATTGGAACTCAACAAAATGTAGTTTCAGGTACCTCTGCCATTGTTCTTCCTGGCAGTTATTTGCCAGTGTAAGAGACCCCAGGGGGATCTAGGTGGACAGATTTTGTAAAATTTCTAATAATTTACCAATGTGACTGTTCTTTTAAGGACAGCTACGCAGAAAGAAAAGTTTTAGCTATACTGAAAATGAACACAGTAAGAAAGGGGAAAAAGAAGAAATCCTACCAGAAGATTAGTCAATAATTGCTTTAGTAGTTAAGGATATTTTGAGGAATTCAGGAACCTAGAGGCTGATTTAAAAGTGTTCAGATTATAGAAGAAAGTGGAGAAAGATGACTTCCTACCTTTGCACATCTCCAGACAATATTATCCAGATAAATCCAAGTTAAATCTGCAAGATGGCCTATCATTTTGTTTTTGTACATGGTTTTCTTGACCAATACAAAGAGTACCTAACCACAAGTGGGAATAGAGAAATGGAGCTAACACTCATTAAATGATTTTTATCTGACAATGTTGAACACTGTATGTAGGTAATCTCATTTATTCCTTACACTGAGCTTGTGAAAAAAATATTAATTCCATTGACAGTTGGAAAAAACAAGGCTTAGAAAGATATATAAGCATTAAGTAGCAGGATCAGAATCTTTTTGACGTAAAGCTTTTGTTTTATTTTTCTGCTATACGTTGCCATTTCCTGAAGCAGTTGGATTAAACTAAGTTTAGGACTTGGCAAAGCTAGTGCAATTAATGGGCAAAGGGTCCAAGAAATGTAGCAGATACAGAAAAGGTGTGTCCAATGATGTTTAGCTGGATAAAAGACACCTTGCTTCAGCAGTGCACATTTGGTTCTAAATATATGGTCCTTTTTCTCTTAAAAAAAAAAAAAAAAGATTTTGGAGTGGTTACCTTCTTTTTCAGATACTAGAGGTGAACTAGCTACAGGGAAGGCAAGAAAAATAAGCCATTGTCTATACCTAGAACTCAGTGCATCAGCCATGACAAACAGAGAAATCTCTGTTTTCTTGTAAGGAGATTTAATGCCTCAGCAGATGTAGAGGTTCCCCCTTCACTCCTATTTAGAGTAAGAGCTGGAGAAAAGCCTCTCATCATCCTGGAACTGGAATCCTCTTAAATGGGCTTCTATAACTTCACAGTTAGCTGTGCTCAGGGCTGTCATGTTTGCAACTCCAGGAACAAGTTCCATTGGGGGCTGTGGGAATGGTGGTCCCTGGAGCTGGGCAATGTGCAGCCTGCATGGCCCAAAGTGGTTACTTGGCAGGATTCAAGGGCTAAGAATTGTTCCTGTATTTAAGGGGTAGGTCATTTGTCTAACAGGGAACAGTTTGAAATACCAGGCTGGAAATGGAAAGAACTGTGTGTAAATAAAAAATAGAACTTCCAGAAAGATATAGCTTACAGTCACTGTGGTGCTTTTACTTTCCCTTTGTCTGGTATCATTCCTACCCCTCAAAAAGAGCCACTCAGTCTTTGTGACTGTCCCAAGAATCTACATGTCACTACAAAGATGACTTTATCTTCTCAATAGAAAAAATGGAGTGAGTCCAGCCGGGCGTGGCTCAGCGGTTGAGCGTCGACCTAGGATCCAGGCGATCAGGGTTCGATTCCCGGTCAGGGCACATGCCCCGGCTGCGGGCTGCAGCAGATCAATGACTCTCTCATCATTGATGTTTCTATCTCTCTCTCTCCCTCTCCCTTCCTCTCTCTCTGAAATCAATAAAGATATATTTAAAAAAAAAAAAAAAGAAAGAAAAAGAAAAAATGGAGGTGAGCACTATAAGCTCTCACAGCTTCCAGCTCCCCCATTTTCAGACCCCTACAGAAGGTTTTAAACCTGAGAAAGAGCCTCATCCTCTCCAAAGCTAAATCCTGCACCAGTGCTCTTAGCCCAATCCCATTTCACCCACTCTCAGAACTCATTCTTCAATATTCTATTTCTCCCCTATTCAGGTCATGATCAATTACTATATAAATATGTCATAGCTCCGAAATGATTTCTCAGCTATTGGGCTCTGCCTTTTCCTGCTTATTTTCCTGCCCTGTGCATGGAATTATCTTTCTAAAAAAATGTTTTTATCCTATCAACTCTTCAGTGCCTAGCGTTTCATACAGGTCCCTTCACAAGTTGTTAACATCATGTTAGCCTTACCTCCCACCATGTTTTATCAGGTACCCGACATTTTGGCCGTACCATTGCACAGAGGCGTGTAGCAGCCCAATCAACAGAAGGTTGCACAGTTTGTGTCATTTTGAGGGTAGACACTGTGTATTGTTTCTTTTGAACTCTCAATGCTAATCTCCCATGCTAATCATCCTCAGGCAGATTATCGGTGACCAACAAATATTTATTAAATAAATGTTGCCCGGCCAGGCATGGCTCAGCAGTTGAGCATTGACCTAGGATCCAGGAGATCACGGTTTGATTCCCAGTTGGATCACATGCCCAGGTTTCAGGCTTGATCCCCAGCAGGGGGCATGCAGGAGGCAGCCGATTAATTTTGACTCTCTCATCATTGATGTTTCTCTCTCTCTCCCTCTCCCTTCCTCTCTGAAATCAATAAAGATATATTTAAATAAATAAATAAATAAATAAATAAATAAATAAATAAATAAATAATGTTATGTCATTCTCAAAACTTATTTTCCTAACCTCAAGTCTTCTTTCTGTCTCTGCCATCAAAGTCCTATTCCTTGGAATATTTCCGGCACTTTGCTACTTACTAACCATCACTGAAGCTTCATTGCACGCAGAATAACTAAGAGCCTCTCCATTCTGGTATTCAACATGACCATGATATTTCCTCATCCTTTAATTCCTTTAAAACTTCCCTGTCCATCCTGCTAGCATGCATTAAGAATTATACTTCAGTAGCTCCCTGAACATTCCAAACTATTTCATTCTTGTCTTTCTATGAACTATTTTCATATCTTAGTTTGCCACTGTCATCTGTGACCACTTGTAACACTCCTAATTTTTTTAACAGTCAATTCAAATTCTACTTCTGTTAAGAAGTTGACTCAAATTTTTCTATGCAGATCTAAACTCCCCAATCCATGCTCTCATAGCTCTAAATCTGTACCTTTTTACTACAATGAGCAACTTATGCCTTGAATTAGAATTAATTACTTATGTTTGTCTCCCCTAGTAGAGCACAGATTACTTGTTTGTAAAAACCATATTTTATCTAAATATACCTCAAAGCACCTAATACAATGCTGGGGCAAAGTAGTTTCTTAACACGTATTTGTTAGTTTGAATTAAAAAGTAGCATTAAACTTATTAATATTAAAGCCGGATTGTTAGTGAGAAGAAAAAAAATAGTATATGTTTCATTACTTTAATAAAATTGTAATGTTTCCCAAAGAATGAAGTTAATACACCATAATAACAGTAGCTCATTTTAATTTTGAAATACTTTTTAAAAATCAAGTTATGAAAATTTGATCCTATTTAAATTTGAATGAGGGCACTTTATTGTGGTTAGTATTAATATAGCATTGGAAATTCATTGTATATTTACAAAGAGTCCTGTCACTTTTAATGGTTAGGTATTAGGAGTCAGTATTCTATTTCCCACAATGAAAAACAACTCACCTAAATTAATTTTGCATGTTACAGTAAAAAAGAGTGATTTAACAGATGTATATATGTGCATTTTGAGCAGAATTTATTCCTTCGTTCACTTATCCATTCATTCATCCAAGAGCAGCACTATTAAGTGTAAATGAAAATATTCTTGCATTACTCTATCCATAACATTCCCTCAGCTACAAATTTTGCTTATTTATCCTTAACTCCTACTTAATTGTTTTATTACAATGCATGTTCATTCTCTTGCTATGATGTTTAATTTTATGTGTCAAATTGACCAGGCCATGAAGCACAGATACCTGGCTAAACATTTTTTCTAGGGATACCTAAGAAGGTGTTTCTGGGAAAGTTAGCATTTGAAAGCAGATTGTCCCGTCCAGTGTGTGTGGGTATCATCCAATATGTTTAAGGCCTGTAAAGAACAAAAAAGTGGAGGAAGGGAGAATTCATTATATAAATCTCTCAATAGATGATAGATAGATGATAGATAGATGATAGATATAGATAGATATAGATATCTATCTATCTATCATAGATTAGATAGATAGATGATGATAGATAGATGATAGATAGATAGATATAGATAGATAGATAGATAGATAGATAGATAGATAGATGATAGATAGAGATAGAGATAGATATAGATAGATGATAGATGATAGATAGATAGATAGATAGATAGATAGATAGATGATAGATAGATGATAGATAGATGATAGATAGATAGATGATAGATAGATAGATAGATAGATAGATAGATAGATAGATAGATAGATAGATATAGATAGATAGATAGATAGATAGATAGATAGATAGATAGATAGATAGATAGATAGATAGATGATAGATAGATAGATGATAGATGATAGATAGATAGATAGATAGATAGATAGATAGATAGATAGATAGATAGATAGATAGATAGATGATAGATAGATAGATGATAGATAGATGATAGATAGATAGATAGATAGATGATAGATAGATAGATAGATAGATAGATAGATAGATAGATAGATAGATAGATAGATAGAGATAGATAGATAGATAGATAGATAGATAGATAGATAGATAGATAGATAGATAGATAGATATAGATACAGAGTCCTGAATTTCTTCAGGGTTCTCAGTCAATTACTTCCCAACCCTCCTGCATCTTTTAATTCTTCTTCTCTTCTGTCTCTTTAGCTTTGAGGGTTGTGGTAGATAGAATTCTAAGATGATTCCCAAAATTCCCACCCTCTGCTGTACATGTCCTATGTAATCTCTTCTTCTTTAGTACGGGAAGGGCCAGTGAACACGATGGAATAGTCACTCTTGTGATTTTATTAGGGTAAGGCTCTGTCATAGCAGACTAGAGAGAGATGTTTGGCTTAGAGGCCATGTGTTGCTAGGACCTGAAGGTGGCTCCTAGAAGTTGAGACTTATCCCCTACTGACAGCCAGATAGAAAACAAAACTCAGCCCTATGACCACAAGGAATTGACTTCTGACAACAACCTGAATGTGCTAAGAAAAGGACCCTGAGCTTCAATTGAAAATTCAGTCTGGCTGACCCCGTCTTTCAGCCTGGTGAGACCCTGAGCAGAGGATCCAACTACACTGTACCCAGACTTTTGACTTACAAAAACAGTAAGGTAACAAATGTGTTGTTTTAAGCTGGTAAGTTTATCAGCATGTTCAGGGTGTTGAAAATTATTTTGAACTTCTAACTCTATTCTAATGAAACCAACTAAGTGTGAGTTGGCAGAAGTCAACAAGGCAGTCTCAAATATGGTGGATGTCTACCTACAGCCTGCCATGTTTTCACCATAAATGGTTATCATATATATTGGTGGGTTGTTGCTAACCTCAAGAATCACAGAGTTTTATGTAGCCACTCATCTGTCTTCTGTAAAATTTTGCTTTGTCAATTATCCTCCATGGCACCCTCTGGAGTAGGTGTTGGGTTTATGTCCTTCATATGTCTCTCAGTTTTTGTAGCTCACTTGCTCTTCATGAAAATTTAGGTACCTGAGTGTTGTTTAGGCCAATATTTCTCAACCAGGGAATTATTGACATTTGGGGGCTGCATAATTCCTTGTTGTGGGAGCTATCCTGTGCATTCTAGGATATTTAGCAGTACCCCTGGCCTCTACCCACTTGATGCCAGTCATGACTATCTAAAATGTCTTTAAACATTTCCAAATATCCTCTTGGAAGCAAACTTTCCCCTATTTGAGAATCTATGTATTAGGAGGTTGTTTGAAGTTTCTTTGGCAATAAAATTATTTCAAAAATATGTAAACTATTGATCTGTTATCAGTCATTTTTAGGCACTAGCAACTGTGCAATGAACCCAAAGTTTCTTCCTAAACCTAATTTTCAAGCTTGACTTCTTGGCTGTTCTAGCTTGAGCAGAAAGGCAACACCTAAATTCTAAGGAGTGACAATGAATTAGCCTCTTTCAATCTTATTTTCTGCAGTTTGTATTCTAGAAAACAGTTGGCTTTTCCATCCTTCATGGTGTCTAATTTCTGGATTATATTTCCTTTCATTTCTGTTTGCAAGCTAGCCAATTCTTATCTAAACTTCTCTCATCGTTGTAATACCTTAGCTAATAGCAGCCAACACAGATGTTCAATCTGACTCTTCCCAACAACTTCCTGAGAGTTTCAGGCTCAGTTGGTATATGCTCTCCTTCAAAGTGGTCATAAATAACAGTTTACCCTAAGTGTTCCCTCTGTATAACAAGTCTCCATAGGGTTCAAGCCTTCAGTTTGGTTTTATGCAGTCTGCCACCCAACCACTAAGCCACATATTTTAGGTTTTGCATTTTTGCAGCAGCCCACTTCAAGGTACCAAGTTCTATATTAGTCAGGGTAATTTGAGTGTTCTAACAAACAGTCCCTAAATCCCAGTAGCTCAGCACAATGTACACTTATTTCCTGCTCATAGCACATTCCATTGCTGGTCAGTGTGTGGCGGATGTGTGTTCCAATCTGTCACTCAGGCACCCAGAATTTTTCCATCTTGTGGCTTTGTTCTACCCAAAGTCTTAAGTCTTCTAGTCTTCTCCGTTCAGTTGGTAGATAAAGAGAAGATTACACATAGGAGATGTTTGCACACCAGTCCTGGACATGTACACAGCACTTCTGTCACTGTTCTATTAGCCACAACTCTGTCAGATGTCCTTCTAACAGCAAGGAGCTTGCAGATGTAATAGCCATGCGTCAAAGAGGAGGAGAACATAATATTGGCAAGCACTAGCAGTTTCTGACACAAAGCCCAGAGTAAAATAGAAATTCAGAGGGCTCTAAGACATATACATTTAACAGATTTTAATGGAGTCAACTCAACAAGTTATTTGATTGAGATGCTGAAACTATTACTAATACATGTTAGAAAGCATATGTTTCCTTTATCAACAAGAAAAATATAACATAATAACAGAGAAGCAAAATAGCCTAGGAACAAATATCCTAGAAATAAAAATAGGAACTTCAGTAGGGGAAAAATGTACAAAATAGTCATGTTCTAAAAAGAAAGCAAATTATAATCTGCATGATTATGAGGATTTGACAAGGTGAAGAAAAAATAAACTCTTTGATCTTGATATTTAAAACATGTTCTTTGGGTAGCACTGGTTTAGAGATAAAGAGATACACTTTCCTTCTCAACAAATTGTGAACCTCACCACTCATAGCGAATAATACTTACATAATAATAATGTGGTAAACAAAATTATTGTCTTGAAAGTGTTTAGACTCTGTAGAAAAAAATACAGAAGATTTACTTATAGTTGTAAAATATAATCTAAATATTTTTTAATTTAATTTTTTTCAGTTACACTTGACATCCAATATTATATTAGTTTCAAGTGTACACCCCAGTGATTAGACATTATATAACTTACTAAGTGATCATCCAATAAATCTAATAACCATCTGACACCATACACTGTTATTAGAATATTACTGACTATATTCCCTATGCTGTACTTTACATCCCCATGACTATTCTATAACAACCAATTTGTACTTCTTAGTCCCTTCACCTTTTTCACTCATCCCCCCAACACCCCTCCCATTTGGCAGCCATCAAAATGTTCTCTGTATCTATGAGTCCGTTTCTGTTCTGCTTGTTCATTTATTTTGTTTTTTAGATTCAATTATTGATAGATATGTATTTATTGCTATTTTATTGTTGTTTTTTAATCTTTTTTTCTCCATCTTTTTCTTAAAGAAGATCCTTTAACATTTCATGTAATACTGGTTTAGTGGTGATGAACTCCATTAGCTTTTCCTTGTCTGGGAAGCTTTTTACATGTCCTTCAATTCTAAATGGTAGCTTTGCTGGGTAGAGTAATCTTTGTAGACCCTTGCTTTTCATCACTTTGAATATTTCTTGCCACTCTCTTCTGGCCTGCAAAGTTTCTGCTGAGAAATCAGCTAATAGTCATATGGGTGCTCCCTTGTAGGTAACTAACTGCTTTTCTCTTGCTGCTTTTAAGATTCTCTCTTTGTCTTTAACCTTTGGCATATAATTATGACATGTCTTGGTGTGGTCCTCTTTGGGTTCATTTTTTTTTGGTACTCTTTACACTTCCTGGACTTGTATGTCTATTTTCTTCACCAGGTTAGAGAAGTTTTCTGTCATTATTTTTTTCAAACAGGTTTTCAAATTCTTGCTCTCTCTCTTCTTCTTCCAGTACTCCCATAATGTGAATGTTGGTACCCTTGAAGTTGTCCCAGAGGGTCCTCACACTATCTTCATTTTTTTGGATTCTTTTTCCCCTTTGCTGTTCTGATTGGGTATTTTTTGCTTCCTTATATTCCAAATTGCTGATCTGATTCTCAGCTTCCTCTACTCTACTGTTGATTTCCTGTAAATTATTCCTTATTTCAGTTAGTGTATTCTTCATTTTTGACTAGTTCTTTTTTTATGATTTCCATGTCCATTTTTATGGCTTTCATGTCCTTTGTGTGCTGCTGAAGTTCTCTCTAAACTCAACTACTCTTTCCTTAAGTTCATTGAGCATCCTTATAAGTAGTATTTTGAACTCTGCATCTAGTAGAGTGCTTATCTCTGTTTTCTTTATTTCTTTTTCCAGAGTTTTGTTCTGTTATTTCATTTGAGACATGTTTCTTTGTTTTCTCATTTTGGCAGCCTCCCTGTTTGTTTCTATGTATTTGTTTCTGTGTATTAGGTAGAGCCGCTACATTTCCCAGGCTTGGTAGAGTGGCCTAATGTAGTAAGTATCCTATAGAATCTAGTGACACAGCCTCCTTAGTCACCCAGGCTAAGCATTCCAATTGCACTCCCTCTTCCCCATGGGCTGTGTACACCCTCCTGTTGTAGTTGAGCCTTGATTTCTGTTGCCACATCAATGGGAAAGATTTACCACCAATGATCACTGTGGAGGATCAGCTGTGCAGGGACCCACCCCACAGAGCAGGAATAACTTCAGTGGGACTCTGGTGCCCACTGAGTCTGCCCCTTGAGTATATCACCATGGAGGTGCTTTGGTGGCGGTTCAGCATGTTCTGATGTTATCTACTGGGTGCGCTGGCTCTGGGCCTCCCAGGAGGTGCAGGCCAAGGTCAGCTGTTGCCTGTGTTCTGCCCAGGGAGACCCAGCTTGAGACTACAAAGCTATCTGCAGCTGACTGCTACTTGTGTCAAGTTTGGAGGTGCCCAGGAGAGACCAAGCTGAGAACCATGGCTAGCTGCTGCTAGTGTCAGGCCTGGGGCCACTTAGTGAGAGGTATGGGGCATGCTGAGGCCAAATGCTACTTGTTAGTATCTAAAGATTTTTTAATTTTGACAATGTAAAAGATAATTCTATGTATAAGTACAGAAAACAGAGGTTCAGAAGTGTTTAGAATAATAAATATCCTGGTAATCAGGCATGGGAGAAATTACTACAGTTAAAACCAAGAATGAAGAACAGGGCCAATGGTAGTCACTGTAACTCACAAGACCTATACTATTATGAATATTATTTTGTCTACAAAAGTTTCCCAAAGATGTTTCCCTTCAGTGTTTTGTTTATCAATAATTATCTGTTATTACTTGAATTTATAAAACCCAGGACTATTGTGAAAAGTAGGCAATTTTCCCACCAATTACAGCTTTGTGTGAAAATGGTGACTGGGAGATAGTAATCGCATTGGATTAGAACTACCTTTGTGAAAGCCTCACTCTGGGGCTCCTTCTATAGTTCAGATAATGTATCCTAGTTATTCGGGGTCTGAGGCTTATCAAAAGAGACGAAATTAATCATGCTGGGTTGTGTGGTATGTTTTGGAGAACGGACATGACTCCACTAAAATGAAAAAGGCAAAATAATTTTCTGTGGGCTTTTGAATCCTAAGATTACCCTCCTGTTTCCCCCTATAGTCCACCTCCAGATTAAAGCCTGGAGCAATCACCAGATTTTAAAGTGAGTGGGGAGGAGGGGGGAGGCAGTCTGCACCTGGAAACCATTTTCTTGATTTGTGCTCACTGGAGTCCTGGAGATTTAGCAGCAAGTGTGCCTCTCTGGGATTTCTTTGAAATCTGGGCAGGATGATTTGTCTGAAGGGAGGGACTATGGGGATATAGGGTGGGGAAAAATTCATTCCTGGTTGCCACATTGTTGTTCAGCAATGGAGGAACTTGGCCTGACTTGGGTTGGAGTTGAAAGGAAATCAATAAGACAGCCTAAGCATGCAGGAATTTGCTGCCCTGAACTTGCCAAATTTTCAGTAACTGGGTATTGTATTCGCTGTAGGGGGTTGCCAACATCAAGGCTCACACAATTCTATGCTGGAGATCTTTCCAATAGCTGTGCAAATTACAGTGTGTTTTCTTTTGTTTTAGCACATTCCAAGGATGACAAATCATTATCTCTTTGCTTACATTACCTGAAAATGCACAGTAATAAATTTGCTTGTGAAGTTCCATTTGTTGTGCCATCAAGCATTCGCATACTTGGAAGGCAGCTTTTTTCTATTTGTGCAAACTAAATAGTGAGCCCCAAAATGTGAAATTTTGTACAAGAAAGTGATATTTTAATTTACATCAACATTTTTCATACAACTTTACATAATATTCATCATTAAACAGTTTGCACCTCTGTGTTCCTGTCCTCATACTGTGCAAAGCTATAAGCTAACTTTTGAAAGGATAAGAATAATAACTTTTGGAGGGTGCTTACTATGTGCTAAGCACTTTATACACATATCTAATCCTCACAATAAGACTGCTCAGTAGGTCAGGTGGTAACATCTCTAATTTAAGGAGGAGAAAGTCATGCTAGGAGAAGCTAACTGACTTCTTCAAGGCTACACAGCTAGAAAACGTTTGCTCCCAAATTTGTGCTGTGGGCATGGACACATCAGAGTGCTGGCTCTTCAGAGCAAGTATTTCAATTATGCATCATTTTACAAATCTCTTCTTCTCTTTAATAAAGCAAGTTTGGACCTAAATATTTTTTATTGTTCCCATACAAAAGAGGGAATGTGGCCTGATGTTTAGACCCAGAAGACCTGGTTTGAATTTTTTTCCACCACTATGACTTTGCAACCATTGGCAAAACCCTTAATTTACATGACACTGAATTTCTCCATCTATAATAAGCATGCCTATGCTATAAGGTTATTGCTTGAATTAAAATACATTTAGAAAAATTTAGTTTCTCTATCAATGTTAATTAGTACTTTTATAAATTATACCCAAAGAAACATAATAAATAGTAAATATAAGTCAAGACTTTTTGACCATGTCTTCCCATATGTTCCCACATGAACAGACCTCTACATAGCTTGTCTATTTTTATTCCCTTTTCCCTCAAATCTTCATGACTAAATATCTGCTATGTGGCAAAAATACCAATTCATTCTTATGCTGATATAATCACTAGCAGGTCTATATTTTTCTTTTTTTTATTTGGCTTTTATTCTTTCTTTTTTTATTTACAGGGATAGACAAAAGTAGGTTTATAGTTCTGAGTATGCAAAACAGTTTATTCTTGTATTATTTTTTACTAATTATTGTAGTATTTATTTGTATTACAACTGTAAACCTACTTTCACCCACACTGTATAATATTTATTGAGCAGCCACCATGTGCTAAACTTTGTGCCAGCCACTGGGAATATAGGCATAAAAGGCCCAGTTTTGGTCCTCAAGAAGTTCACCCCTGGTGGGGACAGCTAAAAGGCAACTGTTCCTATCACACAGAGTTACACACTGTGATGGGGTCTGAAAGTGCACTGCATCAGTTCTAAACACAGACTGGCTGGCTCTGAAGAACTGATACTTGAAATGAGATTTGATGGATGAGTGAAAGTAAGTCAGGCAAAGAAGGTGAAGGAGAGGCAGAGGGCATCGCAGAGGGAGGGAGTGGTGTGTGCAAAGGTGCAGCACCATTAAAATTCAGGACACTCTCCATTAACTGCAAGTAGTGTGGGCTGGCGCAAGCACACAGGGCAAAGGCAAGGAACAGGCGGTCTGAGGAGGTAAGCCCCAAGGACCAAAATTATGACCTGTGAATTCAGATGTTGGTAAAAGTCCACAGATGATACCATTGCACTTAAAATAGAATATGCTCTGAAGAAGATAGGTAAGAGTAGATTCACAAATGGCTAGGGTTTTCTGAGTATTCTACTCGGGGAGACATCCTAATTTGGCGAGTTGACTTGTAGTACACCCATTGACCTTGCCATCAGTTGAAGAGCAGTTAAATGTCATCAGCTTTACAAAAAAAGACCTGCAGAGTTCAGGGGAAAAAATGAAGAGTAAAAACCATTGGACATAGTGAGTTTTATACATGTTGATTTAAAATGTGAGAGTAATTTTTTCTTCCCAAATGGACAAAATTATAGATTAGGCTAGCTGACAGGAGGAAGCTTTGCTAAAAATCCATGCAATTTTTATGAGATAAGCCCTTCTAAGTTGGATGATGTGGTCATGGTTTACCTACATTATGAAATAAATACTACAGAAGGTGGGCAAGGGAGAACAGTGACAAGAAATTGTCTTTGTCAAAACATTTATATTCTATTGTAGCTGTCAAGTTGAAACACGTGATCCCTCAAAGCATGGGTTTACAGAACTCCCAGCCAAAGGTACATGAGATCTTGCTTTACCTAGAGGAAATGTTCATTGTGAAAAATCTTTCTGGTAAATGTATTGCAATTAAAAGAGACATTCTTCTGAAATTTTCCCTTAGGGAGCAAGGTTCCCAGACTAAGCCTAAGCTTGCTCACTTCAGATGTGCCTTTACATCTACTGGGTTCCCTTCCACTAGGAGACTATTTGTATTGAGAAATGGACAGCCTCTGAAAAAGAATGAATCCAAAGGAGGCATATAAGTCACAGTCTGCAGGGGTTAGGGCAAAGTAGAAGGGTACTTCTCACACAGATGGTCTTTCAATACAGACCCCATGTCCTGTGAAAACAGGATTGAGGTGAGGATGGGGTCACTAAAAGTAAAAAATTGAAAGAACTATTTGTATAACCATCAGCTGGGGGCTTTGGGAACACAAGGTGGCACTGATTTGCCACTTTAATAGCCAAATAAGCTGACATTTACAGTGCTCACCATGTGTCATTGTAAGTATTCCAAGTATATTTAAATTGCTCAGTCCTCTCATCAACCCTATGAGATAGGTCAAATTGTTTTTATTCACAATGTTTAAAGGAAATTGCGACATAGAGAGGTTGAGAAACTTGTCCAAGGTCACACAGCAAGTAATAGGAAAACAGATTTGTACCTAGTCACTCAGCCTCTAAAGCCCAAACTGTTCACCATGGTGCAACTTAAAGGTAATAGGGAGAGGGGAGCTCATTTGATGAGACATCCTTCAAAGGCCCCAGTCATCATTAACAGCATTTGCACTTTTGCATCTCACGTACGCTTTAGCACAAGGAGGGGTTTTGTAAGGAAGGACACCAGACAGCATGACCTCAGTAGGCATCGGTTTGAGCCAGTGGGGGCAACATTGGAGTGGGAGGGTGGAGGAACTTGGGGGAGTTAAGGGTTCATCACAAACAATAACAATGGGCCCTGGAGGAGGAAAGGAGGGAAATCAAGCAAGTCACATGGTAATTGAGAGTAATATTCATGAGCCCACATGAGAACATCCCTCCCTGCACTCCCTGAGTGATGGGAGAGACAGCAAGGTGTGTGGGCAGTCTCCCCAAGGAGAAGGGACAAGAGTCAGAGGAATACTGTTCATGAGAATAGTATGACCCAATTTTGGGTGTGGCCAGAGAAAAATAGAACCCATTTGTAATTATTAACTATAACTAATATAAATATTTGAAAAGTCCCAAATGATCTCTTATAGCTCATTTTAACTGTAAAATAAAGGCAAGAAGAGCACTGAAGTTACAAGACAATCCAACAATCTTACCAGTGGAAGTAGCAAAGGATTAGATTTTAAGACATTTAATTAAACCACTGTCCAGTGGAGTGAGAAGCTTTCACAGGTACCAGACTTCTTTATATCCCAGCTTCCTTGTTGATAAATAGCATCACAGCAGTCATTCTCTAACTTGTAAAGATTAATGTGAAGACAACCACCTTGGGAATAAGAGAACAGTGATATCCCAGACAATGACTAAGACCTATATATGAACTTTCATTTTCTTTTCTTTTTTTTCCTTGAAAATAGATTTAATTTTATTCAAATTAGAAATATTCTGTGTCTACCTGCAAAATCACCTCCAAACACAGTTATCCTCTTGACAAGTGAAAAAATTTTCTGGGGAAAATTTTTAAAAGATGGTAAAAGAGAACTTCACATTTTCTATCAAAAAGTACGTTGAACTTTCATTTTCAACCATGGACGGAGCCTATCTTCCTTTCAGCATTACTTTGCGATTCTACTGTGACTAAGAAGGCCACATGCTAAACTAAAAGTTCCACTGTAAGTAATGATTTAAATGTTATGTACAAATGAGGTAGATGATTCCATTTCAACTAAATGGAATATAATGGTGCATGATGCTGTAGAACTGGCCTAATAACGCAAATCAAGCTTGGAAAATCATCCCAGACATAATAGTAGAATTTTAAAGTAAAACTCTAATTTTTTTAAAAATGAAAATAATTTTAACCCATCCTAAGTGATATTTTTCATAAAACAAAATATTGTAGAAAACAATAGGATGGCACATGGTATATGTGAAATCATAAATTTATGAAGCCATTTTTTCCAGAAGAAAAAAAATAACTGTAAAAGGTTTTAAGAATTCTGTTCATTCAGGATTCTATGATAGCTACCCTTTTAAAGTCCTACTTAACGATGTGTCTGGGCATCAGAGACTTTATGTCTTGTATAAATCAGTTTCAGGAAACATTCTAACACTGCACTATTACTTACATTTTTCTACCAGCTTAAGAACTTCCTAGTTTGGTATCACTAACATCTTCTGTGCAGTGATTATATTATTATAATAATGACCAAACCTCCTTTTCTTTTTAAAAAATTCCCCATCACGAAACTTGCATTGCAACTTAGCATTATAACTTGTTATGCAGAGATGTAAAATATATCTCCATGAGTCAAGAGTAGCATCATAAATACTCTATTATGGGACACTAATGAAAGGGATTGTGCCAAGGTACCGATTGCCCTAGCTTAGCAGCGGGTGCATAAAAGAGTAATAAATCAGTGGCTGTTCACAGCTGATTTTCAGTACTTAACATATAAAATATGGTCTGTGTCAGATATATAGCTGCAGACTCTCCTAATCCACTGGCAAACTGATACACATAACAAAAAACCAGTATATTAACATCAGACTGTGCCCAGTTGCCTTTATGTTCCCTGACCATTCTATGTGCAGAGACAATCGCTGACACCAGAAAGCCACATCTGTCAGCTGAGTAATGTCCTTCACCATCTGGCCCCTGGAAAGTATACTGCAAGTGAACTTTTAACAGGTTTTGGTGGAGATGGCAACAAAGTATTCAAAATAATGTTGGTGATGGCTATTTCCCTAAATACCCATTTGTCATTCTAATTACTGACTCTTCCTTTAGTTCAATGATAGGTTAGGTAATGCAGAGTCCTGAGGATCAATAGATACATGGTTAGAGCTATGTTGGTTCCCTCTGGACTCCTTATTGAATATTTATTTCATATTCAGCCCCCATTTCATACAAATCACAGCCAAAACAGTCTTTTATCGCCTGGCATATCATGGAAAGAGAGTCTCTTTGGGAATCTAAAGACTAAGATTCAGTGGGAAAATTTAGCCTCCAGCTGTTTTTAAATAAATACTTCACCCAAACTATTTGTATAATGAAACTATATCATCCATAAGAGATTTAGGAAGTTGTGTCAAATGAAGCTAAACTACAGTTTAAGGGTATGTTTTAAGGGGTAGACAAGTGAATCTTAATCCACATGGGTTTATGTTTCATGTTTTCAGGGAGGGACCTCTTCACTCAGTTTTAGAATGGACAACACTCACTGGAAAGCAACAGCTGTTTGCTCTTGAGTGCGCACCAATGTTCATGACTTATCTGAGGAAGCTTTTTGAATTCCTGGTGCCTTTTTCATTCTTTAATCTTGCAGTTCACATGTTTGGTTAATAAGTCAGTAGATGACTGGAACTTGGGGATATCCATTAGTACAATAAAAAGAGCCATCAGGAATTACCCTGAACTTCTCTCCTTGAAACTGAGCTGTTTACTTACTTTGAACATAGATTCACATCATCACGGACTCAACTATGCCCTTCCAGGAAAAGGCAGCTCTGCACGCATAAATTCTACTATGCATTTTCTTGCACTGGTGCTAGACTCCAGAATCATTGAGATGTTACTCCCTTTCTTCCTTTTTGGAGACTGTCAAATGGAATTGTTTCAATGACTTTAAGAAAGGTAGTCAGAAATGTTCACTGTGAGTTTTTTGCAAATCACAATGTAATGTCTTCTGGGCTCTTTGGATCCTATTCTTAGTTTTTTAACATGGTCTCTTGATAAACAGGAAATTTCTTGTCAGATTGGAAAAAACTAGATTAAAATCAAAGAATAGCAGAGTTTTAAATCTTAATGAATAACATAATGAATGTTTCTTTGTCCAGTAAACATTTTAATTAATTGCTTTTATTCTTATTTTCTAAGAACCTCTGGTATTTCCAACTTCCTAAGTGGTTTGGGACCATGTTCCCCCAACTTCATAGCTGTCATCATCAAACTCCATTGAGTACTATTGTGTACAAGGCACCATAATTACTTGAATTCTGGAACTAATCAAGCACCACTTTATGGAACTGAGTAACCATACCTAATTTGTACAAAGACTTCTTCTGCATTCCCAAGCTGAACCACCTGCTCTTAGCTGCTGAAAGGTCTTAGAGAATCTTTGCTGAAAGGTCTTAGAGACTCCTTAATTTCTGGGTACAGGGATGACTAGGGACAACTGACTTTTAAAAACAAATTATTGATGCCATGTTATCAACTGCATTTGACACCACAGCTAGCAATTTTAGTGGGCCATGCCTGGGAAGAATTTGGAGCAAGTGTCAAATATGAAGAACAAAAAAAGGAAATACAACTTTTTCTGATCTTTTCAATCTCCTTATGACTGTAATTCATTTAAAGGCATTCCTTAGTACTCTGAGCCCCCAATACACATACTACAGGTGGGTTTTAGGTCTGGAACTGTTGTCATGATTTCACAGTCAGAACAGGCTAATTTAAACTGTCATTAAAAAATAAACCAAAAGTTTCAGTGACTTTGCACAACCAGGTTTATTTGTTGCCTGGGGGAATTGTAATGTAGACAGGTGACTTTCTAAGGAAGCGGTCCTCCATGCAGTGACTCAGTGACCCAGGCTGCTTTGATCTGCAAAACTGCCCCATTGACATGCAATTTGAAGATCACCTCAGTAGAGGAAGAGGGAGATCACCAGTTCTTATATTATTTGGCCCAGAAGTGACAATGATCTTACAACCCATTGGTCAGAAATAGCCACTGTAGCCTAACTGCAAAGAGTCTATGAAATACAGAGGAGCAGCACATGGATATTTGGTGAACAATAAATATCTTTTCCACAGTGATCTAAAGCATAGGCTAGTGGTATGTAATGTTGGTAAGAGGTCAGCATTAACATTAATCTTACTTTAGAAATGATAAAAAATTAAACACAGAAAGGTAGGTAACTTTTCCAATGTCACAAAGTGGTTCAGTCAGTGATTAAACCCAGGTAATCCTGCTCTACAGCCCACACTCCTGACCCTGAAAGTGTGTCATTTACACAGTGTCACTATTAATTCTCTGTGGCTTTGGCAAATCATTTTATTTTTCTTAGTTTTCCCATTTGCAAAATTAAGATAAGGATATCTATCCATTGGAACTTTTTGATCACAAATAAAATACATATTGTGCAGATATATATATTTTTTTACCATTTTTGAAGTACCACTAGATGCCAGGGATGTTATATTTTTATCTACTGTACTCTACATAATACTTCAATAATGATGATGATGAAGATGATGATGATGACAAGTAGGATGATATCTGACATTTATTGAAGACAATATCATGCTCTATACTATCAACTAAATGTAAGCTATTCCACTTAATCCTCATTATACTAATATGCTCAATTTAATAATATTCAGAAGAAAAATTGGAAAAGCTCAGGGGGATTAGGAATAGTTGGGTAACACTCAGCCACTTTAAATAAAGCACAAGATCAGGGCAAGGGCCAAGCATGAAACTGACTTAATCTCAAATCAGTGAAATTGACTATAGGCTCCGTTTTGGTTTTTTTTTTGGTTTGTTTTGTTTTGTTTTGTTTTTTGCCTGGAGACAAATTCTAGGCTGAGATCAAACCTGGGATGGTTGTGGGGGTGGTTGGATGCCCTTGGATGAGGGATAAAGGAGAGGACCAATGAAATCATCATCAGTGACAGGACCAGTTTTGAGAACATTTGTATGCAAGGTAGAGGATTTTTTACTTTATTTTGTCGATAAGGAGGATCTATTAACGTTTTCTGAGCAAAGACATGCCAATAAGAAATTTTAAACTGGTGGCATTGTGCAACTTGGGTGTGAATGGAGGTTAATCAGTGCTGTCTCCACTGGGGTCTCTGCCTATGTGCAGTGCTTTCTCCCACACCCAAAATGAGAGAGCAAAATCCACATGGCGTGGACATATACTTTTAATATAGTCCACAGAATAACCCTAGAGGAAGGTCTACAATGGCTGGGAAGAGTGCAAGGAATAGGATTAAGCTGAAGCTTTCAGACTGGAGAACTTTAAACTCACTAAATTTAAAGGTCAGCCAGTTATAAGAAGCATTTCCCATGGGAAGATTAAATAGATGAAAGGGATTCAAAATTATTATTTTTCAATTTTTAAAATGATGATATCACAAAGGAGCAAACATGGAATAATGAAAATGTTGAAGCTCTGGAATTTGGGTAAAAGAAAATATTTTAAATTAGTATTATAAAGAGAAAATAGTAAAATTAAGATATCATTCCTTAAATTCATGTTTTCAGTTTCATTCTCAGGAACAACCACAAGAGAAAAGTTACAAAGGCATAGCTAATGCATATTTTTGAGGCTTTGCTTTCTCTGTATTCAGGTTGAAAAAAAAATCGAGCTTATTTTACAGTCATCAGAGTTTTCTCAGTCCTTATTGCTCTTTAACCCTATAGCAAATTCTCCCTGGATAGCCTAATATTCTCTACCATTTAAAATCAAATTCCTACATTGCTTTTATTTAAAAAGGTCACATAGCCATAGATATAATCTCCTGATTAAAAAACCTTCAGCTTCTGTGTTAAAAGTATACTGCTTTTATCTTCTAATGGGATGAGTTTAGATGGTCCCAAGCAATATTTTTAAACTGTCGCTTAATCCTTTAGAGCTAATAAGCTGTTCTACAAGATCATGGTTATTATCCATAAGGTTGTGTAATTTATCTTAGCAATTATTTTTCACTATAGTTGATGTCAACAAAATGCAGGAATCTTTAATATTCATAAAAATTAATTTCAATCTTTAAAATAGCAATTTATTATAGAATGCAAAATAAAGTTTAAAACATACATTTCCAGTTTGCCCTTAAATAAAGAAAAAATACATTTCTGAAAAGTCAATGTCCACTTATCCTGTTTGTTTTAACTAGTCAGATTTTATTGCTTTTGATCAAAGGTCATCACCTGGTGTTTGGTGTAAGGAGCTGAGTATAATGTGATATTTAGAAGAATCAGAACAGCGATTTTTCAAAGCATGAATATATGTAACACATCAGAGATAACCAAATAGCAATCATCGCAACACTGTACTAAGTTTAATAACTTAAGTTGAGCTCTGATTTTTAAACTGCAGATAAAAAAATGGTAAATGTTAAATATTACATACATATCTGTACTAAAGAGTGAGGAGCATCTTTTCCAGAATGCTATTTAAATTTACTAGGTGTTACCCCAGGTGCTATTGGATCCAGAAACAGTAGGATAAAACTGAAATGAAAGGCATGTCGCTCAAATATTTGTAAAATGCTCAGCTGGTCTGGAGAGCCTGCCTTGAATTGTAGCTAACAGTCTAACAAATCTCTAAAGAACTATTTGAGCTTGGGAAGCTATGATTTCCAAGAAGCTTGGTTCCTCTGATCACTTCAAAATATTTCCAACAAGCTAAGAAAAACAAGGTTTTTTTCACCCAACCTATTATGTAGAACATTTTGGTTGACTTTCCCGATGTGAAGATTAATGTCTATGTATCATAACAAACAAACAAAAGACCTATTTGGCTTCAGGAGTCAAAGACAATTGACTTGACACAGGTATGGTCATACTGTCCCCCATTTGTTCTTCTCTTCCTTTGCTTCAGATATGCAAAGTAACAGAGATTCTTGCCAGAGCAAAAGCAGCCTCTTAATCTTTGTCCCCAATGCTGAGACTGAGGTATTTAGCTTTAGGTTCACCCAGGATAACTTCATGCCAGAGAATATGAACACAGAGATGTTTCCAATTGGCTTTCTCATCACTGCAGACTTAGCAATACAACTCTACACCCTGGGTATCCTTTGCCTTCGCTTCCTTTATCTTCCCCAAATCTGTAGGGCAAAATATTTAATCCTGCTCTATCATCCCACAATTTTTTCTTCCCAAACTGTAATTATTATCAACAGTAATAATAAACTCAGTCTTTATAGCTTTATGGCTGAACCAGGCAAAGTTTGATAAATAAATGTTGAAGACATCTCAGCGTTTGCCTGAACCTCATGAAATGTAGTTTTCTGACTAAGGAGAGAGCTGTACTTTTCCCTACTCCAGAATAGCAACACCAGAAAGTGGCTGGGAAGTTTCCTGTTCTGCAGTGTGTTTATGTCATCCAACTCCATTGGTTTCATGGCGAATAAAATTTGGAGACGGCACATTTAGATGACATGTACTATCATTAGCAATGTGTGATCACTGAGTGTGAGGTGCTCAACTCCAGCCCTCTCTGTTATGGGGACCCCAAGAGTTATAGCCATTTGACAGAGGGCACAAACTAGTAATAAATGGGAGGACTCAACCTTGGGCTTTCTCACCCTCAGTACAATAAATTTTTCTCAATTGCCCCTCATCTCTTACTGCACCACTATCATATGAATTGACACTTAATAAAATGGCATTTATATTATTATTATTTGACCTGACACAAGTGACACAGTTATGAATATTTTTATGTAACTTAATAGTCACTTCTCTCCATTGCAGCTAATTAGGGTCTGAGTAGACAGTGCAACTCTGACAATGTCTGCAGGAAATATCATGTAGTTAGCAATCAGGAGAGCATTGCCCCTGGAGACAGCAAGATAGAAGGTACCATAGACCAGCATTCCAATTTGCCTTTCCTCCCATCATTCTCATCTTCCACATAGGGGAAATAGAATGTTAGAAAGCTAACAGTATCTTCCATATTTTGGATAACTGTTGGAGCAGGAAAAAATCCAAAGTTCATGCCTATAGGATTTGAATTGAGTAAGGAAATAGTTATAAAAAGCACACTGAAGAATCTAGAATTTCTCAGTTATTGAACAAACCATTTTGTAGTAGAACGCGTAACTGAAATAGAGGATGCACTAACCTCCTGCTTGCATTTCCTTGCTAACCTTAGCCACATGCAACTCACATATGCGTTTTCCTTTTGATCGTAGAGGATATATGGCACACAACTTTCCATGTATTTAATAATCTCCTTTTGTTGCAAGCAATAGAAGCAAAACACAGCCTCATGCTCCTTAGCCTAAATAGGAGGGAATTTTGTGCACATCACCGCCTGAGAAGGGGCCAGAATTTGACCTCAGGACAACTGAATGCAGAGACTCAACCACTATCCAGATATTTATTTCTCTTTCTCTTCATTTCCTGTCTCCACTGTTCTCTGAATATTAGTTTCATTCTCTGCCACTACCTATGATATGTTCTTTCTCCACACAGCAGGGGACATGTATACCAGCAACTCTGAGGTTGCAGTCTTTTAACCTTGCAAAAGGGAAAGAGAAGAAAACTACCAATTTAACTCAGGTAGATAAATCCTCAGGAAAGATTTTGCTTGTCCTGGCTTGAGTCATATGGCTGCTTTGAACCAGTTACTATAGACAGAGGCTTGAGTATTCTGCTGGTCCTAACTTTGGCTGTGTGTTTATACCTGCTGCCAGGCGTAGAGTTTTTACCAGAATAAATGTAAGTAGAATAGACATGACCACTTTAGGAAACCCCAGCATAGTAACTATCTCAGTTTGCACCTAATAATAGTTAATGGCCAACACTTACTGGATGCTTATCATGTTACTACCAACAGTCTTAATGTTGCTACCAACAGCTTTACACTTATTAACTATTTTAATCCTCACTGCCCACTGAAGTGGGCTCTATTATTACTTCCACATTAGAAGAAATCGAAGCCCACTGTGGTTAAATAATTTGTCCAAGCCACACAGCTAAGTGGCAAAGCCATCGCAGCTTGGTCCAGGGAATGCACTATTAATTTGTACAGTGTATGTTTACGTCCCAGAGGCCTACTGGCAAACTTTTGCTCTCATCTACAGAGATCCTTCCTTCATTATCTTTGGTTCTTAGCAATATTTTCTCATTTAAAGCTGACTCTTTCACTTTAACTCTTTATCCTATCACCTTTTGCTTCTTTGGGAATTTGTCCAGCAATCATCCCCTCTTTACCTGTGTCTCCAAACCCTTACATTTTCTAGATCATCTCCCTCGGTTTTACCCACCTCCATAACCTCTCTACTTTTATCATTTAAGTTTTTAAAGCAATGTATTTTTAGCTAGTGCCTCTACTTCATTACCTCTTTCCCATTCCCTGGAAAGCACCATGTTTGTCACCTGCCCTATCCTCCATCCTCTACACACTATTCCAGTGAGGTGATTTCATCAGTGACTTCACTACTGTTGAGTTCCCAAAGGCTAACTCCAAAGGATTAGCCTGGATTTTACGTCTGCACCACCAAACATTCTTACCCCCTCACTTTGTAAAGCTCAATGCTCCTTACACCCCTAAGAATATTCCCTCTCATTATTTTTTGAATATCCTCCTTTGGCCACTCTTTAAATGATACACTTCTCCAGGGCTGTTGTTTGCTCCTCTGTTTCCTTGCTCTGTGATAGCTCCTTAGGAATTGTCTCACCTATGAATCGAATGCCCATCTCTGTGCTGGTAACTCCCATTTATGGGTCCAGCTTTCAGCTCTTCTCCCTGAATTCTAGATCCATAGATCTGATTTCTCCAAATAGCTTCACTTGGACCCTATCTTATAAGTCATACGGATTCAGTGAGTAGCTTTAAGCAGAATAGAAGTATGATCAGATTTTTATTTTATAAAAGAGAAAATATGTAAGAAGCAACATAAAGTCTGAGTTGAGAATCTTGGTAAGATTGCTTAAGAAGATATGAAATAGTGCCAAGATAAAGAAATATTGAATTAGAACACATTGGATGGAGAAAAAAAGATGTGTGAAATATTTCAACAAACTGGACTACCTTTGGCAATTGATTGACTATAGGTACAAGAGAGCAGTGCTTAGGAGTGAGTTCTGGATTTCTGACTTAAATAACTAAACAGTGATGCCATCCAAGAAGGTTTGAATGCAAGAAGATGATTGAGCTCTGTCAGGGAAAATAATAAATGCAGCACTAAGACTATGAGTCCTTCCTCTGCTCGCTTTCCTGCTCACCATTCAAAACATAGTTATATTTACTTTAGCTTACACTTGGCTCCAGGTTCATCCCTATGGCTTCTGGATAGAGACCACAAAACCCCTTTAACAAAGCTAAAAGGAAAACATTTTTTTTTTTTTATATGTCTTTATTGATTTCAGAGAGAGGAAGGAAGAGGGAGAGAGAGAGAGAAACATCAGTGATGAGAGAGTCATTGATCGGCTGCCTCCTGCATGCCCCCGACTGGGGATCGAGCCCACAACCCCGGGCATGTGCCCTGACTGGGAATCGAACCCAGATCGCCTGGATCCTAGGTCAACGCTCAACCGTTGAGCCATGCCTGGCCAGGCTGAAAGGAAAACATTTTAAGAAAAGCAAAATGAGAAAAAATTAGCTGCTACTCCAGAAGGAATTCTTTAGATTAAAGCAAACTGCCTGGTCCCAGAGCGAATGAATTTTAGCTACTTGCTCATCTGTATCTCTCTGACACAAAAGCTTCTTTTTCGTTTGCCAACACCTTCATCCCCTGCATAGACTTTATCATTAACCTTTGTTCCCTCGCTCACTAAACTCCCTCTTTAGTGCTTGCCTGTTCTTCAAAAAGCAGTTGTTGATACCATTAATCTATCGTGGGCACTGTTAATCACAGGAGTGCTTTATGTTGAGGGTTTTAGTCTTTATTCTTTTTCATCTATTGCTTCCCATGTAGCTGATACTAGATCAGCTCCCAGCCCCAAATTGGGACTTTAAATTTTGCTTTGCACAGATACAAAGAAGTTGGAGTCAAATGTTTCTTGCCTCAGGTTAGTAATCCCTTTATAAATCACATTTGTGCATTGCAACCATGTTCTAGACCTGGCTAATGTTAACACTGTTATCACAACACAAATGCCCTAGAAAATCAGGCATAGCTAGTGCTTCATAGGTATGAGACAGACATTATATAGTGAAATATTGAACAAACTCCCTCTGACTTTACAAAGTATATGATGAGCCATTCTTCGGGTTTTCATTGTGTCACAGGTATGGAACAAAGAAACAGGCCTGGAAACAAGAATGAATCTTTACACAAAAGCAGAGTCCACTAGAATTCCAACAAGAAGAATCATTCCATGCAATTTCCCAGTACCATAGCCCATTGGTTTATATGAGGAAATCATTCTGCTATTCTCAAATGCACATATCTGAGAGCAGGGCACAGTGGGTAAGGAACATGCATTGACCTTCTGAGTTTTCTCATTATAAAGGCAGATTCACCCTCAGGGTTTGGCTGACAGTGACGCTGAAGCTACATTGTGAGATGGAGGTGAGGGAGAGGATTGTCATGACTCAGGACACTAGCAAGCAGGGGAGAACATGATGCCACTAACAATGCTATAAAAGCCCACGATGCATGAGAGTGGGCATTAAATTTCAAACTCTATCTATGCATTTGATTGATAAACCCCTGCCACACCATCTACTAAGTCTGCATTTCATTCTATGGTTTCTCCCCTTTAAGGACATTTTAATATGATATAAGTTTGACAGAAATATTTGGGAGCTGGAAGACTTTGCAGTTGATCTTCACAGGCTTTCAAATCTCCCAAAGAAAAGGAAACATAATTTAACACTTTTCAAAGGAATAAACTACTAAATCATTGTTATAGGTCTTTGGGTGAGATCCTCAGAAAATAAAAAGATTACTTTCCTGAGTAAAATATTTTTAAAATTTCTTGTTTAAAAAGCATATTATATTTTACTTTGCTTGGTGGGCACACAATGCAATAGATAGATGATATATCATAAAGTTGCACACTTGAAACCTATATAATTTTATTCACGAATGTCACCCTAATAAAATGTAATTAAAAGAAAAAATAAAAAGTGCTTTATGAATGAATTCTATTTAATGTTTATTTTAAAATAAGAGCAAATGATCACTAGTTTCTCAGTTTTGAAGGGAAGACAATGCAGATCTACAGGGTGTAAATAGGAGCTCAAGCATGGCCTCCTTCCTGTTCTTATCGCTACTCTTAGCACATTTGAAAAGTCACTTCACCTGCTTCAAAATCACAGCTCATTTATTAAAAATCTCTATTGAGACCACACCCATAGAAAGTGTTAGTTGGAATCCCACAGCTCCTGAGCATGCCTCCAAGAATGTTTTAAAGATTTATAATGCCCTGAGAGATTGAGGTTTATATATGAAATCTTAATTCCTGCTCTGAGCCTTACAGATTTTATCCAAGAACTAATAGTGTGAGTGTAAACATACCCTAAAGGGTCAGACTTGCTAATGCACGTTTAATTTTTTCCACGGATGACCATCTCCCTTGAGAAAACTACCCAATCATAAAAGTAACAAAGATTTGCAGCAAGGGTCTGACACTGAATATAGAATAAGTGGAGAATGAGAGAGCTAGGTTTTGATCAAAGTCCTTCACAAAATCCCTTTACCGCTGGGATTTTGGTTAACTAAAGCTCATCACTTCTAATCTGGAGAAAGTCAGGAGGCCCTGAGGCCCAAATAGGAGAAAGTTATGTGGCTGACACTGAATGCATCTCTAAAAGGAGGAATGTCATTACTTAGGAGATAAATTCTCTGAGATGTTGGTGCTCACCAAAGTTCTGATGTCTTAGAAAGAAACCATCATTATTGTTTATATTCTCTGAAGGTGCCCTGTCTTCACTACTAGGCTTAATGTAAAAGAAAACATAAACTCTTTTAGCAGCATAATTCACAGTTCTACACTGTATGCTTTTTATTGCAGGGAAATGGCAATGCACAAGAGTTTTGTAATATGGTCTCTAACAGCATTCACTCATTTATTTGGACTGTAATAAATAGTTATCCTGAGTAAAAATCTCACTAGGGTATCAAAGCTTATTGGAAATTATGACAAGTGAGCAAGGCTGAATTGTTGTTGGTAAGTAAAGTAGTTTTGCCTTAAGACAGGGTTCTAAGTTAACCTCATCAGCATTTTCAACTTTCAGTTTTGTGTGTGTTTTTTCTGTCTGCAGATACTGGTGAAGGATAGAAATCCTTCCATTTAATGAAGCTAGTTAACTTTTAGAAAGACATTATTGCCATAATCACAAACTTGGATTTACATGGATGAGCGATTCTCTGCCCAGAGTTTCATAAATGAAATCCCCAGGGTGTGTCTTTTATTCATGACACCCCCACCCCCAGTGCCTGAAAGGACTGAATTGCTACACTCGTCCTTCCTTGACCCTCAGTTCACATTAGGGTGGAGGCTAACAGGATGTGTGCCAGTTATCCCGACGTTTATTCCTACTGAGCTTTCAGTTAACACACAATTCTGGTATTCATGGCACACCTAACTGCTGACCTGATAATCAATGTATAATAAATAGCCCATGTTCAGAATAATTGTATAGCACAAAGTACAAACTATTTCACTTGAAAGTAGATTTATTTTCCCAAGGCAAATGACTGGTATGTCAGGAGCTTGCTCTTGTCCAGTGTGTAAGCAAGTTCTTTGGTTCTTTAGCATAGTCTAAACATGCCTTCACCATTCACTTATTTAATAGTTACCTCTCCAAAGTCAAGTTAGTTAATTACTATATTAACTAATTAATTCATTAAAATAATTAATTGCCTTAAGCGATTATAGCAATTGTTTAATTATAAATGAAAATTTATATGGGCATATTTAGAATCCTGTCTAACTAGAAATAAAATTACCCTCTATGATGATTAAATTTATAGGTTAAGTTTACTGGATCTCAGGATGCCCAAATAGCTGGTTAAACATTGTTTTTGGGTGCATCTGTGAGGGTGTCTATGGAGGAGATTAGCATTTGAGTCAGTGGACTGAGTAAGGTAGGTGGCACTCCCCACTGTGGGTGGGCATCACCCAATCTGTGGAGGGCCTGACTGGAACAAAAAGGCAGAGGAAGGGTGAATTTGAGGATCTCTGCCTGATTGCTTGAGAGGATGCTCCTGGTTCTCAGGCCTTTAGATTTAGACTAGAATCTATACCATTGCCTCTTGGCTCTCAGGTCTTCAAAATACACACAGGAAGGCTTTCTTGGGTTTCCCATTTGCAGACTGATGGCAGACAGTGGGACTTCTCAGCCTCCATAATCACATGAGCCGCTACAATAGTCCTCCCTTACCCACAGTTTTGCTTTCCACTGTTTCAGTTACCCACTGTCAACTCTAGTTCAAAACAATTGAATACAAAATTCCAGAAGTAACAATGTGTAAGTTTTAAATTTTATGCCATTCTTAGTTGTGTGATGAACTCTCCGACTGGCCCACTGTGGTCCCACTTGGGATGTGACTCATCCCTTTGTCCAGTGTCTCCACACTGTATCCACTCACACTCCATCCTCACGAACTCCTCACACACCCCTGTTAGTCATTTAGTAGCCATCTCGGTTATCACATCAACTGCTGTGGTATCACAGTGTTTATGTTCAAGTAACCCTTATTTTACTGAACAATGTCCCATTCACATAACTTTTATTACAGTATATTTTTATAATTGTTCTATATTATGTTATTTTTATTAATCTCTTACTGTGCCTAATTCATGAATTAAACTTTATCATAGGTATATACGTATAGAAAAAAGCACAGTATATATAGGGTTTGGTACTATCTGCGGTTTTAGGCATTCACAGGGAGTCTTGGCATGTATTCCCTGCAGATAAGGGGACACTTCTGTACCTTGTAATAAATTTTTATTGGTTCTGTTTCTCTGAAGAACCCTGACTAATGTGCTCTCTATTTGGAAACCTACTTTCCCTCCACATCTATAGAGGTTATCAGTGGGATCATGAAGGGTGCACCACTGAAACACAGCACATTCCTGTCCCAACCAGTCACCTCCCCTCTGCCAAGTGCCCTCAGACCAAAGGGCAAACTCATGGGCAATTACACTGTTCTACTGTACCCTGCTTAGTAGATTCTTAGGTAACCTCACAGGAGAGTTACCTAAGTTCATGGCTTCAGGAATTTTGTACTATTTATTCATTTACTCACTAGTTCACTGTCAATAGATCTTCTTCTGTTTTAAATTAGTGTATCTAATGTCTTCTGCATCTTACCAGCTATTAATTTTGTGCAAGAAAAGACTAATTTTCAGTCCCCCATAAACTAGCCAATCATCTAACAGTCAAGGCAATCTCTGGTTCTCTGAGATGCAAAGCAGATTTCAAATGACAAATTTCATTTGGTTCAAGAGAACTGAAACAGACTGGTGCATTTATTCCCCAGAGTTCCCTTTGTTTCTGTCAAAAGTAATACATTTTTAATATACAATTAAATATTATGAAAATACATAAGTATATATTTCTGAACTTTCCTACTGCTAAGTGAATCCTAAGTTTATTTCACTGAATATAATTATAATATTAAAGGAAGAGACTATTGAAAATTACTAAGTGATCTGCTCTCAGTGATATGTCACACATTTACATTTTAATTATTTATATAACTAGCATTAAAAACTAAAACAAATAGAAAAGAATAACTAATCTAAGTTCTAAACAAAATTGAGGCTCTTCAATTTGCATATGGATTTGGGCAATTCCTCATCTAAATCAATTCTCTCCTTGGCTCACAGGAATGAGCAGTTGAATACTGCCTAAGAATTTACCCACAAACTGGGGAGATGAATGTACCTCATCTCTGATTAAATCAGAGTTCTTCAGAGATCTATACTCATGTATGTTCATGCAAAGCAGCTCTTTTTGGGTCAATGATTAGTTTTGGTCTTTTGTATTACTACTCTCAGCTCCCTGTAGAAGAATGTCAGAGGGTCAATGGCTACAAATTAAAAGTGAGGAAACAAGGTTTCTCCTATAAAAAGGAGGAAACGGTCTTCTCCAAATTCAAAAGCTTCTTAGTTTGTTTCCAAAGATGGAGAAGATATTGAGTGAAGGCAAAATAGTTACTCTAAAATAGTTATTTGGGGGCCTAAATGAGAATAAAAAATATGCGTGGTATTAAAAGTCTGTTGTCATTGTTTAAATACCTCATTTGTCCCAAAGAAACTTTCAGGAACACAGTCAAAAACTATAGCATAAAATGAAAATCAGGACAAAGTTGGACTAATAAGAGATGCTGACAGATACAGTAATCATGTAAAATAGGGAGTTTCATATTTTGAAGATGTGCAGAACAGACAAAAATATAAGTACTTGGATCTGTCATTTAAATAAAAATTCCAACTGCCAAATATATTCTTGCCTTCTTTTCAGAGGACTCTTTGTTTAATCTCTCTGGAATATTTGTTTTATTTTTTAAGTCTCCTACCTCAGTTGCTAATGGACAAAGTTTCCCTTTGTCTTTAGCTTGATATTTTCTTTCTTAAAGACAAACAATGATATTTCTTTTTATTTCTGCTGGGGATGATTTGTGCCTTGTTATTTGAAATCCATGACTATGACTAAGCAGAGAGAGGCAATATGGTTATTGCAAAGAGATTAACAAAAACATGTCAAAGGAAAATGTAAAAAATTAAAATACTTTAAGCTATTAGAAGCTTACACAAAAATGGTACCAAATAGAGAAATCAAACACAGTGAAATTGCTTAGTAATCACCCATTCAACCCTTCATTATTTATCTTCAAACACATGGTGCATATTAATATACAAAATTCTTATGAGAGTTTAATGGAGAAAGTCAGCAAATATGATTATATCTGTGTGTGTGTACAAACATACATATAGTAGACGAGAGAGAAAGGCAAATTATTAGTAGGAAAGGAGGGAGGTTGCAGGCAAACTTAAAAGTTAAATTTTAATGATGTAAATAGTCCTCAGAAATTACTCCAATTATATTGGATCATATATTTTTATTTAATTAAAATATTTAAATGGCTTCAGGAATTAAAAAATATATTTTTTAAACCAGAGATCAAATTTATAGAAGCTATACTCAACGGATTGGATAGGATTGCAAAATTAGCAAATAAAAGTATAAGACACCAGTTTAATTCAAATTTCAGATAAATTACAGATAATTTTCAGTAAAAGCATATTCCAAATATTGCATGGAACATAGTGAGCAGACTGCAAGGCAAGGAAGTGTTTACTTGAAACAAGAATCAAGTGTTTACCTTGGCAGCTAGAATGTGCACTCCACGGCCAATACACAATGACTTATCTCCCTGTCTGCTTATTTCTAACATGAAATTCCCTTATTTTTTATGAATATTTATCAGCATGAGACATACTTATATTTTTACAATTATTTGGTGTTTATTTGAAATTCAGATTTAAGTGGACATATTTTATCTGACAATACTAGAAAATGCTACAATTACTTTTAATAGCAGGGATATTTAACATTGAAAAAAAAAAGCTAATCTTAATTTCATATAATTTGGAGTATTTCACACTGTAAAGAAGAAGTTATTTTAGAAAAAAAGAGGTTTCTCAAATGTAGTTATGATCAATGCTTTGTAGATGCATTTTTTCAATGTGTCTGAGTTATAGTTTTTCTAATCCAAAGTGCCTAATCTCAAGTATGTAAAGTTTGGGTTTTGACTTTGCTTTTTTGAAATTTGGAGATATAGGGAGGATAGCATGCATTAATATCCTTGCAATATCTGTGTTTCCCTCTTCACATTGTTCCACACCATCTCCATTATGCCCTTGCCTACAACAGTCAATCTAATCTCTTTTCTGTCACTTTCTATTTGCTACATCGTACATGGCTTTCCGTTTCAGGCTGGGTCCAGGGCCTTTAGTCCAACTCTCAACTCTTGTTTTTCACAAGTCATGAATTCTTCAGATCAGTGGTGACCAGAAAGCTGACAGAAATGTTTAGTCAGGTGGGCTTCCCTGAGGTATTGATTTGATTGTAGCTCCAATTATTTAATATAACTAATATGGTTAGTAAATAGTTCAGTGTCCATAAAGGACCATAAAAACACTCCACTGTCCTTTTACCTGGTAAAAACTATCATCATACCATTTGACCCCACAGGTAAATTCTGGAAACTTTCACTCTAGACATCAACAATAAGAGCTATTGCAATTTAGGGAAGGGAATTCATGGGCATCAAAACTATTCTCATCTCAGCCTAGAGTCACTCTAAGATGATTCCTGAAAGTAAATCTGTGTCAGAGATTCGCTGGTTGGGTGGATAGAAGCTTAATGATTCAAATATCTGTACACAACAGAGTGACCTTGTAGGCCCCTGTGAATAGGACAAAAGGAAAAGTAAACTTTAACTCATCTCAATAGTGAATTTAATACTTTTAATAATAAGATCCTAAATCAAGTATACCTGTGTGAAATTATTTGAATTTATAATAATTTGAATTTTTTTATATATTCTGGAGATTGTCAGGTGTATGTATTGCAAATATTTTCTCCCAGACTGTAGCTTGTCTTTTTAATTTCCTTAATGTGTCTTGATGAGCAGAAATTATAAATTTTTATAAAGTACAATTTGAAAGTTGTTTCCTCTTAAGAGTCCTAAGAATCTTTGTCTACCCAAGGTCATGGATATAATCCCTTATCTTATCTTTTCTTCTAGAAACTATAGTTTTAGCTTTTATGTTCAGTGTTGTAATCATCTTGAGTTAATTGTGCATATCATGTGAGTTAAGGGTTAAATGGATCTTGTTCAGTGTGGTTTGCTTTTTTCCAAAAATTATATCATCTCCAATTTCTGCTTGCTTTTATTTACTTTCCAGTGGCCTTTAAGTAGTAGTTGTTTTTAAATTTTATCTAAAGTCTATAATTATTACCATTAGGAGGATATTTTAGTTCATTCAGGCTGCTATACAAAAATATTATAGACTGGGTGGCTTAAACAACACTATTTCTCATAGTTCTCAAGGATGGGAAGTTCAAGATCAAGGTGCCAGCAGATTCAGTACATGGTGAGGGCCTGCTCCCTGGTTTATACATAGCCATCTTCTGTGCTCTCACATGGCACAATGTTATTTCAATTCAAGCTACTCCTTTATGACCAGAACCCTTTTCAAACACAGTAACCTCCTAATTACAAGGGAGTTTGGTGATAATGCTTAATTCGCTTCTTCTGGTATCTTGCCAGGCAATCTAGTACCAGCCAGACCCCCAATTGGTGGGATCTTGAGAAATACGAAATATTTTAGGTTAGGTGATACAAAAAAATGTGTGCTTTAAATAGAAGCTGAGCACCTGGACAGCATTATGCTAAGTGAAACAAGTCAGTCAGAGACAGACAAGTGCCATATGATTTCACTCATGTGTGGAATCTAATGAACAAAATGAACTAACATTAAAACAGAGACAGACCATAGAGAGCAGGCTGATACCTGTCAGCAGGGGGAATTAGGGGGTTGTGCGGAGGTAGAGGGATTGAGCAAAAACGAAAAAACAACTCATAGACACCAACAACAGTGTGGTGACTGCCAGGGGGAGAGGTTTGGGAGGAGGTGGAGAAGGGGGGGATAGATGGTGATGGATGGAGACTTAACTTGGGGCAGTGAACACACAGTACAGGGTACAGATGATGTACTGTAGAACTGTACACCTGAAACCTGTGTAATTTTGTTAACCAGTGTCATCCTAATAAATTCAATAAAAAATTTAAAAATTAAATTAAAAATAAATAAATAAATAAATAAATAAGCAATACTGCTGTTGAGTTTAGAGAGAGTCGTCTAATACTCTCGTGAAAGTAATTTTGTCATTTATCACAGAGTGTATATCTGTAACAATTTATTTTATTGCTTGGTACTAATTTTTTTAGTTTTCAATAAATCCTTTCAATGGCAGTGAGATAAAAAGTACGTGTTTAATGAAAAACTAAGTAGTCAATTTCCGTTTCTCAGGACAGTTGATAATAAGAAAGTAATTTGTGTGTCTATATTTACTGTTCAACATGAGGGCAATTCTAACAGTAGGAATTGTGAAAACCAAAACAAAAAACACATCTGCCAGAGAACTCCCAGCAACTGGAGGCAGGTCCAAGGTGGTGGCACAGGAGGATGCTGAGCTCACCCCCTCCCAAGGACACCTATATTTAGAGCATTTCCTCCTGAGAGACAACTGAGAGACAACTAGACACCTTCTGCACAACAAACAAGAGAAAGATTGCAGAGGGAAGGCTGGGAACTGTGAGAGTTCTCTGGAAGATGAGGGATGATCCCAGACAGGAGGAACGCTGTGATTGTCTACAGTCCCCTGCACTTGGATGCTGGGCGAGAGTTCCATCCAGGTTCTCTGGCTGACCTGCAAGGATGCTATAGCGCGTCTCCAGCTACCCTCCCAGAACTAGGTCCAGCAAAACAGGAGAGCTCAATAGTGTGCATACAAGGGAGTCCTCCATCTGGAGACTGATCCAACAGGTATGACAGCATTCTGATGTGTGCACCCACTGGGCTGCGTGTACACACAAGGCTCCCCTGCCTGGACAAATAGCTAGCAAAATGCTGAGGTACCCATGTGCAGGGATGCCCCGTCCAGAGAAAGAACAGGGATGGTGGAGTGTTGCTGCATGCATGTGGGGCTGCCCCACCTGCAAAGGGTTCAGAATTAGCAAAATGCAGTGGTGTGTGCACACAGAGCTGTCCCATCTGGAGAAAGAGCAGAGCGAGTGGAGCACTGCAAGGCAGGTAGTAAGGGCAGGTCCACCCAGACCCAGATCAGGCAACAGACAATAAAGCAACAGGAATACCACATACACGAGGTATAGCCCCGCCTGAAGCAGAAGGGAAAGGAAGCAAGTGCATACCAAGCTATCCTGCCCAGAAACCTCTCCTTCTGGCCAGGCGACCCACCAGGCACCGCATGCGCCCACCCTGACTCCAACTGGCCTGCCAAAACCATCCAGCACACAGTCTACGCAGAGGCCACTTTTTCAAGATTATGAGGCAGCTATTTCATCTAACTCATAGAAACAAACACAGAAAGTCATACAAAATGGGAAGACAGAAGACGATGCCCCAAATGAAGGAACAGGAAAAAACCATGGAGAAAAACTAAATGAAACAGAGATAATAAGTAATTTGCCTGATAAAGAATTCAAAGAAATGGTCATAAGAATGCTCAACAATCCAAGAGTGGAATAGAGGGACTCAGAAAGCACTATTACAAAGATTTAGAAAATGAAATAAAGAACCAATCAGCCATGAAAAATGCCACTGCTGAAATGAAGACTGTATTAGAAGGGATTGACAGCAGGTTAGTTAATTCAAAAGAACGGATTAGAGACCTGGAAGAAAGAATAGTGGAAATCACCCAATCAAAATAGCAAAATTAAAAAAGAATTTTTTAAAATGAAGAAAGTATAGGGGACTGCTGGGAAAACATTGAGCGCTCTGGCATTCACATATAGATATTCCAGGAGAAGAGAGAGAGAAAGGGGCAGAAAGTATATTTGAAAAAATAGTGAGGGGTGGAGGTGGGTGGGTGAAAAAGGTGAAGGGGGATATAGTAAATAATACTGTGATAAGTTTGCATGGTGATTATTGATTACTAGAATTAGTGTGCTGATCACACTGTAAGAGATATAAATGTGGAATCACTACACTGTACAACTTAAAGTAATATAATACTGTATACCAACTGTACTTAAGTTTTAAAAAAAAACACTGAAACTGAACAAAAAAATAAAAAGGAAATTAAATCTAGAAAAAGAGACTGGAGGAAGAAAGAAGCAGATTTTTAAAGACTTCCCAAATGAGTGACCTTAGAGGAATTAAGAACGATCTACTTGTCTTTAAAAGACAGTGATGTTTTATTCTATATAATGAAGTCTTTTCAACTACTGAATTTAAATTATAAATATGTCTGTCATCTCACTCAGAGCCTCAGCATTTTGTACTATAATGGGAAATGTATTATTCATGTTTTGATAGTTTATATTTGGGGATTTTAGTAGGTTGATTTGTTGCCCCTATTTTCCACATTGTGTCTGTACCTTTTGCATTGTGATTTTGAGATTCCTCCCATCAAGAGAGGATGCAAATCTTTGTACCTCCTGAATATAGATTGGCCTTGGCTATGACATGCTTTGGCTCATACAGTATGGGGAAAGTGACTGTGGGCCAACCCAAGTATAAGCCTTGAGCACTTCCTCTCTCTGTTGGAACCCTCCCACAGCTGTTAGAGTGGTCTGCTAAAGGATTAGATGCCACGTGGAAAAGTTTAGTTGTTCTAGCTAAGGCCATTTGAAAACAGCTGAGCACAAAAACCTGACCACAGCTGACCACAAATGCTTACGTGAGCTCAGTTCACACACTGACTCGTGTGCAATAATAAATGCTTATTATTATAAGATTATGAGTTTTGGATGATTTGTTAAACAGCAATAACTGATACAGAAACCGAGAATATATGTCATATTATTTATTTGTATTCCCTTATACTCATTAATAAAGACAATATTTATAGAGCTTTAAACTAATGAAACAACAGGATAAAATGAATAAGGGTCCATTGGCCCATTTACAATCCAATCACCTGAGTGGCAGGAGAGGAAGCTGGAGTTGTAATCTGAGCTAGATCCTTCAAAACCTTATGTCTCGTGATGATACAGCTAGGTTTTTTAATTGTGATCCTTTCAAATGTTTTAAAAATACTGTCTATTTTAAAATAATTGTAGGTAGTTGCAAATATAGTACAGAGGCCCCTGAACCCTTCGCTCAGCTTCCTCCAAAGGTCTCATATAACTGCAGCACAATGTCGAAGTCAGAAACTGACAGTGATATAATAGACCACAGTTCTTACTCAGGTTTCCTCAGTTTTTACATGCACTCATTGTGTGTGTGTGTGTGTGTGTGTAGTTTTAAGCAGTTTGATCCCCTGTATAGATTCACGTAACCACCACCACAATCAAGATATGGAACTTCCATCACCGTAAAGAAAATTTCTCACCTTCCCCTTTGCACCCACACACTGCCTCCACCTCTGTCCTCGTGCAGCCACTCATTTGTTCATTCACTTCAGCTTTGTAATTTTGAGAATGATACAGGAATGGTGTCATACAGCATGTAACCTTGTGGGGGTTGCTTTAAAATACGTTGAGCAGCAGAGCAATACAATTGCCTTCCATTTTAGTAAGAGCACCCTGAGGGACTAGGGAGACTGTTTTGGGGGAACAGGACACTGAAGGGAGGTGAGCGGGTAAGATGCCATTTCAGTAATCCCGGTGGAGATGGTGATGGTGATGGTCTGAGATGATAGTGCAGTGGCAGTGTGGACAGAACACAGTATGTGAAAGATATTCAGGAGATTGAATTGACAGAAGTTATATCAGTTGGAGAGTAAGAGGAAAGGATGGAGGAAAGTTGAGAATTCATCTACTCACTCATTCATTTGTTCAAAAATATCTAAGTGCCCGCTGTGTTTTAGGCTGTAGGAGGTACTGGAAATATAGCCATTAACACAAGAGACCTGCCTGTGCCCTCATGGGAATTTATATTTTAGTTGAAGGAGCAAATTACTAAACACACACACACACACACACACACACACACACACACAGAGTGATACCTGTTGGGAAGCAAAGAAAAACTGAGTGAGGCGATTAAGAATGAACAGATTTTATTGCCATTAATTATGATAGGAAACTTCAGAGTAGAGGGCCAAAGGGGATGTTTTAATTAAGGACGTGCTCATTTCAATGTCTGTGCAGGATGTCCTGAAACTAGTTGTTTAACTATCTCAGCTAATTCTTAAGATTTTGTCCAATTGCAAATCAAGTATCTTTGGTATTCAACCTATCATTCTCTATATGAGTACGTATTCCAGGTGTATCTGCTAAGAAGAGTTAGAGGAATTAAAGAACAATACATTAGTTAGCATTCACTGAATGTTCACAAAGTGCCTGGCACTGTTCTAAGCTCCTTACATATATTAGCTCTAAAAAGCAGTGGAAAAAATATCCTCACTGCTCAGGTGAGAATTTATTTATTTATTTTTTTAAATAATCTTTATTGATTTCAGAGAGAGGAAAGGAGAGGGAGAGAGAGACAGAAACATCAATGATGAGAGAGTCATTGATCGGCTGCAGCCCGCAACCCGGGCATGTGCCCTGACCGGGAATCGAACCCCGATCGCCTGGATCCTAGGTCGACACTCAACCACTGAGCCACGCCCGGCCAGGCTCAGGTGAGGATTTAAAAAAATAGAGTGTTATTGTTATTTCCATTATCCAGGTAACAAAATTGAGTTATAGAAAGAATACATGACCACATATCTAGTAAAGGGTGGTGCACTGGTGGCTATTGCCCTAACTACTGCACTGTAACATTTCTACTGAACATATGTACCATTACTAGTACTATATAAGCACATTCTTTTACTCTAATTTTTATTATTCTTGTATTTTGTTGGTTGTACTTATTAACCTATCTAAACTGATTTTGATTAATCTCTGAAGTACCCCCTTAATAGAAGGGAGTCTGCCCAGGTCCTATAAAATAATTACTTTCCTATTAGAGAGGATACTGGTCTCTAAGGTTCTACCAACCTGCCTTGGAATATTTTTGCAAATGACTCAGTATATATAGGCAGCATGATTTTTCCATCAGCTTCAGAACTAGAGTGAAACTCCCAGGAAACAAAATCTACGGCAGCAGTCACTGTCAGGTCCTGGCCCTACACTTGCACAACTCCAAAAGAATGAGTGGCTCCTTAAACTTTGTGGTCTAAGAACCTAGCTTGCCTCCCCCTGGTCCCAGCTATGGTTTCTACCCTTTTTTCCTGGAGCTTAAGTAGCCTCCCATGTGCTTTCATAGCATCTGAAATCACACTGTAACAGCATGTTGCCCTTCTGGTCTGTCATCTTCACAATTACATCTCCAGCATTCCGTGTAAAGTAGGTGTTCAATAAATATTTTCAAAATGAATTAAGAGTTTATTCAGAAACATGCTCTAGGAAACTGGGTACATTAACACAGCAGGACATTTTCTCTACCCTTGGAGCTCAAACCTCAAAGAGAGAAAGACGTGACTCGGATAGTCCCACAGCAGTGAGCTGAGTTCTGGGACAGAGGCTTGGGCAGAAGTCTCTGAGAGTGAGAACAACCACCTGGGAGATGTAGGGTGTGGAGCCATAGCTTCAGCCTCTTCTACACATCCCGTGGGCTTCTTCCCTGCATTCAAGTCTGCAGGGCAGCCCTGTGGATTCTCTGACAGCAAACGGGCAGGGGGTGGGAGAGTCATTGCTAAACATGAGTTAGTTACCTAATGAAGCAGTAGGGGGAGGGGCGCAGAGGAGGAGGAGTTCATTTTCTAACAGATTAAACTTGGCATGCTGTCAGGACACCCAAGTGGACTATTCTCCACATAGCTTAAAATGCTGGGTTTGGGGTTCAAGAGAAAAAAACTATCAGGGATAAAGCTGCAAATTTGATAGCCATAGCATAAAAGCAATAGTTGAAACTTTGGTGAAAAGATCACCTATGTAAAGAAAATAGAGTAAGAGAAGAAATAAGCAAGGGTCAGAAATGTATGTTGTCTATTTATAATTACTTTCCCTCAAAGTAATATCCAGTCTTTCTGTGTAGGAACAGTTTGTCTGCAAAAATGCCAAAGCCCCCTTTTGGTCAAGGCTGTCACAGGCGTGGTAGCTGGCATCTTCACAGGAACACATATGGTGTTGGAACATAAAAACAAGAGGGATATGCCTGGAGCATATTGCTGTCAGAGGTCACATGGCCTTTTTGTTTTTTAATGAAGAAAAAGTGTTTGATGGCTTTACAAAAGCTAAATTTGTGACCAAAGACAATGGTCTTATTCCTGAAAAAATTTGTAAAATTTTAAATGAATAAGACTGCTGTTTCTTGCATTATTAATTGCCTCTCTCTCAAACCCTTGTGATAGCAAAATGTTTTTTTTATGCAATTTTTCCCACAGTATTAAATCTTGATGCAATCAATACTATATATGTTAACTATCTCCAGGCTGTCTGTAGAAAGTTTGAATTATTAGATTCCTCTGAGGTCTAGAGGATTTTTCTTTCTGCTATTACTTACCATTTATCTATCCATCTGTAGAATATAGATGCTTTACAGGAATATTTCTAGGTAAGTAGATAAGTTATGTGGCTGGTGGCAAAGATTGGTTGTTATAGCAAGGCTCCCATATATTATAATTAATAACCCAAACTGTGATAAGAGAGAGAAAAAAGGAGAAAGATTATGTTCTTCTCAGTCCTCACTGGTACCTTCCAGAAAGTGCCAGAGAAGATTCTCTGTGATGGGGCACACTTATATCATGGGCACAGCATCTTGGGAAAGTAAAGGTGCTTACAGATATAAAGTGCTATTGATGAGACGCCTCGATGCAGTAGTTCCCAGAAGCTATGGACAGCCAGATTAATTGTACTACACTTTCGTTTTGACAAATGCTTATTAAGCCATATAGGGAGAAAATGTTCCATTCATTCTCCCGAGCCTTCCTCCTTCCTTTCCCTCTCTGCTTCCACTGCTTTGCTCCACAAAGGCGTAGGAACAGCTGGGACGGGAGCACATGTTAAAAAGGTAATGAAATTGAAAATTGAGGTCAAAGAAATTTTAAATAAAGGTAGAAATTCAACAATTAGCCAAAGGAAGAATACAAATTTCCAGATTGTAAGGGTCAAGCTGGTTGTTGCTGCTGGGCTTCAAAATGGGCCCTGAATTTTCCGGAAGGGGAAGCAAAATGGAAGACATAAATGGCCACATAATTCTTGTTATTTTTTTAAAAAGGAAGTAGTTTCTCAGAGGAAGCAAAGTTATCCTAGCAGTGATTTTTTTTTTTTTTTTAAGGTTTTTCATGGGAATATGAGGCATTTAAATTTTTCATTTAATTTTCACAACAAGGCGAGTATCAGTTTTAATAGCTCTCAGTTGAGGAAACTGGGCACAAACACAGAAAACAGTTTATTCATTTGTACTGGTGCTAAATGACACTGTCAGGATTCAAACCCAGGTCATCTGATTCTTTTTCTGTTTCCATTGCTGCTTTTATAGTTTGTCCTCTCCTGGGCCTCTAGCCCACCCTGCTTCCTTTAAGAGATGCATTCCTGAAAATTCTTTGTGAACTCAATTTATCTATCTACCTATCTAGCAAATATGTGTGTATATATATATCTCTCCCATGTATGTATATTTATCACTCATATACATATATGCACATACGTTCACATTATAGATACATATTGCAAATCAAGTTGTATTTTTCATTGACAAGCTTCATGATTCAGGGATATTTTATCTCAGAACTGGTATTCATTTGGCCATAGCTTTTAACCCTATTATTTTTTAATATTTTTATTGATTTTTTACAGAGAGAGGGAGAGGGAGAAATATCAATGTGAGAGAGAAACATCGATCAGTTGCCTCCTATACTCACCTCAGCTGGGGACTGAACGTGCAACCTGGGTATGTGCCCTGACTGGGAATCAACCAGCAACCTTTTGGTGCACAGGGCAGTACTCAACCAACTGAGCCACACTGGCCAGAGCTTAACCTTATCTTTAACATATAAATCAAAACCAGTAGTTTTCAATATTTTCATTAGCAACAGCACCGTCTTTTCTATGGAAATTCTCCATAGACCCCCATAGACAAGAACAGAATGAAACAGCTATTCTGAAGGAGGCCTGGATTGGACATAGGGAGCAGTGTGCTCTCAGAGGCCATGTGGGGGACCCGTCCCTCAAACACAATTTTAAACAAATGCCTTTAGCATTGACAAATAGCTGCATATTCACTGTCTTATTTAACTATTTAATTTATGGTTTTAAAAAATTCTGTTGGGTAGATTGGTCTGAAACATCCCTCATTTTAAAGGTGAAGAAACTGAGGCTCAAGGTAAGGACATGACGTGATCACTGTTAATCCACTAATGTTCATGTTCTTTTTTAAATTTTTTTTTTTTAATTTTTATTGATTTTAGAGAGAGAAAGGAAGGGGGAGAGAGAGAAAAACACTGATTTGTTGTTCCACTTATTGATGCATGCATTGGTTAATTCTTGTATGTGCCCTGAGCAGGGATCAACCCGCAACCTTGGTGTATGAGGACGACATTCTAACCAACTGAGCTTCCCAACCAGGGCTTGAGTTTGTGTTCTTAATTGCCTGGATTGACTGGGTCTAGAAGATAGGGAAGAACTGGGGCAGTGTGAGAAGCTGAGAGCAAAGAACAAGTTGCTTCCTATCAATGTATCTTGGAACTCCCGTCTCATTTGTCAGATAGCCCTAAAGTAGAGGGTGCGGAGAGCCCACGAACTGATGGTGACATATGCTATGCTTTAACCAAGAGTTAATATTTGTTTTACCATTCTGAAATTATTTTTTCACTACCTCTTTTTATTCATCTTTGGATGAATAAAAAAATCATGGAGGGGGGGGTCTTTTGAGATGAATAGAGGAACCAAAAAGACATGGTGGTAAAGTAGGACTTAGAAAACCCTTCATTCCACTGATTGAAAAGAATGTTATATACTTCTGCTTCCCTGTTTTACCTGGATCTGCCTTTCCCTTTGAAATAAACATTGATGTTTCTTTCTCTCTCTTTTTAATCTCCTAATACAAAAATTCAAACCTGTACATGAGTAGAGAAAATAGTGCAAAAACCCTCATGTACTCATCACTCAACTTTGGTAATTATACACTCATGACCAATTTTGTTTCATCCACCCTGGATTTTTTTGAAGCAAATCTCTGACATAATTTTATTTTATTTGTACATATAACAGGAAAGCCCCTTATAGGAGTAGTGTCATACTTAAAATGGTCATTTTCAAAGTGCATTAAGTTCTACTTTCTCAGTAGAGAGAAGGGTATGGCCTAAGGGACTGTTCTGCTGCCATAATTGCAATTCTGTAACTGACCTTGAGATCCACACTTAGTGAGTTTGCTTTGTTATTTTGCATTTGAGAAGAGAAACTGGAGACTTGTCTCTTCCAGAATAAATAATGTCTGAACATTCATCATTCAGGAAGTCAGAACTTTGTGACTGTGCCTTCAGGGCACGTTCGACTGCTCCCATATGCTCTCCTGCTGCCTCTGATTCTGTTAGCGGAATGCCATAGGATAAAAGCAATTATTTCCATAATTTAGAGGGTTCGTAACTTATGAACCCTCAAAATAGGGTTCAGAGACTCTTAGAATGTCCATGGCTGGCCTTTGGAAGGTCTATGGGCCTCCTGATATTATGTACAAAGTTTTGTGTGAATGTACGATGTACATTTTTAAAAGGTCTGTAGCTTTCATCACCTTCTCAAACGGGCCTATGAATCCACCCAGATATTTAAATTGTGACACAAATCTTTGAACCTCTGCACAGAGAGGCACACCAGTGACTGCAGTAGATCACACTGAATGGGTCCATCAGTGTAGATTTGACCCAAGCAGAGGAGCATGAAGCCAAGGTCCTGTGAATGTTAGAGAAGGGACAGAAATTTGGTTTCTATCTAGAAGATGTCTTATCAATAACAGGAAGGGAAAGCATTGCAGCTAGCACTGGAGGGACTGTCCCACAAAGTGCCAAGTTGGCATTAAACACTAGTGACCATGAGTAAATAACATTAATTCCTATAGCAAAATATTATCCTAGTATGTAGTAATGATTAATATTAAAACACTGGCTAAAGCGATAGGATGATAGCAGAGCAAATACCTTAAACTCTTCATGCTAATGATAGACAATAGTGCTTCTTTTATTTAGGGATTAAGCCTATAGCTTTTGTGTCATATTCAAAGTCATCTGAGACTCCAAAAGAGACTAAGAGCCACTGATTTAGTGCAAACTTTCCTCACAATTTATTACTAGGTGTTTGAATAAATTTATCTTTTCCTATGTTGACATAGTTACAGTTTTTGTCTGTATATAAAAACAACGTGGCTGTTTCTTCCTGCTCTCAGCTGTTAAATAATCAAGAAGGCACCTGAAATTGCCTTCACACACCAGGTTGTGCTGATTCTCTGAATACAAACAGAATGAAGTGTGACTTGTGAATATTGGTCCTGGGATCTGAAAGCATCAGGAACATACACAACGGAGAAAATTTAAGATAGAAACAGAGAAGTTCAAATGGCAGGAGTGATAAATACACTGAGGGGTAAAGCACGGAGTGTGTTTCAGCAGGTGGGAAACACAATTCCCCTCTCTGTGCCTAATCTCAGATAAATCCGGGGAGTGCTCAGCAGGTCTCTTTATATCTTGTTCAAAATTTTTCTTAGAGCTCAGTTTGATTCATTGCTTAATATCCCAGTGAGAAAGCCAAAAGCGTCATTTTGTATTTTCATGCTCCCGTGCCATTAGGAAGAAAATGCTGAGATAAAGTTGGAAGTCCGGGCATATCTCAGAGATATTGAGGGTTTGCTTCGCTTCCAAACCACCACAACAAAGTGAGTATCACAATAAAGTAAGTCATAATCTTTGCGCTGGTGGAGAGTCTTGCCTCCCATTTGTAAAAAAAGCAACATCTGTGAAGCACAGCAAAGTGAAGTGCAATAAAACAAGGCATACGGGTACACAGGGAATAAATAACACCTGTGACAGGTGAGCAGCAGGAGACGCTAGATTGGGCAGAGCGCCTTCAGGCAGCATTGCTGATCAGGCTCCAGTGACGGGAAACAGGCTGGGGGAGAAGAGCCTCCTAATGACACAGATCGGAAAGTTGCAGCCGGCTCAGATGAAGTTCTAGAGGAAAAACCCTCATTAAAGGAATCCTGCACTAGGCAAAAACAGCCAGCCCTAGTCCCCTTTTATGCTCAGTCCCTGAATGGGGGCTGCCCAAGAGGACTGTGGCCTTGAAAGTTGAGAGGAATTGTGAAATTGTACTACTTGCAGCTGAAGGGCAAGTTCTTTCTTGAGGGGAGATCTGAGTGACCCACCTGTGCCACTGTCACAGCCCCTTCCCCATTTACATGAAAGCTGAGATAATCTAAATTAACAAATAAATTAGTTGCTTTTCCCAAGGATTATTTAAAATGACAGAAAGGGAGTGCTTTCTTGTGGGTTTTTTGTGTTGTTGTTTTTTTTAACTCTGTAATAGGGAAGCTAGAAAAGGGCAAAATTTAAAGGCTACAACATGGCATAGTGGAAAAATAGAGTTAAGTATAGTGGTGTGTCAGGGAGTCCTTCAGGTCCTTATGATCCTGTCCACAAATGTTGATCAAGACAGTGCTGTATCCCAGAGAACTCACCATAATGGAAATGTTGATGTGATCAACACAGTTCCTACAAGGAGCCTTCAGTCTAATTGTGGTGACTTAAAAATCAGTATTAACAAAACAACTGAGATAAAGTTGGAAGCCCAGGCATATCTCAGAGATACTGAGGGTTCGCTTCCAAACCGCCACAACAAAGTGAGAATCGCCATAAAGCGAGCAGTAATCTTTGTGCTGGTTAGATACACTAGTATCATATACACTAGTCTGCATATAACCCATATAACCTTATTTTCCTTCCATTATCATTGTCAGCATCACCATCATCACTAAGCATTTGTCATGTGCTATTTTCCCTACTAAGCCCTTTAAATGCATTATCTTATCTAAACCTTACATAAAAATCCTATCAGGTGGCCAAAAACATTTGTTGAAACAATGAATAAGAGGAAGGGAAGGAATTGAGGTGAAGGGAGGAGATACCTTCCAGGCACAAGGAATGAGAGCCTGAAGGCACTAGAAGGTGAGAACTTACAGAAAGGATCCATGACCCATAATTCCTTGGGGCTGCAGCCCACATTCCAAATTGATGAATGTAGAGGGACAAACTGGTAAAACTGGTGGAATGATGTAGATCTTGAAGAATGTTGTGACCTAAGCTGTGAGGTTTACCTTTTGTGTTGAAATGATGAGGAACTACTGGAGGAATTGAAACCTTAGCTGCCTGCCTGGCCTCCTGGGTAATCTTACCCTCACCCAGCTCTCAGGGCTTTAATGCTGGGTATAATGGGTGCCCACAGGGAGGGCACTGAACAACAGTGCCGTGGAGCACATCGGGCCTTCTCTAGCACTGCTACTCTTAGATGGGAAGCAGCTGTGAGTTTCTTAGGAATGCTAATTGTCCCCCCGCTGGCCCAGATTTTCTAATTCTGACTCTGAGCACAGGGCTCAGGGATTCTCACTTAACACACCTCCAGGTGATTCTGACGCTTAAAACGTTGGAGAAGCTCAGCTCTAAACCAGAGCTATTTTAAAGCCTGTGGTCCGCTCACGCGGGCGGTCGTGTGCACAGTCTCTGGCTCCTGAGGAGGTCTGCACAGAAACTGAGGGTAAGTGTTTAGAAACATTTAAGCAGTTAATGAGAGAGATATTATGTAGGTTGACTGTTATTTAAACATTTCGTTTTGTATTTTGTAATGGCTGTTTTTATTTCATTTTTTAAAATACTCCATGATATTTTACAAAAGTAATAACCTGTGAATGAATTGGACACACACAAATTGGCCCTCAATCACAGAAACAGGAGATGTCTACAGCGAGCCGTTGTGGCTCTTCGGACTTCTTTGCAGTTTGGGCATCCCACTTATAGAAAACATTGAATATTCCACTTTGGAGAGGTAAATGTTAACTTCTGCGTTGCACCTTGCGTATGCTATTATCATTCCCCAGGGCTCCCTGATTTCCTGCTTTGGGGTCACTTGACAAATGAGCTTATTTTTCCCCAAGTGCTGTTGCTAGGAAGCAAGATACCAGCTTCTCACACTTCCCACTGACTTCACTGTTTTCCAGATGTGTTCAGACCCAGAGATTAAACAATAGACGAAAGAGGCCAGAAGGAAAGCATTTTAGTGCAACATGTTTGGGTGGTGTTATAAAAAATTCTTGAATTGGCCTATTGAAATAGAGAAAAATATATGAATAATTATGATGTAAAATCGCCAAAAGTATTTAATTTTCATGGAAACAAAGTACCCTTTAAATATATCATTGAAAGTCTGTGAACATGCAATATAATACTGCCAAGCTTTCTTTGGGGAGCCCTTGTGCTTTATAGTTTTGCGGGGGAGTTTATAGTCTTCTCCTGCTTTTGTTTAATGAAATAGACAATGAGCTGCTTTCAAAAGGAGAAGGATTTCTTCTATAGAAAATAATTAAGTGAAATAAACGAACCCCTTACTTGTTTCACAAAAAAATCCATACCTGTGATCAAAAGATGATTTCATTTGGAAGCTGACTCAAGTTGTTATGGCAACTAGAATCTTAACGTACCTGGTTATGACTCTGTGTTTATTTTCCTCCCCCTGGCCTTTTTTTTTTTTTTTTTTTAAGAAAGAAAAAAGAGTTGTCTTCCATCTGGTTTAATCACAGTGTTAAAATACTAACGTCAAGTACCTAATAAGGATAATTTCACATCTGTTTCAAGACAAGTGATATTTCACCTTAACAAGAAATATACAATTGTCTGTGAAAGTGTTTTAGGAAAAGAGAACATGATTGTACAATATCAGATTGCTAAAGAATCTTAGTCATTTAAGTATGTCCTCAGTGTGGCGTTCTTTAACTTGAATTATGGTAGCTAGGTTCATTTTTCTTTTTTTCTCTTTTTTTCTTTCCACCTGAAGAGGAGAACATGGAATTATGACTGCAGCGAGGGTTGGAAGTACTGTTTGGTTTTTTGATGCTCTCACTTTAGTAGCCTCGGTCAATTGTCTGTGGAAGAGCTTTCCTTTTGTTTTGTGTTCTAAAGCTAAAGAAATGAGGCAACTTTCATAGGAATGGAAACTTTAAAATATGTATATCTTTAAGCACTAAGACTATATATTGTATGAAAGAGATTATTTTGTCCTACTCACTGTAGTCAGTGGCTATTTAATATCACAACATTCTTATGTATTTGAAAGTGAAATTATTATGAAATCTATATTGGCAACCAAACAATGAAAAGGGTTCCAACCAGAATAGCTCCATTGGAATCCGATCTAGTAGACACACTTAGTAAGTAGGGAAGCATTGTTTTTGCTTTCTTTTGTAAGCAAGTTACGGGTTTTTAGGAATATTCTGTCCTGGATCCGTAAGTGAGGAGTGAGCCCACTCAGGGGATTCCTGATGCCCTGTTATTCCAAACAAATCAAATGAGGTGTTTTAGTACCTCTATTTTCATTCTTCTTAAAAGAGGTATTGATCCAACTTAAGCCTGTAATAGATTCATTTCATATGAACTCTATTCTGAGGAATCTTTTATCTGTAAAGATGTTAACCTATAGAAAAATAACTTTGTGGATATTTTTAGTTTTACTTAGCCAGGAGTTCATAAGGATAATACCATCAGTTTAATACAACAAAATCAGAGGTTGCTTGCGTGCTCCCATGATCTCTGTATGTTACTCTATAAATGACAAAACCCAATTGTCTGTTTGAGAAAACGCTGCTGCTGATGGTGATCAAGGTGCCCTTTCATTCTGAGTTACTTCCCTGAAACTCCAAAGAAAAGGGGGTCATTAAACAGAAAACTGAATGCACAGAAACAAGGTAGTGAGCCGATCATAGGGGGTTTCCTTTACATCTAGTCTCACTAAGTAATAATGTTAGTGTTCTTTATTAACACCAAGAATTTATAAATTATACCAAATAAATAGGTGTGTTGTGGCAGGTGATATAAATCAGTTGTAATAGGAATGGGAACTCTCTACACCTGTATTAGAATTTGGAGCTTTAGCTTCCTTGGGAACAAAAAACACTTGGTGAAAAAAGAAAAACTTCATTTAGGAAGCAGTAGTTAATATATGCAGTGAAGTAGTAAGTATATATTAAACCATATAATTCAAAATATTCAGAATTCTAAAACATCAGAAAACCATGAGCAAGAATGCTCCCTAACTACTAGAATTATTCAAGTTTAACTAGGCACAATTGCCAGGTAGGGAATATTTTCCAAAAGCAGCAGGGAATTTGTAAATTCACTATGGCAGTCTCTATTTATCAGGAGAAAGATTCTAAATTCTCTAAGGTGTCTTTGACTAAAATTAGATTAGAAATTACTGCACAAAAGAGATTCTATAAGACCGACTTCGGTTTACACTGCTAACAGTGGCAAATATAGAAATCCAAAGAAATGTCTCAAAAGCCAACTCTCAAGAACCCCAGGCTTCTTCGAAATTCCTTATTAAATGAATTTTTCTTCATTTGGAGTCCTGTTTGTGTGGAAGATAATTATTTCTGCTTTTTTTTTTTTTTAAGGTAGTAGGTAAGTTATCCTAAGGATAGCAGATCAATCTCAATCTCTCTCTCTCTCCCTCCCTCTCTCTCTCCCCTTCTCTTTTTATTTGGGTAGCCCCACAAAGACCTTTTATCTGTATCTCCACTCTGAGGTAAATTTCCAAACCCAGAGTTCTTGCTGAGAGAACCCATTGCCTGGGTGCCCTAAACAGTCAATCTATGAGGAAACTTAGGACAAAACTCCCCTTAAGTAGGAACAGTATTGCTGCATAACAAACTTATACAAAACTTTCTGCCTGAAAACAATGCATGTTTATTACCTTATACTATTTGGAGGTTGGGAATTCAGGGGTGCCTTAACTGGCTTGGGGTTGCAGTCAAGATGGTAGTAGACCTGGGTAATCTGAGGCTTGGCAGGGCCTGCAGCATCCATCTCAGAGATGGCTCACTCACATGGCTGATGACAGAAAGCCCCTGCTCCTCGCTGGCTATTTACACGTAGCTTTAATTCTCTTCACATGGCCCTCGCCACAGGGCTGCTTGAGTATTATCATGATACGGTGACTGGCCTCCTTTCCTAAAAGCAAGTGATCCAAGAGAAGGACAACAAGGAGAAAGCCGCAGTGCCTTTTAAGACCTGGTTTCAGAAGCACACATCATCCCATCTGCCACATTCTGTTTGTTAGATGCAAGTTGCTAATTACAGCCCCACTCAAGGGGGAGGAATTAGTCTCCGCCTCTCTGAGAGACGTAGCAATACATTTTAGATTACAGTTTAGAATCACCACAAATAATAATTAGCTGGGACTATCTGATTCCTGCTCTCAAGAAATTATCCTGAGAGATAAGGAGCACCCAGATGACAGACAGCATGAAGATATCAAGGAGACACAGAAGCCAAGAGTTAGCAAAACTCTTGAGATAGAGAAAATGTGTATGGCATGGATGGTGAGTTGGGGAACTGGTTGCAGAAGTAAGTACTATAGAAGCAAAGACACGGGACACCTTGGTCATCATAATGTAAAGGACTTTGACAGGCTTTTCCTGTTGGTCTTAGATTCTGGACTAACACATGAAATTCAGCTGCATGTTTATTCTGGAGCTTGTGATATGTTGTCTTTATTTCCATACTGCTATCACTCTTACTTTAGGTAGTTCTTGAAAGTTAAAAAAGTACCCCAGCCAGTTTTCTCAGTGGTTAGAGCGTCTGCCCACTGACTAAAGAGTCTTGGGTTTGATTCTGGTCAAAGGCATGTACCTAGGTTGAAAGTTAAAAAGGGGGCAAATATAATTGTATTTTTTCTTTTGAATGGAAGAGCTACATATCTACCATGAAAATTTGGAAATTACTGAAAAGAGTACCAGAATTAAAGCACCAATAATTCCAACACTAAGAGCAAACTATAGTTCATATTTTATAACATCATTTTCAGTGCATTTTATATAGTTAATATCTTCCTTATCATTGTATATATGTTTTCCCACACCGTCAAAACACTTTGTATATCCTAATTCTTAAGATTATATTTACTGAGAATAATTTACATATGAAAATTCATCAATTAACTGCATAATTTGAGTTTTGATAAATGTGTACTGTTGTATAACCACTGTCGAAAACCATTTTGTAGGACATTTTCATCAACCCCAAGGTTCTCTTGTGTCCTTTCGTAGTCAATCTCCTATCCATTCATCCTGTCACAATAATTTTGCATTTTCTTGAATTTTATATAAATGGAAAAATACAGTGTACAGCCTTGGCCTGGCTTCTTTCACTTAGGATAATGGTTTGGGAATTCATCCATAATGCTGTATGTATCAGGAATGTTTTTCTTTTTAATTGCTGATTAATAATTCATTATATAGATAAACTACAATTTGTCCATTTACCAGTTGAACATTTCGGTTATTTTCATTTGGGTGCTATAATCAATTAATCTGCTATGAATAGCCGAATACAACTCCTTCAGTGAACATATGTTTTCATTTCTCTTCTGTATATATCTGAGAGTAGAATTACTGGGTTTTATGGTGAATATATATATATAACTTTATAACAAATTGCTGAACTGTTTTCCAAAGTGGCTGTACCATTTTCCATTCCCAGCAGCAATGAATGAAAATTCCAGATGCTCTACATCCTTGCCAACATCTGATGATGTTCTTAATTTTGACCATTCTAATATGTTTTAATTTGCTTGATCCTGACAAGATGAAGATGTTGACAGGATTAGCTTCTTCTGAGGTCTTTTTGGCTTGTAGGTGGCCATTTTCTCTCTCTTCACATGCTCTTCCCACTATGTATGACTAGGTTCTAATTTCCTCTTCTTATATGGACACCAGCCAAATTGGTTAGGCCCCACCACCTACCAAGTGACCTCATTTTAGCTTAATTATCACTTTAAAGACTATTGCATTCACATTCTGAGGTAGTGGGAGGTCAGGTCTTCAATATGGAATAGGGGCAGTGTCAGGAGTACAATTCAACCCATAAAAATGGGCTTATTTGCAAATAATATTTGATGAAATGTGTATTCAAGTTTTCTGGTGTTTATTGGACTTTTAAAAATTGAACTGCAAGAATTCCTCACATTCTGGATACAAGACCTTTATTTTGTATTAGTACTGGGAATGTTTTCTCCAACTCTGTGGCTTAACTATTTAGTTTCATAATCTTACCTTTAAAGAATGAAAGCTTTCAACTTTGAGAAAATTTAACTTGACAAACTTCTTTTTCTTTGATTTGTTGTGGTGTGGTGTTTTTTTTTATGTCTTACCTAAGGAAGCTTTCCCTATTCTAGGTCGCAATTATTTTCTCCTGGAAGTGTATTCTTTTAGTTTTTATATTTGTGACTCAGATCCACTTCTGTTTTTCGACTTTATTGAAGTACCATTCACAAAATTATAAGATATTTCAAATGTACATAATGGTGATTATATATGCATTACATAGTGAAAGGATTCCATCTAGTTAATTAAACCATCTATCATCTCATAAAATCCATTTTAATTATAGTGTGAGGTAGTATTAGGACTTTTTGTTTTGTATTTTTACATAATGTATATTTATTTATTCCACTAAAACTCATTGAAAACACTCTTTCCTCCATTAAATTTTATTGTGAACTTTGTTGAGAATCAATAAACATATGTTTGTGTTTCCATGCAACATTGCCATGGCTACTGTAACTTGTAAGTTGTAAAATTAGTATGGGTCATCAACTTTATTCTTTTAAAAATTATTTTCACTATTCTAGGTTCTAACACTTACATATAAATTTTAGAATTAGCTTAATTTCTACAAAATACCTGATAGGATTTCAGGTGGTATTTTGTTGACTCTGTATATTAATTTGGGAAGACTTGACATCTGAACACTGTAGAGCCTTCCAATTCATTATCATGCTCTATCTCTCCATTTATTTGGTTTTCCCCAATTTTACTTGTCAATATAATATTCTGTAAACAGATTTTGTAAGTATTTTATCTGTAACCATAAATGTTATAATTTTGATACTATAAATGATAAATTAAAATGTTTATTTTTTAATTGTTGCTAGTATATAGGTATACAATTGATTTGTATATTAACCTTGTATCTTGCAAACTTTATACAGTCACTTGTTAGAACTAATATCTTTCTGTGGAGACCTGGGAATTTCCATGTGAAACTCTGTCTTTGAATAAAGTCAGTTTTGCTCTTTCTTCTGTTTATTTCTTCTTGGTTTTATTGCTCATGTGAGGATCTCCAATGTAATATGTGAGAGTCTCCAGTATAACATTGACTAATACAGTATGTCTAAAGGGTAAGTCTAGACATACTTGTCTTTTCCCTGATTTTTAGAAGGAACATTTCTTATATCATTGAGTATGCTACTTGGCTGTAGGTTTTTGTAGTTGACCTTTGTCAGAATGGAGAAGTTCCTTCTATTCCTAGGAGGCTGAGAGTTTGTCATGAGTGGGAATTGCATTTTGTGAAACATTATTTCTGCATCTACTATGATCATATGGTTTTCTCTTTTAATTTGTTAATATGCTTAACTACATTGTCAGATTTTTAAAGGTTAAATCAATCTTGAACTTTTTGAATAATCAACACTCACAATACACATCTTTTTAAAATATTAAATATTATTTTATTATGGATTTTTTTAAAAAATCTATCTTTATTGGTTTCAGAGAGAGGAAGGAAGAGGGGGAGAGAGAGAGATGGAAACACCAATGATGAGTTATTGATTGGCTGCCTCCTGCACGCTCCTCCTGGGGATGGAACCTGCAACCTAGGCACTCCCTGACCCAGAATAGAACCACAATCTCCTAGGTCATAGGTCGATGCTCTACTGCTGAACCACACCAGCCAGGCTCTTATGGAACTTTTATACTTAATTAAAGCATAAAATCAGTAAAAGGGTTTTCTTATGCCTTTGTCTGGCTTTGTCAAAGTAATGCTGGCCTCATAAAATAAGTTGGAAATGTCTCCCTCTATTTTCTGGAAGACTGTGTAGAATTGGTCTCCTTATTTCCTTAAATCTTTGGAAGAATTTAATAGTGATTTCATCTGGGCCTGATGATTTTGTGTGTGTGTGTGTTAGAAAGTTTTAAATCATTTAAGTTTTAAAGGTATATATCAGGCTAGTCAGATTAACTACTTCTTCTTAAGTAAGCTTTGGTGGGTATGTCTTTCAAGGAGTTTCTTTATTCCATCTATGTACTTAAATCTATCGTTATAAAATTGTTAAAAATATGTTCAAAATACTTTCTTTTATCCTATGATTGTCTGTGGTATCAGTAGTGGTGTGTCCCCTCTTTCATTCTGATATTTTTTCTTAGCAGTGAGATTAGAAGTTTACCAATTCTAATCTTCTAAAACCAGCTTTTGGTTATATTGATTTTTCTCAATTGTTTTCTGTCTTTCATTTATTTCCATTCTTATTTGTACTTCTTCCCTTAATTGGCTTGAGTTTAATTTGCTCTTTTATAGTTTCTTATAATTGAATTTTAAATCATTGCTTTGAGATCATTTTTATTTCTATACAAGCATTCAATGCTGTAAGTTTCCCTCCTATTACTGCCTTAGCTGCATCCCACAAGTTTGATACTTTGTGCTTTCATTTTCTTTCAGTTCAAAATATTTTCTAACTTTTTGTTTTTTCTCTAATATTTAGAAGTATACAATTTAATTTCTGAATCTCTGGGCATTTTCTGTCATCCTTTATAGCTTTCTAGTTTAATATTCTCATCAAAGAACATATCTATACTTAAATGAATTCAGTCCCTCAAATTTATTGAGAAATGTATCATGCCCCACAATATTGTCTGTCCTAATATTTTATGTATACTTGAAAAAAAAATGTGTAATTGCTATTTTGGGGTTGAGTGTTGTTTAAATATCTATTACACTAATGGTTGACTATACTCAAGTATCTCTTACACTAATAGTTGACTGTGCTCTTTAAGTTGTCTGCATCTTTACTGATTTTTCTGTCTACCATTTCAATCAATTATTGAGAAACAAGTGTTGAATCTCAGCCTGTAATTTATGGATTTGTCTGTTTTCCCTTTTTATCAATTCTGGTGTTAAATATTCTGTTACTCTTGTGTTAGGTGCATATATACTTGTAATAAGTCTTCTGCAGTCTATGTGCTCTGATATTAATATAGCCACTTTGACCTTTTTTTAAATTACTGTTTGAATGGACTTTTTTTCATTATTTTAGTTTCAACATATGTCTTTACCTTTAAAATGATTTCTCAAAGACTGCATGTAATTGGGTCTTGCTTTTTCTCCAGTCTGATAATCAAATGGAGTGTTTAGACCATTTATATTTAATACAGCTATCAATATGGTTGGGCTTAATCCTATCATTTTACTATTCATTTTCTATTTATCCCATTTATGCTTCATTCTTTTTTCTTTTTCTACATATTTTGAACAAATTGAGTACTTTAAAATTCTAATTTATCTCTGTAATTGACATATTAGCTCTACCTCTTTGCCTCACTCATTTATTTTCAGTGGTTCTAGGGCAACAGTTCTCAAACATTTTGGTCTCAGAAGCCTTACACACTCTTAAAATTTTTTAAAGATTCCAAAGAGTTTTTGTTTATGAGTTATAACTGGCAGTATTTCTGTATTAGAAATTAAAACATTGATTTTAATAATATTTATTTAATTTTAAATATCAGTGGTAAATTACATAACTCTTAAAGTTGTTTCACAAGCTCACTGATGCTGTTAATTTCTCTTTTTTTCTGTTTTATTATTTTATTTTATTTTTTAAATATATCTTTATTGATTTCATAGAGAGGAAAGGAGAGGGGGGGAGAGAGAGAGAAACATCAATGATGAGAGAGTCATTGATCGGCTGCAGCCCACAACCCGGCATGTACCCTGACCAGGAATCGAACCCCGATTGCCTGGATCCTAGGTCGACGCTCAACCACTGAGCCACGTCCGGACGGGCTGTGTTTTATTTTTAATAGTTTCCATTGCCATATCCTCAAGTCACTGGCCATCTCTTTTGCATTTTCTCTGCTGTTAGTCCCATTTTGTGTACTTTTTAAATGTCAGATACTATATTTTTCACCTCTAAAAGCTATATTTGGGTCATTTTTACATTTCTCATTATGTTCCTGATTTACTCTCTATCTTTAATGTATGAAGCATATTTATAATAGGTATTTTAAATTTCTTGTCCCTTAATCTCTTTCATCTCTGCCTGTCTGTGTTTCTATTGACTGATGTTAATCCCAACTAGAGATCATATTTTCCTTCATATTTGAATGTCTAGTAATTTTTGATTAGCTACCAGATACTTAATTTTTATGATTAGAGATGCTAAATTTTGTTGTATTACTTTATGCATTGTGAGCATTGTGAGATTTTTGTGATGGTGTGCAGTTATTTGAAATTATTTAAGTCATTTTGAAGTCTTTAAACTTTGTTAGAAAACAAACGAAAATGTCTTCAATCTAGTGGTAATTTACTTCCACTGCTAAGATGATACATTTTTACAACTCTACCCAATGTCCCATGCATTTTGATCTTTCCATTTTGGTTTGTGGAGTCCCCCCAAAAATTCTCAGTCCTGTGTGAGCCTCAGAAAATATTCTGTTAAGTTCTTTCCAGTGGTACTTTCCCTAGCCTTAAGAGATTTCCTCTCACATTAAGCCAAAAATTTATTTGGACCCCTCTGCAAATCTCTAGAGCTCTCCCTATGTGCACTTTCTTCTTTTCTGATACTTGCCTTCACTTAGCAAAACGGTGAGTTTCTTTTGGTTTCCTCCTCACTGCACTATGGCCTAGAAATTTCTTCTAGATAAATTGGGACAACTGTATGGTTTAACTTCCTTTGTTTCCATCTTCTTAGATCTTCCTGATCTGCCTATTATACAATATCTGAAAAGCATTTTCCCATATATTTTATCTAGCTTTCTAGTTATTTAAGACAGGAAGCTTAATTAGGTCCTTATTTTTCTATCTTGGCCTATAGTAGATGTTCCATTCTAATTATTTTAATTGTGCTAGAAAAAGTGCATTATAAATGTCATAATTTTATTGATTTTTGTTCCAAATGCTTGAGATTTAAGTTGCTTCAATTTATCAAAATTCTTACTTTAATAAAAAATTATTGTACATAAACGTTTGAATTAGTGACTCTTTTGGGAGGATAGTTTCCCTAGAAGGAAAATTACCAGATAAAAAAATGTTAGTACTTTTTATGTCCTTAATACATATGAAGTAAATTGCTTCTTAGAAAGTATGTGCTAATTTATAGGAATTCTTATACCAATAACACTTATGGTGCTATTAATATGTTTCAGGCACTGATAGCATATTCAAAAATACTAATTTGTTCCATCCTCACAATAGTGAGGTAGATACGATTAGGCCCATTTTAAAAATGAGGAAACCAAAAGATTTAAAGACTTAAAACCAAGATTTTAAGTAACAGCTGGTAAATAGGTATAGAATTCAAACACGGGGTAATGAAGCTCCACAATTTTCACTCTATTCTACATTATTCTACCTCTTTGCAAGCATTGTTATCTAAAATCTTTGCAAATTAAATACTTACAAAATGGTGTCTCATTTTTTCAATTTGATTACTGGTAGAACTGAATTTTCAAATTTTGTAATCTTTTACTTCTTTTATAACTAGATATTTGTATCTTTTGTCTGACATCTCTTTAGGCTAGCTGTTCTAAAACAGGACATGAGGAAGACATGATGGGGTCATGAATTTGTGGAAATTCATTGTGCCAGATCAGTAAAAATGACTGATGATCCCAGACTCTAGGGATTACTCTGCAGGTAGCAGATGAAATGCCAGCTTTGGTACTTAGGATCATTTCTATAGTGAAGAAGACTAAGTTTCTACTCTAGGTGGTCACAGCAAAGAAAAAAAATTGAAGGGTTTTCAAATGCCCAAAGAATCAGCGGTTTCAAAGAGAACTTGAAATAGTATCAACGGTAGCCAAAATCACTCTTCTTAGAATAGGAGAACACTTAACTTGAGTATTATTTGGTCAGCTGGTAACCAACAACATTCTAAAATTATGTTTAAAGCTATATTTATAGTGAATTTTGGCATTTATAATTGTAAGTCATTAGTTTTTGCTTAAAGATAGTCTTGAAGACAACATTCAAGTACTTCAAATTTCTCCCAGAACCTTTTCTTAGTACAAATCACACAGGGAAAGCAAATGGAAATGCATTTACACTGTATGGGACTGGCTATAATTCTAAAGCATTTTCATTCCAAAATAGCAAATTCTTATTTTATTAACAAAATAAACTTAGTCTTTTCTAAATATATAAATTTTCAACCTGTAATTTTATATGTAATATAAATTTCTATGTAATATAAATTTAAATAAATATAAATCCATAAAATTACTATTGATTAGGCTAGACTAGCTTCCCTAAATATGAATGTCACATCAGCAGTTTAACTCATCACTTACTGAGAACTCTATGCCAAGTTGGATGCTAAGTATTCAGAAATGAATGTGAGCATGAGTTCTGGAACCAGACCACTAGACCTTAAATTCTAACTTTGCCACTATTAGCTATGCAACCTAGGTTTCTATGTCCTAGTTTTTATTGATAAAATAGTGATGACCAACACTGAAGTCCTCCCCACCCTGGATAACTTTAAACCTATATGCTCTCTAATACCTTCTCAAACTCTCGAGAGATAAGGGGCATTTCTAACTAGAAAAGGCATTACAATTCTATCAGTGTCATAGAATGACTAGAGGAATGCTCTATTTTCCATCTTCCTGAAAGAATTGTATATGGGGTTGACTCCACATATTCATTGAGTTTGGTTGAAACTTTTCTGTAAAATCTTTAAGCTGTGATGCTTACTTTGAGAAACAAATTTCAGTTACTGATTCAATGTCTCCCAAAAACACACTACAGCTGTAAAGTGTCCTAGCAATCCCTTACTTTGATCAGTCTTTGAGAAACATTATTTCCTAAAATTACAACAGCAACTTTGCCATTTGAACTTATATCAATAAGAATTAAACTTAGTTCCACTGACTGTAGTGAATTTCCTCCTACTTGCAAGATTTGTCTTTGTCTTTCAACATTTTGATTATTTTTGTTTAGTGGTTCTTTGTATATATCCTACTTCGAGCTAGTTGAACTTGAATGTATAGATTAATGTTTACCATCATATTTGGAGAGTTTTCAGTATTCTTTTCTTTGAATATGTTTTTGGTCTTTTCTCTCCTCTTACACTCACTTATATAGATGTTGCTGCTCTTAATGGTGTCTCAAAGGTTTTTGAGACTGTTCTTTTTTTTTCTCTTTTCTTCCTGTTCTCCACATAGGATAATCTTTATTAATTTTTCTTCAAGTTCTCTGATTTTCTTCTGCCATGTCAAATCTACTGCTGAATCCACTCTCTTGAATTTTTTACTTCAGTCACTGTAGATCTCAACTCTAGAATGTCCATTTTTTTGGTAATTTCTACATTCTCATTAATATTCTGTATTTGAATCTTACTTTTCTTTAAGGCATAATTTTCTTTCGTTCTTTGCACAGATTTATAAAAGCTTCTTTAAAATACTTGTCTAAGTCAAGTATATTGACTTAAAAATATTAAAATATTATTCTAATATTATTATTAGAATAATAATAATTATTATTAATAAAACAGTGATGACCAACACTGAAGGCTTCCCCACCCTAGATAACTTTAAAATATTATTTATTGTCTGAATGTCTTTTCTTATGTATGGGTAACACTTTCCTGTTCCTTTTGCATGCATGTTTCATTTTTCAGAAAAATTAAATATTTTATGTAATGTATTGCCTGTGGTTGCTGATTTTCAGCCTGGGACTTGTTATTGTTTGATTCTGTGTTCTTGTTGAGTGGATTTCTTGGATTAATACTACAAAGTCTATTTCTCCTGACGTAAAGTGGAAGTGCTTAGAATTTTTTTTTTCTCCTTAAAAATTCCCAAGGTTGGAATCCTAGAAGTCACTCCTGGGTCAGATAGGGTAGTCTTCAGTCAGTGACTGATTGGGGATTCTGCTTAAGCTCTCCGAGACAGTAAGACTTTCCATCGATTTCAGGAAGATTTCAGCTGTGCACTGCTTCCAGCCAGGTATTAACAGCTCTCCAGTTGTTCCAGAGCCGAGGCACCCTAGTGTATGTGCACCACCTTCCAGACTGCTAGGGATGAGTGTGATCTCATCAGGGCCTTTTTTGGCTCTTTTTTCCTCATATCCTTTCCTGTTAAATTTCTGGTGGGTCTGTTTTGTTTGCTACTAGCATCCAAATGCTTCTCTAATTGTTTACCAATATAATCTCTATTGGTGGGACAATGCCTTTGGGCAGTAGTTCCTACACACACTGTTCCAGATTTAGTCAGACCCCCTCAGGCAGTGCTCTAGAGATGCCAGTCCTCAGGTCTTGCCTCCCCCTTAGGAGAAACTCTGTGAGCTGTTCTAGAGCAGAAGTGTGTGGAATAGAGAGTTTGTTTCTCCCAGAGGGATTTATTTACCCTAAGAGGGATTTTAGGGGGATGATAGTCCCCATGCTTTTTTATTTAACCTAACTGGCATGGAACTTCTGCCCTATGAGCAGTTGCTGGAGGGAGAGGGGAGTCATTGGGGGGGGCAGTGGAAACCCTGAATCTCTTTGGCCCACAGTTCATGGCTTGCCATGTCTCACAAGGATAGAGTGGGAGTTAGGTAAAGCTGGAAGACTGTTTTCTTGGCTTTACCTTCCTGGAATAGATCTTCGGAAACATAGATCTTGGGCAGGTGGTGAGGGAGCCCTCCCAGAGTGAAACCATTGCCTTACAACTAAGAAGCAGAGAGAGGAGGTAGAAAGTGGGGAGAAGGGGGCCAACCTGTTCTTGGCTTTGCCCAGCCCGAGTAAAACTGCAACACTGAGAAGGATGCAAGCTGGGAGGCAGGGTGTGGAGTAGTTTCTGGATCAAATGCCAGAGCTTACCACTCTTCTTACTGAAACTGTAGATTTGTTGTTATTGTTTGAATAAATGCTTCTCAGTTTATTGCCTGTTCTCAGGCCAATTTCCAAAGACTTTAAATAGTTGTTTGGTAATTTTCACCAGTTTACTGATTCTTTTGCTAGAGAGTCTCTAAACTAATGGAGCCAAAGTCCTATCTTCTTTGTGTAGATTTCTACAGTTGATGTTTGATCCCAAGGCTGGGAATTGGCACATTTATTTCTGAACTTTTTTCAACCTACTTGTTTCATCCTTGGCTCCTCCAATAACCTAGAAGGCTTACTGCAGCTCTTCTTTTCCTGTGAGAGCTCCCTTATGATAAAGTCATAAAGGGAAGCTTTTAGAATTAAAAACAAAACCCACCTTGCTTTTTTCAATAAACTTGTTTTCCAAGATGATTGTTATATCCTGTACGAAGAAAGTCCAATTTGACTCGAAATCAGAGTAGTGATGTTGTTGCTCTAGTTCAGTATATAAATTTCTCATAAAGCACTGAAATGCTTTTATTCAATACAGGGGAAATCCCAGGGCATCATGATTTTAAAGAAAATTAGAAATTAAATTTTAACTGCCATATCAATGATGTCAGCTTAGATAAAATAATAGGCAGATTAATATTAGCTAAGAGGAGGTAGAAGAGAATTTTTAAATAAACTGTGCCAGAAGTGAGTAGATGACTCACTTTAGATGCTCTAGAACTATAAAAAACCCAACTCCTGACTCAGCTGACTGGGCATCAACAGATTGGTGACTCAGAGGTAATCATTAGAGAAAGTGTGCTGCACAGATTAACTAAAAGAAGTAAGGCTGACCAATGTCATGATATCACAGGTTATCTGCTTTTTTTTTTTTTTTTTATTGACTTTTAGAAAGGGAGGAAAGTAGGGAGAGACAGGGACATTGATTGTTTGCCTCCCATAAACACCCTGACTGGTGATTGAACCCACAGCCTAAGTATGTGCCCTGATTGGGAATTGAACCTGTGACCTTCCATTGCATGGGACAATGCTCCAACCAACTGAGCCACACTGGCCAGGACTCAGGTCATCTGCTTTTAATGCCACTGTTTTTATTAGTGATACTAGCATTTCCCCAGCCACCTAAATTTGAAAGCAAACAATCTATTTTTATTATTTAATATTCAGAGCATACCAGCGCATATATGTTCAGTAAGTCATACTTATGAACACTCATACAGCCACCATATTAACAAAAATATCACCATTTGATTTGCATATACCTTTGGGCTATCCCCACAACCAAAGAGAATCCTAAATGTTATTTTTATTATTAATTTGCCTTTTAGATATTCTTAGTTTGTTTTACAAAAAAGGAGTTACTCTATGTAGTTTTCTGTGACTTAATTTAACTCATTATTTTTATAACATTCACCCATCTTGTGGGTAGCTGTAGTTCATTTATTTTTTCAAAATTATTTGTTTGAAATATAATTCACATACCATAAAATTTACATGTTTAAAGTATATAGTTTCCATGTTGGTTTCATAACCTTGTGAATTTACTATCACCACCACCTGATTCTAGAACATTTTCATCAACACAAAAAGAAACTCATGGCCTTTAGTGATCACTCCTAATTTCCTTCGTCCCCCAGCCCCTGGCAACTACTTTCTGTCTCTGTGGGTTTTCCTATTTGAACATCTCATATTGTGTCTGGCCTATTTTACTTACCACAAAGTTTTCAAGGTTTACCCATATTGCAGCATGGGTCAGTACTTCATTTCTTCTTGAGCCTGAATGCTTTTCCATTGTATGATGCACCACATTTCTTCTTCATCCATTCATTTGGGTTGTCACATTTTGGCTACGAATAATGCTTCTATAAACATTTGTAAACAAATTTTCTTTTGTGTATGTGGACATATGTTTTTAATTCTCTTGATGTATATATAAGAGTGGAACTGGCAACTCTGTTTACTATTTGAGGAACTGGCAAACTATTTTATAAGGTGACTTATTTTCTATCCCACCAGTAACTCACGAAGATTCTAAATTCTTGACATCCTCGCCAATGCTAGTTTTCCATTAAAAAGAAATTATAGCTATAATCTTAGAGCATGTGAAAGTGTTCCATTGTGGTTTTGATTTGCATTTCCCTAGTAATGGTGATCATCTGTCCATGTACTTGTTACTTGTGCTCTTCTCTTTTTTTTTTTTTTTTGAGAAACATCTACTCAAATACTTTGCCCATTTAAAAATGAGGTGATTTGTCTTTTTAATGGTGCATTGTAAGCACTCATATATGGTGGATAAAGTCCTTTATCAGACGCATAATTTGCAAATAAAACCCTTCTGTGGATTTTGTCTATTCACATTCTTGCTACTGTTCTTAAGTACACAAATTTTAGCTTTGAAGAACTCATTTCTAGATTTTTTTCTTCGATTGCTTCTGCTTTTGATGTCATATCTAAGAAGCTGTTGACTGATTTAATGTCACAAAGACTTATGCCTGTATTTTATTGTTTTATAATTTAGCTCTTAAATTTATGGCTTAGATCCATTTTGACCTAGTTGTATATGGTATGACGTAGAGGGCCAAATTCATCCTTTTACACGTGAATACAAAATTGTCCCAGCACCATCTGTTAAAGATTATTCTTTCCCAATTGAATAGGGGGTTAAACTGTGACCCCTCAAAGAATGTCCATATTTTAATCCCCAGAACCTGTGAATATTACCTTATTTAGAAAAAGAATCTTTGTGTATGCAATTAAGGATCTTGAGTTGAAATTATCCTGAATTATCTAGGTGGGTCCTATATCAGGTGGGGTAAAATTAGGTTTACAGTTGTGAGTAAGCGAAACAGTTTGTTCTTGTATTATTCTTATTATTAATTGCATTATTTTCCATATGAACAACTGTAACTACTTTTGCCCCACATTGTATAAGAAACATAAAAGACACAGGCACACAGAGGAAAAGGCAATGTGAAGATGATGGCAGAGATTGGAGTGATATGGCCATGAGCCAAGGAAGCCAGCAACCACCAGAAACTCAAACAGCAGATTCTCCCTTAGAGACTCCAAAGGGAGTGAGGCCCGTTAACACCTTGACTTCAGACTTCTGGCTTCAAGAACTGTGAGAATAAATTTCTATTTTATGCCACCCAGTTTGTGGTAATTTGACACAGCAGCAACAGTAAAGTAATACCACTGGTCTTAGCACCCTTGTCAAAACTCAGTTGACCCTAGACGGATGAATTTATTTCTGGATCCTCAGTTTTAATCCTTTGATCTAAGAATCTATCCTTATGCAAGTCTATTCTCATTCCCTTGCAATTCCATATGAATTTTAGAATCAGTTTGTTCATTTCTGCAAAGAGGGAGCTGGAATTTTGATAGAGATTGCATCGCACCTGTAGATCAATTTGTGGAATGCTGCCATCTTTACAATATCAGTCTTCTAAACCATGGACATAAGATGTCTTTCCATTTATTTTGGTCGTAATTTTTTTCAACAACATTTTGTATTTTCAATGTGTATATCTTCTTTTGTTAAATCTATCCCTAAGTACTTTATTACTTTGATGCTGTTATAAATGAATTTGTTAAATTTCATTTTAGAATCACTTATTTATTTAGGATCATTCATTCTCATAGAAATATACTGATTTTTGTATATTAACCTTGTATACTATAACTTTGAACTTATTTATTAGCTCGAGTGTATTACTGTCTTTGTGGATTCTTTGGTATTAACTATAAGATTATCTATAAGATCATGTCAACTGCAAATAGACATAGTTTTGCTTCTTTGCAATCTGCATTTTTTTTTTTCCAATTCCCTAGCTAAAACCTTCAGTGCAATGTTGAATAAAAGTGACTAGAGTGGTCATCCTTGTCTTATTAATATTAGGGAGAAAGCTTTAGCCTTTTACCGTGATTTTAGTTCTATGTGTGTGTGCACACATTGTTTTTTTGTTTGTTTGTTTGCCAGTACCCTTTATTAGGTGGAGAAAGTTTCTTTCCATTACTAGTGTGAATCTTGTCTGTCAATAAAACATGTTGAGCCTGACCGGTGTGGCTCAGCGGCTGAGCATTGACCTAGGATCCAGGAGATCAGGGTTTGATTCCCAGTCAAGGCACATCCCTGGGTTGCTGGCTCGGTCTCCAGTGGTGGGGGAGGGGCAGCCGATCAATGACACTCTCATCACTGATGTCTCTCTCTCTCTCTCCCTCTCCCTTCCTCTCTCTGAAATCAATAAAGATATATATATTTTTAAAAACCAACAAAAAGACAAACAACAAAAAAAACTCATGTTGGATTTTGTCAAATGCTTTTTTCTACAGCTACTGAGATTTCATGTGTCACCCCCTTCCCCTTAATTCTATTATATATTATTCCAATTTTTTTGTATGCTGACCCAACCCAGCATTCCTAGAATAAATCCCACTTGGTAATGGTGAATATTTTTATATGTTGCTGGATTTTGTTTCTAGCAATTTGTTGAGAACTTTGCTTCTACTCATTAGGTCTATTGGTATGTAGTTTTGTTGCGATGTCTTATTTTGGTTTGGTATTTGGGTAATGCTGGCCTTATAAAAAGAGTTAGGTAGTATTCCCTTCTCTTTCATAGCTTGGAAGTGTTTTTGAAGTATTGGTGACAGTCCCTCTTTTTACATTTGGTATGATTTATCATGAAGCCATCTGTGCTTGAACTTTCTTGTTGAAAGTTTTTTGATTGCTGTCTCAATCTCCTTCCTAGTTATAGGTCTGTGCAGATTTTCTGTTTATTCTTGAGTCAATTTCAGTAACTTATCTTTCTCAGAATATATCCATTATAACTAGGATATCTAATTTTTTTCCACTTAATTGTTTTTCGTATTCCCCTATAATCTTACTTCTGTAAGGTCATATTTTTTTCTGCAATGTCACCCATTTCTTCTCTGTTTTTAGTAATTTGAGACTTCTTGTTTTTTTAGCTTTGTTAGTGTATGTAAGTATGTGTCAATTTTGTTTTTTAGAGAGGGCAGTAGTTTAATCAAGATACTGGCAACATATGCTTCCCTTTTCCCCATTTTCCTCCAGCTTTATTGAAATATATTTGACACATAACATTGTGTAAGTTTAAGGTGTATATAACATGATTTGATACATATGTATATATTGTGAAGTAATTACCACAGTAAGATTAATTAGCACATCTATTAACTCAGATAGTTACCACTATTTTTGGAGTGAGAACATTTAAGTTCTATTTCCTTAGCAACTTTTCAAGTATACAACACAGTATTGTTAGCTATAGTCACCATGCTGCATATTAGGATCCTAGAATTTGTTCATCTTAAAACTGGAAGTTTGTGCCCTTCGTGCTAGATATCTGATTGAGCCATGTTGGACCACCCAACCAAGCCACCCACCAGCAGAATAAGAAAAAAAAAATGACCCCTTTGGATGTGTCATGGAACAGAAGAATCTCTCAGCCAAGTATTTTTCCAATTCTTGACCCACAAAATTGTGACATATAACAACTGTTGGTTTAGGCTACTAAGCTTTGAGGTAGTTGGTTATACAGCAATAAATGATGGTAACAGAATCTCATAAGTATAATTGTTCATGTGCAAAATAAAACACATGCAAGTATATGTACTAAAGCACTGAAACAATCTAAACATCCTTCAATAGGTGACTGGTTAAATAAATTATGGTACAGATATTCAATGGAAAATACATGCAGTAGTAAAGATTGAGGATGTTTTTATGCTCTAATGTAGAAATATCTCTGAGATGTTTAATGAAGAAAGAAAAACGCAGGACAATATGTTGAGTATGCAACTGTTTCTGTAAAAAATGGGGTAGAGAGTATAGAAATGTTTGTGTGTAACTATCTCTGAAAAGGCAGGCCAATCTATTCATTCATATTAGTTATTTTCAGGAAGTGAGCCCGAGTGGCTTATGGATAAGAGTGGCTAGGAAATTTTGTCCTATACCTTTTTATAGTTTATCATTTTTTACATTTTGACCTAAGAAAATGTATTTTAAAAATGAAATGAATACATGGGTAAGATCAGAGACATTTTTGATAGTGTAGTTCAAAAGCTGTAAAGTGACTGCTCATTAGCCTTCTTGCCTGGGATCCAGCCCTTATTTAGTTGCAGCTGCTTTGCCTCTTCTCAGTAGCAACCTCAATCTTATTCTGCATTTCTCTCAAGATAAACTGCAAGTTCTTATCTATGATTCTTAAGGTTTGTCTTAGTTTGGCCTAAGTCTAATTCTCCAGCCCTGATCTTCTATCACTCCTCACTCCCAGCATTTTATCTTCTGGCAAGTCAATAATTTATAGTTCCTTGAAAGCACAGTAATGTGTCTCACTTCATGATTTTGTTCATGCTGTTCCCACCACTTGGAATTACTTTCTTCCTTCCCCCTTATCTCCCTGGGCACCTTCTGGTGAACTTCATTTGAGCCTCTCAAGGTACTCTGATTTCATTGGCCATCTACCAATTGGAATGAGTCACTTATTCTTTCGCATATATATAGACTTTTTTTTTTTTTTTTGCAATTCTATTTTTTAAATTTAGAAACCTTTTAAAATTTACACACCCACCTTCACTATTAGATTGGGATCTCACTGAAGGAAGAAATAATCTTTGTGTCCCAGTTTCAAACTCAGCCCCTGGAATATGGTAAATTCTCAGAAACTGGTTGCAAATAGAACTGAAAGGTTGTTATATATACAATCTGTCAGTCTTTGATCTTATTTTAGATATTTTATATTGAATGTGAAAACATCAGAACTAGTGTTTTCTAGCCTGTAGCATTACTGAAGGAATATATATCTATACATATATAGAGAGAGATCAATATATATTGGAATTATTAATTCCAATGGGTTACATCTGAAAAGAAACATCAAACTATCAGGAGAAAAAATATATTTTTTTTTTCTTGAGGCAAGATGACAAAGTAACAAAATGTAAAGCAGCTTTTTGGCAGTGTAGCTGGAATTCAAAACAATGATAAAGGGGGTTTGTCAAGAAGAAATATGATGAAAAAGTATTTTCTCAATTATTTTCCTACCAGAATAATCTATTTAAATGTCCATTTTCTATGAATTTACTTAGCAATAAATAAGTCCTGATTTATTTATTTTTCCTCCAGAAAGATTATGTAGGTGTCATTTGTTGCTAAGTAACTATGAAGCAAGGGAATAGTTTACTTAATTAGAGATAAGATATATTGCATGTATGTCTATCACGCCTGGGTAAAAGGACTTGGAGGGAAAGTTATCTTCCTGCAGAATCCCTTGATAATCACCTCCGGTGTCATTTGAGTACTTCAAGTGTGGAACAGTAGCTGTTCTGAACTTGTTCGCACACTCTTAGTGACAGGCGAATGCTTTTTACAGCTTCCACTTGCTGTGGGCCTCACTTGGAGGTTCTCCTGTTGCTGATAAGCAGTTTGGGTAACAGCGGAAACATCAAGCCGGACTGCGCCTGCACGCGGGGGCCGCATAGATCCTCACTTTCCCCTGGGCATGTTTTAGAGTTTGGGAATGTATGACGTGGAGCCTTCCCTAGTTTATGTTAATTCGAATGTCATTATACTTTAAGGGTATTTTCATAGCATTGTTTTGCTTTTATGCATTTAATCAGTTAGAGCCATGATTTCATTTAAATACCTGATGCCTCATAAATTCAGCTTTGCTCAAACCAAAACAAAATTTTAGACTTTATGATGGTGTTCTTAAGGAGCCCGTTGGCACCTAACAGTATTTTATTTTTAAGCAAACACTTGGTGGCTGCTTGACAAACACATAATATTCTAATTCCACCGTTTGGTATTATGTGCAAATAGGAGCATACACATATATGCGATTTTCTTTGTAAATATGTTTACACAGGTGATGGTATACTATACACATTGTTCAAAGCTTACATTTTTTATTTATTCATCTTGAACACTGCTTCACAACTGATTCAATATTTTTAAACAACTGAAGAGCATTTCGTTATCTGAAGCTACTGGAATTTAATGCATCTTATAAAATACACATTTAGTTTCAAATCTTTTTATTCCTAACAATATTGCAATAAACATTCCCATAAATATTTTAATAACATGTTTAGGTATAATTGTGTTATACATCCCTAAAAGTGGAAGCATAGTCAAAGGGGTATAGGTTTATAATCCTTCATATGGAAAAAGACTTGCAGGTTATGATTTATTACAGTAGCTTTATTAACTCAAAAGATTGTCACAGTGGCACAGTAAACCTACTTTTGCCCACCCCTGTATAATATCTTGGCTCAGGCTGCTATAGCAAAATACCATAAACTGGGTGGCTTAGCAACAGAAATTTATTTCTCACAGTTCTGGAGGTCAGGGTGCCGGCATGGCTGTGTCCTAGTAAGAGCCCTCTTCTGGGTTGCAGGCGGCTGACTTCTGTCTGGCGTGTACTCACCAGGTGGATAGCAGGGAGCTGGGGGAAGAGCTCTTGCATACTTATAAGGTCACTAATTCCATTCGTGAGGGCTGCTCTGCCCCCATGACCTAATCACCTCCTAAAGGCCCCACCTCCTAACTACCATACGGGGAACTAGGATTTCAACATAGGAATTTGGGCGCGGACACAAACATTCAGTCCATAATATAAAATATACTTAATTCCTCATTTCTATATAAGTTACTTATTAATTTTCTGTTTGAGAAATGACAAAATTATTATGCCACTTCCTCTCCTCCATATCCCCACCACTTGATTTTTAGTTATATTTCTTTGATCGTAATTTTATACCTTTAAATATACTTATATCTTTATTTGATTCATAAATTCTTAATGAACCCAGGTATAAAATCAAGAATGTCTGCATATTTATGTTAACTCCTATTTCTCACATTTTTTTTCTAACTTTTGCCAAGTTTATCATATTTATCATCTGTACTGTAACCATAATCCTGACATTTATTTTTAGTCTGACACTCGAAAGGCGTTAACACCCGTGGCCAGTTCATTTGTAAATATTTTCTACCCCCAGGTTAAATGAAATATTTCTTCTAGGTTTTTTTCAGGAAGAGTTCATGGGAACTATATTTCCAATTGCATTGATTTTCAAATGAGAGAAGTTAAAATATTTATTGGGTCCATTTCTTTTCCCCCTTGAGGACTCTGAGCATTTTCCCATTGTTTTCTGGCACTGAATATTGCTGTGAAGTCTGAGGTTAGCTTGATTTCTTTACCTTTACCTTGGTCTTTTTTGTGTATCTTATTTCAATAACTTTACCAGGGTTTGTTGTGGTATTGAGCCTTCAGTGTCAATCTCTTTGAGAAAATGTTGGTTTGGGTTTTTTTTTTTCCTGACAAGTTTTCTTGAATTACATCTCTACATATTTTTGTATCTATAGCTGTCCCTCAGTATCTGCACCGATTTGGTTCTAAGACTCTCTGTGAATACTCAGTCCCTTATATAAAATGGCATAGCATTTGCATATAATCTATATGTTTGCATAGACTACAGCTGGGTGTGCCTGCAGGTCACTTCATTCATGTGAATTTAGCATAGTGTTTTGACGTGTGACAAATTCAAGTTTTGCTTTTTGGAACTTCATTGGATTTTTAGAAGTATATTTTCAATCTATGGCTGTGAGACCCATTGACATGGAAAGCTGACTGTATTTTAATTTTTTTCTTTAGGATACTGAATGCATATATTGGATGTTCTTATGTCTTTTATGTCTATCATTTTTTCTATATAATTTTAAATCCTTTAAAATTTTACTTGTTTTTCTCTGTCTTGTACTGGATGATGTTTACTGTGTTTTCACAGGGTTTAGTGCCTTTTTTGCTCTCTAATGTTGAGTCTCCTTCTGTTACAGCTTTCCTGAGCTTTTTATATTACTGCCTTGAACTATTGCCTCTTACTATCTATGTGAACTTGTAATTTTTCAGTGCTTCCAATTCTGTAGCTTAGAAATAGGATCATGTTCTACCTGATAGGGATGTAGTGAAAATTAAATGAGTTGATTTATTTACAGCACTTAGGATAGTGCCTTACACACAGTAAGCACCTTATAACTGCTTGTCATTATATTTGTGGTTTTATTTTATAGAGGCAACTCCTTTTTATGTAGTTTTTATAATTTATATAGATATTTGGTCCCAGTTTTCATCTGCTTTGTGGTGACATTTTTCTGGTGAGTGTTTTTTGTTTTCCAACCTGAGAGCTGGCTTTTTGGAAACAAAGAAACTCACATACAATAAAGTAAATAAATCATTTAGTGGCCAAGTCAAGGAGAATGTGAGCAAAAGTTAAAATGGAATACTAGGAAATAGAATCATAAAACAAACTGGGGAGTCATAAAATAAACTGGAGAATCACAAAGAAGGTATACTTTGTACAACTCTATGCAAACACATTTGAAAGAATTCATGGAATGTAGAATTATCTATAAAATATCTAAATGAGGGCAGGAAGAAGAGAGGAAAAGACTAAAAAGACTAATAATAGAAGAAATTGATAAAATCAGGCCCCAACTGATTTCATAGGTAAATATTTGTAACCCTCAGGGAACAGATTATTCCATTACTCTTCAATCTTTTAAATAGCACAGTGAAGGAAAGGCCTCATGTTTCTTCACCTTTTTTACAGGATCTATATTGCTTTAATATCTAAACCTGAAAATAATACTTTTACTCACAAACATGCACACACATATGTAGACATATCAGTTCTGATAGCAACTATATCTGCCACCACCACAAAAAAATCTTCAAAATTACAGAATCTGTTTTTTAAATTAAGATATAATTGCCCTAAAGCATTGTATTTAAGGTGTGCAATATAATAAGTGGCATATATGTATAGTGAAATGATATATATATAGTGAAATAACTTTAGTTAACATCCATCACCACACTTAGTTATGATATTTTTCCTTGTGGTGAGAACTTTTAAAATCTACTTTCTTGGCCCTGGCCAGGTACCTCAGTTGGTTAGAGCATTGTCCCCATACATCAAGGTTGTGGTCTTGATTCCTAGTCGGGGCACATGCAAGAATCAACAAATAAATGCATAAATCAGTGGAACAACAAATCACTGTCTGTCTGTCTCTTGCCTTCTCTCCCTTCCCCCCTCCCTCAATAAATAAAAATTTAAAAATAAAAAATAATTTCTATAAAAAATCTATCTTAGCAACTGTCAAAAATACAATACAGATTGTTAACTACAGTCATCATGCTGTAGATTATATCCCCAGGACTTAATTTATCTTACAATGGAAGTTTGTGCCTTTGAGTCACCTTCACCCATCTCCCCTCAAACCCCACCTCTGGCAACCACCAATATGTTCCCTATATCTATGAGTTCAGTGGGTTCTGTGAGTTTGTATTAGATTCCACATATAATTGAGATCATACAATATTTGTTTTCTTCTGTCTCTTTATACTCTTATTTTACTTAGCAAAACGCCCTCAAGGTCTATCCATGTTGTGGCAAATGTTTTAGCAGGATTTCCTTTTTATGGCTGAACAATATTTCATTGTATGTATACCATTTTCTTTATCCATCCATTGATAAACATTTAGGTTGTTTTCATGTCTTGACTATTGCAAATAATGCTGCAGTGAACATGGGATGCAGATATCTCTTTAAGACAGTGATTTCATTTCCTTCGGATAGATATCCAGAAGTGAAATTGCTGGATGATATGGCAGTTCTATCTTTAATTTTTTGAGGAACCTTCATAATGTTTTTTATAGTGGTTACACTACAGCATAATCTTAAGTATCGAATTCATCATACTTTGGAAGAACAATGCAGCACCAGGAAATGGGGTTTATACCAGGAGTACACAGTGTTTTAATATTAGAAGTTATGCTAATATGTCACCATATTTATCAGATAAAATTATATAATCAGCTCAACATATTCTCCTAAAAGTATTTGATGGAACAATTTTTATCCTGCCAGAACCTGTAGAAATAGTTAAATATTCCTGTCTGATGTATGTGTATTGCAGATACATTAAACATGTATATACATATCACAAATATATATAAAATATATATCCACATCCACATATATATGGGTAGGTATGTGTATACCTTCTCTATATTTCTAGGTAGGTATATATTAAACAAAAGATTTTATGCTTAATGGCGAATTCCTATGAAATTATGACAAGAAAATGTTTTCATCTCTATAATTTTATATTTCTCTGGAATTATGTACTGATGTAACTGGACAAGAGTGAAATAAATAATAGTGTCAGAAAGTTAAGTGAAAAACATCATTATATGCAAATAATGTGTATGAATAATTGAAGAGCATCAACTGAAAACCCATTAGAAATAAGAGAATACAATAATAATAATAGCATTAGTCACAAATATACATACATACACACACACAAATTATATAATGTAGAAACAAAATTGCAACAAAAACACCCAAGAAAAACCTGAACAAGAAAAGTTTAAATTCTAAACAAAGAAAACCTTAACCATTCATCCATTTATTAAATAATTGGAAAAATACACCTTGTTCTTATAAGACTGAAAACTATGAAAATTGTGAATAGGCAGTTCTTAATTTTATTTATAAATTAAATGAGGCTTCAGCTAAAATAACTTCAAAATTAAAAACATAAGAAAATTATACAAATTACATTTGCCAAAATGAAATGTAAGATTGGCTGTGTTATGTGTTATGTACTGTTGAGTCAGCTCTGACTCCTGGCCACTCTGCGTGAGACCCACAATGTCCTGTGCTCACCAGCCCTGCTCAGCTCCTGTAAACTCATACTTATGACTTGTTTTATGGTGTCCATCCATCTCATATTTAATTTTCCTCTTTTACCTTCTGCCTTCTGGCATTACTGTCTTTTCCAAAGAAGCCTGCCTTCTCATAATGTGCTCAAAGTGGGACAGTTTCAGTTTTGTCATTTTTGCCTCCAATGGTGTTTCAGGCTCAATTTGATCTAGGACCCACTTGCTATGAATGTTCCATAAAGGAAAATAATGGGGAAGGACCAACAGAAATCATAATTCTAAATTAATTAAAACTTTGTTTTTATACTATAGAATATATAGGCATATATAAGGGAATCAGAACTTGGTATTCCAGAAATAGAACCAAACGTAGTTCAAGTCAGGATAAAGGAATCAGTGAGGGAAGAATTGCCTACCCACCACCACCCGGTTTACTCTGTGCCTGTCCATGTTATGCTTCACTTCTCTCCCTCTTACCTGCTTTATCATGTGTCATGGTGATTGCTTTTAAAAGTAACACTCACTGATTTAAATTCCCTCAGCAATAAACTTAATGTATATTTTCTCATTTTATCGCATGGTTAAAGCATTAATGTTTTCTACTGCACAGAGGTGGAGGTAAGCAGGAAAGGGAGAACTGGAGCCAGCCTCACCTCCAAAAAGGTGGGGCGGCTTGGAAAGGAGCTTTAAATGGTCTGTGACTTTGCACTTGGTTCCTGCGCTGTAAAAGGTGTACTGTGATCTATTCTGCTATCTATTACAGCTCTTGTAGGGAGGTTGTTCAGGAGACCCTGGAACCATGGTGGAAAATGAAAACCACAGATGTACATACTTACTTTCACTTCTAAATTTTCTAAGCTAACTATTCGAAAAGTTTCTTTCTCCTTAGGACTTATTTCTAAAAATAAGAGAATACTTAGGAAAATCCTTCTTTTTTTTGTTTTGAGGACTATTTCAGTCATTAAATTAAGCTCATATGCACATGCTAAATTTTATATGAAATCTCATAATGCAGTCTCATGTTAACTTATTCACTAATTCTAAAATAAAATTGCTGGAATAATTATATATTTCATATTTTATTAATGGTTAATTAAAGATATAAGTTAAGTAATTGTGGCATATTGCAGTACTAGTGAACCAGAAAGTTATAATAAACAGTACAATGACAGAAAATTTCTAGGTAGAGGAGTTTAGTTTTATGGATCTTTTAGCCAAATTTATAAATAGATTACATCATTTTCAGATGTTTTGGGGCTCCATATTAACCTTTTAAATAAATGTCTGCCATGGGTATAGTATATTCATAAAGGTGGCTTTCATTGACAACCTAAAGCAGGTATCAACATGCCCTTGGGTTTTTCATAAATCCAATTTTTAGATCTGATGTCAATAGTGGTTTAGAAATAAATTGAGAGAAAGATTGACAAAAAGTCATAGATTGAATAACCTATGGGACTTAGGTTTAGGGGCCTCAGGGGGCATTGTGACTTATTGAATAATAACCTTAAGCAGAAATAAACAGTTCCTTCTTTTGTATTCTCCTGCCAGTCAAACGCATGGCTCTGTAGTCCACACTGCAGCCCAGAGTGAAATGGTTGTTTGTTTCCCACTGCTTCTTCCCAGATCTTCATCACCACTGGGCCTATGTACTATGTGGTAACAAGTAAAATATTAAGTTGGCTATGTAGACAATGGTCACAAAAGTTTGTTGTTCTAGTCTTCTCCAGATCATTGGTTTATATATTTTTATTGCAACTTGGCTAAGGAAACAGATCATCTAGGAAAATAAATGCATCAAATAATGAACAAAAAGAAAATATTTTAGCTAATTATGAATTAGGCCTCACATCTTTCATAAAGAAAACCATTGTTTATGAAGTATTGTCACTGACCTGGGATATCAGGGCCGGGAATAACTTTCTTAAGACCACAGTTTAATTTATGAACTTCAGAAAGGACCAAACTGATCAGCTTAATTTCTCTCCTGAAGTGTGGGAGGGCTGTCTCCCCCGGAAACCCTCCGGGAATGAGGGGAAATTTAATTTCTACAAGAGGCAGCTGGCTGGCACTGAGCTCCTTGGTCTGTGTTCTACCCTATTCTCTTCCAGTCGATGAGGCATGAGGAATACACATCAAAGGCGCAGGAAGAGTTCCAAATGGAAAATACTGAGAACAGTAACATACTGTGCTTCACTCTGCGTCTCCATGCATGGTCGATTTTCAGTATTCATTTTGATTTACATGAGGTATGACTTATGTACCTACTAATGAAAAATGATGAATGTTTTACAACATTAGTAGACAATGAACAAGCTTTGTATAGCTGGCTGAAGATCCACACACAGTATCGACTGTACCAGTACTTTCTGACAACCCTTTCACCTGTTTATCGGAGCACTTCACGGCTCTATTCACAGCTGTGATGTTCACTGTAAACTTCCTCTATTACCCCTTTTATCCCCATGGCTTTTTTTTTCTTTTTTCTTTTCTCCAAGAAGTAAATTATGTTTGCTGAAATACCTAGGATTTAGTAAAAGATGATACAGTCCATGTAGCTTACCATCCTTGGGAACCAAGATTGGTCTGTATGTGGGAAGCAGAAGAGCAAATACAGATGCGCAAAAAGAAAAACTAAGTTTGACACAACAGGTTTCTCAGAGTTTCCTGGACCTTTCTAAATATGTTTGTGAAGAGATGGGTTGAGAGGTTTATTGAGGCCAAGACCTGAACCCAGAGAGGTTTTGTGTTTCCTGGGTATTTCTAGAGCTAGTCTGACCAAGAAGAGGTTCTCTTAAGTAGGAGTCACAAATCAAAGTACAGTTTTATTTGATTCCCCACGTCTTGTTGTTTTTTTAATTAAAACTTTTATCGAGATTATGGCACAGAAAATTGTACAGAATAATACAGAGATCACCTACCTGTATCCCCTACCAGGCTCACCCACATGGTGACATTTTACCAAATTATAGAATACTGTGACAACCAGGATACTGGAATTGATACAATCAACTGGTCTCATTCACATTTCTGTAGTTTAGCTTGTACTGGTGTGTGTATATAGTTCTATAGAATTTTAACACTTATGTAGGTTCATATAGCCACCATCTTAGTCAAGATATTAAACAGTTCCATCACCACAAGGATTCCTACACCCACTCCCCTCAGTAACCTCTTCTCACAAATTCTTGGCTACCACTGAGCTGTTCAATCATTTCTGAAATTGTGTTGTTTGAAAATGTTATAAAAATGGAACTATACAGATGTTACATTTGGAGACTGGCTTATTTCCTTCCACTGATTTATTCAGTTTGTTGTCCAGGCCACTAATTGTTAGAAGGGCTCCTGATGGGTCCTTGTTACAGGCTTGCCTGGTGTTTTCCAAGGGGCTTCTGATAGGTTCAGGAGAGAAATAGGCCCTTCCTGTACTGGCTTCTGATGCTAGGTCAGGGTCAGACACGCCCAGTCAGGGTAGCTTCCTCTTTCTGGGAGAAGGAAATTACACTCCTAACTGCTCTGTTGTTGTTCTAGTCTTGGAGTGCTAAGCCCATTGGGAGTTCTCACAAGCTTTCAGACTCTCCGTGGTTGCCTTTCACATTATTTCTGGGCATTCTAGTTGCACCGATTGGAACTAGAGTAGAAGTCCTCATGGCGGTTCACATTTTCCTATATATTTTCTTGAGCTCTTCTCCCTACCCCCATGAACCCACTCTCTTATTTTTATAAGTTCACATATTTACCTCTTATATGTTTGTGACTTTTGAAGGAAACTTTGGATCCATCCAGGCTCACTCTCAGGCCTCTATTGGAACTGGAATACTACAAGGGTTAGGATGCCTTTACCTATAAATATAGCATATGTTGCTAAAATTGACTTAAACAGTGAGGAGGCTAGAAGAAGGCTTGGCAGTAGCCAAATTATAGGTTTGGCTAATTCAGTGAGATTCCAGCTCAGTATCTTGGAAATTCTCTTGGTGTTTTGTTCATGGCAGCAAGATGTCTGTTGCAGCCTCAAGCATTATATCACTTATGACAACTTGCAGTCTTAGGCAGGCACAGGTTCCTGTTTTGTGTCCTTGAAGGGATGCTTTCCTTGAAGCCCTCCAATAGATTGTCTCTTATGTCCCATTGGCTAGGGATGTGTCACATGCGAGCTACTGCCAGTGGGAATAGAATTACTATAATTGTCTTGGAGTAATTAACATTTACTTTACTTATCTATGGTTTTGGAAGTATTTCATAAATGAAGCACACGAGTATTGAATTTCAAAATAATATCAGTTTCTTTTGGAAGGGAACGGGTGATAGTGGCTGTGGTTAGGCCATACTAGACTAATTTAGTGTGTTACTTGTCTTACTTTAATCCTAAAGCCCAATCCGATCTTTGAACTATAAACTGGCAGAGATTAGAAAGAAATTAGGATTTAGGAGAATGGAATGCTGAGATAAACTAATTCAACTACAGAGTTGGTCATTAACCTGTAAAATTATGTTTGTAAGGAAGGAAGTAGATTTTAGGCCTGATGGTCATAGTTTCAAGTCAAGCTTAAAGTCACAACTTATAACTGGGTTACCAGGTTAGTAAGATAGCCTAAGAAAGTGGCAATAATGGTCCCAGGGTCGGACAGGAAACCAGATGTCATCCAAGTCATGTTAGGCCCAGAGGCTGCTGATGGATTGGTTCAAAAACTTGACAGGTAATTCTATAAACACATGGCATCAGCGATGCTTGTTGAAAAGAAAAGGCAGGGGCTCCCATTGAAAAGCCTGTTCATCAAGGATTATTTGCCATCCTAAATATAAGTCACTCTGCAATGCACTTTGCAATTCTAGAAGATTTATGTCATTGAGAAATATCTGGTCTTTATGTTAATTTTTTAGAACACTGATTCAATTCAATGACTGAGAATTATTGAAAACTGGGTTCATTTAGCAAAGCACTGTTTGATATTATTTAGAAAATAACCCATGATCTGGATTAGGGCACTGACATTGGGATAGAAAATAGGCTTAATTAGTTGAGTTAAAAAATACTTATTAATGCTAGCATTAATTGAGGCTTTATGTGCCAGACTCTATTCTAGGTACTGATGGTTCAAGTCTCTATCCCTGGGAGAACATACATTCAGTTGAAAATTACTAATTAGATGCTAGGCTCTAATCGAACATGAGAGTGCAAAGATGCATATGTTCTCTAACCTCAAGCAGTTTAGTCTGGAAAGCAAAATAGCACAGACTCCTTACCTGCCCTGCTTATCACTGAATTCTGGGGAACCAGCAGAGACACTGGCACAAAGCTGATGCTGAGAGCCCTCTTTCTGCATAAATGATACGGAAGCAACCAGCGGCAATATTGCCTGATACCACTCTACCGAAAGTGCTCAGGGAGTGAGGACACAGGAATGGTTGATTATGCGCTCTGTGGAAATGTAGCAAAGGGGAGCCCCACAAGGAATGACATTTGAACTGAAACGAAGAGTGGGCAGGACTGGGGTAGGTGAGAAGTGAAGAAACAAAATGCACAAATGGGTGAACTTACTTTGGAGTCTTGAAAAATGGCGAGAAATGAGCATATAAAGGAACCTCTAGTGAGCAGATGATGGCTGGAGATGATCTTGGAAAAGTAGGATGGAATGATTTGGGGAAGAATTAAATATACCCTTTAAGTGGTTTATACTTTATTTTGTACCTAATGGAAAACCATCAGTTTCATTTAAGTGTATCAACTGCATGATCAGATATGATTTATGGAACGAATACTCAGCATTGTGAAGGGTGAGTTGGACACAACCATGAGCCAGGGATTAAATCAGTGTAGGTATTGGCAGTAATCCAAATGAAAAATGCTGAGAGCCAGAGTTAGGGTATTGGCCTTGGGAATGACAAAGCATTTTGTGGGCATTGAGAGATATTTTAGAAGTAGAATTCATGAGACTTAATGATTGATTGGGTATTTATGGTGATCAAGGAGATGGGGAATCAATTTTTACTCTGTGGTTTTTGGTTTGAGGAATCAAATGGACAGTATTGTGGTTGACTAATCAAGGGATAGTGTTCTTGGGGAGAGGATTGAGATAAGCTCTCTCACTGGAAATATTATGGCACAGGAAGTACAACTGACATAAACATTAATAGGGCATTAGTTACTCGGAGTAAGTAAGGTTTTTATTTTTATTTGAAGTATAACATAAATCACAAGTGATCAAAGCAGGGAATTTGGCATAAAGTGACACACCTACATTTACATCACCCAGGTTAAGGAATAGAACATGCTTAGCACCTGCACATTAATAAATATGTTATGCTAGTCTGACAATCAACGTACCTAACAGTCCTAAAACAAGAAGTTTTATTTTTTTGTAAAAATTTTACTGAGTCTGTTTCTTATGTCATTAGATGAAACTAGATTTTTTTCTCAGTATTTGAGAACTATGCTTGACCTGGTTTGACTTAAAATGTGGACTTCGTGATAAACAACAGAGAGGCAACTTAAAGAGGTAAATAAGTAGTTACTATCCAGTGTAGCTGAATCTGAAATACAAGAGGCCCACATGACTACAGTAGGAAAGTATGCCATACATACCAAGGAGCTGAGGACAGAACAAATGGGGTTTGCAGGTAAATTAAATGGTGTTTTTCAAATTGAAGGTCATTAGTGCAGAAGATGTGAATTATAGGCATTGATTTTCTGCTTCTTACTTGGGTAATAACTATAGCTAATATTTATGACCTCTTACTATGTTCTTGGGACAGCTCTATGGTTTTTATAGGTATTAAATAATTTAAACCTTACTATTAGTATCATCAGCTGAGGTACTTGATGCAGGGAGCAACTGTGTAATTTGCATGAAGTCACAGCTAGGAAGCTGTGAAATGGGGGCTTTGAACGTGGGCCCTTGGGTGCAGAACCAGTGCTGAATATTCCCTACATGGATGCTAACCTCTATGGAGTCCGCAAGACCCTAAGAAGCAGCAGAGGAACTTAGATAATTAGTGGTGGACAATGATGTTTCCAAGCCATTGCTAATTCTATGACATAGCCCTGAAGGTTCTGAAGGAATAATTTAATCAAGAGGCAGTATAATGGTATGTAAACATAGGAAGAATATTTAACCTCTGTTTATTCATACACTTAATAATTCATTTATTGAACATTTGGTACGAGTCAGATAATGTGCTTGTTCAGAATTCTAGAAGCCTTAGAAAAGCAAGCATATCAGCAAATGATTACAGTGTGATAAAGAATCTTATAATGGGGCTGATGGCAGTTTGGAACAGGAAGCGTTGTTTCCTGCCTGGAAGCTGAGTATGGAGAAAAACATTTGAATCGCCTCTTGCCGGGTGAGCAGAAATTTGTCAGATAAGATAGAAGAAGACAGAATATCAAAGGCACAGGGGTGCAAAAACCTAGCTGGAGGGACAGGCAAAAGCCAGACGAAACAGGTTTTATAAATCAGGCTAAACCTTCATTTTACCTAGCTCAGATTTCAAACTTCTTTGACCCTGACAAATTGTAATTAAACAATTGTTTAGTGGCCTGAAGGTACGCGACGCCCGACCTGCGATGCCAGGGCGGCGGGGCTCAGCTCTGCTCTGATGTGGTCTGGACTCCCGCACACGGCCGAGGTGCAGCGGATCCCAGGCTGAGATGGATCAAGAGGACAGGGTGCTGGACGAGGGACAGGCAGCTCAGCATCAGCTCACGGAGGATACTGAGAAGCCAGTGTGCATCTTGGACATGTCTCCATCTCCTGGAAGCAGAGTGCACACCCCTGGGAACCATGGCTCAGGCAAGCAACAAGACATCCTTTGGTGTCCACAGCTGGAGAGGGCCCCCTTGGTTCCTGCTGAGGCGCCCAGGCTGAATGCGAATGAAATGGGGCCGCGGTTCAGGGTGTTGCTGCCGGAGCATGGTAGGAACTACTGCCTCCAAGTGACTCGCCCTCCTTCCCAAATGGTTTACTCTCAGAGAATGTCTCCTTCTCAACCAAACCTGGTGATTTTCAAGAAAAGGTGGCATGATGTCCTTAGGAGAGCCCAGATGATGTCCTTAGGAGAGCCCGATATTCAAGGGATGGCTATGACCTTCGGTGGGAATCTGAGGCCCTGCAGTGGGCCACCAGTCACAGCTTCCAGTGAAATCCCAATGTCCCACATTAGGATGCGAACAATGCCTCATTCTGGCCACCCTGCAGTACCTTCTAATAGAGACTCTTTAACACTTAAGATGTTATTGCCCCCAACCATGGCTTCTGCTGAGGGCCAAGCAGTGCTCCCCTCTTTGGCTCAGATGTTGTCCCCTAGAGTTCCCCACAACTGCGGAAGGAGACCAGCTCAGTCCCCATCATTGCTGACTTTAGAATCCCAGGACTCTTCTGTTAGCCAGCTAGCCTCCCAGGAAGACCCCTTAATACTTGAGCAGCCCATAACTGTTCCACAGACAGCAGAGCAGAATTGCAGGGCCCTGGAAAGAGCCCTGGTTGCAAGGCCTTACTGCTGCCAGCATGAGAACTGTGGAAAAGCTTATGCTAAGCGCTCCCACCTCATGAGTCACCAACGCACACACACAGGTGAGAGGCCCTATATATGTATGTGGGAAGGTTGTACATGGTCTTTCTGCCGTTCTGATGAGCTTGGACGACATACACGGATACACACCAGATACCGACCACATATATGTGATCGGTGTGGCCGAGATTTCATGAGATCTGACCATCTCAGGCAACACCAAAGGATTCATCTGCGGGCACCAGGATCCCCTAATCCACGGGCCAACAATGAACAGATGGATGGTCCTCCTGCTCCTGATCTTTAGGTCAATCTCCCCTTCCCCTCATTTTGGCTTCTCCATGCAGATCCTGCCTGCCTCTGACCAGCTGGTCTCTGTAGTAGGTATAGGCTTAGATGCAGACCAAGAAAGATTATGAGGCAGTGTTGAATGAAGCCCATATGAGCTCTGGACTCCATCAGGGACTCCAAAAACTGTCGTGGATGCCTTTACCTCTCTGGGGCCACCTACCTTTGCTGAGGTTAGCCTCATGGAAAGACGGAGCAAAGTAGAGATTGGGAGCTTCATTTAAAAGTTCTTTATCTTCTGTCACTCCCCAACTTAAAGCCCTTCAGTGACTCTCTTTGCCTGCTACATAAAATCCAAGTTTCTTCTCTTTGTCTTCCACAGTTTCCAGAGCCAGGCTATGTTCAAATCCTGAATTTATCATTTACTGGCCATGTGACCTTGGAAAGGTCTTGGATCACTATGCCACGTTTCCTTTTCTGGTAAATGAGAAAAACCCTATTGGGCTGTTTGGGACACATCTTATATATTGAATCAGTCTATCTGGCACTCACCAGCCACAAGCCCAGAGTTTGTCTCCTCCTACCACTTCCAGACTTGGATAGAATGCTCCTCTGCAGGGCACGGGATCTGGCATCTCAAGTAGCCACTAGCAACACAGAAGAGTTGGGGGGGGAGTTAATGATCCTGGGGTAACATTTGACTAATGAGAGTTGGGAGAGACCCAGGCAGATAAATTCTCTTCTTCCCTCCATTCCCTAAATTGCTGCAAGGCACCATTTCTCCCAACAGCACAGCCAGTGGGGAGATCGCCCAAGAAGCCAGTGAACACACCTGCTGTGCTTCAAGGTTTGCTGTGAAGCTTGTCTCCTTGCATCACCTCCCATTCTCCCCTCCTTTTCTTGCCTTTCTTTTCTTGTCTCACTCTCAGTTCTTTGCATTTACACCATCCAAATAAAACACTGGTACTTAAATTGTTAATTCATTTATTTTTTAATTGTATTCAAAACAGAAGTTTCCTGAAGCGGCTTCCCCAGTAGTAAAGTATTCTTTATTTTTCCCTTCTTTGTTTTCACTTTCCTTTTAAAAGAAATCTAATATTTTCTATACTTCATTGAAAAAAGCTTGTTTGAAATCACCACCTGTAGAAAAAGAATCTTTTAAATGACTTACCATACTTAGGTTTTAGGAACATCACTCTTGACTTCAGGGTGAGGATTGGAGGGAGAGAACCCTAGTGGCCTGATGTGAGATCCAGAGCCAGTGACAAATTATTCAGAAAATCTAGGCAGGAAATGAGCATTTAGATTGAGAAATTAGATGAGAGAGAGTTGCCATAATTATAAGAGAAACCGTCTGAGACTCAAAGATGGTTTAGATACAGGACTGAGAGCGAGAAAAGGGATCCAGAACGAGACATGCGGGAGTTCATATACTTTAATATTAAAGTTTATGAAAACATAATAAATTCCTTTTTAGATTTACAGTACTCCTTCCTGACAACTATCAAAATGACCCATCCTTTACACATCAAATTTTCTTCTATCTAGGATCCTAATTAAATGATCCTGCTCAAGAAAGGTTCTTTTCTCCTTTTATGACCTCATGACAGGCTTTTAATTTTTCCTCAAGCACTTCAAAGAATTTCCTATCTAGCAGATTATGCACAGAATCCCATTAGAGAATAATTTGAAAACGAATAAAATGTTTGACCCTTATAAAATTCTACATGAAAAGAAACAGAAGAAAATAAGTCTCTGGCCTTAATGTTCTCTAAAGTTGTAAAAACTGTTCTGATGATTTAAGAAGTGGGTTAGCTCATTCATGAGGATATCGTAAAGGATATATTAGTGTTTGGAAGAAGCCGCTGTTGTGGTAGTGTGAAAATCACATGGCTCAAAAGGGGGAACATCTGTTTCGTATGGTTTCTGGAGGCCCTGAGTGCATAAGCAGCGTAGATGAGCCTCTGGCTCAGGGTCTCTTACAAGAGCATAATCGAGGTGTGGCCGGAGCTGTGGTCTCCACTCGGGCTTCGTGGGGCAGGATGCTCCCGGGCTCACTCCGGTGGCGGGAGCAGAATTCAGGCTCTCCCCAGTCGAACTGAGGGCCTCACCAGTTGTTGGACAGGTGGTTTCTAGAGGTTCCCTCAGTTCCTTCCCACATGGGCCTCTCCATAGGGCAGCTTACAAGTTGGCAGCTCGCATCATTAGAGTTAGCAAAAGAAAGGAAGATGGAAATACAATCTCTTTGAATCTAATACTGGAAATAACATGTCATCTCTTTTGTCCCATTCTATGAATTAGAAGTGAGTCACTTGGTCCAGTTCACCCCTCAAGGGGAGGGGATTACACAAGGGCATGAATACCAGGAGGTGGGGGGCTGCCTAACACAATTTTTTTTAAGGAAAGCGCCAAAGACTTTGGGGATAAACATATTCTCATATATTTTTACAAATATAGGTACTTTTACATGAAATTTTTGCTCCTTGTTTAAATATCAGGATATTTAAAGAAAATAAATAGGTTTTCAAGGCTTTGAATCAGTTGGCAATGCAGAAAAATTTGGCAAAAACAGAAAAATAAATTTGGAATGGATCAGGAGACCTGAGTGCTACCTTGAGGCCTAACATTAACAAAAATTCATGATCTGCTTCTGCAAAGCCTATAAACTCTCTGTGCTTCAGTTTTATGATCTATAAAATCAAATGGTACTTTCCATCAAGGGCTTTCAAGCTTTTTTGACTGCAACACACAGTACAAAATTTATTTTACGTGGGGCCCAGCCTGGTATACACATAGGAAACCAGTTCACAGATAATTGAAACAAACAGTTCTAGAAACAATAATTACTCTTACTAAATACAAGGCTCACTCTGGTATTTTCCTTTATATTCCATTCTGTTAAAATACTTAGTTCTATTTAGTAAAAAAATGAGATGATCTAGCTAAATTTTTTTTAATACCTTCTAATGAATTCCAGTCCTCAGTCTGAGAGCAGTGTGATACCTACAGCTACTCCTAAAACTGCAAGACTAATCTAGGGTTATTAAATGTGAAGATGATGAAACAGATGAAGAGAGAAAGGTGCACATATGCCCAGTTGTTTATTAGGAGGCTATCTTTCTCTTTGCTATCACCAACATGTATGTACAGTGGTAGTCCCCTGCTTATCCACGATTTTGCTTTCCACAGTTTCTCTCACCCATGGTCAACTGTAGTCCAAAAATATTAAATGAAGAATTCCAGAAATAAATAATTCATAAGTTTTAAATTGTGTGCCATTTTGAGTAGCATGACAAAATCTCTCACTGTCCCACTCTGTCCCTCTGGGATATGAATCAACCCTTTGTCCAGTGTATCCACAGGGCATGTGCTCCCCGCCCATTGGTCATTTAGTAGCCGTCTTGGTGATCAGAGAGAAACCACATTCACACAACTTTTTTGACAGTATATTGTTATAACTATTCTATTTTATTATTAGTTATTGTTATTAATCTCTTACTGTGCCTAATTTATAAATTGAACTTTATTATAGGTATGTATGTCTAGGAAAGAAACCTAGTATATATAGGGATCAGTTCTATTCAGTTTCAGGTATCTACTGGGGTCCTGGAATGTGGTCCCCCCCAGAGAAGGGGGACCGCTCTACCGCATCTCAGTGAGGAGGAGGTGGGCAGCTATTTCAAAATGCTAATAATTATGTGGGATGGATAGTCTTAGCCTCTGGCTATCAACTCTCCCCCAATTTTTTTTAAAAAAATCTTTATCCGACGATATGTTTTTCTTGATTTTTAGAGTGGGGGTGGGGGGGAGAGAGAGAGATCAATATGAGAGAGAAACATTGATTGGTTGACTCCTGTACACACCCTGACCGGGGATGGAACCTGAAATCTAGGTTTGTGCCGTGACTGGGAATAGAACTTGCAACCTTTTGATAAACAAGACAACACTCCCACCAACTGTCCCACTGGCCAGGGCCCCCCAAAGTTCTTAACTCCTCCAAATCACCTGCCTTTCCTAGTCCACTAGGTTCAAGGGGCTATTGATTCTGTCACATACGTGCTGTGCTTTGTTCTCATTTACTTGCTCATCTCTGCGTGTACTATGGTTGGTGTGATGTGCAATGCTAACCATGAGGAATTTCCACTAAAGGAATTTTACCTAGATCGGGAAATTTTATCTTTTTCTTTTTTCTTTTTAAGTGGTATTGTGCTACTTTTTTTTTTCTTTTTTTAGCATAATCTTTATTGATTTCAGAGAGGAAAGGAGAGGGAGAGAGAGAGAAACATCAATGAGAGTCATTGATCGGCTGCCTCCTGTGAGCCCCGCACTGGGGATAGAGCCCGCAACCGGGGCATGTGCCCTGACCTGGAAGCGAACCCCAATCGCCTGGATCCTAGGTTGATGCTCAACTGCTGAGCCATGCCCGGCCGGGCAGGAAATTTTATCTTTACCGCTTTCGCTATACTACTTACATTAAGTGCTTGACGGTGCACAGGACATGCATATATTGCTTCTAAAAATGGTCCCCAGCACAGATCATGGAAGGGCAGCATGGAATGTCTGGCAGCTCACTGAAAGTTGAACTTTGCGGACGCTTTCTGGTTTAGCTTAGATATTCATGTGCATTTTGAACACTATACTATGAGCTTGTTTTAATATCTAATCAATGTTTTACATTATTTATGAGTCACATTACTTTAACTATCTTCACTGCTCAATCATACAATAAAATTTGTTCCAGGAGGCTGCACCATGGCTTTCCCTGGCTCAGAGCAAAGTACTCTGAGGAATTTTGAGAAGCATGAGACAGGAATTTTTTCCCTCATATAATTTTCATAATCACCTTATGAAATAGGTTTTATTGTCCTGATTTGGCAGATGAGAAATGAGAAGCTTGGGAAACTTATGTAATTGGAAAATAACAGCGTTAGAACTTAAACCAGGTTTGTCTCCGCAGCTTCTATTTGCCTTGTTCTGTCATAAAGCCTTTAAGTCCTTGTGACATGAGTAACAGTCTGGCCAGCCCTGAAGTCTCCACTGCAGATTTCAAGGGTTCTGCACATTTCCAGTGTAAATACTTTGTATCCTGGGAGAGAACATGTGGTAAATATGGCAGTGAAAACTCATGTTCCTTCAAGAAGGAATTAGCACATCCGAAAGCCCCTGTTTCATAAAGTCAGGTTCGGGAGAAGCCTAGAAACCGTCATGTAGATGAAATACCTGGGCTCCTATGATATTAATCACGTTGTAGGAACAAGATTAAATGACCGGTATGTTGGGCACCAGGATTGGATTCTGATGGTAGTACAGCCATGGAGTCTGGATTTCCACATATTCTCTTTGCCAATGTTTTCTACCCAAGCTGAATTTTCCAGGTCCCTCATAATTTAATCGTTTGTGGAACCAGAGTGCATAAGAGTTCTTATAAAAGGGGGGGGGGGGGGTGAGAAAGATATATCCCACCAAAAGAAATTCTGACTTGACTTTTCCTTTCAGCTGCTGGCAGCTCTCTCAATGGTTGTATGGGGGTATAAATCCACCAGCTACGTGAAAAAACAAATCTAGAGATTAAAGTGAGAGTGGAAAAAATTACTGGTACTAATTTCCTTTCATCCTAATAATCATTTCTCTATTCACCTTAATACTCTCAAGGTTGGCACCTTTACCTTGGACTTGCAGGCTTCCAGAGCTGCGAGAAATGTTTGTTTTTTAAGCCACCCAGTCTGTGGTATCGTTATAGCAACCCAAACTGACTAAGACAACAGCTAATCATTATTTGGGATAGCCATTCCCTTAATTTACAGCTTTAGATCCCATGTATATATCTCCAAAATATACAGGGTGGGGCAAAAGTAGGTTTACAGTTGTGAGTACATGAAACACCAAGTCTATTCTTGTATTATGTATGAATTATTGTATTATTTTCCATACAAACAGCTGTAAACCCACTTTTGCCCTACCTTGCATATATTTAGGTTTTGTTCTTTTGTTTTGAATGTCATAAATTAGAATATTTTTCTGTGACTTGTATCTTTTCTCAACATTGTTTGTGAGATCCATGTGGACAAAAACAGCATTCCAAATAAATATAGGAGTTTACTTTTCAATGCTGTATAGTATTCCATATGGCATGTAGCTTTCATTTATTTCCCATTTCTATACCGTGATTCCTGTAGCATGTAGCAGTAGTTCATTTACTTATATTTTTATACAGAATTCAACATAGCATGTAGCAGTAGTTCATTTATTTATATTTTTATACACTATTCCATGCAGTGTGTACCTGTAGTTCATTTGTTTTCTTTGCTGTAGAGTATTCCATGTGTGAACTTTCAACAATTTACTCTATTTTTAGTGGACAACTTATTTGTTGCCAGTTTAGAGTTACTATGTAGAATGTTGCTAAGAAGACTATTGTATGTGCCTATCCTGTGCTCAGTGTCTAAGGATTTCTCTGGGGCCATATACCTAGAAGTGAAATTATTAGGTTACATGGATACTTATTTTCAGTACTCACAGAAAATGCCAGATTATTTCCCAAGTGGCTATTGATTTACTTTTCCACCCATTTTGTATGAGAATTCACATTGTTTTACATTATTTTATTATTTTGCTCTTTCATATTTATGTTTTTAATGAGTATATAATATATGTACTAGCAGAAAAGATTTTTATCTTATTTTCAAAAATAAAACCTATCCTTACAGAGGGAATAGACACTATTGTCATTTAAGTATATATAAAAATGAGTTTTTAATCCTTTGAAACTGAAGTGACTGATTTTATTGATGGTTAACTGTAACTTTAAAATATATTTATAGCTGTTAGCAAAACAAATAGAAACAAATAATCCCCAATTCCCAAGTGAAATGATCACTTTGTATACCTGATATGATTCTCACAGGAGGTACTGAGTACTTATCAGAAAGCCCCAGATAAATAAGACAAGGAGAAATGTGAATTCCATTATCTAATTTGGGAATAGTAAAGATATTTACTTCCCATTTTTTTTCTGTAATAAAACTGCTATGTAGCAACTGTGGAGAATTCTTGAATTGTAAGATAAATGGCTGTGATTTTTATAGAGTGTTGGTATTTAAACAGAAGCATGAACTATCACAGGGCTTGAGAAAATAAAGGTCTTGTTCTCTCCAGAGATCACCATCTCATTTTGGGAAATGATCTCTTTCGGAGATGTGCCCTGCTTTCCTGGTGCTCTGGCAGCGCTGCTAGACCAGCAAGGTAAGCCACAGCAGCAAAAACAATTTGCATTAAACAGGCATGACCCAATTAGGAGGAAAAATAGTTTGCCTGGGAAAATATCTCCTTACCTTGTGATCTAATCCACATAACAAAGATATTGATTTAGATGTTCTTACTTATAATATGGAATAAAACCTTCATTTAAATGTTCTCTTACTGCACTGGAAGTGCTTAAAGCTTGTTTTACATATACCTATCATGGAGACCAGTGAACTACATTTTAAAATTATAAATCCTATCAGGTTAATTTTTATAACAAACTCTCAATAAATACATACACATAAATTCATACATTTTTACTTACATTATTGAATTAATAGAATTAAATAATATAAAACATACATGAAATAGAAATTTAATTTCCAAAGATTAAAAAAAAGTTGAATAAACATTTAAAAGTCACTTTATTTTTTTTCATACTATAAAACTCTATTGCTTTACTCACAAATAGCTAAAACTAAAATGATGTAACTGAAACAAGGTTTTGTTGTTGTTGTTCAAATCTCTGTTTAGCAATTCATGATACAGCAACTTAAGATCTGGTTGTAGGTGATATTTATTTTTATACTAGATTTTAAGGCTATTATATCTAAAAAATTTATTTCACTAATTTGCAGAGAACTAAATGGGTCTAACTGCTAAATAATAAAACATATTTTTCAATCTCATCCCCAATTTTCCAAAGCACTTGTTGAAAATAGGGTGATTAAATGTAAATGTTTTCAATGTTAAACACAGTAGGTGGTACATTATAATAGTTTTAACTAGTAGATTTATACTTTATTGAAACACTTTTTACTTGGAAGTTCTTAAAACGGATTAGAAAAGCCCATTTTTCATTTTTTTCAGTTGTTACAAATATGAAAGTGTTGGAGTAACTTACTTGTATCATTTTTCAGTGACAAAAATCCCATTAAGATGAAAATATTTTTAAACATCAATTTCCACAATTCTCTTTTCATAGCACGGATTTCCTTTTAAAAAGAAAATATTTTGTGACATTGTTAAAAATACCATCTTTATTTTGAAAGTACAAATTAGGTATATTTTTTCCACAAATATTTTCAGAGTAACTTTTTATCAGATTAAAGGTCAACAAAGTTGACACTCTCATCTTTTGTGAAAGAAAATACACCACTCATCCTTTCATGGATAAGCCTTTTAAGGACTCTGCTGTTAGAAGGCCATTGAATCTCTGGATGCTTCAAAAGATTTATTCGTATATGTATTCACACCCCATGCCATTAAATATTGTAAGGATTCCTCCATATTTTAAAAACTCCCATTTAGTGATAAAAGCTGGGGCCATGACCTAAAGCAGTGGGCCTGCTGTTGGCCCAGTTTCAAGGTATACCATTCATTAGGTACTACAGGTGATCGGAGTTGTGCAACAGAGGCTCTGATTGGCATCTTGTAGCAGTTTATTCATTTTATTTGCTTCTGGTTTCAATTTTTTGCTGCAAAAGCTTTCCTATGAGTGATGCCAGGAATGCATTTCCCAAGCAGGGTTATCTCTGTTCTTCATGCAGATTCCCTTCTCTATCCATCACAGGCAACTATCTTTAGTGGCTCACAAAAAAAGTAATTTTTTACATATTTCATTTCTGAAATAGCACATTGCAAATACCATAAGCTGAGACACCATAATCCATAGTTTCATCCAAAAGATCAAGTCTCCCACAATGTGTGATTTGTGAGTTGTGTCCTCCAGTCTTTGCAATATTTTCTGTCTGCCAGCAGTATTTGCCGCCCCCCACCCCCCACACACACACCCCCGACACACCCCCCACCTCCAATGGTTTTAGATTGTGTCTCTGCTGTTTTCAGTGCATCTTGCAACCCATTTTACTATTGCAGGAGTGAGAGTTTCCTCATTGGTACAGGGCACTTGGTCTTCACAATGAAAACTTGAAGAAACTTCTAAACACTTACCATTAGGTTTAGTAGAGGAATTTGATAAAATACTGCGCAGCATATGATGTGACAGTTTTAAGGGATGTTTATCTTTAAGCCTTGGATGTTCATTTTTATATGTTGCTAATGCGATGGCTTTATACTATCACTAATATCTTAAGGCACAGAATGCACTTCGATTGAGAATAATTTATTACCAAATATGTATATACAGATATTCTTTGATTATTTTGAATTCTCTGGTGGTAATTGCTTCTAAGGCGTAATGTTGATGAAGATCTTGTATAAGGAGTGGGAGATGTCAGCTCTGCCATTTAATTATTTGCCTGGGCTTGGATGACTCATATTAGCTGCAATCTGTGCTTTCTTTGCAAGAATCTTTTAAAGGCATCTTTCCATTTTGTGATAGTTACCTTCCTTTAGTTTCATTAAAATTAAATGATATAATTATGAATCCACTTAAATGGGCCCAAACAAACTGCAATTAGTTGTAATATAGTCAAAGCGATGATGAAAGTATTACTGTTAACCCTCTGGGTTCAGAAAAATTTCTACCTTTGCTTTGTCCTAAATGACTGAACATGTCTAGTACTTAGTTCACTTCTAGTTGGGAAATTGGTATTAATCATTGTCCTGGTCTGTAAATTATTTTCAGAATCTTGAAGATGTAATACTGTTTTCCTAGTAAGTTTTTAACTTAACCTTTCTTTCTAAAAAATTTAAAGACACAGTCATTCTAATCTTGGGATTATATGGTTGATGATATACCTATTTCTCTATTTTTAAAAATATTTTTCTCATTATATAGTTAAAACCTTTTATTATAGAAAAGTTTGAAGAATAAAGAAAAATATAAAGAATGAAACTTAAAAGGCCTGTAATTTGACTATAGAGAGAATCTCTGTGATAACTTTTGTGAATCAAGTCCTAGATCTGAGACTATGAATATACATGTCAATATATATTCATATAAATATATTTATAAGGCCTATAGTTATAAACATATTAAAGTAGGAGTCATACTGTACTGTGACTGGCTTTCCTCTTAAGACATGTATAAGTCTAATAGTAAATTGTAAGTTATGCTCCCTATAAGTTGGTCCCACTTATATGATTTTTAAGCAGCTGTTCTCAGTCTTGCTAGCTTGTATGAGTGCATATCAAGGCGCTCGGCTTCATAAGAATCAGGCTTAATTTTTATGGCTCAGCCACACTGACAGAAAGGCATGTCATGAGCATAACATGACAAATTGACTGTTTTGTGCTTTGTTTTTATTAAAACACAAGAGGAACATTTTATTGATTTTTCTTGTGTAGTCTTATAATATATACCATCCGTGATTATGAAAGGTCTTTTAATTCAGTCAAGTGTTTTTAATGTGGTTAACTTTGGTTAAATGTGGTTGATGTTTTAGGGAAAACAGGCTGGAGAGGCAGCTGATCAAAGACTCGCTCATCATTGATGTGTCTATCTCTCTCTCTCCCTCTCCCTTCTCCCTTCCTCTCTCTGAAATCAATAGATTGTATATATATAATCTATTATATATGTAATCTATTATATATATGTATAAAATCTATTGATTTCAGAGAGAGGAAGGGAGAAAATATATATATTATATATATATTCAGCTCCCGCAGAAAAGTTTTGGAGTTATTCTATAAAGTCACTGCACACAAAAAATGTCTAAGAATGACATGGGACAAAGCTCTACATGCCTTAGTAAATGACGAGAACAAGTGGCAACCTGAAGGGAAAGTATTTACTGACAGGTGTAATGACGACAAAAGACCTAATTGTAATAGTGCTGGAGCAGGTACAGTGACTGACAAGTTCATGTCAGGCTGTCCCAAGATGTAATTTTTAGATTGAAAATCTAAAAATCCATTATACATGTAAAATACACCTCTATTTCCAAGCCCAACCCATTTATAAAATGACTAGAGACATGGTAAGGTCAGAAACACTCTTACACTAGGTTAAGTGAGGATAGAATTAGGAAACAGCAGATAAGAAGGATCTTCTCTCTCTGTGATTGAGGAACTTGACATTTTTTATAATCACTGTATAAAAGTATCTTTTTCTATTTGCAAGATGGAAGGTCTGATATTTCCCAATTGCAAATAGAAACTAAAAATGTAATTAATGACTTCAAAGTATCTTGTATCCCTGGCCCGTGTGGCTCAGTTGGTCGGGCCCCGTCCGGGGCTGGTTCAGTCCAGGTCGGGGCACGTGCCCGGGTTCCAGGCTTGACCCCCAGTCGGGGGTGGGCAGGAGGCAGGTGACTGATGTTTCCTCTCACGACCATGTTCCTCTCTCTTTCTCTCTCTCTCTTTCTCCCTCTCCTCCTCTGTCTAAAAATCAATTTTAAAAAATCATTTTGTTGTTGCTAATCCTCACTGGAGGATATTTTTTCCATTGATTTTTAGAGAGAGTGGAAGGGAGAGAGGAGACAGGGAGAAACATGAATGTGAGAAAGACATATTGATTGGCTGCCTCCCACACATGGCCTGACTCAGGTGGGGTTTTTGACCGGGAATCAAACCTGTGACCCCTTGGTCCTCAGCTGACACTCTAACCATGGGACCAAACTGGCCATGCCAATTAAAAATATCTTTTTTAAAAATATCTTGTAAATGCAGAGTGCCTTTCATTGCTAATGCTGTGCTCTGTGTTTTGAATCTGTACTAATTGATGGAATGGCATGAAGGCAACTATATTTTCCTCCAGCAAGATAATTTGAGAGCAGAAAGAAGATAACATGTCTCAGTTAGCTTGCTGGAGAATTTGAGTTAGGCTAAGTGTGCATCACCTTAGGGTGTGAATCAGCCTGCCAACAAGCCAATAACAACTTGCGGAAATGCAGCTCTTCCCAATCTTGGTGGCCTTCCCTGCTGTCATAAGATGGGTCACTTAAAACCCTCCACCCTTGAATAGTCAGTCAACATGGAGGCACTGATGGCAGAGTGTCATAAAACTTTAAGTATTTGTATCTAAGGCCACATTCTTCATTGGCCATATTAAAACAGTGAATGAGTATCTTATAGTACTAACTGCTTTTGCTTTGCCAATATTGCTGGAAAACCAGAAAAATGAAGCTGTGTGAACCCGATAGGATGTGAAATTTGATGGGATGATAGAGAATTATTAAATGCCATTATTTAAATCCTTCCCAAAGGAAAATTCTAGGTAAGACGTTGCTCTTCTGCTTCCTCCTTTCATCTGTTCTTAAAAGTCAAAGTGAGGACAGGCATCCCACCTTTCTTTCCCACCAAAAGTTTGTGACCAGAGTCAGGACCCCTGATGAAATTTCTCAGCCTGGAGAACCCTCACTGAAGGTAGCATCTTGAATGCATTTGCCCTGAATTTCTCTTTGTCATAGCAGTAAGCTTTTCATAGCAATAAGATGTCAATACTAAATTAAGAAGGGATGTTCTGATAATGCTACCTCCTTTTGCCTCTCTGTTAAATTCTTTACATGAGCATTTACCTCACAAAAATGAGTCAGAACATTGCCCAGGTTGGTGGGGTACATGTGCTTGAAAATACATATGTGGCCCAGCGGAGTGGCTCAGCATCTGAGCATCGACCTGCGATCCAGGAGATCGAGGTTCTATTCCCGGTCAGGGCACAGGCCCGGGTTGCGGGCTCAATCCCTGGGGGGGGGGGGGGGGGGGGGCCATGCAGGAGGCAGCCGATCAATGACTGTCTCTCATCATTGATGTTTCCATCTCTCCCTCTCCCTTCCTCTCTCTGAAATCAATAAAGATATATTTGGAAAAAAAACACAAACATGTGACGAAGATGGAGAACATTTCATTTACCAGGTTCCTGGCAGGGGGCATATGTGTGTGACTGGAAGGGATGTTCTGATGGGCAGTTTGAGCCAAGAGGATGATTAAGTAGCAACAGCCGGTTATTAAACTGTCATCTTACAGGTAGTCATTTGCCTAACCTTAGGTTTTCAGGCCAGTTTGGAGCAATGAAAGCTGAGCGCCAGATCTGGAAAGAGGATAAAAATAGGCCCCTTGTTGATAGCAAAAGCAGGGATATTAGGTTTTGTAGGGTAAGTGATGTAAAACTCACCTAGGTCTTCTCAGGGAACTGTCTGCATTGCTCCATACTGCTTTTGGTGTCAGTTACTTTCTGGGTTTTCAGAAAAACGTTGTGGAGTCCTGTGTATTGGTGTGCAAGGAGCACAAAGCAGAAACAGCACGTGGAGAAAAGCCCATAGAAGTGTCACTGAAACAAGACTAGGGCGGGGTGTGGCGGGGGATGAACTTGGGACCTGCAGCAGTAGGAGAAACTTCTGGCTTCTTTTTCCTGGACACTTCGAGATCATTCCGCTTCTTTGCAGTTCCTCCATCTGCTGACATACATTTTGGGAACCAAACCCAAAAGCAATATATCACATCAGCTCCGGGCATGAGGCTGTTTGAAACCAAAATTGATTTTTAAAAATTTTAATCAAGTCGGAATGGCATGTTGTGAATATTTCTAGGAAGTGAATTTACTACTGCTTTAAGATTAGCCCAACCCAGATATTTTGTGGAACTTTGGTTTTATTTTGATCCTTGGGCAAAAGAAAATAAAACAGCACTGTATGTAATTTAGAACCAAAATGAAGCATAAAGACAGCGTTCATGCATCGTAAGTTCTTTTATTAAAATTCCCAATGCCAGACCTATAATCAGATCCTCCATGTGGAGTTTGCCATTACATCGAAAGAAGAGGAAGGAAAAGCTTTGAAAAACAAATGAAAAAACGAGGAAAATATAAGATGCCGTGACTTTCCTTCCATGAAAATGCTGTAGTATTGATGGGCCCAAAATCAGATGAATACAAAGAGAAAAGGTTCGTTTGAATTGCTCCAGCTTTGTCTTAGTCCATCAGCTTCCCCGGGGTGCAGAGGTGAATGTCTCCCCTACGTGGGCCTGCTCCCCCCTACTTCACCAGTGGCGACCTCTCTATGCATTTCCTAGCAGCTAATGGAAGGCTAGTTTAAGGGCCCATGGCTTTGCCTTGGGCTCTTACTAGCATCTTGTTAACTGGCAGGAAATGTTTCCTTTCTGTTGCTTACTTTCATATATTCTTAATAGAACAGAAAGTACCTTGGCAGAGGTAGGAGACGTTACACTCTCAGCATCTCATTTGTAAATAACCCTGTTATGAGTAATAGGAAGTGATCCAGCTGGTTGTAAAAAGACACACGTTTAATGGGCAACTCCTGGTGGACTAATGGTTTTGCTTGGAAAAACATTGTACCTGCAGGACACATTGCTCTGGTTTTTGTTCTGAACATAATGAGGCTGTGTTCAAGCAGCGATGCACACAGATCTCTAGGAGTTATAACCCTTAAAATATACAAGAGAAAAAAGTGTTAAAAATGAATCTAGATCACTTTTCTCCCTAGAGACTAACATTATACTACCTGAGCATCATTCTTTCCTAAGGTACAGTAATTTCCAGGCGCAAGGTAGAATCACTTTTATGTGGAATGGAACGCCCCTTTAAAATTTTACACCTGACCCATACAGCTTACGATGCACTGTGGGAACAGGGCACTGTTGCCTTCATTGGCCATTACCGCTCTGCTTTTCTCTGACACTGAAATAGTACATCTAATACAGTAGTTTATGGCTTTTACTTCACCAAAATTTGATTCTTGTTTAACTTGGTGACCTCATGTTTTATTTTTAAATTGGATTTATTTATTTACTTTTCTTTTTTTTAAATATTTTTTTACTATAGTCAAACAAAAATTTCTTGGGCAGTCACCACAGTGCCAGGTTTATTCCATATGCATCTAACACCCACAGAAGCCAGGGGCCGCGCCAACACAGCTTGGTGCCTGGCTTTGCCACTATAGCACAGTAGCTAAGGTTATGCATTCTGATGTCAGAATGGCAGAAACTCTAAGTCAGTGTCTTGGCCAAGTTACTTAATCTTGTGCCTCAGTTTCCTTATTTGTAAATTTTGGAAAATAGGCCCTGGCTGGTGTGGCTCAGTTGTTTGGAGCATCAATCCCTGCACCAAAATGTCGCCAGTTCAATTCCTGGTCAGGGCACATACCCAGGTTTCAGATTTGATCCCCGGTCAATGTGCATATGGGAGGCAACCGATTGTTTTTCTCCCTCTTCTTTCATCTTAAATTCATTATTTATAGTAGGTGCTTAACACATTAATCAGGATTCTCCAGAGAAACAAAACCAACAGAGTGTGTGTGTGTGTGTCTGTGTATGTGTATGCATTTGTGTGTATATATACATATATACACATATGTAATATGTATATATATACACATACAAATGTATATACAGTATATAATCTATGAATGGCTTCACTTTTTTCTCAAATGTTCCTTTATCCCATACACATTTACATATTTTTTCTGGTTTTGGTTGTCCATAGAAGACTAGTTTGATACATTTTAATTCATGAGTCTGAGACATTCTTAAAATTATTAATATACATTGTCAACTTTTATTCTAGAATTAATTTTGTGTCTACTGTTTAAGTACTTTTAAAAACTTTATAAACTTTTATTTGCCATTTAAAGAGTTTACTGATATTCAAATCCTTATCTAACTCATAGAAAACAGGAAAAAAATCTGTTTTAGTGTATAATATATGCACTTTACAAAATATTTTATAACACACCCAAGCCCAAAGACTAAGTTTTTAAATTAAGCAAGGATTTGGGTCCAAGGGAAGAGAATGGTCATCCTTGCACATTATAAAATAGTTATTTTGTACATTTTGATAAATCATAAAAAATGGGCTGACCTTACTTCAAAGCTCACTGCTTTTGCTGTTTGCAAGATACAATTGCTTTTGTGTTCATAAATAATTATTTCCACAGTTTGGCAATATAATTTAATTAAAAATTTTCAAAGGATTTAATACAGGGTGGGCAAAAGTAGGTCTACAATTATTTGTATGGAAATAATACAAATAAATAATACCATAATTAATTTATTTGTGTACTCAGAACTGTAAACCTACTTTTGTCCACCCCCGTGTGTTTGGGGGGGGGGGGGTCCAAAATCTGATGGCTTAGGCTGGAGACTGAGGAAAGGGTTTGTTTGAGTGCAAAGGCAGTCCGCTGGCAAATTCTCTGTTCTTTGGGGAGGTCAGTCTTTGTTCTATTAAGGATTTCAACTGATTGGATAAAGCCCACAACATTATGGAGGATAATCTGCTTAACTCAGTCTGCCTATTTAAATGTTAATCGTGTTCCCCAAAAAACACCTTCATAGAAACATTCAGTGTTCAATCAAATCTCTGGGCAGTATGGCCCTGCTAAGTGGGCATAAAGTTACTATTATGTGCAATAAATAATCTGTTGAATGAAATTAGTGAGCTGCTCAGAAACATCATATATAATCCTGAGCTTCCTAGAACATATCCCATCTCCTAGTCCTGTTAGGAATATCAGACACATGAATCCCCTTTAACTTAATGCTTCTGTGAGGTTTTATGACTCTAAACCCCAATCCTTTGATCTGTGCCCTCTCTACTCTGTGACTTAGGATGTGTCCTTGGCGGGCATTTCCTTTGGCCTTTGTTTCATTCTCTCTGCACAGCTATCCGGCTCTCAACCTTTTTTGGGCTGCAGTTGTAGCTCTTGTTTCTGCCCTTCAAGAGCCACAAGTAGATGTATCTTCTCGGGGGGGAATGCATCAATGTGACTGACTCCATTGATTAATCTGAAAACAGCAATGTACATACCCACTGCCCCAGTCAGGCCACTATAAACAGTTGTGCAACTTGGAAATCTACACACAATAGTGCCTCATCAAGGGGCATGTGGGACTGAAGTCCAGCTCCTGCAGCTTAGCCCCCAGAGGACAGTGGCACAGTGGAGGAAGGGCTGCAGTTTCCTCTGCTTGAGCTCTACCTGCTGCAGAGCTGTGTTTCCCCAGAGGAAGTACCTCCTTTTAATTTTCCCAAAGGTATCATAAAGACTGGCCTAGGTGAAATAGGAGACAAAATTACATAAAACCAAACCAACACCTAAAGTTATTTTATCTGTACATAAACATCTTCCCTCAGTGATTTAGCTCTTTGATGGGATAACTCTTTCCCTCCCCATCCCCGTCCCCCTCCCCATCACCTAACAATAGGGGCCCTCAGTGAAAGAAGTCATGATTTCAGCTCTCAGCTTACACTTCCTTCATTGTACATCCCCATATACATTATCTTATTTATTTCTTTCATCTGTCTTATGAGGGGTTCCTATTTTATAACTCTCAGCACCCACTTCATCCTACTTAACTGAGTAATAGTAGGTAATAAAGAGAGACCTGGCCTTCGGACAATTCTAGGGTTTCTCAACCTCAGCACCATGTGACATCTTAGTCCAGATAACACTTTGTTGGGGCGGGGGAGGGGGGGGCTGTCCTGTGGATTCTAGAATATTGAGCAGAATCCTTGGCCTCTATCCACTAGATTCTGGTAGCACCCTCCCCCCCAAAGTTATGGCAATCAAAAAATATTTTCAGATATTACCAAATGCCTGGAAAGGAAAAGCCCTTCTGGTTGGGACTACTATTTTATTTGGAACCTGAGTACCAAAACACCACAGATGTATATTCTTATATTAGTTTGCTACAATTGCTGTAACACAGTGCCACAGACTGGGTGGCTTAAACAACAAAACTTACTGTATCACAGTTCTAGAGTCTAGAAATCCAAAGTCAAGCTGTCAGCAGTGCTAGTTCCTTCTGAGGATGTGATGGGAGGATTTCTTCCAGCCGTGCTCCTTAGCTTGGAGATGTCAGTCTTCTCACATTGTCTTTACTCTATGTGTATCTCTGCGTCCAAATTTCCCCTTTTTATGAGGGTGCCAATTGTATTGGATTAGAGCCCATCCTAATGATCTCATTTTAACTTGACCATGTCTGTAAAGATCTCCAAATCACATTTTGAGGCACCAGGGGTTAGGACTTGATCATATTAACTTGGGGTGAGGAGAGGCGGCACAATTCAGCCCATAACAGTTCTAAAAATCTTTGTTCAAAAAAATTCTTTACTCATTTACTTATCAATTTAACCCCTATCTGCTTCCAAGGAGAAACTATGTGGCTAGAATAAGTTGGTACATACCTGACACATAACTCCATGCTACATTTGAATGAATGTACAAAACAAACAATGTCTTAAAATGTAGTAAAAATGAAGCAACTAAAGTCAATACAAATAATATAAAGCAAGTGTATAGCAGGTCAGGTAAGTTGATAAGCAGGGAGGATTATTCTAAAAGTTTCAGATTAGAGAAAGCTGTAATTGCCTTTAAAGGAGATTATGGATGTGCCCATATTTAAAGTAGTGCTAAAAGGTATAACTAGAATTATATTTCTAATTCACTCAGTCATTTTGAAGTGAAATGATAGTGGATGAAATGTTCCACATGGGCATGAATTCCAAAATTTTTAGTAGACTTTAAAGAGTTTTTATACCTGAGTAGAAGTCACTGATATTAAAGGTTACCTGGAGTTTATTATCATGGAAAAGGTTGGAGTTAAGTAAAAGAACATCCTTGCAAGACAGGGTATGTGTTAAATATGAAGCACAGAAAAAAAGAGAGTGGTATAGTTTTTGCAAGAGGTCTCAACTGTGCTTACAAAAAGAAAAAATAGATTTCATGACCCCCTATAGATCCCTTGAAAATTAACTTAGATTCTAACAAGATAGTGGCCATGTCACCTGCAGTACACAGTTGTATACTGTGGTTTGACACTGTTTAATGAGTGTGTTGCTTCATTGATTTATAATGCTGTGCTGAGATTATGATGACACTGGGGAAATATCATACATACCATTCACTTTGACTTAGACCTGTGTAAATGGCCTCTTCAAGAAAATATACTGAATGGTATGGGTCTTGGGAAAGTCATTGTTTTGTTTGTTTTTTTTTGGGTGGTACTTTTTTTGGGGGGGTGGTTTACTGTTGGTTTACCTCATTGTGATTCAAGGGTAAATTTTTATTCCTGGTTCCACCCTCACCACTATGCAAAAATGTTTTTCCTCATATCTTTAAAGTACTGTTCAATTGTAACAGCTTAGAATGACAGGTATCAGCAGCACCTTTGAGCACTATTAGAGCTATAACTGACTCCTACCTGCAACTGTGCCCACATATCTCAAAAGAGGAAATACTTTGTATTGTATCAAATGTAGAGCAGTGTTCCAATGTCTCCATGTTTCATACCTGTATTTAATAATTTGCTGGTACGCAGTGATCCTTCCATGGAGTTTCTGGGTTTCCCAAGTCCAACCTTGTCTGATCCCTAGATTTCACTACCCCCTGTATGAGGCCATTGAGAGTGCCTGAGGGATGCTAGCGTACAAGTGATACCAGGACTGCCGCCAGAGCTTCCTCCTTTTGCATTGTGCCTTGTGCCATCTTCATTTATCCATTACTGATCTCTCTATCTGTGTGGTCTACCTTTATCTTGCTTGCAACACTGATAAGCTGCCTGATTTCCTACCCTTGGCTCTGTCTCCTGACCTAGAACCTCTTCCCCTCTGGTGGGGAATCTCTTTGGGAGCATAGAGTAAGAGAGAACCCTGTTTGGTTCAGCTGGAATCCATGCCATTTGTGGACTGACTAACTTCATGATCCAAGTTCCTCTTAGGCCCTGCCTGTCATAAAATTTGGGCAGTCCTGGCCAAACATGATAAATGACTTCTCTATTCCTCCCTAGGGAAAAGAAAAAACTCATAAAAACAGAACATTATATTATCATCATTTACATTAATGTGAAATTTAAAATTTATTATGGCAATAAAGAGTTATTCAGTGATTTTGTCTTAAGTAGCTATCTTAGTTTGGGCTGCTGTAACAAAAATATCATAGACAGGATGGCTTAAAGAACAAACATCTTTTTCTCACAGTTCTGGAGACTGGAAGTTTCCTCTGAGTGCCAGCATGGTCAGGTTCTTGATGAGGGCCCTCTTCTTGCTGAATCTTCACAGGGAAGAGAGAAGGGGCTCTGGTCTCTTCTTAGAAGGACACTAATCCCATCATGGTGGCTCCATTCTTATGACTTTGTCTTGAACTTAATTATCTCCCAGGCCCACCTCCAAATACCATTACATTAGGTTTAGGGCTTTACCATATCTATTTTGGGAGTGGGAGTTAGGGGAAACAAACATTCAGGCCATTGCAGTATCCTTGAAAGTTGGATTTGCATCCTCAGTGTACTGGCCGTGTCAATGTATTCAGTGACTAACATTTCCAGTTCGATTGGTTGTCTACCCAGCATTATCTATGCTTTGCTCCTGTAGAATCCTTCTAAATCTGAGGGAGAAACTAGCTTTCTGAAGGCCTCATCCAACCTTGTTTCAGTTGGCCAGAAAATTTTGTGGGGGGAAAAGTAATTTCCAATGTTTAAAAATTTTTTTAAATCTCATAAAAATCTATATTTTAAGTTTCTCTTAAGTTAAATAGAGATAGCAGTGCTCTGCTTCTATTCTCTCATGCCACCATTGACTGGAGCCCTTTATGGACCTGTTCTCCCTGGCTTGTCACAGGTCCACTTTAACTCATTCGTCTTGTCTTTCCTTCCCTTCCTGACTGCTGCCAATATGGCATGATGGCCCCCGACAGAGGGAATACCTGGCTGCTCTTGGTAAAAGTTACCACCTGGATTTAACTACAATCACAGTTTTTCATGACCAAAGATATTAAATAAATATATTTTTATTATATTTCTTTAGCTTTCTTTAGTTAAATCATCTCATATTAAATTGATCCTAAGCCTTCCCTCTATGATCTCTTATCATTAAACCTTTTAGTACCCTTCTCAAGTTTTAAAACTCCAGGGTAATATTATTGGCCATGTCTTAAATTTTTTAAAAAGTTCCTTCCAGTGAAATGAAAATATTAAATTTATTTCTACCTTTTCTTTAGCAAATACAAAATCTAATGTTTGAAGATAGTTATTCTAATATCTTTAGAATTTCAGATTTAGAACTACTATAAGGCACTAGACATATCAAGATTTGTACTTATAATTTTAGTGCATACATAATATGTGCTTTTATGCTAAATGAAAATTTAATTTCCATTTAAATTGCAATCTCAAATATTTCAGATTAACTATGTACCTGTGATAAATGTATAGTAATAATAAACAGATGTAGTCAAGTACCAGGGTATGATTGGTCTTTGGTATACACTACTTGGAAATATGAAAAGGAATATAGTTTCTGTTTCTCCAACTGCTCCTGTTTGATAACACTGGAAAAACTTGGACAAAACCTGTCTTAAACCAGTCTTGCCTAACCTACATTAATAATAAAACAAATCTTACCTAACATATTTTTATTAAGTCATTTTTAGAGAAAACATGTCACATTAGTATTTATAAGTGGCCATAATTAAATTTTTCTGTCTTTATTTTTCTAAAGAACTCTTTGCAATAGACAGCTTCGGTAGTGATAGAAACAGGACAGAAGGGTCAGTGGGCCACCACCATGCACTCCTGATATTGTCACCACCACTACTGGCTTCCCCAAACAAACAGAAAAAATTATTTCTACTGTTCACTGTCACAAACTAGAATTTCAAACAGCAGTGAACACGACCCCTTTGATCTCTGAGGCAACGAGGCTGTGCTTCCCACCTTAACAGAGGTCTCTGCTGTAATGTCCCCAGTTGCTGGATGAACCTGTGCTTTGAAATCACTGCAGAGTGAGGAGCAGGATGTGTTAGTGCTGGAAATGTAAGAGGTTGGATCTTTTTTTCTCTTCATATAGAGACTTGTGGATGAGAACAGTGGGGTGTGTGTGTGTGTAGTGTTCATGTTCAATAGACATACTTGTCAGCTGTTGCTTTAAATGCTGCCCTGCCTGGGCACACTACAGATGGATGACAGGAAACAAAGAAATAAGGGCTTTCATTTCACGTAAATCATTGTGTTAATTGGGGATCAGGTGGTGTGTTTCCTGAAGTAAGCAAGGGGAAAATAGTATTTATAGAAGCTGTCGTGCACACTCCGGCTTTGACCCTGTGCGGAAAGAGCCTATTTCAAGATATATTAGAAAATTAAGCACTTCTTTAGCTGGCAGCTTGTCAAATCTGATGACTTCAAATATAAAACAAGAAGAAAAGTAGACTTGCTCTACTGATGAGCTTCCCGATGCTCCCAACATTCTTTCAAACATATTACAAACCTAGGTAAGGATTTAGAATGTCCTTGCAGTGAGTTTATTTTCTGAATTCAGTCATAATCTAATCATCTCTACATAGTTAGCTTTTGTTTTCTTAATGGAAATAAATAGCAATCAAGCTTGTTAAACTTTACCTTAATAAATACATTTAATTCATTGTTGTTTCTATATGGAGCTGAGGTTTAATACTTAGGTTGCTTAGTTGTCCCAGAGACTAGGATGAAGGCTTTGACCTCAGTAATTATTGTCCACACTGTCTGAATTTGTTATATAATTACATGATATTCTACTTCATTTTCACTGTTTAGACTTGGCCTTTAAGCATTTGGCATTTTGCTCACAGGAAGGAATTTACAAACGCAGTCCTCGGCTTATAAATGTAACAGCACATGATGGTGTGAATCCTAATTAGAGAATCACACATCTCTAGTACATTAGGGTCAAGAGCTTTCAAGTACCAGAGTAGTGTGTTTATCTCATTAGTATATGCAGGTTTGGAATTGATTATTATAATAACAACAGTTGGGGTTTTTTAATTACGGTAATTAAAACTTGTAGTGTTTCCTTTTTGTGTTGGGTAAACGTTAGTTGATTTTTTAAAAATTTAAGTTGTTTTAAAATTAGTGTTTAGAGTTTTGATTTTTTTTTTTTTTAATCTGTGGTTCTTTTCTGTAAATAGGCAGTTTTGTAGGAAAGGCCAGAACACTAACACAGATGTCACACTGTAGAAAGAGAAAAGTCAAGGCTTATGTTAAGTGGGAAATAGGTTTTGATATAAACAGCTTTTATCAATGAAAATTGTCTTGAAGATGTCTTCATTTTTCCTTAAGTGTGCTTTATTGCCCTCGATTTCTCTAAGAAGATCTCCCCCCCCCCACACACACACACACCCTTGAGACCTATAAGATTAGGGCAGGAAATTATCTGGCTAAAATGATTTCCATATAGATTTACCTTGTTGTAGAAAGATACACCTGTCTCCACGTCTCTCTCTGCTTATCCCCTATCAACAGGTATTTGATAAACATTTACTCTATTCAATGATCTATGCTGAATTCAATGGAGGAAAACAAAGGAGTTCTATCAACATAGCTTAGGTTCAGTAGTTTATAGTGTGATGGTGGCAGAGCTGGAACTATCTGGTATTTGAGGAAGGGGAATGGACAAGTAACAAACTCACCCAGGGGACTTGTTAAGAGAATTTTAACTTTGAGCAACAAAATAAATAATGACAGTATTTATAACCCACAGAATAAAGTAAGTATCCATGAGACCATACTCATATAAATAATTGAATAAATAAATAAATGGGAGAGAGGAACAAATCTTCCTTATAGAATTCTAAATAATATATGTAGATAAGTCCCCTCCAGGAGGTGGAGCTTAATTCATCTCACCTTGAGTGTGGGCTGGACTGAGTGGCTAGCTTCTAAATAAGAGTGTGGAAAGGAAAAAACACTGAATTTACAATGGCAGAACCTATAAATCTCTACCTTAACCAAGAGATTGAGGTTTACATCATCACTGATAGTCATACTGATATCATGTACTCCTGATATCTTGATGAGAAAGTGTCTTAGTCAGCTCAGGCTGTTATAGCAAATTACCATAGACCAGGTGGTTTAAAGAGCAAACATTTATTTCTCATAGTTCTGGAGGCTGGGAAGTCCAGTATTAAGGTGCTACAGATTCTATGTCTGGTGAAGGTCCTCTTCATAGTTTACAGGCAACAGTTTTCTTGAATCATTCTCACATGGAAGACAGTGAGCTTATCTCTCTCATCTCTTCCCTTTTTAAAGACTTTATTTTTTAGAGTAGTTTTCAGTTCAAAATTGAGAAGGAGGCACAGAGATTTCCCCTATACTCCCCGCTCTCACCCATATGTAGCCACCCTCATTATCAACATCCCCCACCAGAGTGGTACATTTGTTAACAATGGATGAACCTACACTGACCCACCATGAGCACTCAAAGTTCATAACTGACTTAGGATTCACTCTTGGTGTTGTGCATTCTATGGGTTTGGACAAATGTGTAATGACATGTATCTACCAATGTAGTATCACACAGAATAGTTGTACTGTCCTAAATATCCTTTGTGTCTCCTGTCTCCTCTTATAAGGACACTAATCCCATTTGTGAGGGCTCCACCCTCATGGCCTAATCACCTTCCAAAGGCTCCAGCTCCAAATATCACCATATTATGGATTTGGGTGTCAGGGAATGAATTTGAGGGGAGTGGGACACAACATTAAGTCCATTGAAGAAGAACACCTTCCCTGTGTGATATTTTTCCCACGTTTTCACTTGAATCATGAGAAAGCACCAGACAAATACAAAGAACATTTTTGTTCAAAGCACCAGACATTGAAGGACATTTTACAAGATATCTCAATACTCTTTAAGACTCTTATTATAAAAAGCAAGGAAGACTGAGTGTCACAGATTACAGGACACTAAGGAGACATGACTAAATGCAACATTACAACCTACATTTGATCCTGGAAGAGAGAAGGAATATTAATGAAACAAGTAATAAAATCTGAATATAATCTGTAGTTTAAATATAGTTTTGTACCAATAATTACAAACATGAACATGAACATTAATGGAAAATGGGAGAACTATGTATGCATTTTCTGAACTATCTTTGGAAATTTTCTAAAACTAAAATTATTTCAAAATAAAATATTTGTTTAAAAAGATATCATTGAACAACTATGTGTTACTAAGTGCTTCTAGTTTTAAGAGGAGGGACAGATCACCACCCTAGATAGAGATGGCTTCTGGCAGGAGCAAGCCATATGATAGGCCCTCAAAACTGGATAGGTTTTGAAGCCCAGTCACTGATTCTTCCAAACCACGAGGTTTTGTCCCAAATATCTACTTTCTGACCTTTTGAATAAGGCAGGATTCTTGTAGCCACTACAAGTAATTCTGATCTCAAAGCAAAAGGAATGTCATATTAAATTTGTGGGCCCTGAGACTAGCTAATTCTATCCTAGCCCTCTTTTACCCAGAGACCCCAGACATTGCCCAAAGTGAAGATTCTTCTGAGGCTCTACCTGCTGTCTTCCCTCTGTCCACTTACTCCACTCTCCTCTCTGAAAGTAAGATCACCCTTATTCTTTGCTTGATCTGAGAATGTTCTTTTCACCTCAAGGCTTTTACTTAAATGAAGCTTCCTTCCAAAAGCAAAAGTTATTCAACTTTCTACAGTGTCCTCTCTTCTTTCCCCATTACTGAACAAATTGAAAAGGCAATTAAAAGGGATCAGAAACACTCAGGACCAAATGGCCTTTTAGCCACTTCTTTCATGATTTTTAAAAGAAAAGGTAATTCTTATATAGTATGAGAAATTCAAAATCATGGGAAAGTAACAAAGGGTGCCTACTGTTTCGATAAAATTAGATTAATTCTAGTAGCAAAACCTAGTAATGAATAATAACAGCAAAAACTATACAGATTAATATTACTTATAAATAAGATACAAAGATGCAAAATAAAGTATTAACAAAAGGGTGTATTGGCTTATTAAAGAACAAACCTGTAGACGTAAATGCAGAAAAGGCTCCTTCTTTATAACAGCTGCATACTTCATTGTGTCCATGTACCATAATTTAACGCTCTCTCCATTGGTGACTAATTGGGTATTTTCTCTTAAGTTTGACTATTACAAAAAATATTTCGTACATCTATTCTAATGAACATATTTCTGTAGGAGTAATATTGATGAATGGAATTAGGAGCCAAAGAAATATGTGGATAAAAATACAATACCCGCTTGATAAATCTTAGTAAGCTAGAAATGGAAGAAAGTTTTAATTTGATAGAGTATATTAATGAGTAAAAAAAACATAACACTGAAATTTATAAGCTGTGCAAGAACACTTTGAAAAAATTACATAAAATGTGGAAACAGTAATTGTTCAATAAACATTCAACTAATAAGAAATTGTTAGCAATTTGGATTGTATCTTTTTGCACCTGTTTACATATTAAAGCATGACTATATAGATGAATGAATGTATAGCTAGATATTTATGCATATTTTTAAAATAGTATTATATGACACTGTTCCTAAATTTGCTTTCTAAACATTATCAACATATTAAGTTCCTTTTGTGTTAGTACATACAGCTCTATCTCATTCATTTTTAAAAGTCACGTACTTTATAGTTCACCATAATTTATTTAACTCTTCCTCTATTGAGGATGTTTTAGGTGTTCTCCAAATTGTATTATTTCAGGAATGTTTTGAACATTTTCCCACACCCATCCTTATTCACATTCCCATAGGATGGGTATCAACAAACAGGCAGAAAGGTAAGGAGGAGCTGAGGAAGAAGAGGCGAGCTAGTGTGAAAACTGGGGGGGCCGCCCCAAGCGGAGCAGGAAAAAGATAAGGCATTACCTACAAGTGTTGAAAGAGGTATTGCATACTTTTGAAAATAAAAAAGCAAAATAAAATACACAATTACACCACAAGAAGTACTGAAGGACTCACAATGAAGGGCTGGAGCCTTGTGTGACCCTTCTCAGCCCACTCTCATTAAGATTTTGGCTCTTCCCTCCGCTGGAAACTTCTCTGGCCATTGTCACTAGGGCCATTCATGCCACAAGACATTTTTCCTTCATGACATTTGGTTTTATTTAAAGATCACTTTTTTTGTCTTGAAACGTCAGCTAACTTGGATTCCACGCAATAGTTTTCCTGCAACTCTCAGCTCTGAACCCTCCATTCTGTTTCTTTTCAGGCACCCTTAAGTTTCCCAGCATTATAACTAGTGCAGATCCCCAGGGTTCGTCTTTCACTCTGTCCTCACTCGACCTGCTCTTCTTATGTCGACTTATCCACTCCCTTGGCTTGAAGTAGCATTTAGACTTCAAAGTTTACAGCTCTAGTGCAAACCTCTCCCCTGAGTTCTAGAACCACCTATTGACTAGTCAACCATCTGTTGACTAGGCACATGAGAATCCCAAAGGAGCTTCGAACTCAGCAGGTCCAAAACTAAACTTCTAAGCTCTCTCCCATTCCCAAATATTTCCCTCCTCTTCAGTGATTATTTGTGTTCACTATCAGTTCAAAATACTTTCACCAAATCCCACATCCAAGTGCATCAGTCAGGCACCTCAAATATCAGAGACCCAAAATAGTGGTGTTTTAGACAAAAGGCAAATTATTATATATTTAAGGTTACTTTTCCCCATAAATTATTTTGTGGCTCTAAAATGTTTAGTTTATTGTCAGTGATCTGATGATTTACATATAGAAAGCCTATCATTTTAGCTGTATTTGATAAAATTTATGTCAAAATAGACTTTTCTTTATGTATTGTAGATATTAGCCCCTTATCAGAGTTATTGTTTGCAAATGTCTGCTCCCATCTAGTTGGCTGCCTTTTTGTTTGGTTGATGGTTCCTTTTGCTGTGGAGAAGCGTTTTTAGTTTGATGAAATCCCATTCATTTATTTGTGCTGCTGTTTCCCTTGCCTTTGGGGTCAAATTCATAAAAACCCCTCTGAGACCAAGGTCCATAAGTTTTGTACCTATATTTCTTCAATGTATTTTGTTTTAGGTCTTATATTATTAATGCATTTTGAGTTAAATTTTTTTTAATTTTAATTTATTGATTTTAGGGAGAGGGTAGAGAGAATGAGAGAGAGAAAGAGAGATTTGCTGTTCTACTCATTTATGCATTCATAGGTTGATTCTTGCATGTGCCCTGGCCGGGGATCTAACCTGCAACCTTGACATATCCATATGACGCTCTGACAAACTGAGCTACTGGGCCAGGGCCAATGACTTAATTTTTGTATATGATGTCAGATAGCAGTGTACTTTTCTTCTTGTGCATGTGGCTTTCCAATTTTTCTAACACCATTTATTAAAGAGTCTTTCCTTTCTCCATTGTATGTTTTTGGCTCCTTTGTAAAGAATTAGCTGCCCATATATGTGAGGGTTTATTTCAGGGTTCTCAATTCTGTTCGATTGGTCTGTGTGTCTGTTTTTCTGCCAATACAATGCTGTTTTTGCCGGTACCATCAGATTTTTTTTATTATATAGCTTTGTAGTCTAATTTGAAGTCAGGGAGTGTGATACCTCTGGCTTTATTCTTTTTTCTCAGTATTGTTTTGGCTCTTTGGGATCTTTTGTGGTTCCATACAATTTGAGAATGCTTGGTTCTACTTTTGTGAAAGATGCTGAATAAATTTAATTTAAAATAAAAGTTAAAAAGTTTTAACTAGTAAAAAAAAAAGACTTTATCTTATTTTCCTTTTTTTAATTGTTGACACTATTATATATGTCCCCATTTTCCCCCTTTTCCCACCCCCACCCAGCCCACCACTCCTCACTCCCTCTGGCCATCACCATATTGTTGTCTGTGTCTATGGGTTATGCATATATATTCTTTGGTTAATCCCTTTACCTTCTTTTATACAATCCCCCCTTCCCTCCTCCTTCCCCTCCCTCTCCCCTCTGTTAGCTGTCGTCTGTTTCATGTATTCATGCTTCTGTTTCTATTTTGTTCATTAGATTCCACATGAGTAAGAACATAAGGTATTTATCTTTTTCTGACTGGCTTATTTCACTTAGCATAATAATCTCCAGTTCCATCCATGCTGTCGCAAAACATAAGAGTTCCTTCTTTTTTACAGCTGCATAGTAATTCATTGTGTAAATGTGCCACAGTTTTTTTATCTACTGATGGGCACTTGGGCTGTTTCCAGATCTTAGCTATTGTAAATTGCACTATGAACACAGGGGTGCATATATTCCTTCTGATTGGTGTTTCAAGATTCTTAGGGTATATTCCCAGAAGTGGGATCACTGGGTCAAAAGGCAGCTCCATTTTTAATTTTTTGAGGAAACCCCATATTGTTTTCCACAGTGGCTGCACCAGTCTGCATTCCCACCAACAGTGCAGGAGGGTTCCCTTTTCTCTGTATCCTCCCCAGCACTTGTTTGTTGATTTATTGATGGTAGCAATCTGGCAAGTTTGAGGTAATACCTCATTGTGGTTTTAATTTTCATCTCTCTAATGATTAGCGATGTTGAGCATTTTTTCATATGTCTCTTGGCCATCTGTATGTCCACTTTGGAGAAGTGTCTATTCAGGTCCTTTGCCCATTTTTTAAATTGGATTGTTTGTCTTCCTGGTGTTGAGTTATACTTTACATATTTTGGAGATTAACCCCTTACCTGATGCATCTTTGGCAAATACGTTCTCCCAGACAGTAAGTTTCCTTTTCATTTTGTTAATGGTTTAGTTTGCCATGCAGAATCTTCTTAGTTTTTTATGTTTAGCTATTTGAAACAAAGATAAGGCGCTTTCTCCTCTATCTGGAAAAAAGTGCAGTTATTCAAATACTGGATATTAATTTTAACTTTCTTTTTCCATATTAGTTATTGACAGGGCACTTCCTGTGAAACCCTGTTGAAAAAGAATGCACACATACAAATTATTCAGTGGGAAAATCTGATTCAAATTCTCCATTTTTTTTTTTTAAAGATCCTGTGTACTTGCATCTGTAATGATAGGTGCCCTTAATGAGGACTCCTGTTACTTCTTAATCCATCTTGAGTTTGGGTGTGGTGATGAAAAATAAAAATACATTCTAATTTGTAAAAGTCCATGTTTTTTTAAAATGTTAAAAATCAATGAAATCCTGCAGGTGATATAGTTTTAGTTCAAATTAAAATAGGAAAAGTTATTCATGATCATTAACCTAAAAATATTATAATACTGAACATAGTCCTAGAATGCAGGGATTATAACCTTGGGAGGGATCTCAGAAATGATATAGGTAAAAGGTCATGGACTATGCCTATAGGCTGGCTATGGCCTGCTAACTATACATGTCTGTGTATTCTAAATGTTTCAAAAATAACGTGCCTGCCATCAGCTGGGGGTGGGGTTGGATGTGTTACTCTCTGGCATGCCATATGTTCTATCCCCCCATATTAACTCTGCTCTGTTCTTATCTCCTTTGACTTATCTCCCAATTAAGCACATCTGCCAGGTGGTGCTCCAATCTCTGCTTGAACACTCTCAGGGGTGGGGAACAGAGAGCTTATTAAAATTTCAGGCAGCCCTCTTGTTTAGAAAGTTCACTTATACTGAGCAGCAACATGATTACCAGGAACCTACCCCTAATGGCTGAGCTAGGTAGAACAAGCCTAATGCCTCTCCCACATGACAAAACTTCCGATAATTGATGGGATCCATCAAGTCTCCCCATTTCGTTCCAGGGCTTTTCTTCTCAAGGTTAAAGACCCTCAATTTCTTTAATGTCCCTCATTTGGCATTCCCCATCCTGATAATCCTCCTTTGAATGAATGTAATTCCATTTGTCAATGACCCTTATAAAATGTTTGTGAGAATGAACACAGTGATCTACATGTGGTCTACCCAGCCCAGGGTAGAGAGCGGCTATTAACTCCTGTGTGCTGGGCATTATGCTTCCATTAAGGAAACTGAGGGCTGCATTAGCTGTTGTCAAACAGTTAGCAACAGGGATGGAAATGACAGTTAAAGCAGGACTGCAGCTTGAACCAGGTTCAAAGCAAGGAGGGTGCAGTTTAGACGTCAGTGAAAAGTGAGAGAGCGATGTTTTCGCAGTCAGGAAGATTCTCCTCTATTTCAAAGGACACAGGATTATATAAGCTAAGACATTAATTTTAAAAACCTGAAAAGAATGAACGAAAACTAAAATGGATGTATCTGGGTTAATAGTGATTACTCTTTTTCTTTCTTTCCTGTAATGTGGTTATTGAATGTTTTATAGTTTAAACAAATTTTTAAAAAATACTGTCAACTGGTGAGCAATTACTATTCGATCCTGGCATATGGCTTTTATCCCTCACATTTCTACATACTTTATTTACGTAAAAATAATGCTAAAATGTGCATACATGTTCATGGAACTGTAGTTTCTGACATTTGGCAAGGGAAATCAATATTCATTTCAGGTTTGCAAAGAAAAGTTTCCTATGTAAGTTTCTTCCCTTTTCCCAGTTCCATCCTTTCTACATGGCCATGGTTGGCCTCTGTCATCATAGAATTTGAAGGTAAGGCCCACTCTGATTTCCAGGCAATTCAGACTGGACAGAAAATATGTATTTTAGTCTAGGAACTGGTGGTACTTCAGGGACAACTAAAAGTTGTCCCATTATCCCATTAAACTACCTGTCCCTGTAAAGCTATAAAACTAATAAACTTAAGCTACAAAACCCTACTTGCATGGATACCTTTAAAGTTTCTGAGAAGAATCCTAACTCTTCATATTCATAATTTTGTGCTTTTTTTTCTGCTTAAAGAAGGCCTTGAAGTTTTGTAAACATCAGGCTCCACACAGCTGGCTTTACCCTGTCCCCCTGCCCATACTACATTTGCACACTTGAAAGCTTTTTTAACTTACCCACGTATTGGCTTGATTTGGTTGTGTGGGATTCTGCCTTGGTCCGTAATCTGAAGTCCCACCGCATCACTCAGCCCAGTAGGACATTTATTTCCTTGCTATAGCTCAATGCTTGGGGATGTCTCCTGTCCCTTGTTTGGACAGTCCCCTTGCCCGGGAAGACTTTCCTCTGATTCTCAGCCTGATTGGCATCTGAGGCTGGGACGCTCAGGAGTGGATAATGCCGGCCTCCTACTTCTGGGTATGCTCTCTCCCCAGTGTCTGCTGTCATGCTTCACTCGCTGTCCTTCGATTCCCAGAAGAGTGACTTGAGCACTGTGCCTGACCCTTCTGCTCCACTTCAGCATCACATCATATGATCTGAGCTGGTTTCTCCAGTCCGGCTTAGCCCTGCTGTATGTCTGAATAAGGTCCTGGCGCATTCTTCCTATCCACCTGCTTCGGGTCATGAAGAAATCTCAAAAGCCTTATACCAATGAAACAATAGATATTATTCTGCATACTGATCTTGGGGGCGGAAAGGAAAACCCTAAAGACATGAGTGAAGTTGAGGCCACTGTCAATTCCTGGCTTCCCTAAGATTTTAGCACATGACTCCATATTCTTTTCACTCTGTTTGGCAACAGTCCCAGTGACTTAAGTAGCATCATGGGTGTAAACCTGCCAATAGACTGGCTTCCTGAGTTTATAAGCTCAATTTCACTGATCTTTTCTTTCCTTTTAGCTTTAGAGTCACAGGTACAGATATTATGTTGACTTGATCCTTGATGTCAGGAATAAAGAATATTGTAGTCATCTTATACCTCCAGCTATGACTGGCATAGCACTTTAAATATATATTAGGAGCACAATAAATATTGATTAAATTAATATTTGGAAAGCTTAACTATAAAATCACAAATGATAAATGAAGCTTGAGTGAGGTAAGTGTTTTGGGAATAACAATTGAAAGTTATGTTCAGGAAGAAATCTATTAAATTATCATTCAAGTTCAAATAGTGTTCTCCCTTTTCTTGTATTCTAAAAAGGATAACATAAGGTTTAGAAATAAAAGTTTTTCTGTCTATTCCCAAGATACACTGGTGTGGTTTTTTTTAATTATTCTCATTGTATTTTAAAACTACACACTATCATTTTACATTTGAGCAATAACTTATTCTTTGAAAAGGTAGTAAGTTTCACAAAGCAATTCATAGCATAGCTGTAATTTCATTTTAACAATTAGATAATGGTTTATTTGCACTGTTATCTAAATTAGTTATTGGATGGTTATCTAAAGCTGTGCCAATGAACCTGATACATTATATACGTAATACATTATATACATATAAAATATACAGGGATAAAGGGAATTTTCTTGCACTTTTTGTTAGTATTTGGGGACACAGGACACTGTGAAAGTGTTCACGTTGTTTTTGAAGGATAGCTAACAAGCTGGTATTATATCCTGTTCTTTTCTTTGAAAGTCATGAGTACACATATTGTCAAAGGTCTCACTGGAGATTTTGCCCATAAAAATAACTCTGATGTGGCTTGAAGCACAGCTTTTATGAGACTCTTTGATTTGTTTCCCAAAGGTCAAGCTCAATCCTGGTGGCTTGCTGTAGGAATGTTTTAATTTTTATTCAGCAATCCCTACTTCCTCTAACTGCCTTGCACATCCCATCACCCAGCAAATAAAAATCCAAGCAGTAAAGTTGGTTAGCTAGGCATACTGTGTAAAACATGATGATTTATTCTTGCAGTGGCCTTAATGATAGTTTTAGTGTAGTAAATTTTTTATTGCAGTAAATTATTTATTGCAGGAGAGGCATGTGAGTCAACAAGGAATGTGGAAATAATAGTGGAGGAATTTATGTTGTTTTTCTGAAGAGTCTTTTCCGCTCTCCGTGCTTCTAATAAAACAAAACAAAAACCCTTCCATTATATGAAGTAAATGCTTGAAATAACATAGGGTAGATCGGGTTTGTAACGAGGAGAGACGACACGTTCAATTTCTAGGGATTTCCTGAGATGAGTGCTTTGCATTCTACCTGCTGTATAGCCCACTAGCTCACTAGCTTACTGTCAGAATAGCTTTTCAGTTGCTACTATCTGGTAAGAGTCAAAGTTCTGCTGTTTTCCAGGTTATTGATATTTGTGCATAAAGGCCTTCAGTGCATTTTCAAGAATGTGTCTACCCTGGGGACAGTGGGGTAGAGGAATCGGAGATCAAATTCCCTCTTCCAACTCTGCCTCATCAGTTGGAGGGCAGAATGTGACAAATAAGTTGTCACTAGAAATTAAATGTCTCTTGAGTGGATGACCTGTGATTTAGAATTCTAGAAACAGGCATTGCAGACATCTATTGCACAATGAAAGCACATCCTTATATTAAGAACCCTATAACCTTGAAATATTCTATGAATATTAAAGTGAAGGTGACAAATGACTTTATAATCAAGCTTTTTATTTGCTTTCTTAATTATTTATTTAGCAATTGGTTATTCTCTATTTGTATAAGCAATAAATGGCCAAGAAGTTTCTATTAACCATAGTATTGGATTAGTCAAACAGGTCTGTCAGTGATCGTCCTAAATAAAACAGTTAAACTATGAAACATTTTAATAGGAACTAAATTCCTATTCTTTAAATGAAAAGCATTATGTAACATTTCAATAATCCACAATTAACAATGCATTTTACGGGCCAATATCCATTTGATGAAAAGACATAATACCCTTTCGGTTGTGTCCTAGGACACTGAAAAATATTGCCTGGCATATGACAGCAATTAAATTAATATTTATTAAACAAATAGAAGGATAAATAAATTTTTATCTTGTTTTAGTGGGGTATATCTTTATTTTTTCAAAAAGAGTTTGTGATTTACTGATTTTTGGAACTCTCACACATCTGCAGATAGTTTTTGCTGCTTTCACATTTGAAAGCCAATTTGGCTGCCACAAAAATCTGGCATCCACACATTTTCTTTCAAACATTTAGAGATGTCACATCCACTGTCATTTTATACAGTTGCTTTTCAATCTCTGCCCAATCTCTTTTCTTGGTTTTCTGCCCCTGTTCTACTCTGATCATTCCTTTTAAAATATTTTCCAGGATCAAGCAGTTTTCCAAAATAAATTCTCCTGCTGCTTATAGTAAATATTATCTAAAGGATGATTTTCTTTTGAATTTTTAAGATATTGTTTCCTTTTCCTTATCTATAGTACTATTTCCAGCTACATGTCATTTTATTTCATTTTTATCATCTACATTGAGGGGATATTTATGCATGTCTAGGGTTTCCCCCATTGGATGAGTTCTGTGGATCTCAGTACAGCCATTTGCGTGCTAAAGACCCCAGCCTCCAAGACCCCTGGATATTTGTGTAGATTTCAAAGCCACTGGTCCCACTATTAACTCAAGGCAGAGTAATGAAAGTTGCTCAGTGTCATTAATCATTAGAGAAAGGCAAATTAAAAACACACTGAGATAGTAGTACAAAGCTATAAAAATGGCTAAAATGAATTTTTAAAAAAGACCCTACCACATGTTGCTAAGAATGTGGAAGAAGGAGAACTTATACGCTGCTTGTTGTGGGAACATAGAATGATAAAACTGCTTGGTGAAACACTTTGAAGATTTTAAAAAACTCAACATGTAGTTACCATATAATCCAGCTATTTCACTCCTAGGTATTTATCCATGAAAAATAGAAGCATATGTCCATACAAAGATTTATATATGAATGTTCATAGCAACTTTAATTGTAATAGCCCCAAATTGGAAACCAAGTATCAATAAATGAATGGATAAAAAAATACTGGTATATCCATTCAGTGGAATACTAAGCAACAAAGTAGATGAAATATTTAAATATGCTACAACATGGGTGAATCTCAAAATAATTACATTGCATGGAAAAAGCTAGACAAGAGTACATACCATATGATTTATATAAAATTCTGGAAATACAAATTTACCTATCTTGACAGAAAGCAGATCAATGGTTGCCTGGGAGAGGGAAGGAAGGATTATAAAGAGGCATGAAAGAAGTTTGGGGGGGTGACGGATATCTTGATTATCTTGATTGTAGTGATCCTTTCCATGGATATACCCATATGCTTAAACTTATCAAATTGTGTACTCTAAATAAATACAGTTCATTGCATGTTAATTATAGCTCAATTAAACTGTTAAAAGAGAAATAATAGTTTAAAAATCTCTGTAAAAAGTTTGAAATTATTTCTTCCATATAGCTTTAATTCATCAGATTTGATGATGGCCTAACACACAGGGACTAAAACATTTTTTTCTTTTAAGAATGGCACTGAGATATTAGCCAGCATATCCAATAGCAAAGTGTAAGAGAGAAAAAAGACATAATTAACTGAAGGAGGAATGAAAAGAAACAACAGGAAATATATGGTTTTAATTCCAGAGATTCCTGGAAAGCAGCTCTAGAGAAACCTGGCCAGGAGTTGGGAAAAAGATCACATAAATGCTACAGAGCAGCTCCACCTGGAAAAAGTTATAAGTTTCTGAAGGGCTATGGCATCTGTGATGAGAAAGAAAATGAATTTTTCTTGTAGCATACACTTTCAAGTTTTTTCATTTAGAAATGTCTACTTTAAAAAGCCAAAGAAATGACTAAGTAAAATTTTATTTTTAAGTCTTAATAAGAGTACCATGTTCTGAATATTTGTTTAAAATTTTTGAATTTTGAAAATGGCCATTTTAAAAGCAAAAGTATAATTTTATTAAAATTGAAATGGACTCAATATTTCTTTGAAATTTGCTTCAAGAATTTGAGTTCCCAGTTATGATCAGTTGTAGCTGAGGTTGATAAAACCATTTTGTCTGTGTTATAAACTTCCCAGAATATAGCGAAAAGTACATTATAGGAGCAGGAGAGCTGATTATCCTCTATGTGTGGAAAGAAAAAATAAAACTGTCTCTGAGTCTGTAGCAAACTCATGTAACTTCAAATGCATCCTCTTGAAATTCCAAGTAGTTTAATTCAACTTTCTTAACTCCACTGCAGTTGTATAATTTATTATTTTGTACACTCAAATTAAGGGATACAAGCACTTTCAGACCATTCCTTATCTTCCTTAAGGTAGAAAAGAAGAGGAATATGCATAGGTGATTTAAATAATGACAAGGGAAAGAATTGACACTAGACCGATGCAAAATTAATACACAAGCAATATAACTACAATAATAATCAGTAGTAGTAATCTCTTTATCAGTAGTTTCCAAAAATGTTTCTGTATTTTTAAAGATACTGCCCACCAATTATTGTGAGTGCCATTCCAATGTCAAATGTGCCTGATCATATGCAAATAGCTCACTTTTCTTCACCATAGATCCCTATAGCACTTAAATGTCAGTTTGATTTGAATCTACAGTTGTAAATAGTTTTTTTCCATCAAATTCTCTCTAGGAAGGACATATACATTCATGTGGGACTTTCTTGGGTTGGCAGAACTCAAATAAGAATGCTAGAAGTAATTAAAAACAAATGTGAAAATATATATCATGGGAGGTTTTAGGAGGAAATATTTGGAAAATCATACAGATCTAAAAGCATAATTCCAGTGATAGGCATATGGTTTTTTGTGGGGGTTTTTTTAGCTATTCTGTGAAATAGCAAATCACACAATTGAACATAAAACCCAAAGTAAAGAACCAAAAGAGCTATCAGAGAAATAAGCACCACCATCCACCACACCCCAACCCACTTCCCTAAAAAAAAAAGAATAAAAGAAGTGGTGGGAACGTTACTAATTCTATTTGGTTGAAATTGGCTCTATAATACAGGTAGGCAGGCAAATGCAGCAGGAGGGCAAAGGAAAGAGCAAACCTATGCAGTTTACAGAGATTTTGTCATCTTGGATGAAGGAAGAAAGGGTGTTCCCCTAGGCTTGCACAGACTTCGGGAATAATGGTTCTGTGGAAACTGCCGAGTATTGGTCTAAGACTTGAGATTGTCACCTAAATTGGTGCCCATAGCCTGCAAACGACTTGAGTGCACAGTACCCGTATTTACTTTGGAGGCTTTGGTTTTCAGACAACTGCACCAGAAGTGTTGCTGGTTGGCCTATGTTGGAGGTACCTCTGGGAGCACAAGTCATGGGAAAACACTAAAGAAGGTGGAAATCATAGAGATAGCAGTAGATTCCTCTCCCCTCATGCTTAAGCTGGAAGGAGCTTTTCCAATAGGTTAGATATTGTGCCTATGGGCAAGACTGGTTAAATTTATTGCTTGATATCTTCCTCAAGAGCTCCTAATAGAAAATATTGTATTCTTGTGACATTTTTGTAGATGTGGCTCATAAATAGAATAACTGGAAATTGCTGTATTAAATTTCATAGATAGACATTTCATGGTTGCAATTCATCATTGTTTAAGGGACTCCACTCTCCTGGCAGTAGAACCCCCTTTCTAACATTGCTACCTGGTTTGATAGGAAAATCATCTTCTCCATCAACTCAAAGGAAAGATCTTACCACTGGAGTATTCTTACTTGTATTAAACCCAAAATCTAAATGTCTGACACCTGTACTTTTTGTTTCTTAATTGATTCAGCGTACAAGCCTTGAGCAATATTTCTCTATTTTGGTTAAGAAGATGTCAGGAAAGCTCTTATTTTATCTTGCTTAAGTCCAAATATCTTGCACTAACTTGACTATGATTAATAACATTAAATATAAAACTCTCATGATAGCTATTGGTAATATAAAGCATTAAGGAAGTTAATCTGATATTATGTATTAAAGCATTAAAAATGCTTCCCTTCAATAGAGTAAAAACTTTCCTTTAAAAATAGATATTAAAAGCTATGATATGGTTTCATTTCTGGGCAAAACTTTTGCATATCATACCATGAGATTCTACCACCCTCTACTCTCTCTTCAGTTTTGTTATGTATTGACCTTTTTGACTTTAATTAAGAGTTTAGCACCAGACTCACTTTCTTCCTCTCTATCCCAAGTGCTGCCTTCATTTTGAGTTATCTTACTGCCCACATAACTTACTCATTTATATTTATAGATCCTTGATTTCCTTCTAGTGGATGAGTTTAACAGCTATCAGAGCAACTGATTTAACTGGGTAAATGGTATGAATGCAAACTGCTAAATTTCAGTTGAGCTCCTAACATAATTCTCATTCCCTTTCACTGTGGTACCAGTTCCAAACCCACATCACTCCTCTTGAACACTTCATCTCATCTACACATCCCTTACTCTCATCAGTTTAGCTAATCTTAAGTGAAGAAGCCATCAACTTCTAGTTTTACTTTCCTCTTTATTTATTTATTTTTTTTTATGTAACAGGGAGAGGTGTCACCTTCCTGTCTATGTCTTTCCTTGATTTTCTGCTATTTTCATTATTACATATTGTCATGCAACAAACCACCTTTAAAATGAATAGCTTAAAAATTTTAGTTATTTCTCAGGGTTTTGTCAGTTGCCTGGGCTCAGCTGGATGGCTGTCTCATACAGTTACAGTTGGATGATAACCAGTATTGAAGTCATCTGAAGGCCTGACAGAGTTGAATGTCAAAGATGTCTTCACACACATGTCCAGTGCCTTAACTGAGATAGCTGGCCTGGACACTTCTCCCTCTTCTTGTGGCCTTTCTATAAGGCAGTTTCATCATAGCCTGTTCTTACCAGGTAGTTGGTCTTCTTATATCATGGCTAGATTACCCCAGAGCAACCCAGTGGGTAGTGGCAAGGCTTCTTATTGCCTTAATTTCATAAGAAGTCATAAAACCATGCAGTACCAGCTCTGGTTCATTCTGTTGTCAGATTTAATGGGAGAGGACTGCAAAAGGATGTACATAGAGATGTGATTTGGAGGGAACCATCTTTAAAAACTAGCCATACACATTCCTTTTACAGATTCTAAGAACTTTAGAAGCTAGTGCAGTTACTGTTTACCCTTTCTTGTGGCCACCATCTGCCTACTCATGGTCATGCTCCCAAATTTACTTTTACGTATGGATTAGGGTATTCCTTCCTTATTTACTTGATCACTATTTAATAAAATTATAAATTAATAACAATACTGAAAAGAAAAACCCCTTTCATTTGGAAATTTAAATAGCAAAAATAATCTCCATTTAGGGAATTTAAAAATAAACCATAATGAAAACACTACATATGAGACATATTTCATAAACCTCACATATATGGATAGGCAATCTAAATAGTCATATTTCCAAAGAATATTAAAAAATATTCTGTTTTAAAAATTGATTTTAGGGAGGGGGAGAGAGAGAGAAAGAAAAAATAAAAGAATGGGAGGGAGGGAGGGAAGGAAGGAAGGAAGGAAGGAAGGAAGGAAGGAAGGAAGGAAGGAAGGAAGGAAGGAAGGAAGGAAGGAACATTGATAAATTGCCTCCCATATGTGCCCCAACCGGGGATTGAACCCACAATCTAAGTATGTGCCCGGACTGGGGAATCAAACCCACAACCTTCCAGTGCATGGGATGATGCTCCAACTAACTGTGTCACACCAGCCAAAGCTAGAAAATATTCTTAAAAAGTCATTCCCCAGAAGTCCTAGGCTCAGCCTTTACTACCAAAGTATAAAGGGAGTTTAGAACTGGGTAGATGGAAGAAAGAGGTTGAAAGACCTTTCTCTAAATATTCTCTCATACTTTTTACATTTTATACAACTAAAATCATAATTACATACATACATACATACTACATAAATGGGCTGTCAAAAATAAAGAGAAAAATTACCTATCTCATTGGGTTGTGGTAAAATAAATTAGCTGCTACAAGCAATGTACTTAAATCTGGCTCCTGGTATATTAAAAATTAATACATATTAGCTGTATCTTATGTATGTATGCATATCTTTTTTTAAAGTCAGGGGTTTTGTTAAGGTAGCCTTACCTGTTCAATTTAAAAACCAGAATAACTACCCTCATCAATTATACATTATTTCCCATTGATAGCTTTAATTTATTCAGTCCTAAATCAATTAGTGCCAATGGTCTCCTAAAGGTATGTCACAATTGTTGAAAAGTAAAGGACTCTACAAAACTAGGACACCTGAATATAAGGTTATGAGTAATGATGCTAAAGAAGCAGTAATATTCTGGGGTGTGTGTGTGTGTATGTGTGTGTGTGTGTGTGTGTGTGTGTGTGTGTGTATGACATTTTCTTTACCCATTCAACTATTGATAGACACTGGGTGGTTTCCATGTCTTGGCCATTATAAATGCTACAGTGAATAAGGGGCGTGGGGACATATCTTCAAGATAGTGATTCCATTTCCTTTAGATATATACCCAGAAATAGAATCAAAGGGTAGTTTATTTTTTTGAGAAATCTTCAAACTATTTTCCATAGTGGCTGCACCAATAACATTTACTAACAGTGTATAAGGGTGTCTTTTTCTCCATGTGCTCTTAAACAAAAACAAACAAAAAAACACCTCATAAAAATGGAGAGTAGATTGGCGGGAGCTGGGGGGTGGCATGAAGGTGGGGGTAATGGGTACAGGTGGTCAAAGGGTACAAGATGATTAATTTCTAGTGATATAATATACAGTATAGTGACTATAGTTAACAACACTGTATTTTATATTTGAAAATTGCTAAAGAGTAGATCTCAAAAGCCCTTAGTGCACGCACACATGCACACCAGTGTAACTATGTGATGTGGTAGATGTGTCAGCCAACTTTACTGGTAACTATTTTGTGACACATACATATGTAAAACCATCACACTGTACACTTCAAACCTACACAATGTTTTATGTCAACTCTATCTCCAAGCGGGGGGGGGACGACAATTATACACTATTATATAATGATATACATGTAATATGACAATGATATCAAAATCTATTTTTGAAATTTGCTAACCAAAATTTAAGGAGGACAGTATTTTTTTAATTTAAAAAGAAAACACTAACGAATTGTTCCTCAAAAATATTTATAAATTAAGTTAATATTCAAATATTTTTCTCTGTTTCCCATAACGTTATTTATAATTTGAGTTGCCTTGGCTAATTCTCAAATAAGTGATTAACTGTTGGACTATTTCAATCTATTGTACATGCATATTTTTCAACTAATTTTCTCTTTTGGATAAATTCCAAGAGAAATGTCATTATTAGTTGATCAACATGAAACTAATTTAGCAATGCCTTTTGAGTGTCCAATCTTTTTAATTGAGTGTCCAATTATTAATTTTAATAATTTTCAAGCCAACTTTAATGACTTTATGGATGACTCAATTCAAAATAATTCTTTGACTTCAACTCCAATGATATTTACCTTAATTTAGTATCTGAAACATACAGCCACATCTTGAAATATATCAAAACCTAGCATTATGCTACATATGAAATATTAAACTTCAGTCCATTGCTCTCTCTTTATAACAATCTATCCTTCCAATTCTGTAACATTAATATAACTACTCTTTTTTTCTTGCTACATTGATTTAATTTATTTTTATTTTATTTTATTATCTTTATTGTTGAAAGTATTACAGATGTCCCCCTTTTCCCCCGTTCATCCCCTCCACCCAGCATCCCCCACCATTACCCCTCCCAGGCCTTCTCCACACTACTGTGTGTGTCCATAGGTCATGCATAGATGCATATAAGTTCTTCGATTAATATAACTAATCTTTGACCTTAGGAAACCTTCAGGCCCTGAACAACTCCATTTCCTTTTTAAAAAACTTATCTTTATTGTTGAAAGTATTACAGATGTCCCCTTTTTATCCCCATTGATCCCTTCTACTCCACACCCGCCCCCTACCCCAGGCCTTAACCACACTATTGCCTGTGTCCCTGGGTTATGTATATATGCATATAAGTTCTTAGGTTAATCTCTTCCCACCCAAACATCCACCCTGCCTTCCCTCTGAGATTCCTCAGCCTATTCCATGCTTCAATGTCTCTGGATATGTTTCATTCATCAGTTTATTTTGTTCATTAGATTCCACATATGAATGAGATCATGTGATACTTGTTTTTCTCTGACTAGCTTATTTCGCTTAGCATAATACTCTCCAGGTCCCTCCATGCTGCCTCAAAGGGTAAAAGTTCCTTCTTTTTTACTGCTGCATTGTATTCCATGGTGTAAATGTGCCACAGCTTTTTTATCCACTCATCTACTGATGGGCACTTGGGCTGTTTCCAGATCTTAGCTATTGTAAACTGTGCTGCTATGAACACAGGGATGCATATATTCTTTCTGATTAGTGTTTCAGGATTCTTGGGCTATATTCCTAGAAGTGAGATCACTGGGTAAAATAGCAGTTCTATATTTAATTTTTTGAGGAAACTCCATACTGTTTTTCCATAGTGGCTGCATCAATCTGCATTCCCATCAGCAGTGTACTAGGGTTCCCTTTTCTCCACATCACCAGCACGTGTCATTTTTTGATTTGTTGATGGTGCCATTCTGGCAGGTGTGGGGTAATACCTTGTTGTTTAAATTTGCATCTTTCTGATTATTAGTGACTTTGAGCATTGTGGGAATAGAGGGATCATACCTCAATATAATAAAGGCCATACATGACAAACCTACAGCCAACATCATACTCAGTGGGCAAAACTATAAAACTATTTCCTCTAAGAATAGGAATAAGATGTGGGTGTCCACTTTCACCACTCTTATTCAACATAGTACTAGAAGCCTTAGCCACAGCATTCAGACAAGAAGAAAATATAAAAGGCATCCAAGTTAGAAAGGAAGAAGTAAAACTGTCATTATTTGCGGATGGCATAATATTGTACATATAAAACCCTAAAGACCCCACCAAAAAACTACTAGATTTAATAAATGAATTCGGTAATGTAGCAGGATCCATTTCCTTTTCATCTATCTCATTCTTTCTACATTTACTTTCTTCCCTTTCTAACCTAGATTCCAAAGTCTGTCATTCAATCCCTCTGTCACTATTACTGTGCCTCTCCTACTCCCTGCCCTTCTGTTGAAGCCCCTTGCAAAATCATAATTTGGATTAATTGAACAGTTTTATCTTTTTAGTTTTTCACAAGTGAGGATTATTTTTAAAACTGTAACAAAATTTCTCCCATCTTTAAAATGCCTTTTTATATCACATTCTCTTTTAGTGATATTCAAGTTCTGTAATTATGAAAATCATCTGCTTTAGAGAGGAATAAACATTTACTGCTATCACTTTAATGCAAATTCATTTCTTGTTTTTTCCAAGATGAACAGTGACTTTTTAGTAGGCCTTTTTCATCGTCTTTTACTTGTCATTGTTGACCATCCCTCTCCTTTAAGCAAGAAACATCTCATTAGCTTCTGTAACTTTATTTCCTCCTAGATTCCATCCTATGTCTCTAGACTTCTCTTCTTAGTTCCACTTTTGGGCTCATTTTGCTGCCCAGTCCTTAAATATTTACATGCTCTATGTCTTCTTCATTGATTCTGTATTCTTTTCACCATTCACACTCATAAGGTTACATAAACCATGTTTAGGGTTTCAATTACTACTTACATGTTATGTTTAGCCCTAAATTCTGCCCTGAACTCAAGACCCAGAAATCCAGATGGTTCCTGGAAATCTCACTTGTATGTCTTACAGGAATTTTAAGCTCTACATGCACTGAAAATTTCCTAGTAATTTTCACCTAAAATTTATTTCTCAACTGTATTCTCTTTCTAAACCAATGGCATAAAAATTCCCTCATGCCATAGAAACTAGAAACATAGGAGTCATCCTTGACTCCTGTATACTACTCAGTCTCCATATCCAGTCATTCTCGGGGTCCTGCTAATACAACCATTTCACTTGTGTAATATCTTTTTCTGGTGATATTCATCTATTGCAATGCCTAGAACCATGAACATATTAGAAGATCCAATACAAGTAACCTCAAAAAATTAACAGTGACTGCTTCTTAGGTGAAAGAAAAAAAACAGTAAATTGAAACCAACATATATTTCATCAAATGACAGAAGCATAACTCTTCTTGGAATTTTAACAGGGAACATTGGTGAGAGGAGGATTAGTAATGGCAGATACACAGGAAAGAATGACATTAATAAAGAAATAATTGAGGGGATTCATTGTTTGTCATTCATAAAAATAGCTTTACTTCAGCATGGTTAAAAATGAAATCAATCAACACAAGCCAGGACATTGTCCCAAAGAAATGGGGACACTATTGTGAGGTATGTGCTATCTAACCTAGCAAAAAGTGAACCATTGGTTGAGTATTGAAATACAATTTGCAGAATATTTGTAAATCACCGTTGATGGTTAAATTTGTATTCCCAGAGGGCCATGTTCATATGTGACCAGTATAGGATCTTTGTAAAAGTTGCAAAGGATCTTGGTGAAGTCTCTTCTGACTTAGTATAAGAGCTTGAGAATTAAAAAAAGTTAAAATCCTCGATTAATATTACATGAGTGGACATACAAGATAAATCTTCAAAAGAGCACTGAAAAAAAAATTAATTTCATGATTAACGAAAAATTGTTTAAATTTTAAAAATATGTCTTTTAATTGATTTTAGAGAGATAGGAAAGGGGAGAGAGAGACATCAATTGGCCCCTCCTACATGCCCCCTAGTGGGGATTGAGCCCGGAACCCCTGCAGGTCTCCTGACGGGGAATTGAACTAGTGATCTTTAGGTGCATGGGAAAATGCTCAACCGACTGAGCCACACTGGCCAGGGCTACAACTGTTTAATTTTTTAAACAACAGTAATTATGAGCATGTCCTAATGTCAATTAAGATTTAAAATTTTCCATAAAAAAATGGTTCTCCAAATATCAGAATTTTGAGGAAGATATATGAGATCATCTAGGTCTAAATACAGCAACATTTAATATAGAAATCATAAAGATCAGTTTCACATTTACAAATTTGGTAATTTGACAGAATTGGGAAATCATATAAGTAAAATCAGTTAATTTATTTTTAAAAAATTAAAACAATTACAGTAATTGATGTGTTGAATTGCATATTTGTTTGACCTACCATCTTTCATACAGTTCTTGTAACTCTGATTTATCAGTGGGGAATACACCTTCAGAGGAAATGCTCTTGAGAGGAAAAAGGAAATAAATCCATTTTAGTTATTTTTCAGTACAAGAGGGAAATTAAATCATGCTTTAAGTTAGAAAAACTATAATTTTGGAAATTTTTTGTTTAGATGATTACAAACAATATTAAGATTCCAGAGGTTCAAACATTTTTGGTAATGTTTTAATTATAGTAGTATGATTAACTCCCTTTGGACGAAAGCTGTTCCTTTTGATTATTTAACGAAGGTAATGAGTTTATGGCAGCTTTATCAACTTCCTTTAAACTTTTAATTATCAATAAATGATCCAATAAGAATAATTTTCTACTGCTCATTCAGTTTTTTTTTATTGTTAATCCTCACCAGAGGATTTTTAGAGAGAGTGGAAGGGAGGGAGGGAAGGAAAGGGGGAGAGAGAGACACACACACATAGATTAGTTGCTTCCCACATGTACCCCAACCAGGCCAGGATCAAACCTGCAACCCAGATAAGTGCCCTTGACCAGGAATTAAACCCGCAACCCTTCTGTGCGCAGACGTCTGCTCTAACCACTGAGAAACCGGTCAGAGCTCGTTCACAGTTTTTACAGTGGTGCTTTTATCTGACCCCCTACAGGTCCCAGCAGGGTCACACTGAACCTTCCGTGTCTGTATGACTCGCTTATGCTTTATTGGACTTCACTCTCCAAGCCACATCTAGGAAAAGCCTTATACACACCACGTTTGCTGATGGAGGTAAGACTCTCACAAGCCATAGGAAGCTTGCTTCACAATGTAAGTTAAACTGACTCCTGGGTTTCTTTTGCATGCTAATCTTTTTCCTATATAGTGTTATGTATTTATATTGTAGTAGTGTCTGGATATAACTACTTATTTTCATGATTGTTTCTTTTGTCTCCTTGCCTTGATATTTTACATTTCAAATTACTATACATCTAATTCTAAATATGCTTTTATATATTTAATTAATAATTAGGCTGAGCTATCTAATAATAGAAAATAAGGTTATTTTTCACTAAGGACTAGAAGAGCAAATATATTCCTGTTCTAGCAAGCTATTTGAAAATCAACTTCTAACTCTTTATTTGACTTGGTTCTGTTTGGGGGTATGAGAAAGAGTTATTTAGAATTTTTCTTCCTCAACTACAAATCCCAGATCAATAATCTGATATTTATTAGAATTCATAAGCTACTAGATAAGCCTCTTATGAATTATACAGTATCCCTTACCAAATAATAGTTCTTAGAGTTTCTTTTTGTACTCCATATTTAAATATGAATCCATATTTATATTTACAAAGTTGATCTTAAAATAATTGAAGACGGAAAAATGCATTTGAGAGATGATAAATGGTTTCTGAATATCAGAGCAGACAAGGGAATTTAGGCTAGGGATTAAACCTCTTGTTATTGGAGAGACCAGTTTTAATCAACCAGATAGAAAGCAAATATCTAATCTGCGGTGCTCAGGAAACCTAGAACTGACGATGTAATTAAAATACAGAAATGCCTCAGACTGAAATGTTAAATTGGGTGTATACTTATTAAGAGCTTATATATTTTCTTCAAAATGTCTGTCATTGATAAATAAGTCTCCCTCTCTCCCCCCAATCTCTCTCCCCACTCTCTCTCTCTCTTACCCCCACTCAGACTCTCCCTCCCTCCACATATTTGTTCACTGACAATCAGAAGTCTGGAAGGATATGCAGACATAATCTCCTCCCTACAATATAGGAAAAAATTTGAAGAGGAACTGGGCGCAATGTTTTCTAAACTTTGGAAAAAGTACCATTGACTATGATGATAGTCTTTCAAGATGCTTCCACCCTGGACTACCACCTGGGCAGGCAAGGAGCAGGTCTTTGAGGTTTTAGATTGAGGGGGTCAGGGGAATGCTACTGTTCTTTCTATGGCCAGGAACATATGCATCAATAGATTTTCAATAGAAAGGACTTTGTCTAAAAGGACTTCAGTAGGGGAGAGGTAGGTAACTTCTATAATGTCTTGGCAGCTACAATGCTACGGAGGACTATTCTGAGGGCTAAGGAGAATCAGCAGCTCTCTGTGAGGGGACTAAAGGAGAGTTGTGTTTCTTTTTTCCTGCATTACAATGATCTTCCACTTGCCTGTGGCTTCCATTTGGTCTCAGCAGTGCTTTGAGCATCGGAGGGCAGCTATGTACATACTTGACATATAACAATCCAGAGGCTGTAATGGTGTCATATACCTGTGTGCTTCAGTGAGTCCTTAGTGATAGGGAAACTAAGGAACAAAGGGTGGTGACTTAAACTGCTTTTACTTGTGAAAAAAGGAAGTGATTCTTAAAGTTGTAGAAAATGGGACCATCTGGATGTCACTAAGATTTGAAGAGCGTGTAACTATCATTCTTATCACCATTGTCATAAATAATAATAATACCTGAAATTTGTAGACTAGTTTTTTGAAAGTACTTTGCCCTAATATCCTGCTTGCTTTTTATCTGAGACTTTGACTATAGAGAACTACTGGGAAATATCTATTTCACAAGAAAGCAGTCTGATAATAAATTAAGACACCCCAATTTAATCACTTTGGGAAATTTCAGTGCCCTCAAACTGTACATAACAATAATAATATACATTTTGTGAATTTTTATCATGGACAAGTACTTTTTTAAATGCTAATTTTCTTTATATTAATTTTTTCCACACATTTTATACATACGTACAAAATATACAAATATATATACATAAAATACATGAATATACAAAAATACACACATATACAATATACTACATTTACTTTCATGTCTAATCTTCCCAATGACTGTGAGACAGGAACTCTATTAATCTTCATAGTACAGATATAGAAACAGAGGCATACACAGATGAAATAATTTACTCTACAATGTGGAGGGGAGTTTGAAACCAGGCCATTAAATTGCAAAGACTTCTTGCTCAGTCTCTGCTACATGAGACATCAGTTTACTCATCCTCTGAAGGCAGTTTCAGAAATGGTTCCCATGTAGTAAGAGTTGGTTGAAAAATATTGAGATAACCTCTGATTTAAGTTGTATTGCAAGGGAAAACACTTCCCACTTGTTTTATATTCATCATATTTATAGTCACTAAGTATAATATTTTAAGTGGGTATATATTTAAATGCAATGCCATTTACTTTGAAAGTGTAATATATTTTTGTTTATTTAAAATTCATCACTGAAGTCACTTTTCTCCCAAGAAATGTCTGAGTGTATTAGTTCAAAAGATTATATTGGTGAGCTAATAGTTGCATAATTCAAAAAAAACGTTCAATGCTACTGAACATGCATTTGTGAGAAACAGATGCATATTTGCAGTCACTATGAAGGGCTAAGCTTATTGGTCATTCCCCTGCTAACCAGTTAACTATTTTTTCTTTGCAAACCATGAGAAGGAAAAAAGGCTATTTTGTAAATTAAGGTTTCTACTATGTAAACACTGCCCTACAAATAAAAATAGCATTTACTTTTATTGGGTATAGACTTTTTGTTTCAAGTGAGATATTTGACTGAAGAAAAAATATTATAATTTATGGTACTGCTCTGCCTTGATTACATAATGGAAACCCAAACTATGATTGAAAAAGTCCTAAATATAAACAGGCGTCATTCTATCCTTCAGGTGCTAACAGTAAATACGCTTTAAGCTGTGCATTGCTGTAGGGCTGACTTGGAAAGGACCTCTACATGCACCAGAAGTTTAGACAGATTTGGTAATTAAAGTAGCAAATAGGAAAAATGTACTGAAAGGGCGAAAAGAGGCCAAAGAAAGAGAAGCTGAGTATGATGCATTACATGAGCAGACGTTAAGATTAATAAAATGGAGCTTTCCGGATGTAAATTTATTCAGGAAATCAGAAATAACTGCTAGTTATATGACATAATTGACCATGAAAATGTAGGTATCGAAAGCTGCTTATCCATTAACAATGCAATAAATGATGTCTGTGCCCCAGGTGCACGGGTGCAGGAGGAGCCGAGAAACAAATCAGCAAAGGCGAGTGAACACTACTTGCAGTGCTGCCTGCTGCTCTAAGGAAGGAGAAACCATGGTTGTACAAAGCATTTTGTTAAGCAGTGAGCGTATGTCTCCTATGGCAGAGGGTATGGATAGATGACTCTTGATACAGATCACAAAACTGGAGCCAAGCTACAAACAGGAAATTCAGCTAACTTAAATCCTATAAACATTATCTTCCAAAGTGGAGCACAGTCCTTAAAACAAAATTTTTATTTTTCTCTGATTATTTATGCATTGTTAATATTTTGCTACATTTTAATCCAGCATTTTTCTTATACTTTTTACATTGTGATTTAATGGTAGATGTGAATCTTAGACGGAATGTCTTATTAACATTATGTAACAAACTTGATTCTGTGTCATTCGAGTTTGTAATAAATGACATTTTGATGGTTGTGTAATATTATGGATGACCCATAAATGTACTTAATTAATCATCCGTTGTTACACATTTATGTTCTCTTAAATTTTTTTCATATGATAAGGCTGTGGTGAAAAGGTTTCATTAGGGTAGATTTCTGGGAAAGTAATCATGGTCAAAGGATATAATCACTTTAGTTTTTTGGACAGAGTTTGCACAATTATTTTTCAGTAGACAGTCTCACCAAAAGGTTGTGAGTGTGACCATCTCAATGTACCTTCTTATGCACTAAATAATTATAATTTTTTACTAATTTGAGAGGCAAATTAATGTACTTAATGATATGTACTGTGGTTGAATTTTTTGTTTCTTAGCTATTTTAATTCTTATATACATATGTGTGTGAAATTAGTTTTACTTTTATTTAACTATAAAAGACTTAATTCTTCATTCTTCTGCATTTATGAGTACTCGTTACATAGCTAGTTGTCAGTCTATGGTTCACCCAATTTGGTTTGTAGTGTTCTTTGGAACCTTTAGGGTTTTGGTGTGTGTGTAGCATCTAACCTCGGTTTTCTGTGCTGTTGTTGATTTCCTGCTTTTTATCTGTGGGCCATTTTATAATAACTTTAGGGGAGGGCAGAGGAGCTAGATATTTGTACCTGCACACTTACTCATCCTGTAGTGGGTCTTTACTATATTCTTGAGTTTTCTGTGTGGGCCTTCAGGGATGGGGTTTTCCTCATTAAAGAAATGTTAAGGCCTGAAAAATAGAGGAGTCTCACCTGGGTCTGGCTCCTTGGGGATATTGGTAAAACTCAGCATCGTCAAGCACCTTTGTCTGGAACTTCTCACATCATATTTGTGCATCCGGAAAACAAAGTTGTAACCTTACTATGGAGAGCTTTAAACAAACGATTCTTTTAAACATCATCAGAAAGTACTGGGGAGTTGTTTGGGTGTTTTCTTGTTTTTAGCAGTGCCCAGTCATTTTTCAAATGTATACTTAAATGTGATGGTTAAAGCGATCTCCATATTCATCCCATCTGAACTAACCAGTTGCTGAGCAGAACTTAATCTCTTCAACTTTGGTTTTTGTTGGTTTTGTTTTTAACAAGGCAAATACTGTTGTGTATACGGTCAAGGTTCTGATCCATTGTACATGTTATGAATATGCTTATAGAAAAGACCCGAAGTGAGTCACCCTCACTGCTTTCTCTCTCATTTCGTGTAAGCTTTTCTTTCATCGCTTCTTTCATCCTTTCTTTGGTTTCTTGTCCTTCATCTTTCCTCCCTTCCTGCCCCCATCCCTTCTTCTGTTTCCCCCTCCCTTCCTTCATTCCTTCCTCCTACCTTTTGTAGTTGAGAATAAAGCCTATCTAATTTTCTTTGAGAACAGCTTTTGCAGTCTTTCAAATCAACTAATCATTTTTTAGTTTTTCCTAGGTAGTTTTTAATTCCTATTTATTTTTTTATCTAAGTATTAGCTAGGAATGTATCTGTTTCCAAGTAATTTTCTTGCCACATATTTACTATTAATTTCCATATTTACTGGATTATCAGAAAATGTGATCTCTTCTTTTTAAATGTGTTAAACTTTTCTTTGTGGACAAAGAAAAGTTTGTCCACATAAGTGTTCATCATAAGTGTTCCATGTATATGCAAAATTTTTATATTTGTAGAGATTATGTATGTCTATTAAGCTTTTTCTTGTTTTTATTTTTTTTTTTAAATATATCTTTTTTGATTTCAGAGAAAGGAAAGGAGAGGGAGAGAGATAGAAGCATCAATGATGAGAGAGTCATTGATCGAGCCTGCAACCCGGGCATGTGCCCTGACCGGGAATCAAACCCCGATCGCCTGGATCCCAGGTTGGCGCTCAACCGCTGAGCCATGCCCAGCCGGGCTATTATTATTATTTTTTTTAATATATCTTTATTGATTTCAGAGAGATGAAGGGAGAGGGAGAGAGAGAGAAAAACGTCAATGAGTCATTGATCTGCTGCCTCCTGCACGCCCCCCCCTGGGGATCGAGGCCACAACCCAGGCATGTGACCTGACCGGGAATCAAACCCTGATCTCCTGGATCCTAGGTCGACGCTCAGCCGCTGAGCCACGCCTGGCTGGGCCTTGTTTTTATTTTTAAAGTCTTCCATGGTCTTCTTATTTTTAGTTTACTAGAATTTTAAAATTCTGAATGAAGCATATCGAAGAGTCCAAGAATGTTTTATCTGGTTCTTCTAGAATTTCTTGAATATTTGCATTTTCTAGTTAGCTGCTATATTCTATACAGGTTTATGACTTTAAATCTGTATGTCTTTAAAATGTTGCCTTTTATCATCAGAATCTTATTCTAAATATCTTGTTTCAAGAGTTGGAATCACATATTTTTGAATGATCTGTCATTTGTTCAGATTATCTATATAAATTATAAAGCTCATTGCCACCACTGTTTTAGCTCTCACTTATTTTGCTGTGTTGTGAAATTTTGGTTTTGTTTCATTGTGTTAGGTTAAGTACTTAGTCAGGTATTTCTCTAAGGTCTGTTATGTGGGTCATACCCTCTCATATTTCTTGCACACTCTCAAATAACTATTTATAGATGACTGGTATAGGATTGTCGAGTTATGTTCTTTTGTGTTGGTAGTGATTCTACCATTGTCTGGCTTTTAGAGTGGCATAAGTGATACCATAAGTGTCAATATAACAATTATTTCTTTGAAATTGACCTTTTCTCTCTGTCTAAATACTTGTAGGTTCTTCTCTTGTCATTAACTTCACAGATTTTATAATGCTCTGCTGTCTTTTTTTTATTTTTGACACTATTACAGTTGTCCCCCATTTCCCCCTCTTTGCCCACCTCCACCCACCTCCACCCAGCCCCCACCACCCTGGCTTTTACCACACTGTTGTCCGTATCCATGGGCCCTGCATATATGTTCTTTGGCTAATCTCTTCACCTTCTTTTATCCAGCCCTCCACCTCCCTCCCCTCTGACAGCTGTCAGTCTGTATCATATATTCAAGTCTCTGAATCTATTTTGTTAGTTTATTTTGTTCATTAGATTCCACATATTAGTGAGATCATATGGTATTTGTCTTTCTCTGACTGGCTTATTTCACTTAGCATAATAATCTCCAGGTCCATCCATGCTGTCACAAAGGATAAGAGTGCCTTCTTTTTTACAGCCTTGTAATATTCCATTGTGTAAACATACCACAGCTTTCTTATCCATTCATCTACTGATGGGCATTTGAGTTGATTCCAGATCTTCTTTAATCATCAATCAGGATTGAGACAGGAAGACTGTTTGCAACGCAGAACTTTTTCCTTCTGTTTATTTATTGCCTATCCTGTATTTGTTACTTTATTTCTCTCTGGTTATAGTAGCCACATTTCAGGATTCTGAAATCTGTCCTCAAGTCTTTGTTTTTCTAAGATTTCATCACTTTACGTTTTGAGATATTTCTCCTACTTTTTCTTTTTGGCTTTATATCTGGGCTCAGTTGTGAGTATACTTAATCTACTAAATTGCAAGTAGAGAAATCGTGTTTCTTTTTTTAATGCAACAGAATTATTTGGTTCAAGTTTCTGTCTTTTTCCTTATAGTAGGAAGAAGTTTATGATGATCCCCAAGACTTTTTTCCTTCTGGTGTACACACCCTGTATAACCCCCTTGCTTTGAGGTGGGTGGAATTTGTGAATATGACAGGATAATTACCCACTTGAGTAAGTGACTCCCATGATTCTGTTGCCTTATTCTTCCCTGGACTTGAAGAAGTAAGGGCTATGTTCTGAGAGGGCTAGGCAGCCTCTAGAAGCTGAGATTAACTCCCAGTTAACAGCAAGCAAGAAAACAATGACCTCAGTCATACAGCTACAAGGAGCTGAATTTTGCCCACAACCCAGGTGAGCTTGGTAGAAGACCCTGAGCTTCGGGTGGGGTTGCGTCCTCGGCTGACACCTTGCTGTCAGCATGATGAGACACTGATTAGAGAACCCAGCTAAGCCATGCACAGACTCCTGTGAGATGACAGGTTAGTGTTTTAGACTGCTGGTTTGTGGTGATTTCTTATGTAACAAAAGAAAATGAGTACACCTCTCCAGAGATTAAGTAGGTTGTCTTTTTTTACCCTCATTATTTTCTTGCTGATAGGACCCCTTAGATGGAATATGAGTTTCCCTTGTTCCTGGATCTCTGATCTGGTGGTTAGAGTTGCTCAAACAAGGAGTGAATGGCTAGGTGCAGAAATAGGCAAGGTTCCTCTTTCCACCGAGACACCCACAGGATACTTTCTGTTTTCTAGGATTCTCTGTTTCCCAGCCTCTGGAGGAAGACTGCTCCATTACCAATTACGTGACTTCTTGGTTTCATGGGGTCCAGACAGATTAGTGAGATAGCCATAAGGTTGGTGTTGACCATCTCTCAGAGAGTGTAAATAACTCTAAAGGCCAACATTTTTCTGAAACCTAAAGCATCCAGGTTATCACCCTATAGCTTTTTGATTCTGGTGTCCAGGTTTTTACAAGCTCGTAAAGGAAAAGCTCCACATCACTTCTGTCCACAAAAACCAAAATCCTGCTTGCATTCAATTCTTTCTTTGCCCAAAAACAACTTTTGTCTTGTTAAAGGCAGATTAAGCTTTGGACTGGGAGAGCAGGAAGCTTTTTTCATGTTGTCATTTTCCCACAATCCCCTACCAGGAATCTCTTCTCTATGGTCTAAAATGAGGAACTTTTTTAAAAAAATTTCTAAAACACTACTATTAGCAAAAGAGAAGAAGAGGCACAGAGGGAGAGGAAGAGAGAGAAAATATATGTATGTTTACATATTTATACATCAGTTACATGTTCTATTGTGTAATATAAGCAAAATGTTAGTGAGGCGGCTATCAGAGTGCTTAAGATCTTAGACTTTGGGTTCAGATTGCCTAAATTCCTCCATCTGCTGACTATGTCACCTTGGTAAATTAGTCTATTTTAGTACCTTGGTTTACACATTGATTCAACAGAGATAATATAAAATACTTTACAGGTTGCTATGAGGATTAAATGAGTTAACACACGTAAAATACTTAGAACTAGAACTAGCACAAATGCAGGCTTGAAAAAACATAAGATATTAGAAACAAATGATGAATTAAGCATCAATCATTAGTTAATTATATTTTACTTGTTAATGTGCAAAAACATTATGCTGGACTGAAGGTATTAACTTTTAGGAAGAGTAACATTAAATATATAAGGAATATTACTACTGTTTACTTCATAATGAAGAGCTAGTATCTGTAATAAAAGTGTTAGTTTTTCCATTTTCTTGGTGTTTACTTGGGCTTGCATTATCAGCTTTCCTTCAGTCCTTGATGTGTTTACAGGAATTTCCTAGCTATGTATCTATTTTGCTAGGTCTAATTTGGTTCAAACCAAAAATTTCTCTGTACGTATACCAAATTGGGCACAATAAACTGCAATGTCTTATAGAATTCTGAAAGCAAAGCTACCCCTGAGGGTCCTGCTACCAAAACATCTGTTATAGATCTTTCAATATCTCCTCATAGACCCAGGGTGAGCACCACAGTCATCTGTGTCTATTAAATGTTAGTAAACTTTTGTTTTCTTGTATTATAGATAAAAGTATGTATAAATTCATGCTCTACTATTTCCTTCTTACCATCTATGGGGTGTATACACCCTATTTTTGAGATCATCTATCTAATGAACTTTTTTTTTTCTGTTCTCTTATTTCTATTGTATTTCTCAATTACAGTTTACAGTATAATTTTGTATTATTTTCAGGTGTACAGCACAGTGGTAGACAATCATATACTTTACAAAGTGATCCCCTGATATTTTAAGTACTCACCTGACATCATACATAAGTATTACAATATTATCGACTATATTTCCTATGCTGTACTTTACGTCCCCTAGACTGTTTTGTAAATACCAATTAGTAAATCTTAATACCTTCACTATTTTTCACCCAGGTCCCTCACCCCTTCCCAAATAACATTTGATAATGATCTAATATTGTATTAAGTACCTCTCTGTGCTAGAAATCACACTCATTTGATAACTAGTATTTCACAACATAAATGTGGAAACTGAATACTTAAAGGAGTTATTTGTGGTCATATATAATGAAAAACAGCTTAAAATAATTCCCTTTAGTTTAAATTGTTAACAGTAAACTTAGTTGGCCTTTAGATTGTTACAGAATTATTATGGGTAATTCTGTTTTATCAGATGTTTATTATGTGCAAAGCACACACTAAATGTTTAAATGATACTTCATCTAATTCTACTGGTAGTTTTGGTAGTTGTATCAATAGCTGTTTAGGGTGGTGGGTTTTAGTTGTGTTAAAGAAGATAAGAAAACTGATGAGAAGAAACATGTTGGATGAAGCTCACAGATCTAGTAAATGGCAGAGGGGAGATTCAAAGCCACATCTTTCTGCCCTCAGATTCTTTCTTCTTAAGCACTATATTACTTCAGATGGTTTCCATAGTTTTAATAGTAAGTGGAAATAGTAGAACTGTGTGATGATTATCTTTATATCTCTACAACCTGGTGATTATTTCATAATAAATATTTGTAAAAAAAAAAAAAAGAGGGAAGCAAGTTGATTAAACACTGGGATGGTGCTGGAACAAAAGCTACCAGAGATCTAGAGAGGGCATAAAAATTAGTAGTGATCTGGATAATCTGATGATAGTAATATTGGCAATAATCAGCCTCCAACTGGAATGCCTACAGTTGCTAACAGTGTCATTGCAACTTGAGGCCATTTATTCCTTCATGATAATTTGGCTTCTTAGACCTTTCCAAACCTTCTTGAATCATCTGTGTGAATAGTACATACAGGTACAATAGCTTTTTCATTTGTGGAAGGCGTTATGTGTTTCATAGAACTTTCACCTTTATTTTAAAAAATATCACTTATTATATAATCTAGGTGACTTCAAGGAATAGCTGATCAAGTGATGGGGACAAATATAAACATTTCCACTTTAGAAATTGGTTTGGGGGGGGAGTCAGAGGTCTACAGATTATTTACTCAAAAAACATTTATTAAACAACTGCTGCTAACCTAAAAATAAAAGGCCTTTCAAAGTGAGAGGCAAGCATTAATTTGAGATTTAAAAAGAATAGCTATTCATGAAGCATTGATTCGAGCAAAAGCCCAAATAATGTTCAGATTAAGAGACAAAGATAGAGGGTATTTATGAGAAAGGGAAGGAGAACAATCCATCAATAGGAGGAAGGCATTTCTATTGGTGCACATGACATAACATAGTGTTTTAATTTTCAGTTAGGTAGTCACCAGTCCTGTAGTCATAACATCTGCTTTCTTGTTATCCTTGCACACAGGTCTTTGGGACACAGTGTTCCTTTAGACCTGGACCAAAGGTTCTTTTGTCCTGTTTTAACATTCCAAATGTTCAAGGCATGAGATATGCAAGGCAGTTCCTCTGGCATGGCAGCTCCGACTCCATTTTAAAGTGGCTGCACTTACTGTTTGTTTACACTAGCAGAGCTTCTGCTTTTAGGAGGCACACATTCTCCAGGGAACACAGCTACTGAACAAGCAAGTGTTGTGGAAACACAAGTTTACCAGGAGGGTCAGAGAAAACTACTATGAAGATGGGGTAGAAGAACATTCCACGTGAGCGATGAAAGCATGTACAGTGATGAGGAAGAACACTGAATAATCCAGAAGCTCAAAGAAGACCAAATATGAAGAGCAAAGAGGAAAATGGCAAGAGATGATGCTGGCCTGGTGACTGGGAGGCCAACCATGTAGGGCCTTATAGGGTCTGTTAAAGGATTTGAACTTTATCTCAGGGGAAATGGAAAAGCATTAGAGAGTTGGTTTGAAGTTGAAGGTTGACCTGATCACATATCTCCGGAGCTGGAGAGTACAGAATGGATTACAGAGGAAGAATGGAAGGAAGAGGTCAACTAGAAAACTCTTGCCACACAATCGGCCAAGAGATAAAAGTAGCTTGGATTAGTACAAGAAAGGGGAGATGAATATAAATGGGTGGCTTCAGGAGATACTCAGGAGGTAAAGCTAATTGTTTGGGTATTCTGGAGAAGGAAAGGGAAAAGTCAAGAATGTCTTAGTTTCTGGTTTAAAAATGCTGGTCAAGGGGTGAATTTAAGGTGGAAAAATGATATCAGTTTGGAATGTTTGACTTGGACTGCCTCTAAAACAAAAATGAAGAGGTAAAATAGACTTGAAAATATGGATGTGGAGCTCAATTTGGGATTTATCAGCATAGAGCTATAACTGAAAGTATGGGAATAAACTGAAGAAAGTATGGATTGAAAAAAGAGGAGAAGAGAGGAAGAACTCTGAGTAGGTGGAGGACATTGAGGCAGGAAATAGAAACGTGAAAAACTACAACTGTATTTCAAGAAGCAACAAAATGATTATATCAGATATTTCCAAGAAGTCAAAAAAGATGAGAATTTAAAAGTTTCTACTGGGTGTAATAACATGGAGGTCACTGGTGGTCTTAACAGGAGAAATTTGGTGGTGGTGTGGCAGCTGAAGCCATACTGGAGTGGGCTCACAGATGAGAGGAACATGAGGAAATAGAGGGAGTTAAAGTACAAATTTTACTATGGGAAAGAGAGCAGGGAGAGTAACTACTATAGAAGACAAAGAGATTAGAGGAGGCTTTAAATTACGTTTTGTTTTATTTTTTATAAATTGTAAGAGGCTTAAGCATACGTAAGTTCTGATAAGGAGAAATAAGAAAGAAAGGTATTGTTGCTGCAGTCATAGATCACACAGCTATAGATAGTGTTGGGATTACAGTTTTAGTCTGGCATTCTGGTTACTTTCCTGTTTTAGAGTCAAATTATGAACTTGGATGGATTAAACAGAGGAAAATATCATTTTAGAGCATTGGGTAGTCTTCTTACACATATTGAATTATGGATGAGAGATAAGCTATAGCAAGTTGCCAGATCAATTTTGCAGTTGTAAAGGTATTATGAAGTTATGTGTATTTGTATGTCAGGTTGTCCCAAAGCGTAGAACCATGAGCAAATTATTGTGTTACTCCTTTGTGAGGAGGGATGGATGGAGCTGATGATTTGCACAGAGTACTTACATTAATCTAGCTCAGATTTTGGCAGGAGACCTAGCTTCAAACTATTTTTTGTATTATTTTTATTGTTGCCAACAATTTTTTTTATTGATTGATTTTAGAGAGATAGAAGGGGGAGAGAGAAACAGAGGAATCTCAAACTGTTGTTTCACTTACTTATGCATTCATTGGTTGAAATTCTTGTATATGCCCTGACTGGAGATCAAACCACAACCTTGGCATATTGGGATGGCACTCTAACCAACTAAGCTGATACCAAAAATTTTTGCATAGTGTTGGGATTTAAAGTGGTGGAGACAGGTCAGGCCCACTTCTAACACCCTGTTCCTAGCTACTGATATCCTAAAAGAGGAGCAATTGCTAATTTTAATGGTCAGAGTTCAAGAATATTCTTTGAATCAGTTTTCCATGTGAGTGAAGGTTTCTATATTAAAGGCATGTAGCTAATTTCTTCTGAACAGCTTTTTCTGCATGAAGCTTGATGATTGAGATGTGAGAGGCCATACTTGGCAGCTTTTACCACTGTCCTTCCGCCATGCAGCTGATAAGAATTATAAGGTCTTGGTAGCAGTTATCAGTGAAATAATAACTGAATTCCATTTGGCTATTGGTTCTTTGAGTGATCACTCTCCAAAATCCCCTGGCAGGGGACAAAAGGGGTTATAGATGGTTTCTAGTGTAGGATTTGGACTTTCACCAATCTCTGGCAGTAATAAATGTGGTTCCTGAATACATCCTAGTAAAAATAAAGGTGGCAGATTACTTTAATAAGTGTATCCAAAATATCACTTCTAAGAAATTATCATTTGTGGGAGACTGTTTGCAAAAATGGCTACAAATCTCTACCGTTTTATCTATGCCCTTTGTCATATGACACGGTAGCTCCTCTCATCATGGGGTAAGTCTGTTTCCCTTCCCTTAAATCAGGACTTGTTTATCCGATAAAATTCAGTGGAAGTGATGGTATGGCAGCTCCATACCCAGGTCTAATGAGGCCTTGAGTGCCTCTAGTGACTTTCTTAGGGCCCCTGCCATGGCATGTGAACAAGCCCAGGCTAGTCTGCTGGAGGATGAGAGACCAATCACAGAGCTGTGTAAGCCCAACTGTCCAAGCTGAGGTCCCAGAGATGGAGTCTATAAACCTAACTTGTATCTGACCACAGGACATGAAGCTGCCACAACCAAAACAACTAAACTGAGCACGGCCTAAATTGCCAACTCTCAAGTTATAAGCTAAATAAATAGTTATTTTTAAGTGACTCGGCTTTGGTATGGTTTGTTACAAAGTATGAGTTAGCTGAAATACCATTCTGTTCTATCCCTTTATGCTAATCATGTCTATCATCACTAAAGAGATGTCATTGCTGGGGACAGTGGGTAATTTAGTGGCTGTCCTGGACACTGTACAATACAATTTACCCACAGACATTTTTAGTAGCTCAAATTTTGTTGATATCTCAGAGGTTCTGATTCAAATAAGCAACTACACTCATTTGACATTATATTATTTATCATTCCAATTGTTTACATACACTGTTTCTGGGCACAATACAGATTGCTTTTATTATAAACCACAGGGTGTGACCTACAGGAAACAGCACATTTCTTCCCTGTCTTCTTTTACACTATAATCAGTATATTTAAATCACGGGGTGAATTCAAAATATCAGTCGGTTTAGCAAGCCTCTGTTTAATTCACTAACAACATGCAATATATGTGCATTTGGCAGTTGAAATGAAAAATAATGAGGCACTTAGAGAAATTAGATTACCACATTATAATATAATAAGAATTTAATGATACAAGAAACATATACCCCGCATACATTTTGGTACATGGGAAGCTACACAATTAACAGTGTGAGTGTTTTCCTTTCAGTTGCCAGAAATTATTCATGTGATATACAATCGGATGTAATACTGTTGTTCTATTGGATAAACTATATTATGACATTATATATTACTTTTATTAACTCTATTATATTGGATAATTGGGTACCTCCTATTTTTTTTAAATGACAGAGTAGAGACCTCAGCTCATTTTACACTTTTTAATTTCATGCTTGTCTTCAGCTAAATCTTTTCCATAAATATCAATTCAATAAAATATAGATGTAGCACCAAGTTAAAGCTTAATGAATATTAAGTATATTTTTAAACTCAAATATTTCCACTCAATTGATAGGAAGTATATCCGAAGAGAATCATGCCTGAATCACTCATATCACTAATAATAACATTGGGTATGTATAGTGACTTTAATGTTACAGGCAAATAATGTCAGGGCAAATAGAGCTAGCTTAGGAGTAAGAGACAATGTTAAAATCTGATGACCTGAAGGTTTCAGGATTTTTTGGCATGTAATCTCCAGCACACACATGGCAGAATGGTACAATTCCATGCATGAGTGCTTTTTGGTTTATGATATATAACATGATCATCTCTTTTCTAGACAGTGGCACATACTCATTTCAGTAAATGAACTTTGCCAATCTGTATGACTCAATTTGTTTAGGAAGTTCAAGCACAGCAAATAGAAATAAAAAGATACAGTAACATCAATATGGGAGAACTTCTATTTATTGAAAGGTTTTTGATTACTGATTTGATTTTTAGTAGTTATCAGTCTGTTCAGAATTTCTCTTCCTTTCTGATTCAGTCTTGTAAGACTGTATGCTTCTAGGAATTTATCCATTTAGTATAGGTCATCCAATTTGTTGTCATATAATTGTTTTGTAATATTTTCTTATAATCCTTTGTATTTCTGTAGTGTTGGTTGCTACTTTTCCTCTGTCATTTCCTTTTTGTTTGTTTGTTTTCACTTTAAATATTCAGTGTATATTTGTTAAGAACAAGTGGATTCTCTTACATAACCATAGTTCAATATACAATTCAGGATACTTAACAGTGAGCAATACTATTATCTAATAATCAGTCCATATTCATAATTAAGATGGTTAGGATTCAACCACTTATAGCAATAATTTTTCCAATCCTTAAACACAACGGCATTTATTTATTGCATATTTTTTGTCATGCACCTTTATTCTCCTTTTCTTTTTTTCTTTTTTCAACTTTATTGAGATATCATTTCTGATCTTATGTATTTGAGTCCTTTATCAATTTTATTTATCTTTTCAAAGAACCAACTCTTGATTTTATTTATCTTTTTTTAGATTAATTTTTATTATGTCTTTCCTTTTACTCCACTCAAGCTTTATTTGCTCCTTTTCCTGGTCCCCTTAGGTGTAAAGCTTGATTTTATATGAGCTTTCTCTTTTCTTGAGGTAGGCCTGTATTGCTATGAATTTCCCTCTTAGAACTGCTTTGGCTGTGTCCTATAGGTTTGCGGTCATTGTGTTTTCATTTTCATTTGTCTCAAGGTATCTTGGATTTATTCCTGGATCTCATTGTGAACCCATTCATTGTTCAGTAGTATGTTATTTAGCCTTCACGTGTTTGTGTGTTTTTAAGTTTTCTTCTTGTAATTGATTTCTCGTTTCATACCATTGTGATCAGAAAAGTTGCTTGATATGATTTCAATCTTCTTAAATTTACTGAGACTTGTTTTGTGGACTAGCATGTAGTCTATCCTTGAAAATGTTCCGTGTGCACTTGAAAGGAATGCATATTCTGCCGCTTTGGATGAAATGCTCTGAAAATATCAATTAAACCCATCTGATCTAATGTGCCATTTAGGGCACTATTTCTTTGTTGATTTTCTCTCTAGATGATCTATCAATTAATGTCAATGTGGTGTTAAAGCTCCCTACTATTATTGTCTTACTGTTGATCTTTCCCTTTATGTTCATCAATGTTTGTTTTATATATTTAGATGCTCCTATATTGTGTGCATAAATATTAATAAGAGTTATATCCTAAATAAAGTTTCCATTTGCATAAAATATCTTTTTTTACCCTTTTACTTTTTGTGTCTTTTGATCTGAAGTTGGTCTTTTGTAGGCAGTATATATATATATGGGTCTTGTTTTTTAATCCATTCAGCCACTCTTTGTCTTTTTATTGGAACATTTAGTACATTGGTATTTAAAGTAATTACTGATAGGTATGTAGTTATTCCCATTTTATTAATTGTTTTCTAATTTTTTGTAGTTCTTCTGTTCCTTTATTTATTCTCTTGCTTTCTTGAATGTTGATGACTTTCTAGTGTTATGTTTGGATTTATTTCTTTTTATTTCTTGTATATCTCTTATGAGATTTTGGTTTTTGGTTACTATGTGCTTCATATATTTATAACAGTCTATTTTAAGTTAATGGTTGCTTAAGATTGAACACATTCTAAGATCCCTACAATTTTTACTCATCCCTTCCATATTTTTGTCATTAATTTTTACTTCTTTTGTGCATGTATATCTGTGTGTATCACTTAATTTATTGGTGTAATGACATATGATCTTTTTACTTTGCATTTTAACCTTTGTACTAGTTTTACAGTTGTGGGATTCATTGCTTTTATTGTTTGCCTTTGTCAAAGAGAATTTTTTTCTTTCCTATATTTTCTTTTCTTCTTTAAGAAGTCCCTTTAACATTTCTTGCAATATTGTTTTAGTGGCGATGAACTTTTTAGCTTTTTCTTGTGTGGGTAACTAGATTCACATTTAATTTAGAATCATTTACTTCCCTTTCATAAAAATGTACACATTTCTTAGCTTTTTAAAAGTACTTTTTATTTAAAAACACAAACTAAAAGGGAATTAACCACAAAAACATGAAAAAACTACCAATAATGTTCATCTTATGAAGTCTATTAATTCATCCTTGCTCTCTTACCTAACAATATTATGAGGTCTAAACACAAATAGGAGACTTAGGAATCTCTACTTTAAATTGGAATGATCTGACACATGCAACTATATATCAAAGGGAAAAGTATGATTTTTCTAGCTTCTTATTTGTGGTGTGGAGGTAGAATACAGAAATGCAGGTGGACATTAGGGCTGTAGAACCGAAGAGATCCAGGATGGGTCAGGCCTTGGAACAAGTTTAGTTCTAGAGATTCTTTCAGGTACAAGACATGAGTCAGAGACTTGCTGTGCTATACAGTGGCAGAACACACAGAGGAAATTAAAATAAAGTCCTGGACCTCAATCAAACTGGAGCCTCAAGTTCACAGGCTAAAGTTACCTAGCACTGATACAAGGCAAAGGGAAAACCAGGTAGGCACGTAAGGACCATGAGGACACAGGAGAAGAAATTATAAATCAAAAGCTCCTGAAGAAGCTTTCACAAATCAAGAAAAGTATAGGTCACTATATACTGAGCAGCATGATTCCAAAACACTGAAGAAATTTGAGCACTGGGGCCACTTTCCTCTTCAGCCAGGAGGAAGCTGCTAATATATTTCCTACTACATGGAAGCCAAGCTCAAGTTCAAGTAGACAAAGCTCCAGATTTAAGTTATTCACGTTTATTTTTGAATAACTTAATTAAAATATATATATATATTTCAATATAAAAATAATAAATTATTCAAAGTAAATATAGTAGATATAAAACTCATGAAACACTCTTCATTTTACATGCTACTTTCTTGCATAGCATCCCAATTTGATCTTACAGTCACTCTGTGTGGTGTAAAGTCAAAGCACCACTGAATGTAATTTACTAATGTAATTTACTAATGTAGAAAGAGAATCATGCAGTTTTGGTAACTTGTTCATAGTGACCCAGCTAGTATGGTACAGAATTGAAATTAGAATCCAAGGCTTCTAAAAGCTGATTTTCCCTCTTTCTCCTTTTCCCAGGGGTCAGGAAACTGTTTCTGTGAAAAGCCATTGTTATGGGTTAACGTGTCTTTCCTCCCCACACTAATACATACGATGAAGTCTTGACCTCCAGTAATTCAGAATGTGACCTTCTTGGGAGGTAGGGTCTTTGCTGAGGAAATCAAGTTAAACTGAAGTCATTAGGGTAGTCCCTAATTCAATTTCCTTATAAAACAAGGCAATTTGGACACACACATACAGAGGAAAGGCATGGGAAGATACAGGGAGATGGCCATCTGCAAGCCAAGGTGAAAGGCCTGCAATACATCCTTCCCTCACAGCCTTCAGAAAGAATCAATCCTCTGACACCTTCATCTTAGTTTTCCAGCCTCTAGAACTGTTGAGAAAATAAATTTCTGTTTTTTAAGCAACCCAGCTTGCGCTACTTTGGTATGGTGGTCCTAGCAAGTTAATAAGGCCATAAAGTAAACATCTTTGGATTTGTGGGCTACCATAGTCTTGTCACAACTTCTTACCTCTGCTGTTGTAGCACTAAAACATCCATAAACAATACATAAATGCCTGAGGAGGGGTGTGTTCCAATAAAACTTATTTTTTTCAGTTTATTCGACAATCAGCCATTCTATTCATATTAACTGTAGATTTTTCAAAGTGGTGACAGGTATGTAGGTAACTAAGGTATAGAGTTGTTTAGTGAATTTTCATCCTCCTCCTGCATTCTGGACAACCACACCAGGTATAGTATGGGACATTCCTTATTCCTGTGGCCTAGACAGCTTTGCTATGCCTGGTGTCAGTGTGCAAATCTGGAGTTCCCATCGCCTTCATTGCAAATTTCTTCTTGAAACCCACTCCATGGGTGCACTTGTGAATGTTGATGGTGTCTTCTCTGCTCACTACCTCGTTATTGGCAGAATGGCCCTTCTTCTCATGACCCTTCTTTGCAGGAGCCATTCTCTCAGGCCTCAAAACTCCATTTACAAAGACAATTGACATGGGCTGTAGTTCGCCACTGCTGTTCTATACTTTGTTGCCTTCACAGATGGGTGCTAAAGAGGTTGTGGATGGCCAGATTTAAGGTTGGCCAGCAGTCTGAAAAATGGGGGGCGGGGGGACAATTATCTTTAGATCATTCTCAATCCTTGTTTCTGAACTGCTTTCTATCAGGTTTGAGTGACTGTCGAATTTTACATGCAGGGTCACTATTGTGCATTAAAGATGACCACAGTTTATTTTTTGTTTATTTTTTGCTGCTCTTCCCATCAAGAGGTTGTGTCTGTTCACCCTCCCTTTGTATCTGAGCTGGCCTTGTGAGTTGTTCTGTCCTATGGTAATGCAATAGAAGTGACACTGTGTTAGTGCCAGGCCTAAGCCTTAAGAGGCCTGGAACTTCTGCTTTCACACTCTTGGAGCTCTGAGCCATCACATAAAATGTTCCAGCTACGAAAGACTATATGGACAGAGAGATGTCTTGAGGTTCCTGTATATTCCAGCTATCCAGCTGAATCATCAGACAGGAGTGTGATATGTCTTGGATATTCTAGCAGTCAGTTGAACTTCCACTGAATATAACTTTTAGAGTGACCCCAGCTGACACCACATGGAAACGAGATTTCTATGCAGCCTGCACAAATGGCAGAACTGTGAGCAAATAAATGATTGTGGTTTTAAGGCACTAAATTTAGAATGGATTTTTATCCAGTGATACCTGATATAGACAGCATTCTGCCCTTCAGATGCCCAGTATTTCCACTCTTGGACCATGATAGACTTCCCTGGTCAGATAACATCCAGTTTTCCTAATGCCTTCTTTCCCACATCAAGACTCAATTGCCCTGAGAAAATTTCAGACATTGTAGTAGGTGGCTGTTGCTGAAACGGGTACTGTGGGTTAAATACCTATATTATGCCTTAAGTCTTTTACCTAAGTGCCTTGTCAAATTACAAGACTTTTTTGATTGAAGATGATGTGGTAGAGAGAAATATTTTTATTGTAGAGCATAATATCAAATTATCCTTACCATTATCTTACTGTGAAGAGCTACAATGATAAGCCATGATCATGAAGTTATTTAATCCATTCTCAATCCAGCGTAAGTTTTTGTCTCTCTGACCTTCTTGCAGGGGGCACCCTCCTATACTATTCTATATAGCTTTCCCATTTTTTAGCAATCTAAAACATGTTCTAATGCAAGTTCTGTAACTGAGCATCTCTTACGCTTCTTAAGATGCAGACTTAGATTACGTGCCATTTATTAGGAAGAAAATAGGTTACCTTTTTTCCCAGATAGGAGAAACTCTAAACTTGAATCCTTCTCTGCAACTGACATTTTTGAACCATCAAACTAGAAGCTATGATCGAAGTGGTTATTTGGTTACCACTTATATTCCTTAGCACTTATAGATGACCAGTCCTCATGCACTAATGATGTCTACTTTGAAATTCTATTGAGGTTCATCTGCGACTAGCTGTAAGGAAGAAAAGCTTTGGTTGTCATCCTCCCGTCCTCTCTGCAGCGCTGGGTCTGATTTCAGGACATAGATCTTAGGCCCTATTTTAGCTGTATTAATAGTTGAGTCAGTTGTGTGTCATGTTTTAGCAACATCACTATGTACACAGTTGTTTGTAGGGGAAAGAGCAGTCAGTTTGAACAACTGCTTTACAGATTTTTGGAATAAAGCCCCTTTTTAAAACAGAATTCCCTACTTCAGTTTCAGGGTTGGTTGGTTATTACATCTTTAAAGAGCGTGGACCACATCTTAAAATTATTGATTGACCTTACAAGGAGCATCTTGTGTCAATCTGTTCCATAAAGTGGGAATAGACTGAGGCACTTTCCATCATAACCTCCTGAAACACTTATTTTAAAAGAGAATAAAAAGGCATCTCCTTTTACAGGTAATTTTGCAATTCATCAGTTTCCTAACTTTGCTTTCTTAACATGAAACAACCCCACATGCTCATAAGCATCTGTAGAAATAACTAGATGACCATATTTCCAGTGAACGGAGGAAAGACAGTTAATTCACTGTATAATTTTAATGGAACTTAAATATAGGATTTCACAAGGTAAACATATCTTAGAGACCCTTTAATTCAAAGAGCTAAGAAGACAGAGACTGTCAGCTTGATGCCCAGAACAGTATACATGCCATTACTGCTTTTTCCCACCTCCTAGGTTCAACTAGGAGTAATATTTAGCCACATGACTTTTCTTTTTACATGCATAGTTTAAATCACACTTATACAACTTTTATGCTACTTGCAAAAGTGATTCTTGATCCTGATTATTAATGTTTAAATGTTCTTTGGGGAGTGTTGTTAAAACTTGCTTTGCAATTTGGGTATTGACATCACTTCTTTGCCATTTTCTGATTGAAGTTGCAGACTTCCTTAGATGAAATGATTTTCCAAATTTTAATCTCTGATTAGATGCAAATTATTTTTGAAGGCGTGCACTTCTTCTTTTATCGTTGAACAGGTTAGATAGATGGTTAGTAATGGAGAAAACTGTAAACTGGCTTTCTTCCCATTCAGACATTTAAATAGTTTGAGAAATCTAAGTGAACTAACACATTGTATGGAATCATAGGAAGCGATTTTAGCATGTGGGTCACAGTGAGGCAGAGAGCACACAGGCTTTGTGTTAAGACTAACATGAGCTCATTTCTTAGCTCTGCTAAATAGAGCCCAAGATTCCTGACTCCTCTGAGCTCCAGCATAGAAAATCTGGTCCTAAACCAATTATCTAGCTACATTCTAATTGTAGAATATATATGCTTTCAAGTTCCTGGCTGCAGAAATCAAGTTAGGACCCTTGACATAAGCCATCAGCTATTCCTATAAAAATGATATAAATATTACTGCTTTTTTCTGAAATGAAATTTATTTTTATACTGTATAACTTATTAATTTGCCTCCAAATTTAGTATTCATTTGTATAGTTTCTTGATGAAATAAAAATGTGTACTATTCCAGCACATCAAACCTCCCTTAGCAAAACTTGATAAATCATGTGTTTAGTATTTTCCTACTCCTGCTTAACAATTTGTAATACCTTGATTGTCCCATACCTGCATGTGGCCCCCAGGTGGAGGTACATTAAGGCATGGGCAGCATTCCATGTTCTGGACTTCTTTTTTCCTCCATCAAACATCAAAGCATGAATACATATGTTGTGACAGTGTTTGTTATTTCATGTCTACTTTTTGACAGGAGAAATAGTGATTTTAATGATAGGCACTCATCATCCCAGTAAGAAAAGATGGAAATGCAATGCTTTATAAGAGTGTGCTGTTATTAACATTATTTTGATTATTCCTATCAGTCATTTTTGATGACCAGACTACATATCTCCCACTCCCACTGAGAAATCCCCTCTGGAAGGTATTCATTCAGCTACTAAGGGGCTTTCTCTCTCCTTACACAGACAGTGACTTTGCAGAGCCTGCATGAGGCCTGTTGTGGACATTAGCTCTTAATGTAAGCAATGATGATAATGAATTGTCCACGTCACAATAATATGCATATTTTTTAAAGGTTTGCCTTTTTGAATAGATAATGACTGGAAGGCAAAAAGTTCAGCCAGGACAGGACTAAGGACATGTGTAACCTCAGAATGAAGGCATCTTCTCGTTCATTAATAGTCACAGGTGGTCTGAGTTTATACCTTCCGGCCGGTGACCCTGACTGTACAGCCCACTCTGCACACTGTCATTTCATGATTTCTGCCTTGTCCGTGATGGATTAAAACAACAAAGGAATTTGTAAAAAGGGCCAGGGGGAGGGGGGGGAGTAAGGAAGGAGTGAACCTGGTGGGAGGCAAATTCAATGAGACATTACAGTGCTTTTCCTGTAGGCTGTGGCTCCGGGGTGGGCAGCATCCTGGTGGCCTCCCACAGAGATGGGGCTGGCGGGCTGGCTGGCGGATCCTTCTCTCTGCTTGAATGGCTCACAAAGAGCCTGCGTGTGCCATGCTGCTGATCCAGGTCATCTGTTTCATATGCCTCCTGTGAGGTGGAAAAAAAATATGTGAAGTACAGTAGAGGAGCATGAAATGACTGATGATATTGTCATGTGGTATCGTTGGGCTTGCATATTAAAAGTCATGTTTCTCTCTGCTGTGTTTCCTACTCATCCTGGAAAAGTGTAAAGTCAAACAAGGCAGTTATTAGGTAAAAATTAGATTTCTGTAGATTATAAGTAAACTCCGATGTTCTCTCTGGAAGAGAGAAAATAAAACCACAAACATGGGGGCTCACTCTCCAGACTGTCCCTAATAGGGCTGATTTTGAGGCATTTGTAGAGTTGGAAAATGGATGTCTAGTATTTTGTGTCTGTACTATGTTTTCAATAATACCATACTACTTAATGTATTATAGCTATGTGTTGTGCTTATGTTCCATGAATTAATGATTCAAACACAATGTGATATAGAGAGCATAGATCATAGAAATGTACACTTGAAACCTATATAATATTATTGACCACTATCATCCCAATAAATTTAATTTAAAAGTAAAAATTAAAACTAAATAAATCATAGGGTCACAATTCAAGAAGAGACCAAGTTTATTGGATAGATATTATTGTTATTTCTGTTTTTGAGGAGTAAAATGAGTATCAGAGATATAGGGGAAATTGTTCAAAGTTATATAATTAATAACTGGAAGAGCAGAGATTAGAACTCATGTTCTCTGGCACTCTGTCCTAAAATTATTCTGTATTTAAATAGGACTATTTAAGGAGAGTTTTAATTCCTATTTTGTTCATAAAATTTTTTCTAATTCTACCCTTTTTTGGGGGAAAAGTCAATTCTTTTTACTTAGTTTACAAATAAAATGGATTTTTAGGGAAAAGTATAGAGCAACAGATTTACTTGAAAAACAAGTTGGGACGATGTCAAACTCTGAACAGGTCTGACTGTGCTCTGAGCACTGGGCATTTTCTGAGGATTGATGACCAGCTAAGAGGAGTTGATGGTCCTTGGCTGAAACTCGGGCCATTAACTCCAACCAGTCATTAATTGCCTGGAAATGTCCTGGGCTGAGGTCATTATTGCTATTATAAGCTGAATTAATGCTCTGTGCCTTAGCCAATAAGATTATTTGAATTATTTTTGTTCTCCATTCAATTTATAATTATAAAAATGTACCACAGGCAATCAGACCAAATGATAGATTAATCACATGCAAAATTACATTTTAAATGAATTGTTTTTGATTCATGCAGCTACTCAAAGCATTCGGAGAAGTTGATTTCTCAGAGATGGCATTTATTGAAGTTGATTTGCTATGCTGCACCTCTGATCCCTCAACCCTAGCTCCTACCACTGGTTCAAATTCAAGTAAATGAGTAAATTGAATGGGATCTACAATTCACAATATGTAGATTCAATCTTTCTAGAAGCTGTAATATTTTGTGTGTGTGTGTGTGTGAAAAATTAGAATGAACAGACATGGGGATAGCACAGTGGGTAGATGTGGCAATAGTGCAAATTCAATGAAACAAGCATATAGAACCTAAAGCATATACACCGTCACAATAATTTAACTTTGTGTAGTACTTTGTCATTTTACAGTTCTTTTCACATTCACTATTTAATTTTGCTCTTTGAGTAACATCTACAGTCAAGCATGACAGACATTATTCATTTTATATGAGAAGACTGGGGTGTAAAAGTCAAGTGACTTGCCTTGGGTGTCATTCTTATGGATTGTCCCCACTCTTTTCAATCCAATGTCTCTACAGTGCTTATTACTACCAAATGTCATTATGTTATTCTGGATGTTCTTTTAAATTTTCATACTAACAATAACTCAGTACTACTACTAATTACTAGAATAGTTTAAAGTGCCATTTTCAAGGTATTTCCAAGGCTCGAATTCATTAGGGGAAGAGTGCTACAGAGTTACCATGGGAAGTGAATTTGCTGGTTATAGATTCTTAGGGTTTGCTTGGTCATTTGCTTCTTTTTTGAGCCATGCATATTTGTATTAATATATAACCTAATCTATAACCTAATTGGATATGTTTTATATCAACATTATGTTTCTATAATTTATGTGTGGGGGAAAAATCTTATTCAGAGAAACCTGCTATGATATAAGTAACTGGAGTCTCACTGACATATGACAACAAGGGGGAACAACACAAGGAAAATTCTGAAAAGGCATCTTAATTAACAAAGAAAGCATGGGGTTTTTTTGCTTATGGATTGACTCAGAAGTCCTTAGAGTATGACAGCAGGAGCAAAGTTAGCCTCTGGATTGACTCATTTCTTTAACATAGTGATCAGTGGAAACTGGCTGATATTCTGAGCAAAGATGTATTGTGCAAGATATTTGACATTGTGTGGTCATAACTGTATAAAATTGATAAAAGTGGTTGTTCTCAGCCTTGCATATCTGCAAGGGGTGATTATTACTAATTAGTCTCTCCAGAACCCCCTCCTATGACCAACCCCCAGCCAGGCCAGAGAGGCAGAGAAGTCTCTCATTCCAGAAGTCTCTACATTACTTTCATAATCTATAGATAGTGCATTATTTTGGAAACAACACATAACAATCTGGAGTTGGGCCAGGGTCTGTCCTTTTTTTCTCCTCTTATCAAATGAGAAATTGTTGGATCATGTGATGTGACACTGGCTGTGCAGAAGCATGTAAGACTCGGAAAAGTCCTCAATTGGCAATTACAGTGCTCACAAGGATTGAAGGCAGAATCATGATTAAAATGCAGAGCAGAGAAACTCATCCCAGAGTCCATTTAGGTCAACTTTTAAGAGTCAGGTGGACATCTTTTTAGAGATGAATTGTTCTATTTGCCCAGTAGTGTTTATCCAAGTGCAACTGAAATGTTAGCAATGACACAAATACTGCACTGAGAAGCTAATAGAAAATCTAAAGCTATTACTTTGATCATTACTACTTGGACCAAAAAGTTCAGATTTATCTTATGAGCTTCAAGAACTATGGAAGTATTATTTGTAATATCCAGCTAAGACTGAACTTCTTACCACCCTTTCCAACTGTATAAATTTATTACCACTTTTTCCAATCGTATAAATGCCTCTAAAGGAACTGTAGCTTGGATGGTGTACATACAAAAGTAAATTAATGACGCCTCTGAATAATTCTCTAAGACTGGCCTATGTGGCTTCATTTTCTAAGTTCCTGGGCACATGCTATAAAGAAACCTGTTTCACAAGGGGTGGTTTGTTTGTGATAAACAAGCAAGGATTGGTTTCATATAATAAAATGGTGTCCTACAAGGCATAGATTATGTGATATTATAGGAATCATTTAATGTGACAGGTGGGCCAATTACCTGTTTGGGGAAGGACACATTTCCTGGAGTTGAGTAATTCCTATAAAGCAGTTGAAGAGTCTCCAAGGAGAAAAAGTTAACTATGCAGAAAAAATAACCCCAAGATTTATTCTTAACTCTACTGCACTCCTGGTCTTAATGGACATTGTGGTAATTAGTGTAGTATCCGCTTTGCAGAAGCGCATTGATCTTCCAGGGTCAGAGTCCATATTTTTTTTTTTCTCATGACTGGAAGTTAGGGTTAATAATGTAGGGATTTAGTAGGTACAAGAAGGGGCCAATGGGAAGAAAATGACTCTCTGACTAGTATAGGGTGATAACTATAAGGATTTTATTCAGAGGATCAAGTAATTCTGGAAAGTGAACTTTAATCATTCTATTAATATCCCAAAGATCTTGAACTCTTATCTAAGGCAAGTTAGGAATAATTCAGAGGATAGGGCAAGGCATAGTACCTCTTATTTCTATTGGTGTTTATTCTTTTGGCTTTAATCCTCACTTTGGTTCTGGTTTCAAAAAATATTGTACAAGCTTGAATAAAGGGTTGGTTAGGCCAGTCTGAATTTTGATGGGTTCAGTCCCCCAAATCTTGCCATATTGATAACATTTTTGAGCCATGAGGAGTCTGAAGCCTTGCAGAAGTCTTCAAAGTATGTCTGCTTAAAACATATGCTTCCCTTTAAGACTGTCCAAATTATCTATAACCTGATTAGAGAGAGGAAAATTCTTTTTGGATTTCAAGGAATAAGCCTTTTAAGAAGCACGTAAATTGGCAGTTTCATTTACAGAATAAATCTCTTTACCCACCAAAAAGATTCTCCAAAAATGAAGGCATACTGAAGACATTTTGTTAATAGCTGATTTATTTTAAAGGAGGTAATAAAGGGTGTGTTCAAGTAGATAAAAATGATTCCAAAAAAACACTGAGATTCAGGAGAAATGTAAAGCAATGAAAAGAATAAATGTGGGTAAATGTAAATGATTCCTGAGTCAATAAAACAATGATAACACTGCATACTGTGCTCAATACTGTACATCTTCAAAAGTTTATCACTAAATACCTCATTAATATGATGGCATATTTATTATGCAGGATCTTGTGATCCTGCATAATAAATTCCTTTCATAATAAATTTATAACTTTATAAGACAAATTATCAGAATTGGTCTGTGAAGAACTAGGTATGAATTTTGAAAATATAGTATAATTTGCTTGATTTTAGATCAAAGTTAAAAATAATAACTTGAATTTTTTTAATTAAAAAATATATCTTTTCTTCCATTCCCATCACATACTTGTGACTCTCATTACTCTATCATGTGTTTTTTAAATTTTTTAATTTTTTTCATTATGGTTTACATTCAATATTATTTGTATTAGTTTCAGATGTACAGCATAGTGGTTAGACAATCATATACTTTACAAAGTGTCCCCTTTGATATTTCCAGCACCCAACTGGCACCATACATAGTTATTCAATATTATATCCTCACGACTATTTTGCAATCTGTTTTCTTATACTAATAAAACAAATGGTCTAGACATATATTATCTTTTTCAGCATTGCTGTCAATCTAACCTAGATTAGACAAATCAAGAAGCAAGCTCAATTGTCACATTAAAAATTTTAAATATTGATATAGTGCTGTTCATTGAAAGTAAGCATATAAATGTCTAATATAGGAAACATATATAAAGCATCATTTTTATAATTGCAGAATGATGTACAGTTAGGTGTCTAGTAGCATTTCTGTATGCATAGTTTCTTTTTTTATATGCATAGTCTCAATGAGCAACTTGTATAATTATTGTAGTTCTTTTCATTTTCTCTGTTATGATTGCTCTAATTATATTTATTAAAATATAATTTTATGTCCACATAAGCTAATGATTAAAAAGCATGGGCTTGAATTTTGTATGTCTCTTTTGTCCATTTCATTTTTTAAGTATTATTTTGTGAAGAATTGATTAAAACAAAAATTGGTTCTTTATCACAGTTTGGAAAGTATCATTCTAGAGCATAATTATAGAATTTCACATTTTAATATTGTACACCATTTATGCTCTTATTATTCAATTTGTTCAATCACACCCTTGCTGTTAAGCAAAACATTTTAATGTCTCCCTGTTTCCAAGCTTTGTTTCCAACAATAGCAATTCAATAAAAGCCTCAAAAGCTGAAGTCTTCTGGCATATCATTCACTGAATACTTTGATTCAAGATTTTAAAATGATTTTCAACAAAATGCTGCTGAAATTTAGAGAACTCATTTGCAGATGTTCAATACCGTTTAATGACAATTAATTTAAAAAGTAGTTTTCCAGATTCTCAAATATACTGAAATGCAATTGACATTGGTCAGAAAAAAAAGCACATAATGACCATGATGAAGTATTTTATATTCAAGATGAGCTTCCTAACAAAACCTGTATAGTTTTATTCTTTGTATAATATAAAAATATTTATAAATTTGGATAACTACAACTTCTATTTCAATTGGCAGAATATCAAAAATTAACCTGATTATCTATTTTGAGGCTTTTAATGAGCGCAACATAAAACTGGCCTCATTTAACTAACTTCGAAGTTCTACTTCCGTTAATGGAACCAATATATTAACAGCTACTGCTTTGTTTATATATGAATAAGAAAACTTGCAACTAATAATAAGTTAAATATAAAAGAACAGTTATTTGGTCTAATTGAAAAGTTATGTTTTACAAAGTAATACGCAAGTATGCCTGCAGGTATGTTAAGTCATTGCCTTTTTAGATGGATTTGTTAAATGGTCAATGTAACTGCTAGCTTTTGAGTAGACGCTTGTAGTTCTTATTTTAGTTGTCATACTTCCAGCTGAGTAGTCTCATTGCAAAGCTTGAGAAGTCAATAACTTCAGTAACTTGCATCGCCCATGCCCACCCACTCACCAGGCAGAGCAGAGAAGACCATTTGGTACCATGTGCAACAGAAGTAAAGTGCTAATGTCCACCAGCTTTTTTTTAAGTTAAAGCATAGTTGGCATACAATGTTATATTAGTTCCAGGAGCACGACACAGTGATTCAGCATTCATATATCCTACACTGTGATCACCTCACTAAATCTAGTAACCATCTGCCACCTTGCAAAGTTATCACACCATTATTAACTATATTTTCCTTCATCTTTTTAACCGATCCCTCCACAGCCCTCCCCTCTGGCAGCCATCCCTTTGGTCTGTTTCTAGGTGCCTTTTGTTTTGTTTGTTCATTTGTTGTTGTTTTTATGTTGTACATATAAGTGAAACCATACACTATTTGTCTTTCGCCACCTGACTTTTTTCACTTAGCATAATATACTCTAGGTCCATCCATGTTGTTGCAAATGTCAAGCTTTCGTTTTTATTGCTGTGTAATATTTCATTGTATGTACCTACCACACCTTATTTATTCATGTATCAATGGACACCTTGGTTGTTTCTGTAACTTGGCCATTGTAAATAGTGCTGCAATGAAAATAGGGGTGCATGTATATTTTCAGATTAATGTTTTTATTTTCTTTGAATTACACAGAAGTGGAATTGCTGGGTTGTATGTTAGATCTTTTAGTTTTTTGAGGAATCTGTGTTTTCCATAGTTGCTGCGCCAATTTGCAGTCCCACCAACAGTGCACAGGGAATCCCTTTTATCTACATCCTCAGCAACACATGTTATTTGTTGAGTTTTTTATAACAGCTATTCTATGTGCGGTATTATCTTATTGTGGTTTTAATTTGCATTTCCCTGATGATTAGTAGCATTGAGCATCTTTAAATGTCTGTTGGCCATCTGTATGTTTTCTTTGGAGAAATCTCCATGTCCTCTGCCCATTTTTTGTTTGGATAATTTATTTTTTTGTTCTTGAGTTGTATGAATTCTTTAAATATACTGGATGTCAATCCCTTATTGGATATATCATTTGCAAGTATATTTTCCATTCAGTAAGTTGTCTTTTTGTTTTGTTGTGGTTCCTTTGATGTGCAGAAGTTTTTTAGTTTGATCAAGTCCCATTTGTTTATTTTTGCTTTTATTTCCCTTGTTTGAGGGGACATAGCAAAAATATTACTCAAATTGATATCAAATAGTTTACTACATACAGTTTCTTCTAGGGTTTTTGTGGTTTCAGGCCTTACATTTAAATCTTTAATCCATTTTTAGTTTATTTTTGTATGTGGTATAAGACAGTGGTTCAATTTCTATCTTTTGCATATATCTTTCCAGTTTTCTCAAACTACACTTGCTGAAGACACTGTCATTCACCCATTTTGTATCTTGACTCCTTTGTCTTAGATCGACTGATCATACAAGCAAGGGTTTATTCTCAGCTTTTCATTGTTCTAATGACCTGTGTATCTGTTTTTGTACCAGTACCATACTGTTTTGATTATTATGGCTTTGTAATACACTTCGATATCAGGGAGCATATCTTCAACTTTGTTCTTCTTTCTTAAGATTGCTTTAGAGATTTGTGGTCTTTGTGATTTCATATAAATTTTAAGATTCTAGTTCTGAGAAGAATGGCATTGATATTTTGATAGGGACTGCATTGAATCTATAGATTGCTTTCGGTAGTGTTTTATTTCATTTATTTTATTATTTTATTTTATTTTTGGAGAGAGAGAAAGGGAGAAGAAGAGAGAGAAACACTGACATGAGATCACAACATCAATCAGCTGGCTGCCTCCTCCATTCCCCCTACCCATGATCCAGTCCACAACCCAGGCATGTGCCCTGATCAGGAATTGAACTGTCTACCTCTTGCATCACGGGACACCCAGTCTAGTCACACCAGCCAGAGCGGTGTGGTCATTTTAACAACATTAATCCTTCAATCCATGAGCACAGTATATCATTCCATTTATTTATGTCCTCTTCAATTTCTTCAGTGTCTTATAGTTTTCTGAGTACAGGTTTTTCACCTCCTTGATTAATTTCATTCCTATGTATTTTGCTCTTTTTGATACAATTGTAAATGGGATTGTTTTTTAAATTTCTCCTTGTAATAGTTCATATTAGTTCATAGAAAAGTAATGAATTTCTGTATATTAATTGTGTATCCTGCTACTTTACTAAATTCACTTATTTTTTAGTGGATTCTTTAGGATTTTCTACATATAGTATGTCATCTAAAAATAGTGACAATTTTACTTCCTTCCAATTTGGATGACTTTTATTACTTTTTCTTATCTCATTGCTGTGGCCAGGACTTCTAATATTATATAGAAAAAATAACAGTGAGAGTGACCATCCTTGTCTTGTTCCTCTTAGAGGAAAAATTTTCAGCTTTTCACCATTGAGTGCAATGTTAGCTGCAGGCTTATCATATATAGCCTTTATCATGTTAAGGTAAGTTCCGTCTATACCCACTTTGTTGAGAGCTTTTATAATGGATATGAATTTTGTCAAATGCTTTTTCTGTATCTTTTGAGGTGACTGTATGATTTTCATCCTTGGTTTTGTTGATGTGATGAATCATATTAATTGTCAAGTGGATATTAAACTATTTGATCATACTTTATAATCTTTTTACTGTATTGTTGAATTTGTTTTGCTAGTATTTTGTTCTGAATTTTTGTATGTATTTTATTGGGGATGTTGACCTGTAATTCTCTTTCTCTCTCTCTCTCTTTTGCAGTGTCTTTGTCTGGTTTTGGTATCAAGGTAATGCTGGCCTCACAGTCAGTTTGGAAGCATTCCTTCTTCAATTTTTTTGGAATAGTTTAAGAAGGATAGGTATTAATTACTTCTTTAAATGTTTGGTAGAATTCACATGTACAGCCATCTGGCCTTGGGCTTTCCTTTATTGGGAGGTTTTTTTATTATTACTGCTTTATGTTCATGGCTAGTAATTGGTCTGTTCCAATTCTCTTTTTCTTCCTGGTTTAGTCTTGGAAGGTAGTATTATTTCTACAAATTTATCCATTATTTCTAGGTTGTCCAATTGTTGGCATTAATTGTTCATAATATTCTTTAATCATCCTTTGTATTTATATGGTGTTGGCTGTAATTTCCCCTCTTTCATTTCTGATTTTGTTTATTCGGACTCTCTATTTTTCTTGATGAGTCTTGCTGGAGGTTTGTTAGTTTTATTTATCCTTTCAAAAAACAGATCTCATACCCTCGCTGGTTTTTCTCAGTGGTTAGAGCATTGGCCCACAGACTAAAGGGTCTCAGGTTCGATTCCAGTCAATGGCATGTATCTTGGTTGCAGGCTTGATCTCCGACCCTCGTTGAGCACGCATGTGTGTGGGGGGCACCAATCAATCTCTCTCTCTCTCTCTCTCTCTCTCTCCCACTCTCTCACTCTCTCTGAAAAGCAATGGGAAAAATATCCTCAGGTGAGGATTTTAAAAAAACAAAAAACAGCTCTCGTTTTCATTGATCTTTTCTATTTTTTTATTCTAAATTTTATTAGCACTCTGGTTTTTATTATTTCCTTCTTTCTACTTACTTTTGAGGGGTTTTTTATTGTTGTTGTTGTCTTTCTAGTTCCGTGAGGTGTAAAGTTAGTTTATTTCGGCGTTTTCCTGCTTCTCGAGGTAGGCCTGTTGTATAGCTATGAACATTCCTCTTAGAACTGCTTTTGCAGCATCTCATAAATTTTATAAGTTGTGTTTTCATTTTTTTTATATCAAGGTAGCTTTTGATTTACTATTTTATTTTTCCTTTAACCCATTGGTGGTTTAGTAGCATGTCATTTAATTTCCATGTATTTGTAGTCTTTCCATTTTTCTTTCTGTAGTTGATTTCAAGGTTCATGCAATTCTGGTCAGAAAAGATGCTTGATATAATATCAGTTTTCTTGAATTTGAGGCTTTGTGGGCTAATATGTGCTATATCCTGGAAAATGTTCTCTGTGTACTTGAGAAAAATATGTAATTGGTAGTTTGGGGATAAAATGTCCTAAAATCTCTATTAAGTCGGTCTGGTATGATATAGCATTTAAGGCCATTTGTTTCCTATTAATTTTCTGCCTTGATCTATTTTTTGAGGTAAGAGGAGTATCAAAGTCCCCAACTATTTTTTATTTACTGTTAATTTCTGCCTTTGTGTCCATTAATATTTGCTTTATATACTTGGGTATTTCTATGTTGGTTGCATAGATATTTATAATTGTTATATACTCTTGTTTGATCCCTTTATTATTATGTCATGTTCCTCTTTGTCTCTTTCTACATTCTTTGTTTTAAAGTCTGTTTTCTGATACGGAGTCTTGCTACCCAGTGTTTCTATTTCTATGTGCCTGGAATATCTTTTTCCATCCCTTCACTTTTAGTCTGTATGTGTCTTTTGATCTATAGTGAGTCTCTTTTAGGCAGCATAGAGATGGGTCTTGCTTTCTTATCCATTCTGCCACCTTGTATGTCTTGATTGGACCATTCATATTTTAATTACTGATATATACTTTTTGCCATTTTGTTAATTATTTTTTAGTAAATTTTTGCTGTTCTTCTATGTTACTTTCTTCTCTTGTTCCCTTTCCTTTTGATTTGCTGGTTTTCTTTAGTGTTTTGACTGTGTTCCTTTCTTTTTATTTTTTGTGTGTTTTTGAAGGTTTTTGGTTTATGGTTACCATGAAGTTCACACATATCCACCTATATCTATAGCAGCCTATTTTAAGCTGATCGACCTTTAAATTCAAATACATTCTAAAAGCATTATAGTTTTACTTCCTCCCTCCCCTCTTTGTTTTTGGCATCATGTTTTACATCTTTTTGTTTTACGTATCCCATGACTATTTATTGTACTTATAGTTAATTTTGCTACATTTGTCTTTTAACAATCATGTTAGCTTTTGAAGTAGTTGAGTCACTTTTTATTATATATTTACTTTTTACAATGAGATTTTTTTCTTTTCTATATTTTCTTATTTCTGGTTATGATCTTTTCTGCATATAATTAACATATCTTGTAAAGCTGGTTATCATGATGAATTCCTTCATTTCTGAATGATAATCTTGCCAGATAGAGTATTCTAGGTTGTAGGTTCCTTTCTTTCAGCACTTAAAATATTTCTTGCCACTCCCTCTGGCCCGTATAGCTGCTTTTGAGAAAAAAAGCTAATAGATAACTTTATGGGATTTTCCTTGTATTTGACTTGTTTCCTTCTTGCTGCCTTCAAAACTGTCCCTTTATCCTTAGTGTTTGCCATTTTAATTAAAATATGTCTTGGTGTGGGCCTCTTTGTGTTCATCCTATTTGGCACTCTGTGCTTCCAAAACCTGGATGTCTGGTTCCTTCCTCAGATTAGAAAACTTTTCAGTCATTATTTCTTCAAATATACTTGCAGCCCCTTTCTCTCTCTTTTCTAATTTTTAAATCCCTAAGATGCAAATGTTAGAGCTCTTGATATTATCTCAGAGGTCCCTATACTATCTTCGTTTTTTTAATTCTTTTTTTAGTTTGCTGTACTGATTGGCTGATTTCCACTGTTACATCTTCCAGGTGGCTAATTCATTCTTCTGTATTAACTAATCTTTTGGTCGATTCTTTCTAATGTATTATTTTAGTTATTTCATTCTTCATCTATGATTGTTTTTTTATTACATTTTCTAACTCTTTGTTGAAGTACTCTCTGAGTTACTCAAATTTGTTGAGCCTTGTTATGACCATTTCTTTTAATTATTTGTAAAGCAAATTGCTTATCTCCATTTCATTAGCATTTTTCTGCAGGGGTTTTTCTTGTTCCTTCATGTATAGCATATTCTCCTTTCTTCCCATTTTGTTTGACGTCCTGTGCTTTTTCCTATGAGTTGGATGAAGTAGTTACCTCTCCCACTCTTGATAAAGTGGCCTCCACAGACTGTGTGCTTGGTAGTTTGGGCATGCCTGTTTTATCAGGGTGGGAACATGTTGTGCCTGGTGTGTTGCCTGGCCAGAAGGAGTGGGTTCCAGACAGAACAGCTTGGTGTGTGTGAGGTTCCTTTCCCTTTTGATCCATGCAGAGCTGCCCAGTGTGTATGGGGCAGCCATGGCATGCCCTATTGCTTTGTCTGTTGCCCAAGCTGGGTCTGTGTGGGACTGCTCTGATTGTCTTTGCCTCAGTGCCCTTCTAGCTCTGTCCTTTCTCCAGATGAAACAGTGTTGTTTATAGAGCACCCCACTATGTCCACACAGAACAGCCCATGTGCAGGTATCACAATGCTTTTTTACATACTTTCTCTAAATTGGGCAGCCCTCTGTGCACACCATCATACTTTTCTAGTTCTGTACCCTCTCTGGGTGGGGCAGCCCCACATTGTGCAACAGCACCCTACTCATTCTGCATGGGGCACTCCTACCTGTGGGTATTACAGTGCTTTTCTAGGTTTACACTTTCTCCTGTGGGGCAGCCCCACATGTGTGTGTAGCACCACCCCACTATCTCCACACTTTCTCTGGATTGGGCAACCGTGCATAAAGGTACCTCAGCATTTTGCTAGCTTTATACTCTCTCCAGGCCAGTGGCCCCGTGTGTGTGTGCAACCCAGTGGGTGTTCACAGCTGTAACCACTGGATAAATCTCCAGGTGGAGGGGTCCTTGTATGCAGGCTATGGTGCCATCCTGTTCCTGCTGGATCTAGCCCAGGGAGGGGTGGCTGGGGACATGCTACAGAGGCCCTGCAGGTTGGCCAGAGAACCTGGATGGAGCTCCTGCCCACTATCCAAGTGCACAGGAAACACAAACAATGGTGTTCCCTGGTTCCTTGGTCCTGGATAGTTCCCTCAGCTCCCAGATAGCTCCTGTGGTTCCCCAACATTCTCTACGTGGTTTCTCTTTTGGTTGTTGTTCAGAAGCTGTTCAGTTGTGTCTCCGGAGAACGTGTTCTAAATATGAGTGTACATAATGTGTTCTTGGGAGTGGGCAAGCTGCTCCTATGCTGCCATCTTGGAACCTCCCTCCCCCCTTCCCCCACCCCCATTTCAGTCTTAATGAAATAGCTTAGCATTCAAGCATCAGCAGCTCACTCCCAGGGATATCTATTGTTTAATGTTAATGTTCACCTAAAAATGAAGCAACACCTTGCTGCCTTCACATTCATTCAATGAGAAATTCCAATCCTTAAAGAGGTGGGCAAGGGTGATGCTGCTGCCCTCATTTAGTCCTCAGGGTGCAGGAGGCTGAAGCGGGAAGCTTCCAAATGGAGGAGGGGAATTTGATCCTGCTACCCAAGTCAGTGTCAGTTGCAAAACTCTAATCATCCAAGCGGGCAGGAAGGAAGTCACCTAGGCAATTCAGCTGGTGGGCGCCCAAGTGAAAAGAAGAGATAATCATTAATGTCACTCTTGTGATAAGAAGGTCTTTGCGAACAGAAATAGATTCCACCAGTACATTGCATGGAGCCTATTGAAGTGCAGACAGTGATTTGTAAGATGTTATGGGAGCAGCAGAGCAGGCTTAAATCAAGTTCAGCAGCATGTGATTAGCTGATAAAATAACTGTTTTGTTATCCTTTGGACTCTATGAAGTAACCTGACTTTAAATTCTGAATTACAAGTCATTTCTGCATATTAAAGTGAAAAGCTTTTCCCAGGCAGTATTTACTCTCTGAAATTCTTCATATAAATGTTACTAATAAAGAGACCAGAAGAATAAGATCTGCCTACCAGCTTACCTACCTGGCACAATGCCCTGGAAAATAAAAATGTTCCCCTAAAATTCTCTTTGGAGGATCAACTTCAGCTTCAAAGAAAGTAAAAAATTTGTGGACATGAAATAAAGTCTACTAGGACTTTAAGTCTGTCTTGGTGCCCATACGTATTTTTCAATAATAATACTTTTATTTACTTTTTTCATTGAAGATAGAATTGTGGGTAACTAGGGCAGTTTGCATTATCCAAAAAATCCTCAAAGCTCTAAGTATTGCTATATTTATGCAAATGGTAAATCTACATACAAGAAAACATTTACCTTGGTACCCAGATGTGTTGAAGCAGAGGGAAAATGTGTAAGTTTTTTCATATCTTAATAAAACTTCAGTCAAATCTTGATAAAACTTCAATGGCTTCTCTTACACTTCCAACTCTGAGCACACGTGTATGATACAAAATGGCAAGACCTCAGGAAACAGAGATATCGTACAAGTAAGTGGATGAAGGATTATATACTGCTGCTCAGTGTTTTGTTAGGCTCAATGCATGACAGACACACCGGATTTTTCAAAGGAGGGCAGGATGTGATTTATAGGTCAGTCTGTGTACTGGCTTGTGCATTACTTGTTCCTGTTAAATGAGTCAGATGAGATGACAAAAATATCTTGTTAATATGGATGCGTGGTACCAGCTTGGAATCACACATGAACAGCTCTATATATTGCACAAACAGTACCAGAATTCTTTAGAATTTACAAAGCACTTTCTTTTTTATTTAAATATCAAATCCTTACCACAGCCCATGAGGTAGGCAATGAACTGAAGGTACCTCAGGTTCAAAAGATCAAGAGGGTCCCCCTAGGCCCCTCAATTAGTAGCCAAGCCAGGATCCCAAACTTGGGTGCTTTGACTCCATATTTAGTTTTCTTTCTATTATCATTCTGATAAAAAGAAAAAAAATCAGCCCCTCCCTACCTACTCCCAACTCTATGAAAAGTGATTGAAAATTGAAAATTGTGTTAAAATTAAATGAGTTGTCTTAAATGGGACTGTTCAGGATAAAAAAAAGCAAAGCTTCATTGTCACAGAAATGGTGGTCTAATTAGTTTCAATCATCACTAGCACCCTTTGAAGTAGGTGGAGTGAGTAGTGTCGCCCACATGACAGGTGAGGAAACAGCCCAGTAAGTGGAACATTATAGAGGTTTGCTGACCCTGATGTCACTCTGCCCTTCAGGACAAGGATGGCACCCTACCCTGCCTTTTACCATAGAGCAAATCTCAGAGAGTGCTGGGATGGATCGCTCTGGAAATTAAATAGACTGTGTTGCATGGGTTGTTTCTCTGAAAGTGGTAAGTGCTGCTTAATTATAAGCCAACTTTCAACTTGCCTCTCTAAAACCACTTGCCCTAATGGAGAAAATCCCTTTAACTGTAGCCCAAGAGTTCCATTCCACAACTAGAGGTGAAAATCTGAAGCTAATAACTCTCTGGAGTTAATTTATCCATTGAGTTTGAGTTCTGACCTTTTCTAGAGACCTTTGGGTATTGGCAAGTTTCCAGTACCACCGCAGATTTGGGTGAAGATTAAATGAAATAAAGTGCCTGACTTGACATGGTATGATTAGGTGCTCCCTAAGTGTTTACAACCTTTTATTTCCATTCCATCAAATCTCCCTCTTGAAAATGTTCTCTAACATGTGGCTTACTTGTTGTTACCTAAACTCTGTACTAACACACCTCACAACTTTGCTCATGCTGGACCATCCACCTTAAATATCCTTCTCCCTAATCCTGCTTGGAAAATCCAAGTCAAATCCTGTTTAGATTCTCCTGTTACAAGGCCCTACTTCCTGGCCCCCAACCTTCCTCTTTTGATGACATCAAGAGATCAACATTGGGATACAGTCTGCTGATACATATATACCTATAAAGAAATGATAGACTTGAGGGAATCTTACTAATTTATGGTCCACCTATTGATTGCTGACATGAATAAGATCCCCACTGCATTTCTCCCTCCACTTCCATGCTTGAGAATAAAATTCGCAAAACATGTTCCTTCTTCTACCTCCCAATTTCCAAGCCAGGGATTCTGTATGTCCCATGCTCCTAGGAGATCTGAAAGAACCTGATGCCCTTGGGCTCAGTGTTTCTTTGTATGTCTTAAGACTCCATAGCTAGTTAGAGCAATTTCCCTGGGCCTCTGCCCTACAAAGCAATGTCTTCAAGGAATTTTTCAAAACATATATAACTGTTATAAAATCCTTCCAGTATAGCTGGATATTTAACACATCTTCTACCCAAAGCCCTTGATTCTGTCCAATTTTATTTGTTCAATTGACTTAAATTTAAAGGATCTAAATTAAAATTTTAAATATTCACGTCTAAAATTTATATATTTTTTTAGTTTTAAACCAGTAGGTGCTATCCAAAATTGAGAATTCAGAATCTCATCAAATATAAATATAAAACAAGCTTGCACATGAGAGAGATTCAACAAACACCAGAGCAGATCTGAGGAGGATTATGCTGTAAGATTTCCACAGCTGGCTCATAACACATCATCTTAAATAACTGGCTATAAACAGTATGCCTAGTCCCTGGTCAGTATAAAGAACTTGCTGCACTTCAGAAAACTGAAAATGTAGGATTAATTCAGTGACAGTTTCTCAAAGGATAACATCGTTAAAAACCAGGATGTGGTCCCAATTCAGGTTTACACAACCCCTGCCCCCCAGAGTGTCTATCAACCCACTCACCCATTAAATCTTGGGAGTCAATAGACCACTTGGAACTAGTTTTAGTTATATAGTGGCAGGTTGTAAAAGCAAATATCCGACTCCTAGCATTTTCCCATTTCTTCTAAATGAATTCCTAAGGGGAGGAAAACAAAGATATGGAAGTGGGCCATTTTTTATGTAGCCTGAGAGGATACCAACTCCAGTAACCCGTTGGAGTATTTAGTTGTAGTAAGCATTGATTGGAAAGCAAAGGGCAGAATTCTACATGTCTTCTCAGTTGATCAGGTCTACCTTTCAAAAATACATAAAGTAATTAATGTGGCTCCTCTGATAAGAAGAATATGTATTTTGCTCAATTCTTCTTTTTCTGTTTTGCTTCTACCAAAGTGAATGGCTTTTGCCTACAAGTTCAAGACATTGAGTACTGGGTACCTCGGGTAAAAGTAACATCAGTGGCTACAATAGAAATTTGGAGTGTTGAATTTTAAAAACAGCATGAATTATGAACTTCTACTTTTTAATCTGATTAGGAAACTCTCAAATCCTAAAATTGTATTTTTCCCAATTGTTCTTCAAGTCTGTTCTCGGGTCCTTGGCTAAGATCATGATGTCCCATTACTCAAGAGAGCTAAACTGCACTGCCACCTGGCTGCTGCTGGACTAGTCACTGTTGTACTACACAGGTAACAGTTTCACTTTCCTTATAACTAGAAATGTCATTAACATTTTAACAGAATAAATATAATGTAGGAGTGTAGGTGTATGTTTAGCTTATAAACAATCCATCAAAACTCTGAAAAAACTTCTACTGAGAAGGAGATTTGGGAGATAATTAACTGGTCCCTCACTGAACACACTTAAACTGTTTCTCTTCAAAATATGTATCTTTGATATTTTTGGAAATCTGCATATTTCCAACATTTATTTTTCTATGATATCTAATACATTTGACCTCCACAGAAAAAAATACATTCTGACCTCTATCTAAAGAAACAAGAAAAGCAGATGGCTGCTCCAGGCTTTTTTACTTCCTTGAGTTTACAAGAAGGGGTATGGAAGACACAGTGCCACACAAGGCACTCCTCAGGCAGGTTCTGCAATAATACTGGACTTTCAGCTGAAAATATTTAAAAGTCCATATCAGATTCTCAAGATGAAATTAAATATATTTTATTGCCCTTAAGCATCTAATATGTGCCAGACACTCTACTATCACTTAAAAATGGCTCCTTTGAACCTTGACAACACAGTGTAAATTAGCTCCAACTTCTAAGAAGTGCAGAGAGATTCTTCATGGTTAAGTAAGAGACTTGTCCTGAATGGCACACGAATCTTTTAAGCTTTCAACTCAAGTGCCCTATTATGAAAGCCAGTGTTGTTTTCTCTCTCTCATAATCAACTGACCATGGAACAATCCAATAGCTCTAGGATACAAAAAGGACTGCTTACCCCAGAAGTGGAAGAACATATGTATGTGCAATTAATATATCTAATAAAGGGCTCATATCACAAATACATAAAGACTGGATGAAAGACTTGGAGAGGCACTTTACAAAAGGTAATGTCCAAGTGACTAACATATGTAGAAGCATTCATTCATTAGTCATCATGAAAATTAAAATTAAAACTACAATGAGATGTCATCCTACGGGCACCAGAATAGCCAATATAGGAAAGACTACATGTGGGTGACACACAGCAGTGTGCAGCACTGCTGGGGGGATTCCAAATTGTACAACCTCTTTGCAGAACCATTTGGTAGTAACTACTAAAAATAAACGTGTGTATGCTATATGACCCAGCTATTCTACCTCTAGATATAGAACCAAGAGAAATGTGTACATATGTATACCAAATATATTTTCAAGTGAATTGATAGCAATGTTACTTGAAATAGCCATAAATTGAAAATTTTCTAAATGCCCAGAAAGTTTGGTACATAGTAATAAATAGAGAGGGTTACTGATAATTATCTATGCATATATTAACTAGAACATTTCCTTAGTTGATTTATCCTGAATAATTAATCTGCCCCCAATTTATTCTCAAATGACATAAAATTCACTTCTGTAAAATGGATGTTTATTCTGTCCAAGCTTTAGTATTCATTCATGTGTGTGTTTATATATTACATACATATACATGTATGTGTTTATGTAACTGAACATATGTATACACACAACTCTTTCATTAGAACAAAAATATATATTAATTTTCTGCATAATTCACAAAGCAACATTTTATATAATAAAGGTATTTTAAAACATAAGCACAGTATTTTTAAACTAAGGAAGCTACTGACTTAAAATAAAGGAGCAGTTGTTTCAGATGGGAATTTTTATAGTAAACATATAGGCTGAAAAAATGGTTTTAGAAATTCCTTGTCAGTTCCACAAAGTGATGGAAGAAAATGTTTTCTGTAATTTTTTTTTCAAATGAACAGAACAGTTTGACTATTTACTTATAATCTCAAGACAGTGCATAGAACTGGCACTCATTATACCATAATAATGTGGCCCAAACCAAAATGCTTGCGTTTACATGGCAAGAGCTTTTTTCATAATTACATATGTGGACTAGTTTACTTAAATCCTCATTACCTTGGAGTTAATTTTCACTTGATAGGAGTGTCAGGAAAGGTGGTTCACAGTCCTGAATACTAAACTCCTAAGTACTATACAAATACCAGAACACATTACCTTCCTATCCCAATGAGCGTCAGACATAAATATTTTAGTACTACTTTAAGGAACCAAAAGTCTGCAATTTGTGAGTAAATTATAATTGCTAATTGGTATCTCTAGTCTGGGTCTGTGGTATAGTGTAGCAGAAAGAGAACTGACCTAGTAGTTAGAAACCTGACTTCTAATACTGGCTACTGCCAAGACAAATCTCTCTCTCTGAGCCTCAGTTTCTTTACCTGTAAATTAAGGCCCTGGGAGATACTATCTCCTAAAGCAGTCTAATTCCGTTTTGCCAATTCAGCATTGGTCAGACAAGGACCAAGTCCTGGATTCCCTTCAGTCTTTCAGCTGGGGGGGTCTGGAATCTCTGACACTTCTACTCACCTAACTCAGTGGGTTAGCGTTTTCTGCTATTGAACACAGCGATGCTGTGACCTATAGTGGCTGGCCAGGCAACTACACACCTGTGACCTCTACTCACCAGGCGAGTTTACCCTTAGGTTTCCTTGTTCCCAAGCTTATTTATGCCAGTTTTATATATAATTATAATTATGTAATTGAATTAAATAGTATATAAACAGATAACACGAGTATACAAAGAAAATATTGTTTCTATGACTAAGTAGAACAATATGAGGAGAATTGGTGAGTCTCAACAAAAACTGCTTTTGAATTAGGTGTGGACACACAATTGTAAAATAGTCTTTAAAATCTAAAAGCATCCTGCACTCAGCCTTGCATCTGTCTTTAGGTTCTTACTACATTTAAACATACTGAAACTTGAACTTGTAGGTGATGCATTAGGATGTGGTTAATGTATAAAATTGGTTACTGTAATCAAAGAAAAATACATTTTTCCGACATCAAAAGATGGGGGAACAATGGTATTATTAGCATTAAGTTAAAATAAAGGTTTAAGGTGTGTGTTGTAGGTCGGGTTCTCTGGAAATAGACTCTGAGACAGGTTTTGATGCAAGAAGTTTATTTGAAATTGCTCCAGGGAGCAACACCTGTAAAGTAGTGAGGGAAGACGACAACTGTGCAGAGGGACAGGTTGGAATGCATGCAAGGCAGTAGTCTGAGAGGTCCCTTGAGGGCAGGAGGCAGGCCTGCTCACCCCCTCTCCTCCACATCCAAAGGTTATTGGGTGAGGACTGTGCCTGGGGAAGAGGGGCGGCCTGGGCGAGGCAGCTTCGGCTCCCCTGCGATAAGGGCAGATGCTACGGAGGGACTCCGCTGTGAGCCAGCAGAGCCAGTACCCCCTGAAGGTAGGAAAATGAGTACTTTCATCCCAAAGTGGGCTCATTTGTATACAACTGAAAGGCTATCTGAAAATAGCTTAGATATGATTAAGATAGTTTCAGTAAGATGTACTATGGAAAACTTAGATTGCGTATGTAAAAAACCATTCCTGAGCATTCCTTAACTGAGGAGCAACTCTTTTGATCCCTTCTAATATTCTATGTAAATCAGGGGACTTTAATCTGGGGCAATTTTGCCCCCATCCGGGAAATATTTGGTTATGTCTAGGGATGCTTATGGTTGTCACAACTGGAGGGGGTGTGCTCCTGTCATCTAGTAGGTAGGGGCCAGGATACAGCAAACATCCTACAGTACACGTGACAGCACCCACAACAAAATGTCAAGTGTCATGGTTGAGAAACTCTGGTCTAAACCAGTGCTTTGGTTAGTCGTTGCAGGTAGCAAGTGTTTGTCTTATATGTCTGTTATTTCAGCCTGTGGGTTGCAAAGTCATGCTTTTTCTCTCCTATTCTGACCATTTGATAAAATTGTGTTAAAAAGATCCAGCGCCAACGGCTAAAACTGTAGTAGAATACTGTTCTTTGTTCACCAAACCTTTCCCTCTTTCTCTTGGGCATGGAGCTACCACATTTCCCAGTCTCTGCGGTTTGGGTGGCTGAGTGACAGTTCTAGTCAATAGAAGAGAGTCAAGAGTGATGTGCGCCACTTCCACACGTAGACCGCCCATGGGTGACCCTCTGTTCTCTTTCATCCTTCAGCTGGAAGACAAGGATTCCAAGGTTCATGAGCTGAAGTTTCTAAACATCATATGGTATATTCTCAGGGAACCACAGCAAATTCACAGGGTTTTCCTGGGACACTATCAATTTTCAAGGGAAAATGGCAATATCTATCAAATACTTCACAAACTATTAGCTTGAGGTAATCGACAGTTTCAACAGTAGATCACACTACATTTCTATCCAGAATTTTCTTATCTTTGTGGCTGCGGTAATAAAAAGCAAGTGCTGCATGAAAATCAATATGGACCAAGAAATGAAGGTGGGTGGTCCCCAGTCTGATCTCAGGGTTTAAGCAGGCAGTGCCCAGTGAGCACACATATTCTAACTGGTACATAATTGTAGTATTAAGAATATTTTTTTCTTTCAATTTATGTGCACAGTTTTTTCAAGTGGCTACTAGTTGTTAGGACATAAATACGTATTAAGTTGTTGGGACTAACTACTTAACAGAACTGCTAGGCATTTCTTTTGGCTTAGGAGCACCGTGAAAAAACGCTAGGACCATGAGGGAGCCATGAACTAAGAAAGTTTGGAATCCTCCGACCTGCAGGATGGTGGAGGCACAAGACAGAAGGAAACTGTCTAAAACCCATATTGTTTCCTAACTGATCTGTTATAGCAGTTAATGCTATCTTAACTAAAACAATGAATTAAATTAATACTTTGAAGTTCCATTCAGATGCAGTCCTTGGGTTGAAGCGGACTCTTTGATGCCAGATACCAATGCTAGGTACTTGGATTAGGATCTTCGGCTTCATCAATGGAAGCCCAATGGCCTTTTAATCTCTTCTTTCCCCCATCCTCTGAATCTGCACTATGTCACATGGGAACCCTCTTCCATGGAGGTTCCTTTCTCTAGTATATTTTTTCGGTTTTCCTCGTGATATAAAAGCATTCACAGTGCTTGTCAAGACAAAGGCTTTCTCAACCTCTCACTGACAGTATCCACTTCAGGTGGCCGAGGATGGGAACCAGAATTTTTAACAAATGACTCATCACTAGAGCAGTTTGAAAAAACCTTGTCCTATTGTCTAATCCATAGATTTCAATCTGCCCCTACAGTCATCTACATTTCAGTAAAACAGCATCGCCATTTATCCTGACACACAAACCAGAGTCTTAGTTCTTAATTCTGCAATTTCTCTCAACCTCTATATAGTTTAGTACCCATAATGAATTTGAGGCTATTATCAAATTATATCTCAAATGAAATCTACTTCTCTCCATCTTCTCTGCTAATGCCACTATCATCCTCCAGCCAAAGCATCTACAACTCTTGAAAATGTTTCTGCCTCCACTCTTCCTTATTTTCACTATATTCTATACTCAGCGGCCAATCATCTTCCTAAAACATAAATCAGATTTTGTCAGGATCATATCAGACTTCTGATTGAATCTGTTAAGGGATTATACTTGGAATAATATCTGAACTTCTTTCTCATGGCTCACAGGTTCTTTATGTTTTGGCTTTAACTACCTCACCAGTGTTTCCCAAGCCCTTTCTTTTACCCACTCATTATCCCATCCACACTGGTGTTTTTCAAGGTTTGCAAACACAACAGCTGCTTTCCTGCTTCATGATTGTACAGACTCTCTGTTCTACATCCACTCTTCCAACAACTACATCCTGCTGATCTTCCAGCCCTGAACAACTTCCTTGAAGACTTCCTTCACTATCTACAAAAGTAGATATCCCCTTCTTATCTCAATTTCAGGCCATTGTTCTTGTCTTTTATATCACTTATCGCAAGTTACAAATATTTTGTTAGTTGATTTAGTCTTGCATTCATTATATATATATATATATATATATATATATATATATATATATATATATTAGCTTTTCAACTAAAATAGGAGCTTCATGAATGTAAGGTATATAATATCACATACAGCACTCAGTGACTATCTGCTGATTGACTAAATAAATAAAAGCTACAATTATTAGACCTTCAAACTGCCCTTAGTTTTGTGCAAAATGGAATCCCTTCTCAAAGTCCCCTCAGGAAAACTCAACTTTTAGAATTTCCTCACAGAAATGGCAAGGGAAAAACACACAAATATATCAAATCTCCAAAGTAATTTGGAGAAGTCAGAATAAGGGGTGAAGTGGGCAGAGAGAAAAGGACTCCGGTACCTTTCTAAAAGAACAAAACTCTGGTTTGTTACACCAACTTGCAAGATAACCCATAATCTACTCTTAAATTCTAATTACCACCATGTGTGAAGAGTCTTCTCCATAGAATCAGGTCTATGAGCCTATCTGGTAACAGCTGAGTTAAAACACACAAACAGTAAATTAGCATGTAGACAGCTTAGGCAATATCAGAAAACTGGCAGACTTTTTCTAAGATTGCTATTCTCCTCTGTTCTTGGGAGAAACACCATAAAAAAAAGTGGTTTTTTTAAAAGTGTTTTTATTGATTTCAGAGAGAGGAAGGGAGAGAGAATCACGGATTGGCTGCCTCCTGCACGCCCCCGACTGGGGATCCAGCCCACAACCCTGGCATGTGCCCTGACCGGGAATCCAACCCCGACCTCCTGGTTCATAGGTCGATGGTCAACCACTGAACCACACCAGCCAAGCAAAGAGCTTTTTGGTTTGTATTAGTTAGGGTTATCCAGAGAATCAAAACCAATAGGATATATATAGATATATGAGTGTATTTCTTACAGGAATAGGTTCATGTTATTATAGAGACTGACAAGTTCCACAATCTGCCCTATTCAAGCTGGAGAACCAGGAAGTATGGTTGTGTAATTCAGTCTGCAGGACTGAGAATTGGAGCAGGGGTGGGATTCGATGGTGTAATTCCCAGTCTGAGTCCAAAGGCCTGAGAACCAAGAATACCAATGTCTGAAGGCAGCAGAAGGTGGATGTTCTAGCTTAAGCAGAGCAAGTACACTTGCCTTTGTTGTTGTATTCAGGCCCTCAACAGATTGAATGATGCCCACCAGCACTGGGCAGGGTGATCTTCTTTACTTAGTCTACTGATTCAAAGAGAGAACCTCATAGACACACCCAGAAATAATGTTTTACCGCTATTTGGGCATCCCTTAACCCCTTAAGTTGACACATAAAATTAACCATCACAATATTCATAACCATGTATCAGTAATTTTATAGTAAGTTGCTTCATCAGGCATTTTGAAAACTCTTCTCTCCTTTTCCCCTTAGGTGTTCTTATAATTGGACATCACTCTGGGGAGTTTGTGAACATAATCTCTGTTCTCAGACTTTGTTCTTCCTGTTTCTGTGCATATGTCATAGTTGGCCTTCTTAGTCCCATAAGATATTTTTTGGCTACTGTTTAAATTCACTATCATAAGACTTTTTATTAAATTTTTGTGGCTTTGTCTTCTTTATGCTTCTTAAAATTAAATTGTTTAGTAGCATTTATATTCAACTTGACAGCTCAAGTGAATTACTTTTAAGGAGTTCCTGGGCTTTTTTGAAATGCTTAGACTATACAAGAAGCACTCTTATTTTACACATTTAAAGGGTCATATTCAAGATGATGAATTACATCCTTTCAGTGTCAAAAGAAAATTGGAAAATCTCTTCATTTCCATTTCTTGATCATGTTTTCTCTTTCTCTGCTAAGGAAGAATTTTGAAATGTTACTATCATCACAATTGCTTGTTGATGGCTATTTTATTTCCAAATTCCTTCTTAGACACAAATAAATGTGCAGTGGCTCTTCAAAATGATTGTTTATTTGTAGTTTATTGTGAAGTGTTAAATCCTTTCTAACCTGACAACTCTGGGACATAGATTATTGCCCCAGCTATATTTACCTTCTAAAATGAGATTTAGAATGAGTTACTGATCTGTACTACCCAATGAAATACCTTCACCCTAACTGACACAGGAGTTGGGCTTTCACTGACTAAAAAGTGGTCTTTAAATAACACGGGATACAGTTTACTATTGATATTCAAAAGGGGATCATTCTAACAGCTTTACAATTCCCAGGTATTGGTGACTTAATTCATTTCATAGAATGTACACTTGAGAAAAATAAAGGAATATATGCTGATATGCTGGTCAATTAATTAGGCTTACTCACTAGTTGTATTTCCCCCCCATACTTGCTCTGTAAGACCTGCAAGACACAAAAGTGTGGGAAATGGTCACTCTTACTTTACACATGCCAAAGTAACATATTTAAAATATATGGTGATTTTATTTATTTATTTATTTTTGCTTTTTGCAACAACAATTTCAAAGAAGTCCAAGTGGATTTCTAAAAATTATTTTGCTAAAACAATGTTTATTTCCACTTATAATAGTGAAAGATTAGTAAGATCAGGGGAATTTGGCTAAATAAATTACAATACATCCATGAAAGAGAATACTATGCAGTCATTTAAAAAATGCTGTAGAATACTGGTGGGTGTGGCTCAGTTGGCTGAGTGTCTTCCACTCACTGGTTAGATTCCAGTGAGGGCAAATGCCCTGGTTGTAGGCTTGATGCCCAGGAGGGGAACTGTAGGAGGCAGCTGATCCATGTTTCTCACATCGGTGTTTCTCTCTCTCTCAAAGTCAATAAAAACATAATTTTAAAATTATGTAGAATAATATGTAATGAAATGAAAATAATCTTAACAATATATTTATTTATTCAGCAAATGTTTTTTGAGCTCTTGGTTTATCCCAAACACTATGCTGGGTGCTGGAACCTCAATAGTGAGAAAGGCAAACACAGTCCCTGACCTTTGATAAAAGAAAAAATACAATTCTAAAACAAAAAACAGGCATATGTTTGGCAAAACCCAGGTTTTTGTTTTATTTTAAATATATATACACACAAAAGCACTGCTGAACATAATGCCTTTTCTCTGATGATAGAGCTGCAAAAACTTTCTTCCTTTTGCTGCATTTGCTAAAATAGTGATGCTTTATTTTTTCTAAAAAGAAACCATTTTAAAAAACAATGTTTAGCAAGCAAAATGTTATAAGTCTGCATGTCTTGACCACCAGTATCACTTGAGAATATTGAAACTAAAAGGTTAAATAAGTAGATGCTTAGATAGCCATAAGATCTGAAGTATAATGTGATTAAAAACAAAGATTTTCATCTCCCTTCAGCCAGTCAACTACTTTCACTGAACGCTCTGTCCAAAGCATCATGGTAAATACCATAGTCATGGGCTACTTTCCTTTCTATAAAATGCTTTGAATATGAACCAAAAAATGTGAGACATTACATGATCATAACTTAAGCTGAAGGGCATATACAAACAATAATATCTTCTAATTATGAATACACTTGCTCTCACCCCATAAAATATTTGGTCACTAACTTGTGACTTCAGGGTGAATTGATTTTCACCTTCACTCCATCTGGTTTTTATTAAGGTCCATTAAAGTACCTTGTTAACTATGCCTTTTCATTTATTGTGAGGACTGTGAGGGTTTTTTTTTTCCTTTAGCAAATCCAAGGTGAATTCAAATGAATAAAATAATGTAAATTAAAGAGCTTGAATGTTTAGTAAAACCTAAGGGAGATTATATGCATTGTGTTGCATAACACTTGGTATAATGAAGACAAGGCTTTCTCCCCAGTGCTCACTTTGTGTGTTAAATGCTTTAATCATTGTGAGCATAAGGGCTTTCCTTCATTATTATTGCAGCGCTAGGAAGGTCTAAGGTTGTGTTTCTTAGACACAATGATAAAGAGAGGCCTGTGCTTAGTAAATTATTTGTATTCAGATGTTTCCAAAACTCTTTGTATGCAATTTTTTTTTATTCTCTTGTCTGTCTGTTTATTAAAAGCTTCTCCTATTTGACAATTTAAATGAGGTCAAGACTTCATGAACCCCAATGTATTGACTGTATTAGATTTTTAAGTATCAGTATTTGATATGTATATGAATGTGGTGGGGATATTAGGGAAATATGCTTAGACTTGGTTTAATGTCTGCATTTTTATATTATTTTTTGTGTGGCCCTAGAAGTATTTATGAAGTTTTCCCTTCAGTAGGGATTACTGTTGGAAGCTTTTTTTGGTTCATTTTAATTTTTTTAAAAAATTCATTCTAATTTGGTGGGCACAGAAACTTAAAGTCATATTGAGTTTGATTTTAATCCTAGCTTTGTAATCTTGGACAAGTTATTTCATCTGGTGCTAGTTTTTTCATGGCTAAATGGGAAACTAATACCTACTTCATAGGGTTACCATTTGGGATAAATTAAATAATACAGGGAAAGTGCCCAATGCTTAATAAATGGCAACTGTTGACAGCATACCCCCCTGTTGCTTAGTATGAAATCACACTAGAAATAAATAAGGACAGTGACAGACAAGCTTTCCAAGCAAAGAATCAAATACTAACACACACAAAAATTACAACAGCAATAATAACAGCCAACTGATTAGAACTCTTACAACATGTCAGGCTTGTATGTTCTACTCAGTTCCTACCTAGATTATCTTGGTTGACTTTTGCAGAAACTGTGAGTTAGTGGTTATTATTACTATACTCATGTTGCAGGTGGGAAAACCATCTGAGAGGTTAGCCAGGCAGTCTCATTGCAGAGCCCTTGTCTCCTCCATGTGGTCCCTCTAGACTGAACTAACGCATTAGGGAAGAAGTATCTGAATCGAGAAAGGTCCCAGATCCAGAACCGCTCAATGAACCCCGTACTCTTCCCTTCCCATCCATAAGAATGAGGATCCTAATGGAAAGTCCCGCAAAGGACCATCTCAGGACCTGCAATCAGCGGTACCTGAAAATTAAGGAACTCAGTATTTATAACTTACTCCGGATTCTAAGTTTTTTACTTGTCTTATGCCCTTCATTCCTCACAACAGATGAGATAGCTTCCCCCAGTGGGGAGGATAATAATTTCTACCAGTTAGAGATGAAGGAGCTTGTCATATAATTCATGAGTGATGAGATGGAGCTGGCTCTCAAATCCCGACCACTGATGCAGGAGTCTGTCCTTCAGAGCAGCACATCCTGCAAATACAAACTATCCACAAATATTGGAGCTACTTAAGAGAAGGGCTGGTGGTTTTCATATTTGAATCCATAGCTCCTAGATCAGATCCTGACATAGAGTTGGCATCAACAATAATTAGACAAAAGAACTTTTACTTGGAGCCAGGCCTCAAAGGGCTTTAAATATATCAACTTGTTTAATTCTTGTCACAACCTGTAAGGAAGATACTATTATATTCATTTTTAAGATGGGAAAACTGAAATGGAAGAAAAAAGGGAGGGGAGGGAGAGAGCAGGAGAAAGAAGGAAGAAAATAGTTCAGAAGACAGAAGGTGGCCTCTCTGAACAGATTCCTTCTATGACCCTGCTCATGTGTGACATCCAGACACGTACCATACAAAGTAGTTCCCACCGTGTTAGCATGATCTGGTGCAGAAACTGAATGGTTTTGTAGATTCAGAGGGTATATCCCAGATGCACCATCAGTCACTGTTCAGATTTAAAATGTCACCAACACCCAACGGCTTCTCTGGGAGTATAGGCACAGCTGTGCCATTCTGTTTCTGTGATTTCTGAGGCAGTTTATGTGATGTGCCACACGATGTAGGTAAAGTTGCAACAAAGCTGTCTGTCATTTCAAAATAATACCAAAGTTGGCATTCATAAAGACATTATGTGCTCACTACCTGAAGTCCATCACGATATATTTGACCCTCCTTCCCCTCTGATAACCACCATGCTATTGTCTGTGTCTAGTAGTTTGTTTTGTTTGTTCATTTGTTGCTTTGTTTTATATCCCACATACGAGTAAAATCATATGGTTCCTGTCCTTTCCTGTCTCACTTATTTTGCCTAGGATGATGTTCTCAAGGTCCATCCGTGTTGTCGCAAGTGGCAGTATTTCATCCCTTCTTATGGCCGAGTAGTATTCCACTGTGTAATGTACCACAGCTTCTATACCGAATCATCCATGTGGATGCTGAAGTTGTTTCCATGTCTTGACTACCAAGACTAATGCTGCAGTGAACATAGGGGTGCACATATCTTTACAAATAATTGTTTTCCTTTTTTTTTTTTTTTGGTTAGGTTCCCAGTAGAAAGATTGTTGGGTCACAGGATAGCTCTATTCTTAATTTCTTTGGAAACCTCCATACTGTTTTCCACAGTGGCTGCATCAATTTACATTGTCACCGGCAGTGCAGGAGGGTTCCCTTTTCTCCATGTCCCCTCCATCACCTGTTATTTCTTGTCTTGTTGATAATAGCCGTTCTAACTGCTGTGAGGTGGTATCTCACTGTGGTTTCGATTTTCATTTTCCATATAGCTAGTGAAGTTGAGCATCTTTTCATAAATCTGTTGCCCACTTATATGTCTTCTTGGGAAAAGTTTCTACTCAGGCCCTCTGCCCATTTTTAAATTGTACTTTTTTTGTTGTTGAGTTGTAATTCTTCACATATTCTGGATATTAGCCCTTTATCAGAGGTATTGTATGTAAATATCTTCTTTCATTCAGTTGCTTGCCATTTTGTTTTGTTGATGGTTTCTTTTGCTGTGCGAAAGCTTTTTAGTTTGACGTAGTCCCATTCATTTATTTTTGCTTTTACTTCCTTTGTCTTTGGGGTCAAATTCACAAAACGCTCTCTGAGACAAAGGTCCAGAAGTTTAGTATCTGTTTTCTATGTATTTTTATTGTTTCAGATCTTATATTTCATTTTCAGCTAATTTGTATATATGGTTTCAAATAGCAGTCTAGTTTAATTTTTTTGCATATGGCTTTCCCAGCACCATTTATTGGAGAGACTTTTCTTTCTCCATTGTTCTGTTTTGGCTCCTTTGTCAAAAATTATTCTCCCCTATAGATGTGAATTTATTTGTGGGCTCTCGATTCTGTTTTATTGGTCTGTGTGTCTATTTTTCTGCCAATACCATACTATTTTTATTTTTGTTGCTTTGTAGTATAATTTGAAGTCAGGGAGTGTGCTAAGTCTGACTGTTCTTTTTCCTCAGGATTGTCTTAGTTATTCATGGTCTTTTGTGGTTTCATACAAATTTGATTTTTTTATTTATTTGAAAAATGGGGATTTTGATGGGGATTGCATTAAATCTGTATATTGTTTTAGGTAATGATGGCCATTTTAACTATGTTGATTCTTCAATCCATAAACACAGAATACCTTTTCATTTTTTGTGCCTTTTTCAGTTTCTTTCAACAGTATTGTAGTTTTCAGTGTATAGATCCTTTACCTCCTTTGTTAATTTCCTAGGTATTTTATCTTTTTTGCTGCAAATGGAGTAGTTTTCATTTCTTTTTCTGATATTTCATTGTTAGTACATAGGAACACAACATATTTTTGTACACTGATTTTGTATTCTGCAACTTTATTGTATTTTTTGTTTCTCTTAATATTTTAGTGGAGTCTTTAGGATTTCATACACACATATATATATATGTGTGTATATACTAATGTCATCTACAAAAGGAGACCGTTTTACTTCTTCATTTCCAATTTCTATGCCTTTTGCCTCACTGGTCTGACTAGGACTTCCAGTACTGTATTGAATAACTGGTGAGAACGGGCATCCTTGTCTTGTTTGTGATAAATAGCCTTTATTATGTTGAGTAAATTCCTTCTGTACCCATTTTACTCATTGTTTTAATAATAAATGGATGTTGTATCTTGTCAAATGCTTTTTCCTGCATCTACTAAATGATCATAAGATTTTTATCCTGTATTTTGTTAATGTGGTATATCATATTGTTTAATTTGTGTATGTTAAACCATCCTTGCATCCTTCAAATGAACCCCACTTGATCATGATATATTATCTTTTTAATGTATTATTGTATTCAATTTGCTAGTATTTTTGTGTAGGGTTTTTGCATTTATATTCATCAGAGAAATTGGCCTATAATTTTTTTATTTTGTGTTTTTCTTGCCAGGTTTTGCTATCAGGGTAATGTTGGTCACATAAAATGAGTTAGAAAGTATTCCCTCTTCTTCAATTTTGGGAGAGTTTGAGAAGGATAGGCATTAAATCTTTTTGGAATGTTTGGTAGAATTCACCAGAGGAGCCATCTGGTCCTAGACTTTTATTTTTTGGGAGGTTTTTAATGACTCCTTCAATCTCCTTACTGTTGATAGGTCTATTTAGATATTCCAATTTTTCATGATTCAGTCTAGGAAGGTTGTGTATTTCTAAAACTTTGTTCATTTCTTCTAACTTGTCAAATTTGGTGACGTATAACATTTGATAGTATTCTTGTATAAGTCTTTATATTTCTGTGGTGTCCGTAACTTCTCTCTCATTTCTGATTTTGAGTTTTTCTCTTTTTTCCTTAGTGAATCTAGCCAGAGGTTTGTCAATTTTAATTATCTTTTCAAAGAACCATCTCTGTTACATTAATTTTTTTCTAATGTTTTTTGTTCTCTAATTTGTATTATTTATTTCCTGCTACTGACTTTGGGCTTAATTTGTTTTCCTTCTAGTTATTTTAAGGTGAAATGTTAGACTGAGATTTTTCTTGTGTCCTGAGATAGGTCTGTAATGCTATATACTTCCCTCTTAGTAGTGCCTTTGCTGCATCCCCAAAATTCTGAAATGTTGTAGTATCATTTTTATTTTTATCTATGTATCTTTTTGTCTCTTTTTTCTCCTTTGGCCCAGTGGTGGTTCAGTAGCATGTTTATAATTTCACATATTTGTGGGTTTTCCAGTTTTAAACTGTTCTGGTCAGAGAATATGCTTGATATGATTTCAGTCTTCTTAAATTTGTTGAAACTAGTTTTGTGCCCCAATAGATGGTCTATTTTAAAGAATGTTTCATGTTCATTAAAAAAGATTGTATATTCTGGTGTTCTGGGTAAAAAGCTCCATAAATATAGATCATGTCCATTTGGGCTAATGTGTCATTTAAGGCCTTTTTTTTTTTTTACTGATTTTCTGTTTGGATGATCTATCCATTGCTGTCAATGAGGTATTTAAGACTGCTACTATAACTATATTTTTGTCTATTTCTCCCTTTAGGTTCTGTTGGTAGTCACTTTATATGTTTTTGTGCCCCCCCCCAGTTGGGTGCATATATATTGATAAATAGTGTGTCTTCTTGATGTATTGTCCCTTTTATCATTATAAAATGTCCATTTTTGTCTCTTGTTACATTTTTTACCTTGAAATATATTTCTTTCTGACATAAATACATCTATACCCATTTTTCTCTGGGTGTTATTTGCTTGGAATATCATCTCCCACCCCTTCACTTTGAGTCTATGTTTGTCATTGCAGCTAAGATGTGTCTCCTGAAGGCATCATATGGTTGAGTTTTGTTTTTTGGTCCAATTCACTACTCTTCACCTTTATATTGGTGAGTTCATACCATTTACAATTAGGGTGATTATTGATGCCTAAGGACATCCTATAGACGTTTTATCTTTTTTTTTTCTAAATATGTTTTTATTGATTTCAGAGAGAGGAAGGGAGAGATAGAAACATCAATGATGAAAGAGTCAGTGATTGGCCGCCTCCTGCACGCCCCCCACTGGGGATCGAGCCAGAAACCCGGGCATGTGCCCTGAGAGGGAATCAAACCTTCATCTCCTGGATTATAGGTCCACTCTCAACCACTGAGCCACGCTGGTTGAGCAACATTTTATCTTTTGATTTTTGGCTGCTCTGTGTCTCCCTTGCTTCTTTCCCTTGTGTTTCTGTCTGCTATTTTAGTTTGGTGGTATTCTATGATTTTTTTCCCTCCATTTCCTCTTTCTTTTGTGATTACCATTAGGTTTATGCAAAAGAATTTTCATACACACAATAGAGCTTTTTCTTCTAATTCTATCTTATCTCCATTTTCTTTGCAAATTCAGACCTTTCCCTTTCCCGTTTTATGTTTTTGTTGTCACAAATTATTCCTTTTTATGCTGTGCATTCATTTCCAAATTGCAGTAGCTATTGTCCTTCCTATAAACAAACAAAAAACACTTTTACCCTCTTTAACTTTTATATTTAAATGTTTAATACCCTATTCTGAACAAGAGTTGCAATTTCCTGCTTCTGACAGTTGTCTGCCACCTTACTCAGTTTTGTATCCTTTTGTCTTTTTGTTCCAGGCAGAGGACCTCCTTTCAGCATTTCTTGTAATGTAGGTCTTGTGGTGATAAATTCCCTCAGCTTCTGTTTGTCTGGAAAAGTCATTATTATTTCCCCTTCATACCTAAAGGATAACTTTGCCAGATATATTATTCTTGGCTGGTGATTACTCTTTATAGGTTGCTGTCTTCTTTTCCCTGGCTCCCTTGAGAATTCTTTGTCATTGACTTTCTATAGTTTTATTATAATGTGCCTTGGAGATGGTCTTCTGCATTGAGATGATTAGGTGTTCTGCTAGCTCCTTGTATTCGAGAGTCCAACTCTTTCCTTAGGTTTGAGAAGTTCTTGTTGATTATTTATTTGATAGGATATCTGTTCCCTTCTGCCTCTCTTCTCCTTCTAATATACTCATTACTCATATATTGCTCTTTCTAATGTAGTCAGATAGTTCTCATGGGCTTTTTATTTTTTTAAACTCTGTTCTTTCTCTTCCGCCTGAGTCATTTCTAGATTTATATATTCAAGATCACTAATTCATTCCTTTACCTGGTCTGCTCTATTTCCTGAGCTCTAATTAATTTGTCATCTCATTTATTGAGTTCCTCAGCTCCAGAATTTCTGTTTGGTTCTTTTTATAGTTTCAATCTATTCAGTAAAGTACTTTTTTTTGTTCATTGATTTTACTCAAACTGCCTTTTTGAATTTTCTTATATCGTTGACTTTTTTTCAGAACTATTATCTTGAATTCTCTATCATTTAAATCATGGTCTTCCTTATTTTTATGTTTATTTTCTGAAGATTTTTCATTTTCTTTCTGAAATACCTTGGTTATTCATGGTACTTGACAGACTACTTCTTTGCCTGGGTATTTAAGGAAATGAAAAAAATATATATTTTTTAAGTACTTTCTTTTGACTTTCACAGGTTGTTAAATAGAGGTGTTTTCCTTTTGTTTTCCAGTAGGTGGTGATATAGTGCAAGTTTTTTTTCTTTTTTCTTACCTGTTCTGCTAGGACTTCCAGCATCTCTGTGGTGTAGTGTCACCTCAGCTATGGAAAATACCCCATATTCCTCAAGGAAGTGGGTACCTTCTTAACAACCCAGTCACCTAGGTTTCAGGGCACTACCTCCATGGTGGGATGTGGCGAGAAACGGGACTCCTGGCCTATGTGTTCCCAGTGCCACTTTCCTGAAACCAGAAGCTGCCAACCACACTGCACTATCTGGGGTGTCAGCTGCCTTGACAGCTCTACCTTGGTAGGTGGGGGGAGGAGGGTAAAGCAGGTTGACACATCTATGGCTCTTTCTTTTCCAGTGGGTAAAACCGCAGTGAGTAGATACCACTTAGACTAGGATGTTGCATCTGCCCCTTTGTGATCCAAGCAATGGTTGTAATGCCAGGTGGGGTGCAGATTCCCATGTCTGCAGCTTTGTTTTCCTGGTGATGGAAGTTGGTCAACTGCTGCCACCATTTCCCTTGCTTCTCTGCCCCTGACCCTGAGCTCAGCCTCCCCTGGCCACTCAGGCTGGATTGCTGCCAATGGCCCTCCTGTCTGCCTAGTGGGAGTTGCATACCAACCGTTTACTGCTAACATGTTGTCTGGGGCTGTGGTGAGTGCAAGATCGTGTCTGTGGTTCCCATCTCTGTCCTTCCCTGCTTGCTCAGACCACTCCTACCTTCAGATGTTTCAATGTGTGGAACTCTCAGATATATTTGTGTACTGAACAGGGAATACTTTGTTGAATTAAGCTGTGCAACTTAAAGGGGGCAGACCTGGAGGTCTTCTCACACTGCCATTCTGGTGACATCTTTTTTAAGAAGGGACAAAAATGGATGCGACTTGACACTCTTTATATGTAGAAGAGGGAAGAGCTATAAGAGAAAGTAGTTGAGTGAATAAGAGAGAAGTGAGGACTGAGACAGTGTTCCCCAAATAAGCATAAGAACTTGGACCCCCGAGCTCGTACATTTTGGACAAGTAGAAAGTCCTATCTTTAGATGTACCCCTGGGCCTTTAATTCTTAGAACCAGAGCACCCTGAGATGTATCCTACTAGAGCACTTATCACAGTTACCTGATTTCCATCCTGAAACTATGCTGCTTGAGAGCTAGAGCATTATCATCTTTGTAACCCTGAAAACACCTAGCATACGAACTCTATTTGCAACTATTTAATAAATCAACTTTTGTGTAATTAATTTATTTGGGTATGCAAAGATATTGAGTAGAAAAAATATATACAGGGTGTCCCCTAAGATGTATACACACTTTGAATGATTATAAAGTCAGTGCTTATTAACATACAGTTTATTTTCAAAATTTAAAAGAATCCACAGGAATGAATAATTTTTTTGTCAATTCCTGTTTTCAAACTGCTGACCATTTTGGTCCAGGCACTGCTGATAATGTGAAGCAATGGAATCACAAACATCAAGAATCATTTTGTTTAGTATTTGTGTACCCTCAATTTTTCAGCTGTTGCCGATTTTATACCATAAGCTTTATTTTTATCCCCATTAAAAAAAAAAATTAGTGGCGCTTTAGGATAAATCTTCTTTGTTCAAAGCTTAGTTGGCTTCACCCATTATTTAAAATCAGTTAAACCTGAAAAGGAGTGAAAATTGACTTATCAGCTGTTAAGATATGTGTACATTTTGGGGGGACACGCTATATATTTTTTCAGAAGGCCATAATCTTGACCCTGACAGAGGCAACATGGATTGACAGTTTCCATGACAGCATTAGCTAAAGGAGATTTCTAAAGAGCCATGGCAGACTTTGAAGAGTCTGGAAAAGAAGGAGCACAAATCAGTTATTCAGCCAAAATGCAGAGAGTGAAACAAACATGAGCTCACAGCAAGGAAGGAAGTGCTCCTTGAGCAAGTGGACTTTGTCATAAAATAACTCTAGGTCCTCTGAATTCCATCTTTAAACACCAATGTAAAAATCCCTTCTGGGGAAGCTGTTCAGCAGAAATCCCTTTACAACTGTCATCCTGTTATTCTCCTTCATGCTTCCCTTCAGTTCCATAGTATACTCATGATCACCCCCTTCTCCTTCACCTTGCCAATCTTCAATCCTGCCCAGTTTCCACTTTCCAGTATCCTTATATTTTCACATGCAGCTTCTCTCCTGAGCAAGTCCCAGATGGATATACACATCTGTCTTATTAATCCTCAGGTTAGATATGTCCAAAATCAAACTCATCACATTATCACAAACCCACTCCTTGTTCTGACTTTCAAATGTTTATCAACTACATCACCATTTTCCAGTGACAAACAAAAATAATCATACCTCCAAAGAAAATCAGAATCTAAATTCTTCATTTTCATTTACGTTCCCCCAATCTCCCACCCAGACTATTTCAATAGTTTCTGCATGGATCTCCTTTCTTCCAATTCATCCATCATATCACTAGCAATCTTAATCAGTAAGGAATCAAATTCAGTGATGAGTAAGAGACCTCTGAAAAATAGTGGCTTAAATAATATTGGGGCACATTTCTCTCTCTCTTTGATTCAGGTTCCTCTAGCTTTGTGCTCCACTATCTTTAGGGAGTGCCTCTTCTCCTCAAACTGTAGGATGGCTGCTGAAATTCAAACTCTCTTCTTCATTCCCAGGAAAGAAGAAAGATTTAAGGGGAAAAGGGCATGCCATTTGAGTCAGCCCCCTTCATAAGTTTTCCTATAAGCCCCACCCAATAACTTCTGCTTAAAATATAGTCTCATGGCCCCCTCAACTACAAGGGAGACTGGAAAATACAGTTTTTTAGTTGTCTTTGTCATTCTCCCTAAATTGAGAGAGAAGTAGTAAAAAAAGGTGAGAAGAATGTTAAGTAGGCATAATCAGACTGCCAGTCTATTTTATTTCTGAAATAAATCTGTGATAAAAACATTCAGTATAGCCTCATTGCCTACCAAGTTAAATCTAAAATTGTAGGAAAACGTGTAAGCCTTTCCATGATCATCCATGATCACCTCCAACCGATCTCACCATCTAAATCTTCTGTTTCTCAGAGGAGTAGTTCTCAGATTTTAATGTGCATATGAATCAACCTGGAAGCTTGTGTCTTTCAGTAGGTCTGAGGTTCTGCATTTCTAACAAGTTCCCAGGTGACGCTGATGCTACTGGTCCTTGGAGTGACAGGCTCCTAGAGCAGTGATTCTCCACTAGGGGCCATATTCCCCCCCTCCCCCAGGAGACTCCTGGCAATGTTTAGAGAAATTTGTATTTGTCACAACATGGGCAAGGCAGGGTGCTACTGGCATCTGGTGAGTAGAGGTCAAGGATGCTACTAAATACCCAGCAAGGCACAGGACAGCTCTCTGCATCAAAGAATTATGCAATCCAAACTCAATGCTACCGAGGTTGAGAAATCCTGTTCAAGAGGTAGCCTATGCTCCAGAGAGATAGGATTCTGCGTTATTCCAGTATGCCCTACATTTTCCTATCAGTATCACTATGTTTCCTCCGACTGGTTCTTATCTTCCCAATACTCAGCTCAATCATTTGATTTCTCAGTCATGTAGCAAGGCCTTGTTGATATACCACCTGCTTCATGAATGTATCCCAGCTCCTCTTACCATATGTTGTCTTCCTCCTCTGAATTGCCTTATGCACTCTCTGTAGACTAAATATTTGTCAGAATTCATATAGTAAAACTTAATCTCCAATGCGATGGTGTATGGATTTGGAGCCTTTGAGGGGTGATTAGGTCACAAGGGCAGAGCCCTAATGAGTGGGATTAGTGCCTTTAGAAGAGATCTGAGAGTTGCCTCACCCCTTTCCCATGTGAAGACGCATCCAAAAAAACAGCTCTCTATGAACAGGAAGTGAGTTCTCAGCAGACACCAAATCTTCTGGTGCCTTGATCTTGGACTTCCAGCCTCCAGAGCTACGAGAAACTTCTGTCATTGATAAGCCACCCAGTCCATGGTATTTTCTTACAGGAGTCCTATAGGACTAAGATAGCACTTCTGTCACATTCTCCATGCCTACATTTATGTTACTTAATTTATACTTTCTAGTGAGAACATTAAGATTGATGCCATACTTTTATCACCTTGGCAGACCTGCATGGTAGCTAGCATAGCGTCCCACTCACAAGTGAATGGGCTCTATTTTTTATTTTTGTAGCATACCTAGATATTTAAAATAATCATTAAACCATGCAAATATATAATATGCATAATATTTTAGGTATATAATACACATTAGGCACTGAAAAAGTTACACTAGTGCAGTTAACCCACCATGGCTCTATCTTTCCTAATCTCTCCTTTATACCAACCTGCAATGCAAATTATAGCACCGTCTGGTCCTCATAAAATCCAGATGTGATTTTCACAGACAGGTTTTAAAATGAAGAAAAGAAACTTAAAACCCCTCACTTAGGGCCACTCTCTGGCTTTCATTAAGCCTTCTTTCAGGCCAGGGTTCACGGGCCAGTGCCTGTTATCTGGTTGGCTGAGATTAAAATGAGTAATAGACCCTCCATGCCATCAGTACCACTCCTAATGCATTTTTCATTAAGTTGAACTCCCACTTGGGTCTTCTTTCTGAGGTTCAGAGAGAGGTAAGAGAGGTATGTGCTTGTTTACTAGCATTTAAACAAGGTTGCTCTTTTCTCAAAAATGACAAAAATTTTATGCTCAAGAAGATTTCTGGGAAAGGAGAAACATTGTGTTTGTTTGACCATCTGTTAAGAGAGCACTGATTCATTAGAACAGACTTCCAACTGATTGCTATTTCAGAACTTTAACAAAATATTTTAAGCAAAGGTTAGCTGGATAGCCTGCTTTCCATAAAAAAACAAACACATACACATATCTATATGCATGCATACCATGCATATACACACATATATACACATACACATATATACACATTCATACCCCCCTCACACACCTATCACACATAGACACTCATATGTCTATACACACCTGTAGCAGGCTGAAAACTGGACCCCCAAAGGCATCAGGACCTAATTACTGGCACTTATTCTCTTACTTGGGAAAAGGGTCATGATGGGGACAATATTCTGGATTACCCAGATGGGCCCTGAATGCCATCACTAGTGTCACTATAAGAGAGAGGCAGGGAGAGATTTAACACAGAAGAAATTCTACGTGAAGACAGAGGCAGAGGCTGGAATGATGTGACCACAGTCAATGATTGCCAGCAGTCACCAGAGGCTGGAAGAGGCAAGAATTAGATTCTCCCCTAGAACCTCTAGAGGAAGTGTAGCACTGCCTACACCTTGATTTCAGCCCAGTAATGCCGATTGATTTTGGACTTCTGGCCTCCTTAACTGTGAGAATAAATTCCTGTCATTTTAAGCCACCGATTTTCTGATAATTTACAGCAGCCTCAGGAAACACCCATCAATACATGCACATACACGCATATGCCCAATATACCCACGTACCACTCATGTACACAAATACGAGCATACATATACATTTGTACACACATAATTGTCTATATGAGCTAATAGGTTAAGTTAATAATCTCTAAAACACCTTCAATGAAACCAAAACTTGAATTATACCCTCCCCAAATAAAATAAAAGTAACAATTGGAGGAGACCATGAATTTTTCCCCATATTTAGTCTTATACATTAATAAAAATAACATTAGACAAAAGCCTGTTATAGGCTCAGCCATTGTGCTAATTGTTTTATAATCACAACAATCATACACACAAGAAATTGAGGTGCAGAGAGGATAGATGACTTGCTCCAGGTCACAGAGTGATGGAGCTGACACGTGATCCCAGGTATTAGGATTCCATTTTAACCAATAAGAAATAGTGTCTTTTAAAATCTCAACATTTTTTCTTTAATAAAAACCTATGTATTTAGGCACACATTTCAACAGTGTCACTTGCTACTTTAAGTCATAGCACCTGTGCACATGCTAGAATCAAGGCTAACTGGGTCATCTTAACTGAAATCAGGATCCCATCCTGTAAGGGCCTATTGTTACTTGCTGTGCCCTTTCTCCACCCCACCCCGCCATCCAGTATGAGGCCTTCTGCCACTGGAGATACCACATGCACTGTGCACACAGAGGCATGAGCTCACACCAAGAGCACCTTGACTGGGATATCCAGGACTTGAAATTATGCTCTCTCCCCCGGGCAAGCTGGAACCACTCACAGGGTCTTGGACCTCTTTGTTATGATTGCGATTTTAGAAATACTGCTTTCTTTTATGTTTCCTCTGTATAGGTCACATATTCTGATGCACAAATCAAAATCGTGCTATGATAAATGTTTACTATGCCCCAGTTTACCTCTTATCAGAATAAACGGACCAGCCAAAACATAGGCCATGCTCAGAGGCTGTCAGCAGCCCTAGCCACCGGTTATATTAGCAGAAACAATAGAGGTTTTATTTCTGGGATTTGTTTTAATTTTTTTTAAATATAAATACATGAGGAATCCAGCCCTACCCTCGAATACCTTTCTGGTCTCCCTCCCTTACCTCCTCTCATTTGTTCTGGGAAGGACACACAAGTGAAGGTGACAACCCTAATCAGGGACAGGTGCAGATCATTCAAGCAAATGGAAATGTCACATTCAACCAGGCCTTGAAGAAAAAAATGTAATTGCCGCTTCTCACAGAAGGACATCAGGCAGGAAATGGCAATTTTCTGAGTGTGAAACCACAAGCTACCCCTACCTTAGGATCTCAGCAAATCCTCCTGATGTGTCCTGCAAAGTGGTAGGATGTTAAAGGAAGAATGAATGGAGAAAGGAGTGGTGGTGCCCTGTGTGGGGAGGAGGTATGGCTGTTATCTACATGGGATCCCAAAAATATCAAATGGACAGTGGGAAAATCAAGGCATCCTACTGGGGCCACAATCCTTGCATGGACTTTTATACAGTTTCTCCCTTTTTCCAAGCTAGAATGATTTAGACCACCTGGATGAAACCTTCCCTTCTAGATAAAACTGACATCCAATGGGTACTGTTGTAATGTTGTCTACTCTATCCTAGGATTTAAAACCAATTTCTCTGCTTCCTACAATTTTTGCTTCTTTTGGTTTAAAACAGTTACAGGGCTAGGCTGAAGGTATTTGCTCTTAGAATATTTTGAAATCTATAAATGTTTCTTGAGTTTGAAGAAAAATATTTTCTATACAATGTTTATCTAATCTCTAAAATGAGAACTGAAGAAAAATTAATTTGAGGTTGGAGCTAGTGAAGAGGGACTTCCTTTATTTTATCATTCCTTCCTACCTTCCCTTCTTCCTACCTTATTTATAACTAGGTGAAGAATAGCTATTTATGGATTACAGTTGTTCCTTCTGTTTTGGGAAATTCATCAAGATGAATCCTTTGGGAACACAAAAGAATGGGAAATGCTCACTCTTTGTATTCAGAGAAAAGTGAACATGCTGTAGCCTGAGATATCATTTTGTCTTTTGCTAAGGCTTTCCCTAAATGTTGAGTAGACTCTAATGCTGCTGGGAATTATCTACAACCGAATTACTAACACTGTAGGACACGGACTGCTGGACTATTGGGGTACACCTTGTGCTGTCAGGGGACTGACGGGGCAGGTTTGTTCAGCTGGGAGCTTAGGAAAGCATTGGGTTTAGAGAAGCAAGTTATAAAACATTCCAAAGATGACATGGAGGGCCCTCATGTTTCTCTAGATCAAACAATAGGCAGGCATATGTAGCCAAGAAGCAGGCAGAGAGGTTAAAAACATATAATCATCCATCACAGATCCCCCAAAATTACCTGGTGAGAAAACATCAAGAATAAAACATTCCTTTTCAGACAGATATTTGCATGTGGGAGAATTATTGTCTAATCATTTTTTAAATGACCTTAATTTATACCCATAAGCACTGTAGTGGAACATAGTGATTGTAGTTTATTTCTACTCATTCTTAATTAAGCAAGTTTTCTCAATTGAAATTTCATATTGAAAAGTACACAAATTTTAGATGCAAAGTTTATCAAATATTTACACATCCATATAACTAGGTGCTAGACCAAGATACAGAATATTTCTGCCAATACTTCCCCCTATCCCAAAGGTAGCCACTATGCCAGCTTCCGTTACTAGATAGTAGTTTTGCCTGGAAATGAAATTCCTATAAATTGAATAAAAACAATATTATTTTTGTGTCTGGCTCTTTTTACTCCATAGTATGTCTGTGAGATTGATCAGGTTATTGTGTTCCTATTATTATTGTGAAACATTCCATTATATGAATATATCAACATTTATTTATCTGCTCTAATGTTGATGGACATCTGAGTTCTTACTTGGGGCCATGAGAAACAACAGTATTATCCCTGCACATGTTGTTTGGTGGATATTAACACTCAGCTTCTGTTGGGTATATGCTCAGGACCGGTGCTGAGGGTTAGAGGCAATGGATACGTTGAGCTTTAATGAGACAGTTTTACAGTGGTTTTAACAGTTTACACTTCCTCCGCCCCATATGGTTGCCAATATATTGCATTGCCAATTCTCACTGTAAGCCATTCGCCTTGGCATACAGTAGTTTCACAACGTAGGTATTTAAGTTTTTTGAACTTATGATGTTGAGCATCTTTTGGTAATGCTTCATTTGAATATCCTCTTTTGTGATGTCACTGTCTTTTACTTTCAGTCATTTTCTCTTGTTGATTTGTATGAGATGATAGAATGGATAGAAAGACAGCTAGCTAACTGGGAAAAGACATTTAATGATACAAAAAGGGTGGGGCAAAACTAGTTTTCCAGCTGTTCATATGAAAATAAAATATGATAATCCAAGAATAAATTCTGTGTTTTGTGTACTCACAACTGTAAACCTACTTTAGCCCCACCCTGTATTCTAACATTATGTATTGCTAATGTCTTCCTGTATGTTACTTACCTTGTTAACTCTTATTGTTGTATTATGATTAACTGAAGTATTTCATTTTAAATGAGGTTCAATTTACCAATATTTTCCTTGTAACTAGAATATTTTTATGTAAAGTTCAGGAAGATATTCTTCTATATCTTATGCTACAAGCTTTATTGTTGTATCTTGCACACTTGAGTCTGTACTAATCTCACATGAACTTTTGCATGCGGTGTGAAATAGGAGTCGATGTTAATTATTTTCCATATGGCTATTCAATTGAGCCAGCACCACTTATTGAAAGCCCATCCTCTCATACTGCTTTTCCCCCACAAATTGCAGTGGCTCCTCTGTCATAAATCAGGTGACCATATATGTGTGAGTCTGTTTCTGGGCTAATACTGTCTTGTTTATTATAAAGCCATAGAAGTGAAATCTTCATATGTTAGTGTAAGTTCTATATCTTCATTCTTCTTCAAGTTTGCCTTGGCTATTATAAGTCTTTAAATGCCCATATGTATTTTAGAATTAGATTGTCAATATCATACACACAGAGACACACAGAGTACTGATATTTTTAATGGGATGTTATTGAACTAAGGTCAATTTAGGGAGACTTCATATCTTAACACTGAGTCTTCATGAAACAAGGCAAGTTCTTTCTTTTAATCAGATCATCTTTAATTCCTCTTAGCAATATAGTCTGTAGTATAGGGGCCTTATATCTCTTTCCTTAGACTTATTCCTAAGTACTAAAAATTATTAGTATTTTATTAGTCTTATTACTAGATACTAAAGATGTTTGCTTTTTTAAATTGTAACTTCTAATTGATGCTAGCTTATAGAAATAAAATTGATTTTTGTATATTGATGTTGTAAACAGCAATCTTGATAAATTCACTTAATAGTTTTGGTAATTGGTTTGTACATTAATCGAATTTATAATTTTCTATTTTATTTTCTCCAGTAAATGGCATTAGATTTTAATATATCACAGAAAATAATAGCATTCCACACACTAGGTTCACCTGTGTAATGGTCCCAAAAGGTACTTCATGTATTAGTCTATGATATAATGTATAATGAATAGTTTTATAAACGCTACTAGCAAACTCTGTCTAGAACAGTCTTTTTTAGTGTTTCAAAGAGCTGTGCCTTTTGCAAACCTGTAGTGAAGTGTTTGAACACTCTTAAAATTAATGTTGGAACATTCATTACATAGTAGGAGTTTCATTTAGTTATTATAGTCTAGGCTAAAAACCGTTTGCCAGAATCCTGCTTGGTACAAATTCTAGTGTTCAGACACTTCACTACAGGTTTTAAACAATGCACAACTCTATGAAACAGTAAAACTAGACTATTCTAGACAAAGTTTGTTAGTAGCATTTACAAATGTATTGATTATAAGTTATGTCATAGAATAATACATGCATTACCTATTTGGAATATGTTTCACTCTTTGAAATCATACACAGGTGAAACTTGTATGTGGAATGCTGTTATCTTCTTTGAAATAATATAATTCCATTTACTGGGGGAGCATGTTGGAACATTCATTAATTAGTAGCAGTTTCAGTTAGTAATTATAGTTTCTTAAAACTGTGTGCCAAAATCTCACTGGGTATGAATTATCTTATATTTAATGTCATCTGCCAATCATGATTAATTGAATTTATATATTATTTTCTAGTTTATGTGTAATAATGCCATCTGTCAATCTTTCTTCCCAATCTTTATAAATTTATTATTTTTCTCCCTTTTTATTAAAATTCATTGAGATGACACTGGTTAACAAAATTATACAGATTTCAGGTGTACAATTCTACAACACATCATCTGTACAATGTATTGTGTGTTCCCCACCTCAAGTCTTCATCACAAATTTATTATTCTTTAATAGCTTGTACTGCTTGGATTACCAGTACACTGTTGAACAGAACTAGTAACAGTGGATATCCTTGTGCTGCTCCTGAGCTCAGATGAAGTAATCAACCTTTTACCATTTATGTAGATATACTATATCTGATTTGGGGTCTTCCTAGATTAATAAGCATTTTAAAAATTATAAATATTAAATTTTATCAAATATTTTTCTGCATATTTTGAGCACATCATGGGTTTTTCAAACATTTTTGTGCTAATGTGAGAAATCACATTGATTGATATGTAATAGTTAAATCAACTTCACATTTTTTTGGTGTAATTTGCTATTACTCTATTATTGGAATTGATTCGTTCATGTTTTTAGGATTATTTGTGTGTGTAGCTATGCTTGTGAAAGAATTATTAAGAATGAAAATGTCTTTATCTGGTCTTTATTCCAATGTTACACTGGACACGCAAAATTATTACTAAATATTTCTAAGAATTCACTAGTGAAAAATATCTGGACCTAGAATTTGTTGTTGTTCTTGTTTCTTTTATAAAAATGCTTTTAAAAATAAATATGGAAAGATTCCATTTTTAACTAAGTTCCTGCAAAACTGACACTCTCACAGATACCAAAAATATAATGAAAATAAATACAGCTAATTAAAATACTAGAGAGAGAGAACTAAAGCAGGAGGTTTTAGAAGTTGACATTCAGAAGAAAGAAATAGTTTGTGGGATTTCACTTTTTTTTTTTTAACAGCTGAAAGCCAGAGGGCAAACCAAAATGGGCACCATATGTGGTGGTCAAAATTCCAATTAAAAGCCAGTCTATAATCTCCCTGGCCTAAAGACTCAGAAAACGGAATTCCATAGTTACTGGAAAGTGCAGAGAAATTCCTGCAAAGGTAGATTGAGAGAGAGGGAGTCCCAAATTCTGGCTATTTAAAAAAAATCTTGCCAAACCATGAACCATGGGTGTATAGCCCAACTAAGAGACAAAGAACTTAGCTGATACTTGAGCAGTTGTCCAAGACACAGTATTTCAGTTTGAGTCCAACCAAGTTTAATGTTACATAGAAACAAAAACAATAACAAATCAACACCCTTTGGAAGTTGTAACAGGATCCAGAGTATCTACTACAGAACATTAACAATGTCCGGTGTACAAACCAAAATTACTCAACATACAACCAACCAAGAAAATGTGACCCATTGCAAGAGAAAAGATAGTCAACAGAAACAAACCATAAGATGGTCTAGAAGTTATATTTGGAAGATATAATAGCTGCTTTAAAATTAAGTATGCTTAATAACCTAAAGAAAAATATGCTCAAGAGAGAAATAAGAACTATAAAAAACAATCAAATGAAAGTTCTACAACTTTTTAAAATTCACTGGATTGCCAAAGCAATAGATTTGAGATAACAGAGGGAAATGTTAGAGAAATTATCCCATCTGAAAAATATATTTAAAAAAAAAAAAAACATTTGAAGAATAATATAAAATAACCTATGCATAAATAGAGTCCCAGAAGGAGATGAAATCAAGAGATAGAAAAACCATATAAAAATAAAGGAATGGAAGAAAGATGTGCCATGCTATTAGTTTGATTTTTTAAACAAATTATCATAATTTTAACAGCTAAGGCAAAATATATTTACTATCTCACAGTTTCCTTAAGTCAGAAGTCTAGATAGGCTCATCTGGATTCTTTGCTTAGTGTCACAAGGCCAAAATCAAGATGTCAGCCAGGCTAGGCTCTTATCTGGAGGCACTGGGGAGCATCTACTACCTAGCTCATTCAGTTAGTTGGTCAAATTCAGTTTCATGCAATTATAGGACTGAGGTCCCTCCGGCTGTCAGCTGGAGGTCACTTTCAGCAATGTGAGGCCTCTCAGATCCTTCCATGTGATTCCCTCCATCTCAACAGTGGAGATTTTTTTTTTTATGTCAAGTTCCCCTCATCCTTCAAATCTCTGACTTCTGTGAGCAACCAGAGAAAGCTATTTGTATTAATCAGCTAATGATTATATCAGGCCAGTAATCTCCCATATAATGTAGCATATTCATGAAAATGATGTCTCATCACATTCACAGTCCTGGGGACTATGCAATAAGTCTTTGGGTACCATCTTGGGATTCTTCCTGCCACAAACAGCAAGTATAAGAAAGCTGAGGTGATTACATCAGGTACAGTAGAGTTTAGACATAAAAAAAATTAATTTAAAGGGCGAATTTAAAAAGAGAAATAACTATAAACAAACGATATACATAATAACAGAGCTTTAAGAAATATAAAGCAAAAATGGACAGAATTAAAGGGATAAATAGGCTAGACCAAAATCATAGCTTGTGATTTTAATGCCTCTCTCTCAAAAATTAATAAAATAACCAAACAAAATTTAGTGATATAGAAAACTTGAACACCACCATTAACACGTTGACCTAACTGATATTTGTAGAGCACTACTCCTGGTGCTATATATTTAGAAGAATATATAGTTTTAAATGTTTATATTAGAAAATAAGGTCAAAAACATTTATCATTTAAAATTCTGCCTGAAAAAGAAGAGCATAGTAAACCCAAAGTAAAAAGAAAGGACATAATCAAGATAAGAGCATAAATCAATGACACAGAAAATATACAAATGATAGAGAAAGTTAACAAATCCCAAAGCTGGTTCTATGAAAAGATCAACAAAATTAATTTTTAAAAAATCCCTACTTAAGCTGATCACACACAAAAAAGACAGAATACAAATAACCAATATCAGGAATGAAAGAAGAGTTAATGCAGATTTATAACCATCAAAAAAAATAGGCTACTATGAAAAACTTTGTTTATGCTAAAAAAATTCAACAATATGGATAAAGTAAATTCTTTGAAAAATCACCTTCAGTAAATTGACACAGATGAAACAAAATTTTAATAGCTCTATATTGATTTTTTAAAATGGAATTTTCTCATGAAGAAAGATTCAGGCCTATATGATATCACTGGTGAAATATAACATTTCAAGAAGAAATAGCACTAACTTTATGTAAACACTTTTAAAAATTAAAGGAGGAGGAAACTGCTTAATTTGTTTCATGTTAGATTGTGTCATTGGGGCTAGAATAACCAAAATCTAAAAAAAAAAATTACAGGCCATTGTCCCTCATAAACAGACATAATATCCTTAAAAATACTAGCAAATTGAATCCAGTAATATATAAAATTGATAATCCATAATAACCAACTAGCATTTGTCCTAGTAATACAATGTTGGTATAACATTCAAAAAACAAATCAATTCACTTCATCATTTTAACAGAATAAAAGAGAATACCCATATGATCATTCCCATAAATGTAGAGAAAGCATTTGACAAGATTAAACATCCTATCATGATAAAAAAAAATCAACCAATGTCATATTTAATCATTAAATATTGAATATGTTCCATCTAAAATAGAAAACAAAACAATGTTAAAGGGGGTTCCCATCCAGGACAGCTACATAGGAGGCTCCTGAAGTTGCCTCCTCGCACTGACACACGGAATCTATAGCTACACACAGAACAATTCCCACTGAAAGAAATCCAGAAACTGAGCAGAGACACCTACACAACAAATGAACACACACACACATTGAAACACGTAGGCGAGACACACTCTGCCATAAACCTCACCTGGCTCAGCAACATACAATCAGCAGGGAACCCATAATTCCCACCTTCTGTTTGAAGAACAAAGGATTTGGACTCAACATCTAGTGCCCCAACTTTTAAGGCTCCCACCTGAGGGAGTATTTTCATGATCACTCATTACTTTCTAATTTCCATTCTGTTTTCTTCTTTTATTCATTATCAATTTTTAAGTACACTATAGTTAGAGAACATACTCTGTATTATTTCAGTCCTTTGGAAATTGTTGTGCCTTCGCTATGGTCCTGCAAAAGGTCTATTCTTATAAATGTTCCATTGACATTTGAAATAAATGTGAATTCTGAATTTGTTGATTCTAGAGTGTTATTTTAATGTTTTTATTGATTTTAGATGGAGAGGGAGAGAGAAAAACATCAGTTGGTTGCTTCCTGTATGCACCCCAACTGGGGATAGAACCGAAAACCTGGGCATGGGCCCTGACCAGGACTCAAACTGGTGACCTCTCAGTGCACAGGACAACTCCCAACCAACTGAGCCACACCAGCCAGGGCTGACTCTACAGTCTTACATATACTCTATATATTCCAATTTGTTTAAATTTCGTAGTTGTAATATGCAAATCTTCTGTATCGTTAATGATTTTTTTCTTTTTATCCATAACTGAGAGAGGTATATTTTATCTCCATCTCTAATTCTAAATGTGTTTGTTTAGCCTTCCAATTTTGTCAACTTATGATTTATATATTTTGAATTTTGTTACTAGATACTTGTATTTTCTGATGGAATGGACATTAATGATTTGAAATATTACTTCAAAATGTATTCTATTTTACATTAATATAGATATATTAGCTTTTGTGGGTTAGTGCTTGAATTATAGTTTTTTCCATCTTTACTTTCAACCTATTTTTATTAACCTATTGCAGCATATTTCTTATAAAGAACATACATTTGGGTTTTGAGATTTTAAATTATTATTCAAGTTGAATAATTAATCTTATCTTTTTATTCATTGGTTGATTCTTGTATGTGCCCTGATCAGGGATGGAACCTGCAACCTTGTTGTATCAGGACGATGCTCTAACCAACTGAGCCACTGGGCCACTTGGGTTGCTTAGCCCATCTTTATTTAATGTAATTATTAAAATAGTTGGATTGCCCTGGCTGGTGTGGCTCAGTTGGTTGGGCATCGTCCTATGCACCAGGAGGTTGCAGGTTTGATTCTCAGTCAAGGGCACATGCCCGGGTCGCAGGGAACATGAAGGAAGCAGCAGATTGATCTTGCACTCTCACATCAGTGTTTCCCTCTTCACCATTCTTAAGGGAAAAAAGTTGAATTTATGCCTAGAACCTTACTGTTTATCTTCTACTTTTTCCATATTTCTTTGTTTTATTCTTCCTTTCTTTTCTTTTTGATGAATCAAGTACTTATATTATTTTATCTCTTAGTTATACATTCTTGTATTATTATTTAGTTGTTACCCTAGAGCTTATAATACACACCCTTTACTTACTATGTTTTACTTTACATTGTTTGAGTAGTAAAAATAAAGAACATACAAACTTCTAATTTCATTTATATTCTTCTGCTCTTCTCTTTTTCATGTAGCTTCTTACATAATTATAAGCCATACAAAAACATAATTATTGTTCTTGTTTTAAAGAGTGAATATTGTATTATTTTACCCACACAAGCATCTTTCCATTGTATTTTATTGCTCTATCCCTTCCTGCAATTTCTGTCATGGATTGCTTTTCTTCAGCCTGAACTTCTGCTAAGCCTGAAGTTCAGCCTGACCTCCTGTTCTGCAGGTGTACTGGTGTCAAATTGTCTAATATTTTCCTTGTCTTACAGTCTTCAGCCTTCAATTTTGAAGGATATTTCCACAATGTACATGATTCCGGGGAGGCAGTTCTGTCCTTTCAGCTCTTTGAAGATGACAATCCACTGTCTTCTGATTTCCACATAGTCTGTTGCTAAAACTGGTCATCAAGTTTATTATTGCTACCTTTTAGGGTAGCATGTCTTTTCTTCCCTGCTGACTTTTCAGATTTGTGTTTGTCTCCAGCAGTTTGACAAATTTTGCTTTTGCAGCAACTCTTTACATGACAATGTTTAAAACTATTTTACGAAGGTTTAAAGAGCATGTATGTTCCCAATTGAACCCTTGCCTTGTTTAAGCTCTTACTTTAAACAAGTGTCCTTTTCTCTGTCTATTTAGTGCTAGGTTTTTTGCATTTTTGTTGGTGATTGTGCTGTTGAAAATTGTCCGCAAGCATAGTGCGTAAGTACTGTCTAGTGTTTCTAAGAGCAAGAAGGCTATGATGTGTCTTACAGAGAAAATACATACAGTAGATAAGCTTCATTCAGGCATGAGTTTAGTGCTATTGGCTGTGTTTAATGTTAATGATTCAACAATATATATTTTTAAAAGGTGTCTTTAAACAGAAACACACATAAAAACAAGAGTATGTGTTAACTGGCTGAGAAACATAATATGCCCCAAAACTCACAGGAACCTGATTGTGTCTCCCCTAGGAGCAGTGGTTCAGAATCCACTAATTCAGTGGTGTGGTGACTTTACAATACCAGGCATACCAAGAATCAACTATAAATGGAAAAGTTTTGAGACAAGTAGTAAAACTGAACATTAAGTAGAATATGGATATTTTAAAATTTAAAACACTCTCCAGTTATGAATTCGTGATTATGTTAAATCTAATATAAGTTAGGTTTTATGAGTTTAACTATATTTTTCAAGAACAAACAACTGGGTAGTTTGCTAAAAAGAGAAAATGAACTTAAACCCCATTTGTAACTTAATTTTGATAGAAGAGGACTTTCTTTACCTATTTAATATATTTCTCAACTGAAATATATTTACTCTCAAAATGGCAGAGCAACTACCTAGACTTGCTATTTCTATCTTCTAGTCCTGTTTCCATAGACCGAGGTTGCTTACAAGTGATACAAACATCTATGAAACAGCTCATGAAGTAGAGGTTACTTTCTGTACATTCACATTAGGTGATATTTATTCTACATTATTCTGGCTCCTTTCAGATAGTGCAGTGGAGGGAGGTTCAGAGCATGTACTCTGAAGCCAGGCCTCTGAGCTAGAGTAGCTCTGCCACTTACCAGCTCTGGGATGCTGAACATACTACTTACATTATGTGTCCCTGAGTTTCCACATTTATAAATGCTGATAAAAACCAAAACTACCTCAATGAGTTAGAAGATTAAACAAGTTAACATTTATAAAGCACTTAGAAGAGTATCTGTACATCATAAATGATAAAAATGATTCCATCATCATTAGCAGCCCTGTGTACATGATAAAGATTCACCATATAGAGATGCGAGTGACTGAATGATCATACTGAAGAAGGTGTACTTGGAAAGAATAGAATGTCTGAGCCTATAGGACTGTGTCTTCCTCCCTTTTCTGAGCAGAATATGTATTATAATATGTCTTAGATGTAGATATTGATTGCCTATTGATCAAATCTATTCATGATATAGAAATAGAATGAATTCACTCAGAAATCATTTTCCTTTATAATATAATACATATACTTTAGTGCTACCAAAGTTACTTTTATAAAATTTGAAACTGACTTTACAATTTCTCCCTTAAAACAGCTCATAATTCCAGTGCATATAGAAAATATATTGCAATTTGTTTTTAACCAAGGATTTCCTGATTCAGCCTTTTCCATATCAAGAGAAACAGCTTCAAAATATGAGAGTAAAGAGTGCTACCATATTACGTACAAGAAGCACATCTAGAGTATTGGTTTCAGTTCTAGATAATATACTACCAAAACATCAACAAATTTAAGTTTGAACAACAACAAAGCAGAAGAAAAAGGATCCATTACTATGTCCCTGTGAGCAATTCAAGGATCAGCCCAAAGACAAATAATTTAATGGGAAGGGAGGGGTCAGAGAGTCGTGTTTGGTGCCTGTTGTCCAGGAAGGAGTGAGCAGAAGTGTTCTGACCTGCTCTTGTGTGAAGACAGAGGAGAGTGAGAACTACAAGAGGGTAAATTTTTATTCAATAGAAGATAAATTTATTTAATTATATTTATCTAAAAATACAGTAGGCTACCTCAAAGGAAAGTCTATGATTTTTTTAAAAGAGCTATAGAAGTTGCCCAGCTTTTTAGAACTGTATTCATCTCTAAGTAGTTTTGATTAATAAAGTGGGAGCAAGAAGAATGTTAACTAGGAGCAATAATTTAAAACCAAATTCTGAGTCATATCTTTTATAGATAATCATGAATATGCAGTGTTCATGGGCATAGTTGATGCTTTCTAGATAGTAAAGAGAAAATTAAAATACATAAAGAATTTTATGCATCTTAATACACCTTCCTTTTGCAAACTAAAATGGTTTCCAAACTATCTAAATAAGTGAGTTGTTACTTCTAAATTTAAGTCATTCAAACAGAGCTAGCCTGTTATCAAAAATCAAAGGCCAGTTTTAATCCAATTCTTTATCAGATCAAGTTTAAAAGATTCAGATTAATGGAATATTTTGGCTTTCACAATTCCATTTTTTAATGTAACCTTCCAATTAGCTTTATTTTTTTTTTCCAATTACAGTTTGCATTTAACATTATTTTGTATTAATTTCAGATGTACAGCAAGAAGGTGGCCTAATATATGGTGACAGGAGAAGATTTGATTCTGGGTGGTGGGCATACAGTGCAATATACAGATCTTGTAACATAGAAACCCACACCTGAAACCTATATGTTCATATTGACCATTGTCACCCCAATAAATAAAAACATACTCTGATTCTCTCCCTTCAGATTCTTAAATATGTCAGCCACATATATTTCTGAAAATAATGGTTTTATGGCTCAAGAACTAATGATTGTTAAACATTTTAGAAAAAGCAAATCCTGACTGTTGCTCAATTAAATCTCTAGATTCAAATGCTTACCATTTTCACACATGGCCTTTGCAAAGGATTAACACACCAACCATTGTTATCTTTTTTAAATTAAATTTATTGAAGTGGTATTGGTTAATAAGATTATATAGGTTTCAAGTGCACATTTCTATGATACATGATCTGTATACTGCATTGTGTGTCCACCACCCACAGATCATCTTTTGTCACCAGATATTTGGCACCCTTTATTCCCCCCACCCTTTTCTGTGTGGTACCACCATACTGTCTCTGAGTTTCAGCTTTACATCCCACAAATGAGTGAAATCACGCGATTCTTAGCTTTTTCTGACTGACCTATTTCACTTAGCATGATGTTCTCAAGGTCCATCCATGTGATCATAAATGACAGTATTTTACCTTTTTATGGCTGAGTAGTATTCCACTGTATATATGTACTACATCATCTTTATCCAATCATCTATTGAAGGACACTTTGGTTGTTTCCATGTCTTGACCACAGTGATTAATGGTGCAATGAACATAGGGGTGCACATATCTTTGCAAATAAATGTTTTCAAAATTTTCAGGTAGAAACCCAGAAGAGGAATTGCCTCACAATCACCTGGAGGCCTTGTTAAAGCACAGATTGCTGGTTCTCACCAGCAGAGTTTCAGATTTGGTAGGTCTGGCAGGGGCCAGACAACCTATACATCTAACAAGTCCTCTGGTGGAGATGAGGCTGCTGGTCCAAGGACCACACTTTGAGAGCCACGGCACTGTCTTCCACTTCTGTGTAATTCATCAAGTGCTCTGGAGCCTCATCTCCCTTTGTACTCAAACCTTTATTTGGAGGCTCTTTTGCGAACTCTCCTAAGAAGGAAGGAGCCTAGTTGCTGTTGTATTATGCACGATGCTCATTTTTTCCGATCCATTCTTATTCTCTTAAATAATTCATTATCCACTTTGTTTGATATTACTTTTAAACTAATGATTCCCCAAAATCAAATCAATAAGTTATTCTATCTCCTTTTCCTCTCTCTCTCTCTGTCTTATAGAATGGTATCTTTGGCTCTCTAAAGAACACCTCCATTTGAATGCCCTACCTATCCTTTTTGTCTTCAGATACAAAGGTTTGGCAGCACCCAGCCCAATGTCTCCATGAGCATCAGGACTAGATGACAGGCTTGTAATCTCATCAGCATCTTTATTCTTCCTCGTGGCAATCCACCATGTCATATACTTAGATTTTTCCTTCACCTTTTCAGCTTCATATCCATAATTGTATGCCAAGACTAAAAATTGTTTTGTTAAATAAAAACAACTTCCTGACTCACCGTGTTTACTCATTTTCAGCACCTTTTTTGTCAGCTGAGAAATGATTCAGAACTGCTTCTTATATCTGTTAACTGGCAGCATCAAAACTGTCTGCCACTTGGCTCCCTTTCATTGTTGACCCTTGAAACATGCCACTCTCTCTACCCTGATCCTTTACCCTCCTCTTCAAAGAAAGCCCTCTTTCTCTTGACTCAAAATGAAAACTCTTAATATGACCTAAAATTCACCTTTCCCACAGTCTTTCCAGCTAAACCGCATCTCACTCCAGATCCTATAACAACTTCAGCAATTCTTTGATAGTGGATACAACCCATACTTCTGTGTACCTGTTTCTGATGATGTGTTGCTTAGTGCAATTAGAAAAACTTCTCCCATAAGGGATTCCTTTCTTACTTCCTTTGGTATCCGTACCATGTACAGTATTCTGACCATACAACTGTATCAAGTAATTAGCAGTATCCTCTTTTTAGAGATGAAATAATGTGACACAAACACTTTATGCAAGTGACTCCAATGTTCAACAGACTCCCTGAACCACACTGGGCTCTCTGATCCTGGTCAGAAGTTCTATTCCTGCATTATGGGAAACATTGTCTTAATGAAAATATGTCACTTGCCTGCATCTATAATACAAATTATCTTGGACTGAGAGCCATCGAAATATAAAATTATTAAGCCAATTTATATCAACTTGACAAAGAGTCAGGATTTAAACAAAGATAAATAAATGGGTAATGAGATGATAGATATGTGATAGACAATTAGGGAGGGTGGTACAGAACAGGTCCCAGAAAGAGGTATATTGGATTTGTGTTACTCTTAAAGCAAAAGACACATAAACTCATTTTATGTGAGCTTAAGTGAAACTGACTGAGGCTGCAGCATAGAATGTTTGTTGAATGAATTCATTTTCTTGAGTATACATTTTGTGCCAAATGCTATGGATGCCAACACAGTGCTTCCTGCCTCTACAGCACACAGTCTAGCATAGGATAAAATAAACTATAATATAATGTGTCAAGTGTGTTGTCATAGCATCAGACACTTGACTGCAGGAAGCTACTAGGTAATTGGAAGGTGAGAAAGTGAGTCTGGGATATTTTTTCAAAGTGTTTGGTGAGCACTAAAACGCACAAAATGGAGAATAAAAAGACAGGAAGATTTAAGTGGGGTCAAGGAGATGGTTGTAGGCTGCACGGGAAGAGCTAATGAAAAGAGTGATGGAGAAGTGACAAAAAGGGGGGACCGATGGAGAGTAACACAGACACTATTTTATTTATCAAGGCCCAACCACAGTTTAATAATGTTTTAATCATTAGGAGGATAATTTCTAACAAAAACACTCATGCATTTTTACTGTTGTGATCACATTACTGAAATCTTTAGGTAATTATCCTGGGAATTCTTATGAAAGGGTACATTTAAAAATTCAGAATTATAAATGAAATAACTTAAAATGCAGAAAACCTCAACGATATTTATCACAGCATATTATATATTTATTTATTTTGTCTGTGTTCTCCTTCCATCACCATTTATCCCTCCTATACCCTTTCCCTTTGGTAATCACCACACTGTTGTCTGTCTGTCTTTTTTTGCATAATCCCTTCACCTTTTTCACCCAGCATATTATATATAATGATGCATTTGAACAATGGTCCAAAGGGGAATGGTTAATTATGACAAATGCAAATGATAAAATATTATGCAACTGTTGCAAAGATATTTTAAATGCTATAACAAGAAAATTTACTATATTTAGTGGGGGGGAGTATATACAGTATGGTTATAATTACATAAGATAGAGGGAGGAAGAAAAAGCATGAAGAAAAGAATACTATGGTAAATACAAAATATATAAAAAATTGTAAGCAGTAATCTTTCATTATTTTTGTAGTGGAACTATACACAGGTCTTATAGGCAATCTGAAAGGATTCCATTTTAGATCAATTATTTAATATCTGATCCTCAGCTGTGAGATAAACATGGGTTAGTCTCTGTGTTTCCCTAGGTGTGTTCTTTGTAACTATCATTCTAGAGGAATGTTAATAGCTGTTGCACACACTAAAAATAAAGTTTTGTGGTAAGAGAAATTTGAGAAACACTGGGTTAATCTAGTTTCTTAACTGCAGCAGAAATTCTCAAAACCTTTATGCTAATAGTCATCATGAATTTCCAGTAGGGTATAAATTAGACAGCATTTCATCAATGGATTTGACCACAAATATTTCAATGTGTGTGAATTACTGCATGAAATTAATTTTCTGCCAAAAATATGTGGAGGAATTTTTCACTTGCCATTATATTTTTTTAAAAGATTTTTAAAATTGCTTTTTAGAGAGAGAAACATCTATTTGAGAGCAGGACATCAATCGGCTGCCTCCTGCGAGCCCCTAACTGGGGATCGAGCCCGAAACACTGGCATGTGCCCTGACCTGGAATTGAACCAGCAACCTCTCGATGCATGGGTGACATCCAATGAACTGAGCCACACGGGCCAGGGCTATGATATTTATTTTTAAGTAACAAAACTAAATCACTTGAAGCATTAACAAACAGCCTATATCTCTATGATAACCAAGGTGACATTAGGCTAACGAAGAATTTGTGACCCTTTCTGATATCTTCTCTTCAGCTCTGACTCTGCAGTCCTGTATATCATTCCTGCCAGCAAGTCCCTTCCTGTCCTTTCCTCCTGAGGATTGGGTGAATACACTTATTCCCTTGCCCCCCAACTAGACCAACCCACACCACGATTTCAACTCAGCATTCTTCTGTGAACTCTATAGACTCAGGTCTCCAACACCCTCCTGAATAGCACTTTCTCAATTTCTCATGATACTCACAGGTACCACAATATGATAGACTCAACCAACCTTGTCTTTATCTAAATGATAAAACAACTACCTAGCCAGTAACTCAAGCCAGAAATCTAGTGTTCTCTCACTTCCACAGTATGCTCCTTAATGACCAACTGCATAGCTCTACTTACTCTTAGTTTCTGCTCCCTGTGTGACACCGTATCAAAACTGATCTGGACCTGATTCTTCCTAATGGTTTCTCAACCAACTATTGCAAGACTACCTGGATCCTTCAGATTTTCTTAAGTCAAACTTGGGGGGGAAAATGGTATCAATTTTTTTTTTTTAAATCCTCACTGGAGGATATTTTTTCCATGGCTTTTTTAGAGAGAGTGGGAGGGAGAGGTAGACACAACCACTGGTTGCCTCCTGCATGAGGGGGATCAAACCTGCAACCCTTCCCTGTGCAGGCTGAGGCTCTAACCACTGACCGACACCAGCCAGGCCTCAATTCTACATAGACTGCTGCTTAATCAGTGAATCTGAGTCAGATTCAGATCCTTCTGGCCAAGATAATTATGGCAACAGGGCCAAGGTCAGATCTAGGTAGCTAGAAAAAAGAATGGGCATTGACATGGCAGATATTCAAATGGCCACCTAGACAGCAGAGGCTATGGAGTCCTAAACTCACATGGTAGGAAAAGTAAACCAAAATAAATAAACCAAGAACTAAAAAAAAAGACCCTTTAACATTTCATATAATACTGGTTTGGTGGTGGTGGTGAACTCCTTTAGCTTTTATGTATGACCTTAGATTCTAAGTGATAGCTTTGCTGGGTAGAGCATCTTGGTTATAGGGCCTTGCTTTTCACCGCTTTAAATATTTCTTGCCAACCCTTCCAGCCTGCAGTTTCTGTTGAGAACTCAACTGACAGTCATATGGGAGCTCCCTTGTAGGTAATTAATTGCTTTTCTCTTGCTGCTTTTAAGATTCTCTCTTTGTCTTTAATCTTTGGCATTTTAATTATGATGTGCCTTGGTGTGGGCCTCTTTGGGTTCAGGATGTAAAGTCCATCATAGGGAATATAATCAATAATATTCTAATAGCTATAGTGTCAGTTGGGAGATTTATCAGGATAATCATTTAGTAAGTTATATAATCTCTAATCACTGTGATGTACACCTGAAATTGTATGTCAGTAATTAAAAAGTAAAAAAATATTTAATGTCAAAAAAAAAGATTTTTACCTCAGTAGAATAAGGGAGGAAAAAAATGAAAAGATAAATAAAAATAAAGAAACCAAGAACTAATATTTTGCTACCTAAACTGAGATAGTAGTGAATTGACACATAAAGTAAGTCAAAGAAGAGCTCCTGGTAGAAGCCCATAATTTGAGAGAATAAGAGAAGAAAAGATGAGAACCACTGTACTTCTGCTGCTATAGCTTATTTAAGATCTGTTGTCCCAACTGAGTAATCTGTGACATAAAAAGATAAGTTTACCAGGTGTGGTGGGTCTCTTCCCTAATGCAGTGGTTAGTAGTTCCAGGATGAAAGCTGGTTGCAATCACACCATGTTCCTGGACATGAAGCTAGGCTAAAGAGAAGCCTGTATAAAGAACTCTGCCTACATGCTATGACATCAAGAAGTTGTAGAAAAGAAAATACAAAAAATAAAGACTCCACTGCTGGGCATGTGTGATACATTCCTTCCCTATCAGTTTCTGTCTTCTAGGGATACACCACTATTCAATACAGTAACCATGAGCCACATGTGGCTATTTAAATTTAAACTAAATTGAAAATTCAGTTCCTCATTTGCACTAGCTATATTTCAAGTGCTCAGTTGTCATATGTGGATAGTGACTATCATATTGAACAATGTGATATACTTTTTTTTGCCTAGAGCATTAATTGGTAATAATATATAAGTAATAAATATCAAATTATTTTTATGAATTTCAAGTCCATCTGAAAATATATATGTGAATTAAAAGAGCACAAAAAGGGAGAGGAAAAGGTGTAGAAACTTATCCTAAGGTAGTGTTAAAATACATGTAAAGCTGCATTAAAACAGCATTGGAGATGTCAAAGGAATAGAAAAATGGATCAGTGCATGATTTGACAGTACAGAAATATATCTAAATACATATGGGAATTAAAATCATAAAATGTGTCACTTCAATCACTGGTATTAGAACAACTAGATACAAATTTTGAAAGCAAATAAAATTACTAGCTACTTATTTTGCAGCAATAAAAATATTTCAAGTAAGATTAAAGATCTAACTGCATTTAAAACAGCTTAATAATCTTGAGATGGAAAAGACTTTCTAAAAAAGACATGAAACCAGGAATAATAGGCATAACTATAGATCTAAGATAGGAAAACATTTTGAGGTTAAAAATCTGAATTTGCAAATTAAAATAGTTTGCTTTTTCACATGCCTAGTAATGAAGAGAGGTCATCATCTACAAATGGCTTCAACATTTTCTGAATGTCAAGAATAAGGAGAGAATTCTAAAAAGAATCCAAGCAGAAAAAAGTTTTCCAAAGAAAAACATTCTGTTCTAGATTCCTTTGAACAGTAATAAAAATGGACTATATAATTGATAAAAATAACTAAATTCCAAAAAGTAGAAATAGGATAAGGCCACTTTGACCATGAAATAAAAGAAGAAAAAGTTTTTAAAGCATAAATTTTAAAAAAATCAAATAGAAAACAAAACTACACTGTTCTAAATAATTCCTAGGGCAAGGAAGAAATCAAAGCTCTAATTACAGACTATTTAGAAAATAAGGATATAGAAAGCTTCTGGTTTCTGATAAAAGAACTAGCTTGAGCTACTGGGTTCCTCTGGAAAAAATTAAGAAGCAAAGAGGAATGAAAGAAAGCAGCTAGTTACAAACCTACTCTGTACATGTTATTAACAACACTTAAGAACATCAGATTCATAAATAATAATGTTTTGCTTTTTTGTGTGCTCTTCATTGGTTTCCTGTATTAAGTCTGCAATCAAAAAAATAACAAGTATTTGGAAAGGTAGGGTGTCACTTTCTCCAGAAACACTTCCCTCTCCACATCCCTCCAAGGACGGATTAAATGTGTCTATTCTGGAATTCCATAATATCTTGTTCATAGCTCAAAAATTGTTCTGCCCATGCTGTGTCTGTACCCACCTATTAGCATGCCGAGCAGTGGTGATTAAATAGAGTGACAACGAAATGCCAGGGAAGTTGTTTTTGTTCTTGATAATGGTGCTTCTCAATCTACTTGCCCAGGCCCCACTGCAGGGCTTCTGAACCTGAATCTTCAGGAGTGGAGTACAGGTTTTAAAAATACTGTGTAAGATTTATCTGGGTTAAATCCATCTGGAGGGAAGAAACTATATATTTATTTTCTATCCTATGACTTAGTGCCTGGTATACAGGACACGATCAGAATAATGTTTGTTGAGTAAATATGTGGAATATAGATGCACATTATTTCTAACATGTGCAAGCTAATGACATTTGTCTGTCCAAACTCATAGCAATTTGTTTTGCTGCATAAGACAAAGTAATTTATTAATCCTACCGTCATCACCTGTGTGGTCTCTCACTCTCACTCATTCTTTTGTCAGAGATCAGCCTTTATTTCATTACACTGGCATACTGTCCAGGACCTTGGTTTCAAGTGAGCATTTCTCCTCTCATGCTAGGTACTGGGCAACTTAAACTGAAATCTTTCATGTACCTTACACTTCAGATTTAGCTACGAAGACAAAGTTGTTTTAAGTCAGTGGACTAGATTCTCCCTCCCCCAAGAATAATATGATATAGACTTCTGGGTAAAAAAGGCACTGAATTTAGGATCTCATCAATGGAAAAGGGATTGAAATGGTTGAATTATCAAGAAACCAATAACTTTCCCTTCCTTGGAATTTTAAATCTGAGTAGTGAATAATTACTAAATGTGGAACATTTTATAAAATAACTGCTTACTTTTTGCTATTTTGGGGGGAAGAATCCACATACGGGTCTCCACCCACAGTGATTATTTCAGTTTTAAAATGGTTAGGAAAATCTGGACAGTCTGCAGCAGATTCTGCCTAAAGAAGCCGTGGAACATAGGTAGTCACATGTCCTGTACCCTCAGGTTCACTGCTGGCTTTTTTTAGTTGAAATTTTGGGAAGAAGCAAATCCTCAATTGTGTGAAACGGTGAAAGAGAATAGGTAAGAGACACAATATAACATCAAGAAAAGAGAATCTTCATATTCTGTCATGATATGCTTTTTATGTGTTATATTCATATGAAGAAGTTTCTTCTTCCCACAATCTGAAAAATGTTTACAATTTTAAAAGCCAGTTAACACATTTGGAAGCACAGCCAGCTCTAGAAAGTTAGTATCAGAGGTTTTGACCAGAACTTATAGAAAAAGCTTTCTGTGTGGCAAGAACTTTGGTATTTTCTATAAAGCCCATTTAATCTTCACTACAGGCTTATGAGTATATGTCATTTACATTATCCCAACTTTCATAAGAGGTAAGTACAGAGTTTTATATTCTGTGCCAGCAATAATCATGAAAATATGTTAAACATGACCCCATGCCAAAACTTGATTTCATAAAAAGTAAACTGTCCATGATTCAGTTGAGGGGTGGGGTGCACAGCTGATTGATATTTAAACTTTTAGGAAGTTAATGCCCAGAGGAAGCATATAAGGCAGATGTGGATATTCATAGAGGAGTTCCATTATAGGACTTTGTGTTGTAGAAACGGGAAAATATTTTTTCCATTTACTTAATTCACAGAAATGATGTAAGAATGAGTGTCAAGAAACATTGAACCACTTACATGAGAACAATTTAGCCCCCCAAAAAGATAAAATATAATTTAAATTCCAACTTTTTTGTAAAATCTATGTAACTGCCTAGATACGCAAGAGGGACAGATTAACGACACTACAAGTTTTCCTATTTCTTGACTTAGAGTTTTTGAATTTTGTAAATACAGGCTTAATTTTAATTCTTAAAATAAATTCCAATTGAGGAGAAATGAATAGCTGATTCATTCTGGTTCAGTGGGCTACTTTTCCATTAGATTATGTATGTTTTTTGAGCAACCACTGGCAGTGTTCCAGGACAATGACGTCAGGTAACATATGCCACGCAGATCCTGAACCACATCAGTGGGCCAGTTCATCCTGCTCTCATCCCCACACAGAAGAGCTCTAAATGGAGCTCCTGTTAGCCTCAAAACCTCCCATTAACTCATTCACGGATTTTTTTTCCCCTCTATGAGACAACAGAAATGCCTGGGCCTCAAAAATCTGCACACTCACTTCAGACCATCTCAGACACCTGAGTCCCCATAGACGCTGGGCCTAAACACAGAAGAGAAGCAGCAGAATTCCCACATTAAGCAGGTTTCCTCTCCTCTTATATCCAAGATGAGTCCCATAGCAATATCTATGATTTCTGCATTAGCCAACTCTTTTAGCTGCACGTCGAGCTCTTTAGCAATGATTTGTGGAGATCCAGATTGAAAATGCCACCTTCCACTCCTTCAGTCTCATGAGCTGTGGGTTTCAGCCGAATTTACATGGTATTTCAATATTGGAAATAGAATTAAAGTAACAAGGACATATTCATTCAATGTTCATTTTTTTACTACATACCATGAGCCAGGCACTTTGCTCATATTAAATATTTTATAGATTTACATTGATAACTTAAATCGCTTCAACCATATAATATACATTAAATCATCTTATTGAGGTACAATAAGAAAGATGTCACATTTAAAACATATTGCCATTCAGAAAATGACCATCTAACTGCAAATGATATAGCTCTTACATCATGAACTAGAGGGAAGAAAACAGAAAGAGGCCTGCTCTTCGCTGCTAGCACTCATCCATATTCTCTCTCACCAAAGGGTTAATCAGCTGCTATTTGATGTTCCAAATAAGTTAAAACTTCATAAAGAAACAGATAATCTCTAAATACTAAGACTTTAAATTCCTCATTCCAAGATTTACACAAGACCTTTTATTACAGCTAAACATAATTTTACAGAAGCCATGTCTCCTAACCATGTGAGTGTTAAGATGATATATTTTTGTTTATTATAACAAGGACTAACTTAAAAGAAGGTAGGCCTTCCACAGTTAGACCAAATAGAGATAAACTTGAAAAGATAGTGATGAATACGTATATCGATTAGTAAGAAATGAGCAAGTCTAAGATCTTGATCTATCATACATCTTCCTCCAGCATGAATGATTTCATTTGCTTTTTAAATAGATAAATACAAAAACAGCATTTTCCCTTGGCAAGAAAGTAACTGTTTTGTATTATTTACCTAGACTGCATCTGTGTTTCTAAAAAGAACAGTAAATACATTTCTGGAGCAAGACATGTTTCTGTGATAATGTGAGTAATGCCTCTTAAACACTTTGGAGATTATTAGAATGCTTTCCAGAAGCTGCTATTGAACTCAGTCAGTTTAACGAGAACACAAGATAAAGATGAAAAGATGCACTCAGCATTTTTCACTAAACTATTAGCAGAGTGCTGCAACTGGAAGTCCTCCAGGAGGGTAACTGCCAGGATGTGAGGGCCAGGACTCTGCCCAGGCATTCAGCATGCCATCTGGTTCCACGCCAGTCTGAAAGCTCTATAGGCCCAGAATGCCTTCTCCAGGAGGGCCTTCCAAATAAACAACCCAGTTTGGGTGACACCCTCGCCCTACCCCCACACCACCCCAATGACTGGACTGTCATCCTGCCCTTAGAACTTAGATTTGCTGAATGGCTGTTGCAGTCTTCTAATTGGTATTCAAAACTTAATTGGATAAGCATGTCACAGGAGTGTCAAAGAGAAATAAAATAGCTGGTTAGATTGCATCTTGAATATGCCACCTCTCCAATCCAGGCCAGACCTGGGAGAATCATGGCTTAAAGCAACATCCTTCTAGGAGCTCTCAGATCCCCTGGAACCATGTGGTGGTAATAGCATACATGTACTCGTCCTTCTAGTCATGACAGATTAATTCATTCAAAAAGTATTTATTGAGCTGCTATTATATGCCCTCGTGGAGCTTATGATCTCATGTGGGGAGATGGAGAGACAGACAAATAAGTGAAAACTAATATGCAAATATGATAATTTGGTTGATTTCACATAAATGTTATTAAGTAATATCAAGAGAACAAGAGAGTGATGCTAATTTGAATGGGGGTGTCAGAGATCTTGCTGAGAATAAGCCACTTAAAAGGGAAATTATAGGAAGAGTTGGAAACAGCATTTGTGAGTTCTAGTTACTCAGGTCTTCAAAGAACTTTTTATAAGTCACCACATTATATGAGATGTATTTCCCAGACCTGAGACATCAGAACATTGTGACTTGCAAGTTTAGCTTACCCTCATATTCAACATTTCTAAAACTAAATATATCACTCCATCCTTCCACCTTCCCTCCAAATCAAATATTCCTGCTTTATTTCATCTTTTCTGTTAAGAGTATCATCATCATCATCTCTCTCATTGAGATTTAGAACTTTCATATCATCTTTGAAAAAGAATGGTGTTCGTGTTGTTTCGTTTTTGAAGTTATTCCATTAGGAGCACATTTAGTATTTACTTATATAGACTTATACTTAGAGTAATGCTTTTAAATCACATTTTAACCTTAAAAATTTTTTTTCAGATCTCATATCAGTTGGTTAACTACAACTAGATCAGTAAAGTTATATTCATGATGTCAGTTTCAAAAGGTGGCTGAACAGATTCAGCTTCCTACAGCAAACACAACTTATCTCCTCTAAGAGAACCAACATGAATCTCTAGAAGAAACATTCTAATAAAGGTAGTTGTGTGTTTTTTTAAACAATCAATCTCAACTTTGTAAAACATCAGTCCTTGGACCTAGTAAAACAAAATTGACTATTACAGGAAAGCCCTATGCCCTTTTTAGTAAACAAATTGACAGAAACTCAACTTTAGAATGATAAGACACAGGAGTATATTCAGCTTAAAAATTTTGGTAACATATTTAGCTTCTGATTCCACATGGGTACATGTGCTATTACCTATTCAGTTACTGGCAAAAAGTGAATTTTTGATCGCTTTACTACTTGTTCAAATGACTTAGTGGAAACTTGATCAGGTTAGGACCACGGGTCTTTATCTCATAGATTAACTAATTAATGGAAAAGCTCTGTTCTTGCTATCTAACCTCAAGATACAAACATAGATGCTTAAAAACACAAGTGCTTAAAAATGCCTTTATTCCTCCCTTAATGCATACAGGTGTTCACCACCACCCATATCCACACAGCTCTGGTAAATATTATGTCACCTCCCCAAAAGTTAATGCAGGATTTAAGATACCATTTTTGTTTTTTCTTTCAACTTATATTTTCTAACTCACCATGAAATTCTCTAAGTCTTTTTTACACACGAAGTCCCCAAGAAAAATTAAACTCCAGAGAAGTTACTTGTTAAATCTCCCTCCTGGAAGACTATGATGTTCATTTGCATATTAGGAAGTCTGAAGGATGCCATCTGTTTAAACTCCTTGAAAAATAGAATTCTCTTTTCAAACAACACTTTTAAGAGATCAAAGAACAAGGTTCCTATGGGAAACCTTTTCACAGAGGGCCGGATTGTTTTCCTTTCTTATTCTTCCTTACCAGAACTTTCCACCACTATCATCTGACTATGGCCAAGCATCCTCCCTCATTCCAGAAATTCACCTCTCATCTAGTTCCTTTATTTCAGTATGTTTGGCCACTATACAGCTAATGTTTCATGCAAAGCTAAAAAAAGGGAATGAAAAAAAGCATGGTGTGCCCTAATATCAGAGGTATGACATTCCTGGAGAACCAAGGGCATTATGCTAACCCTCATAAAACATATCTCACAGGGTAGGGTACTTCTGTCATCTTGAGGGCAGGATTATATTAAATCTTACAAATTTAATTGCTTAATAGCTTTAGACTCTAAAATATATATTTTCTAATATGAGGGAGAGGAAGGAAGAGGGATAGAGAGAAACATAGATTGGCTACCTCCTACACGCACCCCACTGGGGATCAAGGCCACAATCCAGGCATGTGCCCTGACCAGGAATCTATCTGGTGACCTCTTGGTTCATGGATTGACACTCAACCCCTGAGCCACACTGGCCAGGCTAGACTCTAAAGTATTTATTCAATGAGTGATGAGTATAATATTAAATGCTGATTTATACCTAATTAGGAGCTATGCAAAATAAGTTATGAATATTCCTCTTGCCTTTAAAAAGCTCAAAATCTGTGAAACTGGAAAAAAATAGATTCTGCAGAAAAATATAAGCATTCAGTTATCAATTGAAGTTAACCCACATATACTTTGCACCAAATAGGGCAGGCATAATAAAGCATAAATAGGCTATTGCTGAATCCATGGGGGGGCGGGGAACTAGTAAAAAGAAAGTCAAATTCTTAAAAGGAGAGAGGCAGAAAACTTAATACAGAGCATGGCAAGCAGATTCTAAGGAGGCTTTCATGATTCTTCAAGTGTTCATGCCTTTGTGTAATTCCCTCCCCTCCAGAGTGAGCAACACCTGTGGCTTGCCTCTAACCACTAGAAAGTGACAAAGATTTAGGATGTGCATGATTATGTGGACATTAGTAAACAAGGGCACAGAGCACATCTTACTGGAGACCCTTTGTCTCCATTGCTGGCTTTTAAAAAGGAAGCTGCCAAGAATCCTGCAGCTGCAAGGAAATGAATTCTGCCAACAACCTGAGGGAGCTTGGAAGCAGATCCACTCTCAGTTAATCTTCTAGATGAGAACCTAACCCAGGCAGACTGACACCTTGATTACAGCCTGAGGAGACCCTAACGAAAGGACCAGCTAAGCTGTGACAGAACTTCTGACCTATAGAAATTGTAAGGTAATATATGCATATTTTTTTAAGCCACTAAGTGCATGGTAATTTACTATGTAAAAGGTAACCAATACACAGAGATTCAAAGGAAAGTATATCTGATTGTAAGCAATAGGAAATTTTCATTGAAGAGGTAGCATTGTTATAGATGTTATGAATGTTAAAGAATGATTATGATTGGACCTTTAGAGGTTAAGGAGCAAAGGTCTCTTAATTGCAAGGAGCTATTAAATTTAACTTGAAAATTAAAAATTACTAAAATAAAAGCATAGCATGTCAATAAGAATCAGCTCATACTTAGTAGGAAAGCTTCCAGTTTCTCGCCATTAAGATAAGATACAAGGCAAAGATGTCCCTTCTCACTATTTCTCTCAACATAAAAAGAATCAGTGGTTTTAGGGTGTGGGGTATAGATGAATCAGCATAGAAAAAATTTGTAGCAGTAAAAATACTCTGTATTATGTTATAATGATGGATATATGTTATACATTTGTCCAAAACCATAACTGTACAACACCAAGGTAAACTATGAACTTTGAGTGATTATGATGTGTCACTGTAGATTCACCTTTGGTAAAAAATGTACCACTCTAGCCCTGGCCAGTGTTGCTCAGTGGTTAAGAGCATCAGCCCATGCACCAAAGGGCTGCAGGATTGATCCCTGGTGAAGGGCACATACCTGGGTTGCAGGTTTGATCCCTGGCCCTCGTGAGAGGCAACCAATCAATGTGTCTCTCTCGCCCTCACCCTCCCTCCCACTCTCTCTAAAAATCAATGTAAAAAATATCCTCAAGTGAGGGTTAACAACAACAAAAAATATACCATTCTGGTGAGTGATGCTGATAATGGGGGAGACTGTGCATGTAGGGAGGCAGGGGGTATATGGAACATCTCTGTACATTCCTCCTAATTTTATTGTAAACCTACAACTGCTCTAAAAAATGTAGGCTTAAAAACAAAAAAAACAAAAAAAGAACATCTATAGCCTTGGCTGCCTAGAGCATACGGTATAAGGTATACACCTGAAAAGAGAAGCCAGTATTTTTTTGCAGGATGACCCTAATTATTTCCCTGAGGAGTTTGTAATTTTGAGGAGGGAGCAAATAGGAGTCAATGAAAACTTTTGAATTGGCAGTGATGTGACCAAAGATGTGATCAGAGAAGATAGTTGTAGAAATACAAATATCAACTCCTGGGCCTGGAAGGGCAGACTTGACTCAAAGGTTTCAAACCTAACCTTTCCTCTCATAAACAGATAAGACAGAGCCACGGGTGGCCAAGAAAGAAAGGAAGAGGAACTATGTAACTATAAGATGGTGCTGCTCCCGCCTTTTTATCAGTGTGTCTCGCTGTAACAGTCTTGTCCAAATTTCCAAGTACCTCACTGGAAATGTCTCAAAACAAAGCAAAGCTGTTCTATGTGACTCTATTGGAAATAAGAGTTAGCCCAACTGGCTTTGCTCAGTTAGTTAGTGCATCGACCTGTGATCCAGGAGATCATGGTTCAGTTCCTGGTCAGGGCACGTGCACAGGTTGTGGGCTGGATCCCTGGTAGGGGGCACGCGGGAGGCAGCCGATCCATGACTCATCACTGATGTTTCTATCTCTCTCCCCCTCTCTGAAATCAATAAAGATATTTTATATAAGAGTGAGCCAAATCTAGCTATCAGCTGTGCTCACGTAACATCCTGTAGCCTTTCATATGCATGGCTGGATAAAATATGAGCTGGAGTTAGTAATTCTGTTATCATTATACTACATTTCTCAAGTGTATATGTGATATGCTTTTTTAATATAATAAGATATCAGACACCTATCTGCAATGATGAGTGGGGGAAAAAATGAGGGTTTAATATCCTCAGCAAGCTAATTATAGGTCACCATATTACAGGCAATTCAGAGAAGCTCCAAAACCCAACATCTACATTTCCACCATCACATACACTGAAACCACCATGACAACGCTGTCATTCTCCTTTGTGAGACCGAGGCAAGACGGCAGACTCTAAATAATGCATAAGCTACCCAACATTCCTGCTCGTATCCCTTTCAAAAACCGGTGGTGTCACTTTTATAGTCCACAAAGAATTGAAATCATATGGTGAATCCGATAATTGCTTTCAGGAGGAGCCCTTGACACGAGCTGCAGGTCCTTTAGTTCACGCATGTCAGGAACACAGGCCGCCACTGCATACAGATGAGCACAGCGTCCAGAGAGCTTCCCACCTGCATTTTCCCAAGGCTGAGCCCTTCCCCTCCAGCTCAAAATCCTGCCTCCACCTCTTACTCACCAGTTAGCATGTCCCCCACCCGCTTCATTCCTTTTCTATGAAGTCAGGTTAATATTTTACACAAATCAACAGTGCTCTCAGAGAAATGCACAACTCTTTCCTTTACCTCTCTACTTAGTAGATCCCAGTCTAAGAAGACCGAAAACAGAACAGAAAATATAACCAAATATAACCAATGTGCAAATTAGCACTAGTCCTCGACTACTGGGCCACACAGATGCACCCATGTTTCCCTGAGAGGAGGAACAGAAAACTAGGGAGGAAGATGGTAGGTGGGAAGAAATGGGTACTGCCCAAGCATAAGGTGTCCTCCCCTCTCCTCTCTGTCTCTGGATCCTCCCTAGGCTTTCAACTTTCAAGGTGAATTCCTCCAAGATCACTTTAACCCAAACATCTCACACTGCTCCTTCAATCCACAGCCACTCTAAGAGCAAAGTCTTCCTTCATGGGCTTCCTTACAGTGTGGCTTGGTTTTAGCCTTTATTGTGTGTGTATGGCTTACTTTCACTACCATGAGATAGAATGTGTAAGATCTCCCGGTTACCATCTACATTCCTTCCAGTGCACAGTACTGGGAACACAACAGGTATTCAATAAATATTAGTGAGATGGATAAAAGCTAATCTTAGAAGAGCCAATTTCCTTGGAAGAGTGGGATCAGTGACATGTAGAAGGCTTACCAGAGTAGCTGTGCTATTATATTCTTCTAAGAGAGGTAAATATAATTCCTAGAAAGAAAGAGGAAGCTGGGAATTAGGGACTGAAAATTCACACTGTCCCTGGTGTCTTCAGTGCTCGGGCCAAATGTTTTAATTTAGCCTAACAACATGTAAAGCTCTTAATACTATTCAGTAGAGATGTACATATTAGGGATTATAAAGAGAAGATAAATGAATTTATCAAAGAATATTATTTTGTCATTTGCATGAATTTTTGGAAATGCATTTTCTAGTCATTTATCTTTCTAGTCACCTAGCATATCTTAGTGTTTTGTGACATAGCCCTGGGTGCTAGCATATCAGTTGGCTGATCTCATACACACACAATAACAAATGATCCTTAATCTACTTTATGTATGAAGAAACAGGCAAAAAGGGGCCAAACATTTTGTCCATGGCCTCATAACAGCAGAGGTCACAAACTGAGCCTTGTTCTTCTGTGACACACTTGTACTGAGTAATCAGTCAACACACTACAGTGTCAGTGTGGCGAGGAGTGAAGTATGTTGCAGACCTGCTTTTGAGATCCTAGACCTTCCCAACCTTGGGAAAGTTACTTTATCTCTCTAAACCTGTTTGGACATCAAAAAAGAGAACAATTCCTAATAGGTAGGTGTATTGTGGTTGAAGATATGTCTAAAACAGTGGTTCTCAATATTCAGAATCCATCAAAATCATAGGCAGGGCTTGTTAAAAGACAATCTGGACCCCATCCCTCCACATTCTGATTTTGTAATTCAGGAGTGGAGGCCAAGAGTTTGCATTTCTAATAAGTTCTCAGGTGATGCTGATGTTGAGGGTCTGGGGACCACACTAAAACCCTCTGGTCTAAAGCAATTAACATATTTTGTTTTAGAATTAATGCAGATATCTATATTTCTATCAGTGTGTAATCTCTCTAAGTCTCTACTTACTCTTCTGTTAAATGGAAAGAAAAAAAGCCTCATTTTACAACTCTATTTAATCCTTTGAGGATCAATTGAGAGCACTATTACAAAATTGTCTTATATGTTACACTTGGACATTCAATAATAAGTGGTTATTATTATTTCCAAAGCATAGAAAGTAGTTTAATGAAATGCTGGATGATGCAGAAGGCATTGAACATCCACAGAGGATATCACCAAGAGCACAAGTCCTGCCGACCTGGAATAAGACGGAAGGTCATCTCAGCCAAAGTAAATCTGAGAGACTTAAGAAGGAAGTATTGCTTTTTAGTTTTATGCTAGGAAAAAATATCCCTCCATTTCATTTTTTTATAAATTTCTGTAATGGCTCATACAATACACTGTATGGAAATAATTTCCTTGCCTCTCTTCTTCCTCTTCATGTGTGACCTCTTCCTCTGAATGTGCTGAAACTTTAATGGCCAAAGTGTTGGATGATTAACATTAATGGGAGTTGCCTGTGTTAATCCCTTGTGCATAGCTAGAAGAATGGATTTTTATCTGTTAAACTTTTCCAGATTTAGCCCTTACTCATGTAATGTAATGTAGTGTCAGAAAAATTCTGTAAATATGTTTTATGTAAAAGTGAACACATGGAAGTTGGAATGCTGGCTCATAAATATGGGACATGGAAATACTACTGAATAGCTAAGAGATATAATTTTAAACAATGAATGCACACATGTCAGGGCAATTTGAGAAAAATAACTGCCTAGTAACACAAAAATCTCTTTGGAACTGTATAATAAAACAGCAAATATTGAACCAGATATGAGTTTTGGGGCCATACCTATGTTCCCTATTTCTATTCATTCTCTCAGTCATCAAAACTTAGAAGAGGCAAAGGTAGCACAAATACTCCTATTTATCCACCATTCATGTCTGAAACTGATCCTGTCCTCAACTTCTCTCTCAAATATCCCATTTTCATTTCCATGTCTCCAGCACAGAGCCTCATTACCTCTCATCTAGATTATTTCAATAACCACTTAATTCATCATTGTTCCATTCAAGGACATTTTACACCTAATGCCATATCATCTTTCTGATCATGTCAACCCTCTTTTCATAAGGCAGTCATTTGCACTGTCTAATGAATAAAAGTACAAACTTGGCCTGGCAATCAAGGCCTCCAAACCCATTTTCTACTGTTCCAGTGATTGTGTTTTACATTAACTTCAGCAATATTGAACAGCCAGTGACTTCTGGCAAATTATGAGCTTTCATTCTTCTATGTTGCCACCCACACTATTTTCCTCTGTTTAAATAATGAATAAAATAGTTTAGTGATTTATTATTTATAAAACAGTTTCATAAGAGTGGTCTCGATTGATCCCCAAAGGATTAAACAGAGTTGTAAAACTAGGCGTCTACCTTTCCATTTAACAGAAGAGTAAATAGAGGCTTAGATTACACATTGATAGAAATAGCCCAACAGAGATATAGCTGTAATAATTCTAAAACAAAATCCAGACACACACACACACACACAATTGGGAATCATTCCAGCCTTAGACAATCTCATAGGTCATAATAAGGAAAGAAGTTGCGAGATCTGTATATCAAAATAACTCACCTGAGAATGTGTCTTGATAGAAGTTGAATCAATTCAATGATAATTACATTTAAGACAGGCTGCTGTAGAATGAATTCCAATATCCTGAATATGGATCCTCTCTGAAGCTACCAAGTAATCCTAATGAAAAGTTCATGACTAATGGGTTATTTATTAATTCAGACCTAGGGAGCTTGCACCTCCAACAAATAATATCTCCCCTCATTTTTCCTTTCCTAAGTTTCCATTCTTTGGCTTTTATGTGCTCTTACCCCTCAAAAAGGAATCCAAAAGTTTGTGATGATGCTAGCTGTCTTCTCACGGTTTAATGTTGTCAATAAAAGACATTTATCACAAAGGAATAGTTGATGGTAGGTTTTGACCTATAGAATCTAATAGATGTCAAGGTTGACTGCAGGATCCACAATGTCGAAACTATCTGGCATTTTGTTCTTTAAAAATGCAGATATAAATCAAAATCTTCATATGTGGGCCCAAGAACTAAACTCTTTAAGTACTTCAAATGATTCTCATGCCCTCTAATCTTTAAGAAACAATAGAAACCTTCCATTTACATCAACAATGGAATAGCTTGTATAATGCCTAGTTTTATGCCATGGACAACCATAAAAGGTGTATAAAATACAAAAGACTTATTTTCTTAGAGGAACATTTCAAAGTACAGTAATTTCTCTTTTAAAAGGCCTTTTCTCTCCATTCTCTGCCTACTGAAGAAAGCCCAGCCCCTGGTGCAAGCTGTCCTTGAGGCTGGGGCAGGGCAAGGTCATGGGGAAGAGCGGAAGTCCAAGGTTATGTGTTGTCAGATAGTATTACCATAAGGAGAACATATGGAGGCAGGCAGAGAGTGTTTAAGCCCACTTCAAATTCAAATCACAATCTGTCTTCTAAATCAACATAGCCTTCCTACTCTAGCCTGATCTCCCAATTTCCTATAAACAAAGCCTTCCTTCCTTAGTTCAGAACACACACCTATATCTCCTAAGGGAAAAATAAGGTTTCAAGCATAGATAGGGCAGTCAAACTTCAGATTTGGGCTTGGGTTGGGAGGAAATTATCTAATTCTTCAATCGCTGAGTCCTTCTAATACATCTAAGCATAAATTCCTAAACTATACTCTTAAAATCTGTCTAAAATGTCTTTATTTGAATTAACTTTCTAATTCAGTACATCCTAAAGTCAAGTCATATCTGATGAAAGATGGTTATCAAAATGTTTCCTCCTAGAAAAAAGATACACCCCCATTCCTGTATCTTCTCCAAAAAGCAGAAATTATTTGCAACTCCCAAAAATGACTGTTTTTCAATAATTTAAAGAAATCAAATATCTTCTTCACTGAATACACATTTATAAAATATTTACAATAGTTCTAGGAATAAATGGGTATCTCCAACCATTGGGTATCTATCCTTGCTAAAATGGCAAAACATTTAATAAGACCTGACACCTAAAACTGAATATAACCCTCAGTGGACTCTGATCCACACCAAAGCCCATGGGATCATGGCTTTGTTTCCTTGGACACTGTACTTTGTTAATGTGGCCTACGGAATCCTCAGCATTCTTGGTAACCACCTCACATCCCTGGCTAACTAAACATCTTAGTCAGTCACACAAATTTTTTTTTTCACATGAATTACTGTCAGGCAAAGTCTCCCCTTGTACTTCCAGAGTTCCTTTTTAACATGAATGTACAACTTGACAGCCCTAAATTTCATCTTTCTCATTTGTTCTTAATTATTCATCAAATAACCATATGAATCCTGATTGTCTTCCAAATGTTATCTATTTCCCATCAGTTCTATTACTCATGAACATGGTTAACTTGCCTACTACCCTTATCAACATTGTTGAGAACATTTTTAAACACAGTGGGGTCCCAGATGGGGTACTACAGCGAGCTACTAGAGACCTCAGTCCAGGTTGATCTCAACCTGTTATTTAACACCATAATCCAGGAATCGGCAAATTGCCGTCTGTGGGACGAATTCAACATGCCATCTGTTTTTGTAAAGAAAGTTTATCAGAACCCCTGCCATACTCATTCATTTATGTATATGTCACTACTTCCATGCTCAAAAGGCAGAGTTGAGTAGTTCCAACAGTGACCATAGGCCACAAAGCCTAAAAGAGCTGCTCTCTGGCTCTTTCTAGCAAAAGTTTGCTGACCTTTTCTCTCAGTGACACATGGGTCAACCAGGTATAAATATGATTTAATGGTTCTTTCATCCCCTTTGCAGCCATGCAGACATTTTTCAAATGTCATCTTGCTAAAATGAAAATAACTATATCAGCATTTTCTTGGTCTACAGAATCTCATAGCATCATCCAAAAACAAAATGAGTTTTGTTTGGATTTTCTCAGTGCACTCCCCTGGCACCTAGTGATTATTGCTTCCTTTCCTCAACTAGCAATTTTCCTTCTTAACTCATTCTAAAATGTGGCGAGGAATCTTAAATCTGTAGTTTTTAAATTTCCTTTGCCTACTTTTTGGAAGTTGAGTCTGCCCTACTTTTCTGGAATACCTACCATTTTCCATGATAATGAACAACCAAATAGGGACTATATTTCATTTAGCCACTATAATAGCAGAGCAAAACAGATACTGTGGTACTTCTGTATTTAATTCCAAGGTACCTATAGTTGTATCAGTGTTTTACCTTTAAAGATGATTTATTTAATGTAATTTATTTTCACAATCAACTAAACTAAATAGTGCATTCATTTTGTTGCAAATACAAAATTTTCTAAATGTTAGGGGACAAGAAAACTAAAAATAAATTTATACTTAATATAAATAATATTAATATAATGTATATTAAACATACATTATAATTTTTATATAAACTATTAACTGCTCCTGGCTCTAATGCTTCTCTCTGCTTAGCCCATTCTCTTGGAATCATCACCTCCAATGTAGGTGAAAATGGGCTTCAGAACCTTTGAGCTGAGCTTACTCCCTCAAGTTTTCAGGACAGCTGCCTCCCAACAGCAACTCTGCTCTGCAAAGTGGGGCCACATTGCCACAATTATTATTTCATCTTCTCACCAACCCATGGGGCCAGGCCCTCACTTAGTCTACATTTTCTCCAATAGAAATATCTACCCTTTTCAGAGGATTCCTTCTACCAGCTCCATGGCTTAACCCTTTCCCCTATTTTTGGAGTCAAGGACTGGGCTGGAGAGAGCTGAGGGGAAGAAAATGATGAGGGTGAGACAAGCAGGGGAAAGAAGAGGAAGAGTGGAGAAAAGAAGTTCAAGGGCGAAGGAAACAGCTGACCGCTGATTTGAAACATGGTGTTATACTACGCAAAATTCTTTTATTTGGGTACTTAAAAATTAGGGACTTTTATTTAGGTATTTTAAAATAGAAAGTTATATAGGAACTTTAAAAAAAAACAAGCTGAACATGGTATCATTCTGTCCCTCCTCCGCCATTCTGCTACCTTATTTCAAGGCTTTATTTCTCAGCTGGACAAATGCAGTGACCTCTGAATCCATGTCATTCTGCCACGCTGACCCAGAAAGATCCTCCCCATTGCCCACAAGCATAATTCCAAACTTAACGCGTGGCCCTCATCATGGACCCAGCACGCCAACCATAGTGCATATATCCTTAGCAAAGGATGTTTCTGCCTGTTTGTACTTATTCCTTCTTTTAGGAATAATCTTTATTTTTCCTTTAGAGTAACTATTATTGATCTTCCAAGATAATGATCATTAGTTAAGTAGTTCCTAAACTGTTCTTCAAGGCTACAGTGTGTTCTTATTCTGTACTCCAGTAACACTCTATACAAGACTCTTTAATGGGATTTTGCATGCCATATTATAGTTATTTATTTATACATGTTTTCCTGCCAGAATCTGATCTCCTTGAGGAAAGGGCCATTCTTCCTTCAGCTTGGCACTGCCTCACCTGCCTCACCTCTTGCATGGCCAGAGCTGAGTAGTACTTACTGAATGAGCAAATGGATGGGTAACTCATTCAAAACAGCCTGGTCCTTTCTTACTACAATATCCATCTTAAGCTACAATTATTTTTTAAATCATATTTATTTGATCCTTTCTGTATCTGGCTGTGTTAGACCATCTGTAATTTCTATACCTATAATGTGCAGTTTCTTTAATTTCATAATTTGAAACTCATTTTAAATAGGGATCTTTTTTCCTAGTTTACCTCCAGTCAAATAAATGGTAAATTAAGCCAAAAGATGGCTCAGCTTGCTTTCACATCCATCAATGCCTCTCTTCCCACCGGGGCTATTTCTGCTTCACAGCCATTCCCCCGCACACATGACTGACTCCTCCCTGAGGGTTCCTTCCTGATTAGCCACATGCCCATCATTATATTTGTGACTGCCACTGCTGACTCCCCCCACTTTCTGTCCTATTTGCTCTTCCTCCTCGTGTTTCTTTGTCTTCCCCACAAGACCATTCTCTCGGTGTCACAGGGCAACATGAGGGGGAGCTAGAAATCAGAAAATCTAGGGCATAGCTCCAGCTTCAACAGCAACCAACTAAGTAACTGACAGTGACAACTAGCACCCATCACTGCTGTTGAAGCAACTAAAGATTGTATTAGATGTGTCCCTTGTGTTCTGATTTAATTGTCAAACCCCCTGCAAAGTATGCTGTTATAAATATATCCATTTTAACAATAAGGAAACGGAAACTAAAGTGAATTCTCCATGGTCACATGTCATGTAAACTGTGAACTCCAGTGAGGAAGCATGGAGGAAACAAGGCCAAATGGGGTTCAAATCCTGACTCTGTCAGTTATTTGCTGGCCCATCACTAGCCAATTACTTCTTTTAAGTGACAGCCTTGTATTTATTAAAAGGTGGATAACACTGCCAACCTGACAGCACTGTGTATGATCGGTAAGTGAAATCACCTGTAGAGCAAATAGCATGGTAACTGGCACACAGTAGGTGCTTAATAAGTGGTAACTTAATATGACACAGTGACATCAATCTTCTAGCCTGGTTATAAAGCCTGTGTTCCTAGAACCACGATGTTCTTCCCCTTAATTAATTTCTCCATTAAGTAAAGAGCTGAATAAGATGGTTCTAAAAATCCCAAAGACTTGGCTTCTCCTTCTAGCTTAGCCACTTTTAGGATAGGCTTTTTACTTAGCCTCTGAATCTGTTTCGTCACCTATAAAATGAGGGGGAAAGTCTTCCAACTCCTTGGAGTGTTTGAGGGTCTGATTACATAAAGTGGAATATTTTGAGAAATGCCATATGTAAAAGAATCCCTATATGGGATTTAACTGATTAGGATTCCCTCACCACCACCTCATAAATGTTTAGAGTTTAATAGGGCAAATAAGAAAATATACATTATAAAGAAAAACTATAAATTTCTAATATTTGAGGCCCTAGAAATCAATTGGTAAGTATGAGAAGATAGTCTACTGATGGGCGAGGCACTCATATAATAATATCATGTGATTATATTTGGTTCTAATTCACAATTTAGTCCTAACATAGCATCTGTTTCTATGTCACGAAAACTAGTGCATTACTTTTCTTGCCTAAAGAGATTTCAATTAGGTAAGGAAAAAACTATTCCCTACAAAAACAAAAAATTAACTACAGCATGCTGAAAACAGGGTCCTGCATAAATTGTGTGCAGCTAACACTGACTGCAGTGTGACTGTGCTTGGACAGAATTCTGTGCCCCTGAGCAGCCTCACACCCTAGACATATTATGGGATAATTGAATAAACATTTTATTGGATGTGATTGGTGTTATGATTATAGGATCCACTGTGAAAGACTTGCTTTGAGAATGAATAGGTGAGAGCTAAGGCACATGGAAGGCCCTATATAGCCTGTGTTTCATTCTATGCCCTGTCTAGTTTTTGCTGAGCCTAAGATATAAATAAAACTGACACAGGTCACATTTCTACATTACTCTGAAAACTTCCTATATTCAGAAAAGTCATAGCTATTTTATAAAGAAGTCCTGGAACTACTGCTTCTGACCAATACTGAGAACACTCAGGGTCCTATAGTGCCCTGGCAGCATTGGAATTATCACTGTGATCCAATTATTAGGTTCAGCTTATTAGCCCTAGAAATGGGGGGGGGGGTACAAAGCAGTAGCCCTCCCTTCAGTTCTACCTTTCTGTGGTCTCCTTCTTTTCCAAGCCCAACTCTTCCAACTGTCCTTTAGAGGCCATCCCCTCCCATAAAATTGCCTGTGTCGGTGACATTTTCTCTCTCATAGATCAATCCTGCTGTCTTTATTGTTCCTCCCTCTTCATCTGTAAGAAGGTTCTCAGGTCTTATTTACACCTGGAGTCACTCTCCCATTTCCTTCCTTCAAGAGCCATTGATCCTCAAGAGAGCTGGTTCTACACTGCTTCCTCCTCATTGTATATTCATTGACGCTTCCTGTAATATCATTTCTATTCCCAACAGTCTACTGAAAATGCTCTTCCAGAATGCCAATAACAGTCTCCTAAATGTTAGTGTCTACTCTATTCTCAGTCCTCAAACTATTGAAATGTGGCCCTGTTGCCCAAATTTTACCCATATTCTTGGACCATTTTTCCTCTGCTTTGGGACAGTTGATTCTTTACTACTCCTGACTATTTATAATTTACTCTTCTATTTTCACCAGACTTCTATCCACCATCCTCTTCTAATTATTTACCTTTGACTGTAATGATGAATCTAGACACAACTTAGTTGCAACAATGAAGATAACTGTATAATATCTGGCAGTTACCAAGCTTTTAATACATACAGTAGTTATAACAAATCTTTTCAACTTCATTTCCTGCCACACTTGGTCATAAAATCTATGTTCCAATACACAGATTTTATACTTTCAAACAACAACCTGGTATTTCTCAGACATTATCTTCATCATGAAATGTCTTTCCCACTCACCCAAGGACTTCTTACAACCCTCCAAAAGCTGTTTAAATATTACCTTCTCCTTTTTCAATATCCCATCAGAATTTTACTCCGGCCCCCAATAGCAAATGTTTACCCCGTTAAACCTAACTGCTCTATAATAATAATGTAGCCTTTCAAAAGGGCAGGGTCCTATGTGACTCAGTCTCTGTATGAAGCACCTTCAAAAGAAAGTCCAGCGATCAAAATATTTAAAATATAATTGTATTTTTATCTCTCCATTTATACTTGCTATCCAGTATGTAAATCACAATAAAACATCCCAAAAAGTTACTTTGCCATTTCTCAGTTCTTCCTTACCTTCAACTGTTCTACAACAATTCACATGCTCTACCTTCCAACATTCTCCCATTCACACAGTATCCATGGCATGTCTTGCTTCACCTTCTAGATTGAGTTAGCATCTTATTTGTCTGGAGTTTTTTCCCACCTGTCTTCAGATATTATTGATTCTGCATCTTCTAAAAATTAAAACTTCCCTGGAAAAGGTAGAGCTCTTTAAACATCCTAGGGTATGGATGATACAAATACAGGGCAAGGAGAAAACTGCTAACACTCATACCTAAGAAATTACATCACATTTTTAATTGTATATGTTTTCTTCCCCTTAGTTTAAAATAGTACTTAGAAGGAGATTCTACATCATTTGCACCCTTGCAGCCCCAAACACCCATAATTCATTCATTTAATTATAAAACACACAGTATACATCATACAGTGTTGGCAACTGAGACATGGGGTGGGGCAGAAGAGGGAGGGGTAGAAGGGCCAGAATCAAGAAGAGTATTGCTCTTGGAGAACTTATGATAAGTGATCAGGATCAATATGCCTTAGCACATTAGAGATGCTCAAAAGTTACGTGCTGAATTGATTGTACTCCCCCAGCTCCTTGTTTACATATAGAAACTATTCTCTATTGTGCAGCAAAGTGGCATACGAAATTTCATAAGTAACTTACCCTAGCTGTCCTCAACCTAGGTGCTATAATTGGTTGTGAGAGTAATTTATAATGATAACAGTTAAATATTCCAAAGGGTTTTTTTTTTTTACTTTTAAGATAAATTGAATAGTTATTCCTGTAACAAGATCACATTTACCTATTTGCTTGTATATACATTAAAGGAACGGAATTAAAATTAGTGTTCTGTAATTGCTCCTAAACCTGAGTGTATCCATGAGTGTGTGTCTTGCATGTGACGACCATTCCTACATGTGTTCAGTGAAAAAAATGATAGTAAGAACTGAGCATATAAGGGACCCATATTTACTACTCCTCATAACAAACTAGCAAAAAAACACAATCTCAAAATAACTAAGAAACTCTCTGCCATTAGCATCCTGTCTATTCATGTTTTTCTCACCTTTCCTTTTCCTTTAATATCATTTGTATTCCTTTCACAAACTCAGTTTCTTCCCAAATTCCTCATTCCCCCTTTTGAAATTTTTTATTTTATATTTTCATTTTCCATCCCTTTATATTTTCTTTTTTACTGCCATGCTTTGCTTTGCTTCCTGCCCCACCCCTCTCTCCAGCTCCCACTTGGAAACGAAGGGAGCTAAAAGCGGCAGCTGTGGCTGAGAAAGCTGAGCAGGAAGGGGCAGAGTGAAACGAGCTGATTAGCTGTATGAATGCCTCACTCAGGGGGCTTGCTGGCTTTCACTTACAGCTATTTTACAGATCTTACTGGGGGAGATGACGTGGAAGAGATTTAAGCCAAGGGGAGAGTAAGCATACACTGACTAACTGGCCAAGGTCCACCGAGGTCTCGTGTTCCTTGGGAACACACACCCAGATGTCAAGATTTAAAGCCCAGGGCTCTCTCCACCCAATCTCAGTTCCTTTGCGTAATAACTGGAATGCCTTCTTCACCCTACCTTTTCAGTTCTTCCTTTGCCATCCTTCAAAATCTCCTGAAACCACATTTTCTTAAGAAATTCTCCCTCAACTTTGAAGTAGAGGCTATTCTCATATTCAGTTTTCACTATATCATTTCCCATTCTAAATACGCTTATACCTTGTCTTTACAGATAATGTAATTATTTAAATAAACACTAAATATGCTTACAACAAACCTCAAGGAACTGGGCAAGGCAAGTTATTTGGTTGACTAAAAATGTACCTCCTTTTTTTTTTAATTGGTAAGTTTTTTAAAATCCCTCTTACCTTTCTAAAACTTTTCTTCAACCTCACGGATACTATTAGTCTCTTGAACACTCCATTTCCCAACCTCACCTGCTTCCCTCTCCATGCATAGCCCCTTCTGCTTGTCTTTTGTTAACACTTTCAATGGAGTCCTTTCATCCAAATCAACTCTAACCTCCTCAACCCTGATCCTAATAAGTAACCCCTTTTCTCCACATTCCCATCCTGACCACTGAGTGCTACTGTTCTTTTCAGAAATCAGCTGACAGTAATTTCAGGGGTGGTGGCCATGATCATAATTCATAGTGGCTTAAATACTATTGACTCTCCAGCACCATTTGTTAATTTTATACATGTTGGTACTAATTTCCAGTCCCCCAAGCATCTGTTTCAAATCTCCATCTTTCTCTTCAAGAACTGATCAATGTATTCCATAGTACATGACCCTTTTCCATTCTTAGCCTAAAGGTTTTCCAGAAGGAAAAATATCCTCAGCTTCTCACTGCCCTTCATAGCCATTTATTTACATTCACTCCCATCCTTATAACCCTCCTTCCAATCTCAGAGAAAGAAGCATCTTTTCAAAAACACTCAAACCTTATTCTCTCCAATGTTCTTACCAACCATTTTCCCTCAGCCTATATATACTCTAAATATCTTTGAAATAAATGTTGGGTAAACAGATTGATGCCATCATTAATCTAACATTCCCCTCACCCTCTCTCCTTGTGCCTCCATTCCTGGTCAACTGTCCTGAAAATCTAGCTTCCTACCATTTCTGCGAAAACCAGGCGATACTGACTTACCCTCCTTCAGTTCCCAGCCCCTTACCCGAAGGCTTTATACTAAAAACATTTTGCTGTAACTAGTGACCACTATCTACTTTCATGTAGTGATATACAGATATAGTTGAAAACTCAAACAGTGTTATAAAACGTTTGCACACACGTCTTCTGTCCCCTTTTCTTTGACAAAACAGCCATCCTCAAATTTTACTTTTGGAATTTATTTCAAAACTTCTAAATAACATGCATGTGTATAACCCACAAACTCGGGCAACAGTGTGGTGATGGCCAGAGGGAAGAGGGGATGAGACAGGTGGGGGTGGGCAAAAGGGGAGGAAATGGGGACATCTGTAATAGTGTCAACAATAAAAAATAAAGAAAAAAAACCTTTGTGAATTGGATAATGATGACAACCATACAACTCTATGAATATTCTAAAAGCTCCTGAATTATACACTTTTAAAAAATGGATTTTATTGTATATAAGTTATATATCAATGTGTTGTTTCCTTTTTCCCTCATGATATGTCCACAATTGTGTGATACAATGGGAGTCTTCTTTCTTCCATATTTATCAGAAGAACAATTTTTTACCTACCACTCATGTTTCTTTCCATGCAGAGACAATTCCACTAGTGTAACTCTCAAATTTTCTTGCGCATTTATTCATTCTACCTTAGAGGTGGTGAGATGGTCATAGTTCAGACTCTGTTTTTTTCCTATAGACAGCATGCTTACACTACTCCTCAGCCTCTCTTCCTTCCCTAACCTTAGAACTTAGGTTTCTCTCATTGCCTCAGAGTGTGCCACTTACTTGGTAGTGCTCTGCTCCGGTGTCTGAAATATCTAGGCAAGGAGATCCTTTCCTGGTGTCTTCCCATGAGAATATTCAGTCCCCCTCAGAGATGGTGGTTCAGAGTTACAGAGCCTTATAGTCTCTTTGTCAATAATAGAGTTTCACTTGTTTTCAGTCGATTGTTTGGGGTGAATTTTGACCATCATTTAACTCTCCTTAAACAGAGTGTCCAATACTATTTAACTGACCTTCCTGATTTAGCCTCAAGTCCCCCAGTGCATCTACCATATCACTGCTGGAGTGAACTAGCAACACAACTGATCATTTCTCTCCTCTGCTCAGAATTCCTTAAAAGGCTACAAGTTGTGATTTAAGTTACTTTGTGTGGCCTATGAAGCTCTGGAAGATGTGGTCTCTGTCTACCTAATTCCTCCTCTCTTTTAGCCCCACTCTCTTCTTGTTTATACTCAAGCCAGGTTAATACACAGGAAGTCAGAGAACTGTAGATATTTTCACAACTCCCATACATATGCACATGGTTTTCTCTGTTAAATATCCTTCTTTCTTATGCCCTCCTGGAAAACAATGATTTTACCCTAAATATCCATTTCAGGTCAGATGTCCTATCTGATGTGAGGGGAGATAATCACCCTGTGATCTCTGTTGTCTGTCCCTGGTATCTGAAGTTATCATACTCCACAGTAATTATTTCCTTATGTGAAATTCTCACTCCTTTAAAATACATCATGTGTTTGGTAAACAGTCTTTCAACTCATTCATTCTTTCAAACATTTACTGAGCAACAGCTATATTCCAGATATGAAATACAAAGACAAATAAAAGTATTCCATGCTTCTAAGAACAACAAGGCCGCATTATTCAATTTCATATGGTTTTATGCCATATATCTCTAAGTATACTCTAAGCACCTTGGAGGCAAGAACTCAATCATATACATTACTCCACAATTTTCAATGCTTAACAGAATCTTGTATATTGTTGGGATTTGATATTGTCATAGCCTATAAATTGGTCTTCTGTCTTCAGTTCTGCTCTGGTCTCTACCCTCAAAACTGTTCTTAAAAAGAAATTCAGAGCCCTAGCTGGTTTGGCTCAATGATTAGAGCTTTGGCCTGAGGACTGCAGGGTCCTGGGTTTGATTCTGGCAAAGGGCATGTACCTTGGTTGCAGGCTCGATCCCTGGCCCCCGAGGGTGAGGGATCTCTTTCTCTCCTCCTCTCTCTCTCTGGAAAGCAATGGAAAAAATATCCTCAGGCGAGGATTAAAAAAAGAAAAAAGAAATTCAGAAAATATTTCTAAAATACAAGGCTATAGAAATCATTACCTGCTTTAAAACATTTAATAACTCCCCTTTCCCTTTAGGACAATATGTTTCTTCCCCATTAGACTGTGAACTCATTAAAGAGAGTTTCACCTTCTTGTGATCCCAGTGGTCAGCAAAGCCCTGGCACCTAAATATCTGATAAAAGATATATTGGTTGAAAATTACTGGATGGATCTTGGGATTTGACTATATTTTATTCAAAGACATTTGAATTTCCCTTGATTTGGAGCAATTAGGACATGACTTATGTTTTACCTAGCTTCTTCATTTATATGTCACCAATATCCTAGGCACATCATTCTCACTTGTCCTAGTAGAAAGAAACCATTAATTATTTATGGTATATAGGATCTAGCACAGTAACATGTTTGGATATACTGCAACTTTTCACAATGGTGTTACACTTGGGTTAATTGCCTAGTTTTTAAAAAGTAGACAATAACAAAAAATAGATTTTCCAATGCCATATCTTTTGTTTAAGTACCTTCCCACTTTTACAGTTTCCAGGACTCTGACAAATGTTTCACAAATAACTAAGGACACACATCTTTCTCTAAAGAGCTTAAAAGTAACTGTCATTCTTCTTTATCAAAAAAGGGTACTGAGATGGAGCAGATGAGTGGTGATATGACCAAGGTCACAAATATAATCATGAGGTGCAGATGATAGTGGCGTAAACAGAATCAGGTAACGATTCACAGGATCCAGCGAGGAAGGCCAGGAATACTAAGCAGGGAACGACAACAGGGATATTAGATAATTCTACAAACTAACATGCCTCATCCTAAATAATAAAATCCTGACCACACAAAAAAGAGGTATAATCAGGAATAAGAGAAGCAAACTCTGAAACCATATGTAAAATAACTGTCTTCTCATTAAGATTCTAATAAAAAGACTACTACAGACAAAAACCAAAGATCATGCTCCCAAACAGAGGTTCTCCTAATGCTAAGACAATGCTCATCAGGAATTGGCATCTCTATTTTCTCAAGAAAATTGATCTGACATAGGTCTAAAATAATCCATTTATCCCTATCTAGTACCCAGACTCTTCATTTTTGCTTCTGAGTGCTGACCTATTTTTCCTGCTGAACTTACGGCCTGGTAGTTGATCTCACAGACCATTAACAGACAGTTTTGGATTTAAAATGCTTTTTTAAAAAATGTTTATTGAATGTATTGGGGTGACACTGTTTAATAAAATTATGTAGGTTTCAGGTGTAAAATTCTATAACACACTGTCTGTATACTGTATTGTGTGTTCACCACCCAAAGTCAAGCCTCCTTCCATCACCATTTAAAATGCTTCTTAAAAGGGCATGATCTCACACTATTTTTTTGAACTATCTGCATTGCTTTCTTTCCCTATTTTACCAGAGTCATGCTCATAAGGTACACTTCTTTCTTCACCATGGATTTAGGTTTTCAAAGTCTCTCTATCCTTTGCTTTTTAAGGACCTAGTCAGCTGCATCACCCTGGTGGTGGAAGTCACAGCTTTGACAGCCCTGGCCTGGTCCTTCCAGTCCACTCTGAAAGTTCAAGACAGTGTGAAAGGCCAAGCTGTATTAGAGGTCACTAAATTTTTTAAAGTAGTTATTTCTGGCCTGGCAACTAAGAAAATTATCCCTTAAATTATTTCTTAAAGAACCACAGAGAGCAAATATAAAGAAGCAAGCCATACAGATAGAGTCAAAGTCAGAAAAAAAGGGGAGAGGAGGTTTCTGATTCAACTTAACTAGTTCTTCTTTTTGAAGGATTATGTTTTGGTAGAAGCTGATAGACACTCTTTCCCTCTATACTCACCTGTTAGCTATATCAATGACCAATCTGCAGTCTACTGAAAATATGTGTATCTGTGAGTGGTACTTGAGAGTTGAGTTTTCAAGAAGAAAGCATGTCATATATTTCATATTAAGACTAACAGGGAGATTCTAGTAACAGCCCCATGCTACTGGGAGCTACCACATCATGTGTAAATTCCATGCCTTGAACTAAGTGAACCTTATTCTTAAAAACTCTTATCTTTAGGAAAGCAATCCCTGCCCTGTGTATCTTCTTTCAAAATTATTTCTCTATTCATTAACCATTTGGCTCTCTTTCATTACATCTACACATCAATCAGAAGAGCATTTGATTATAATTGAGTCACCTGTGCATTCTAACAAATAAAAAATCTCCCAAGACAGCCTCTAAGGTGGGCTCAGTAGCTTTCCCAACTATTAGGCCAGTTTATTTTTAGACCCTCTTGTTACTGCTTTGGAGCAGGAAGTGTTCAGGCTTTTAGGAGGGCCCCTGGGTAATGTGGGGGGAGGAGTGCAGATATGGAGGAGACCAGCTCTCTTTCTGAAAGAACAGACCATGGTTAATGTTATTTGTTTTGAGAAGGTTTGCCAAAAATGTCTCTCTGACCCTGCCTGAAATCCCTTTCATATTGTCACACAGCTTGACAGTCTGCCAACTAGATTTGTTGGGTTAGTAACATTTGCTTTTAAAATGCCATGACTCCCAGGAGGCTCATTCGATTGCTTTATTCCTAAACTCAAACTCAGATCAACCTTCACAAACAAAACATGAATATGGATGTGGGAAGAATGGATTTTGCAGGAGACAAGACCTCATCCTGGAGTGCTGACAAAATAAGGACTTTAGACAGCCACTTGTAAGCAACCAGGCAATGGGAACGGGAGTTGGAGGGAGACAAGAAAGACTGTGCAAGAATTAGCTCATTTAATCACAAAATATCACCATAATAAAATAAAATGTTATTTTATGTGCTTTTCTTTCACCAACAAAAAAATGGAGCTCAGAGAGGTTGTCACTTTCTAAACATCTATTGATAAATGGCCCAGCTGAGATTAGGATTCAGGTGTGTCTGCTCCAGAATCAGTGCTCTTGACAATAGTGAGCACTGCCTGGAACTGTCCAGTGGGAAGGGCAGGCACAACTCCTGATCCACGATAGGAGCAGGGACCACCAAGGTTGGGCTCTCCCTTGCATTTTCCCCTGTTTCCATGGGTAATTAAACCCTAATTTCAGCTATATTCTCTTCCATTGGTTTCCAGGACTCCATAGAGCAGTGAACTTGGAAAAATGCCACATTTTCTTTTCATGGTCTTACTGTGATTGAGTATAATCAATTTAGCATAAGTAAAACAACAAAAGTTTGAAGATTCTGGGTTCCACTGGTTTTGGGTCCTTCAATCATTTGCTGCTACACAAATGTGAAGAGCATGGACCATAGAATCAGAGTGCTGAGTTCAAATCACTGCTCCATCTTTTACCAGCTGTGTGACCTGGGGTAAGCTCTTCAGCCTCTCTAGGCCTTAGTTTCCTCATCTGGAAAATGGGGATGAAAATTTCTCTTAGGATGGAGGCGATGATTCAATGAGATAATGTATGTAAGGCATATCTGGCATAAAATGAGTACTTGATAAAGGTCAGCTAGAGATCGCTTTACTTGTAAACTGTTTTTAGTTCTTGGGGTATTTTTAGGCTCTAAAAATTTAGAGTTGTGTATCTTCCTTTATGAATACAGAAGATATGTTTGTCAATTTTACAAAACTAGTTTAGCGGTTCATTTAATGTAATAAAAAATAAACTAGAGCCCAGCTGGGCGTGGCTCAGCGGTTGAACGCCCACCTGGGATCCAGGCAATCGGGGTTCGATTCCCGGTCAGGCACATGCCCGGGTTGCGGGCTCGATCAATGACTCTCTCATCATTGATGTTTCTATCTCTCTCTCTCCCTCTTCCTCTCCTTTCCTCTCTCTCAAATCAATAAAGATATGTTTAAAATTTTTTAAAAAAATAAACTAGAATTTTAGCCCCAGCCCGGTGGCTCAGTTGGTTAGAACATCATCTCCTACACCAAAAAGGTTGCAGTTCAATATCCTGTGAGGGCACACACCTAGGTTGCAGCTTCAATCCCTGGTCGGGGCTCCTATGGGAGGCAACCAATCCATGTTTCTCTCTCTCTCTCTCAAAAACAAAAAAAAACAAAACAATAAACATATCCTCTGGTGAGGATTGGAAAAAAAACAAGAATTATAGAGATAAAGGGAAATTATGTCTTTTAGCAGAGACTTTATTTCTTGTGGGGTTGAGTATTAAATGTTATAAACTGCACTATTTTTGTAACTATTTTCTCAAATTTAGAAATATTTCTAGGATTATAGGGACCTGTGGTCTAAGAGACTAAGTATTGCAATTTGGCTTAAATTGTCCAAATTCAGTAAATCTAGACATTAAAAAGTACTATAAATTAATCTTGATTGATCCACATAGGTCTTTCTGCAACCTCTGTCTTCTGAAAATCAGATCCATTCTTTAACACCATTGCATTAAGCCTTAGTTTGTAGATTAATGCTTTCTTCTTCCAAGTGTAAAATAAAGCTAAGAAATAGCAGGCTTAAAGCAGTTTTTTATCTGATAGTCTTCAATTTTGCAGGCAAGAATGTGTTCATCAAGCCAGAGGTGTAAAATTCCCCAAGCAAGTGAAAAAACTGTGACTGTAAGGGTTAAGATGACGGTTTTGCTACCATTATTAATGCATATTCTGTGCATTTCTTCTATATCTGAGAATATGTTTTAATATTTTTTAGAGAAAATCAAGTTTCTATGTTTAGTTTCCCAGTTATAAATTATATAAAATATAAAAATGAAATATTATGATTATACTTATCTAAGTGGAAAGCACTAAGATTTCAAGGCTGGTTGTAACCCTAGACAACCTTTGTCATTCTTAGAAGTATCTCTTCAGTGATGAAATCATTGCCCATAATGGGCACTGAGTAGAATCTGTGTCTCTATTTAAGAGGGAATAAGTTCATTCATGTACAGCTGGTAGATAATTTTTTTCAGGACTCTGAAGTCTCCTTTCAAATAAAGGCAGTGGAAAATTTAAAAGCCATTTAGTTGGCACTAAGTTTTACCATGACTTTAACTGAATTCCAGTTAAAACTTGAGTCAGCTTAAAGATATGATACCCATTACTCCTAAAAACTTTAGCAACACTATTAAATACACAAGAAAACAGATCTATAAATTGCTGTTTGGTTATAATCCAAAGCTTTTATCAGATAGCTTAGGTATATTGACTACCCATGTGTATGTTTATTATAATAGTAGCTCATTTGTGATTTCTTTGGAATTATTAGTAAGAGCAACTGAGTAAAAATGTACCTGCTAAACTAAAATGCTTTGGAAGGACAAAACTTTTACTAGAAAACAGGTGATATTCTTAATGATTGCTATGAACTGAATGTTTGTTTTCCCCTCAAATTCCTTTACTGAAGCCTAAATCCCCAATGTGATGGTATTTGGAGGTGGGTCCTTGGGAAGGTAATTAGGTTATGAGGGCGAAATTCTTATGAATGGGATTAGTGCCCTTACAAGTGTACAAAGAGACCAGAGCTCTCTGCTCTCCACCAAACAGCAAGAAGATTTGAAATTACAGCAAGAAGTTGGCCCTCTGCAGAGCAGCATATGGGCCCTCACCAAAACACTGGATCTGCTGGAGTATTTATCTTGGAATTTCCAGTCTCCAATACTGCGAGAAGTAAATGTTTGTAGTTTAAGCCACCCAGTCTGTTAAAATTTGTTATAGTAGCCCAAACTGACTAAGACGTAGTCTTTCAAAAGTATTCATTGTTCCTCTTCCTCAGCTTCCTCTTCTCATTCCTTTCTCCTCCATTCCTGTCCTTCACTTTCCTGAGCAATTCAATCCTAAAGGCATCAGATGGGTTGGGCAAGATAGGCAGCCCTGCAGAAGGAGTGTGTGGACTGCAAGGAGTGACGGGGCCCAAGCAGGGTGATGAGGATTTTTATTGAAGGGTAGAAGTGGAGAGCCAGTGTGAGGAGGGCATTCGTGCTAGACAGCAGCCTGGTAAAGTGTCAGAGCACAAAGAGGCCAAGGGCAGGGGGACCTCAATGGAGGGGAAGACCACTGTAGTAAATCAGACACTGAGCAAGGTATCTGCTGGGGGTGGGGGGCTGCCTGGTACAGAGAGTGACAGAGCCTAGGCCATGTAAAGAATGCAGCTACAAGGCCTGGGGGCTGGCCAGGCATGGGGAATCAGAGCCTAAAAAGAATGGAGAGGTCACCCACATGGGGGAACAGCCTGACACAAGGAGTTGGAGCTCAAGTGGAATGAGAAGGGTATTTGGGCATGGGTATGGTGACATAACCATTGTAAATTTGTTATGTACAGGGAAAGTGATCAAATAAATACATCAAAGATAATAGGGGTCAAGTTCTTCAGTACAAGAAAAGAGTTAAGAACACAGAATATGAGAAAAACAGAAACAAACTCTGCAGGGTTGAATTAAAATTGGTAGTATCATTGTGAGCTAATGTTCTTCAACAGGTAGCTAACTAGCTGCATAGAGAGATAGAGACATAGTAAAAAATATAAATGTGCTTGTATGTGTATGTGTGTGTCCACTGAGAGGGCCAGAGAGCAGTAATAACCCAACAGCAATGAGCACACCCAATGCCCAGATCTTGGCTTCTAAATACTATTCTTCAGCAAAAGATCCAGGGATCTGTGGAAAATTGCTGGTAACAGGGCTGGGGCAAGGAAGGTAAAGATGAATGTGGAACCCTTATCCAGAGAGCAAGGAAGTGCTCATAGAATGATGGGGTCATCAAAATGACTCAAAAGCCACTGGAAAATCTGGGAATATTTTAGCAAAATAAATAATGCCAGTAATGGAATAGAATCCATTAAATAAAATAGAAAACCATGAGTTCACATAGATATAAATAAATGGGAAACATTTTTTGAAAGTTAATGACATAAGTGGGATATTTACATAGTTTTCAAATTACTTCTCTACATAAGTGGGCGGACGTAACTTCAATGTGGAGAATCTTGACAGACATCACCTTAATAAAGTGATTAAAATTAACAAAACTGTCCACCACCCCACAGGTGTATAGAATGCAGTATTACTTCTGTGATATTCTTATTAAAGATGCATCACCAAAATTGGATTATAATGAAACATCTGAGAATCCCAAAGTGAATGCCATTCTACAAAATAACTGGTCTGTTTATTTGTGAGTGTCCAGGTAATGGAAGTAAAAGAAAAATTCATTCAAATAAAAGAGGGAAAAACTGTTCCAGACTAAAGATCAAAGAGACATGGTAACTAAATATAATATTTAATTCTTAACCAGATCTTCTTTCTATAAAGAACATTATTAGCAATTCTGGCAAAACATGAATGGGGTCTGAGTATTAGATAGTAATACCAATCTTAACTTCTTAATTTTGATAATTATATTGTAGTTTTGAAGGATAATGTTTTGTTTGTAGGAAATACGTACTAAAGTATTTGGGGTACACTGCTATATGCTAGCAATGAGGGAAATATAGCTTCATTCCCTCCGTCATTAAAACTTAAATAACACTTGCTACTACATTTCTCCTTTATATTGAATTTTCTTTATGTTCACAGAAGTTCTATTGCAGATTCATTCTAGGAAAAAAATTATTTCTAGGCAAAACATTTTCAGCATTTCTTTCTCAATTTAATAGCACTCTTCCTTCATGGTATCTTTAAGAAAAGTTTATTCCTGCCCAGCCAGCATGGCTCAGAGGTTGAGCATCCACCTAGGATCCAGGAGATTGTAGTTTGATTCCCCGTCAGGGCACATGCCCAGGTTTCGGGCTCAATTCCCCGTCAGGGGCATGCAGGAGGCAGCCAATCAAAGACTTTCTCATCATTGATGTTTCTACCTCTCTCTCCCTCCCCCTTCCTCTCTCTGAAATCAATAGAGATATATTTTTTAAAAGAAAGAAAAGTTTACTCTTTATGGGGAAAAAATAAGTTAATTTTTTACAAAATTTACACAAAGCTCTCTTTTAGCTTGTATCCCATGCCAATGATCTGCTTTCTTCAAAATTACTGTCATATTTATGACACAGAACAGCTCTATTAGTGGAGTTCTATTAAGCCAAGTTATACCACGTCTGCACCACTCTGCTATACATTCAGCTAAATGGGACTGTGGAGGCTTTAGCTGAAAGAACCTGAGCTTCTGAGTTAGGCACATTTAGATTTGAATTCTAGCTCTGCTATCATTGGACAAAATACCCAATAACCCTGAACTTCTATGTCCTCCTTTGGAAAAATGACCAAAGTGACATCCAGCTCAAGGGATTGTGATGAGCATTAAATGAAATAATGTGCCTGCAAAAAAATTAAAAAGTTCTCATTTCAAATGGTTGCTATTTCTATTATTATTCTCTCCAGGTACACAGAAAGTTCTCATTTAAATAATTGTATTAATTACTATTCTCTGTCCATTTTTTCTAATATATCTATCTGCCTGCTCTGAAGAATATTTAACTCTCTCTCTAGCTACATATTTAAGAATAGCTGATTAATGAAGTCTTATTTCTCAGCTGCCTTTAATTCTTCATGCCCATAATATTGCTCGTTACAATGACATATTCATGACAGATGGCCTCCTGCTCTCCTAGAGAAAATGAGATGTGGGGAATGAGAGGCTTTGCTGGGGGTAGTTGGGAGAAGAGTCATGGCCAAGCCATAGCTTCTGGACCGTTTACTCTCACATCTGTTAAAATTTAATACGGTGCCCACATTATGTTACTGGAAGAGATACTCTTTATTAATGGACATGTTCATATACTGTACATAGAAAATAAGTAACTTTAATAAGGACTTGAGAGAAAATGAGAAGCAAATGTTGATGTGGATACTTGAAAAAAGTTCTACGCAGATGGAACCAAGGTTCCTTCTTTGGCCAGTATTCCTTGTCACAGCAATCATGTCACATTCCTTGTCACATGTCACAACAGATTTGGTTAGCGCCTCAATTCAGAAAACAAGCAAATCTGCAATTAAGAAGCAAATTTAGCACAGTTGCTGAGAGTATGGGCTTTGTCTTAAGATAGTAAGAAAGAGAGCTGAGAATTGAATCTAGACCTATCTGTGCAATTGGGAAACTCACCGGAGGCCTGATTTCTTCATCAGTCAAATGGAGATAATAACTACCTCATGGAGAGGATGTGAGGGTTAAAGAACAGAACATATACCAATGTTGTTAGCACACTGCTTATCAGGCACATAGCCATCACTAAATACACTGTAGAAGTTATTCCAGTTGGCCTTATAAGTGTTCACAGAAGACAATGTGATGAGGAGGGAGTCAGTTGTCTAGCTAAGTTTGAAACTCAGAATTCCATTTTATAGTATTTATGCTTTCTTTTTTTATTTATTATAGACACTATTACAGATGTTCCCCATTTCCTTCCCTTTGCCCACCTCCACCCAGCCCCACCCTTCTGGCCATTTTCACACTGTTGTCTGTGTCCTTGGGCTGTGTATACAGGTTCTTTGGCTAATCTCTTCATCCTCTTTCATCCAGTCTTCCCCACCCTTCTCCCCTCTGATATCTGTTGGTCTGTTCCCTGTATCCATGCTTCTGGTTCTATTTTGTTTGCCATTTTATTTTGTTCATTATATCCCACATATAAGTGAGATCATATGATTATTTGTCTTTCTCTGTCTGGCTTATTTCCCACTTAGCATAATCATCTCCAGCTCCATCCATGATGTCGCAAAAGGATACTGAAATGTCAGGTAGACCATAAAGGTGTAATATAATTTAATTCATATAGTATCAACATACCCATAAAACATAGAGGAATATCAGGCCCCCAGATCTCACTTAACTGTTATTCTAAGCATTCAGTATTATGAAGTACAGAGCAAATATTGTCTTGGCTCTTAAGATAACAGTCTAAAGAATGTAAATGGCCAGAACTATTTTTTAGACAGACTGGACATACTATAGACTGGAATGCATAGACCTGGTACAATTTCCTTTGTTTTGAGGCCCAAATTGAGCCTGCAGACATCTTGTCTGGAAACTTTAAAAATGCGTTGGCTTGGTAATCAGGAAACGACAATTATTTTGGAAACCGTGAGTCAGGCTTTCAGCCAATATCCATCTACAACGTTGAATGGTTAGCACACCAATCTCTACAGCCTGAATACAAACTATATACTGAAATGCCAGGCAATAACCTGGGGCTAGCAGTGACATGATCAACAGCCCCAGACCTGGGCAGATTTCTAGCCTTAATAGTCTCAGGCTGTTGTAAAAAAACAGCAGCAAGAAATCTGTCGTTGGGGCATTCCAGGTCAGGTTCTACTGAAAGGGTGGTGATTAATGTAAATATATCAGTCAGAGGAGACAAGTGCTTTATTCTGGCACTGCTTCTGAAACATGGTAAGTGACTCAATAGAAATATGGAGAGAAAACATGGAGTCTTAAACAACTTTGAATTTCTTCTCGAAAGAGGCGCCAAATGCTGTTGCTCATCACATTTCAAGCCAGAGAAACTTTTAACTGGATAAAGACGGTCACCATCTGGCTACTCTGGCCCACATCTCAGCCAAACTGCCAAACAATGCAACAATAATCTTCTTGACAAAACCTAAGGAGCTAAGAACAAGTGGTACTCCTTAGCACCATAGAAGACAAAAGCCTGGGGTTTGAAAATAGGTAAAGCAAGTATCTTTTGTGTTCTCTGTTAGATGAGCCAGGAACAGAAAAACCCACAGAAACTCACCAGGGCAGGAAGCCCTGGATGCCTAGCAAGGGACAAAACTGGGAAAACAAGAACCTTGTCCCCAGGGTGACCTATCCTCCCCCAGCATATCACTGGTCATGCAGTTTAGACCCCCTGAGCTTTCCTCCCTAAAGATAACATCTAGGCCATAGTTGTATTTCATCTCCAGGCCCAAAACCAGACAAGTGGCACTGTGGCTGCTGCAGGACCAGCTACATTGACTAATGACCCCCTGCCCTGGCACTGACCAATTAGTGAAAACCACAACTCTGAAAGAGCACACCTGGAAAGCTGGTGAATATTCTATTGAGACACTCCCCTGAGACCTCCTCTAAGATTTCTACCTGAAAGAGAGAGAGAAATATGCTCAGGACAAAGGACCTGGTATGCGCTCCCCACAAGGGGAGCATGCCAGCGCCGCCATCTCCTTCCCTCTGAGGGGACCCCTGTGAGACTTGCAACCAGGAGAGCAATGGGCAGTGGCAGCTCGTCCCAGGCTTACCCCCTGAACCTGTCCCCAAGGCCCCCTTCTCTCTGACTTCTTAGGGAGCCAAAGCAGCCCGGCCTGGACTGTCCTATTGCTTCTTCTACGCTCCTCCTTGTTTCACTGTCCCAAGTATATTTTTGCTGCCATCATGGACCCAGTACCCTTTGACTCGGTGCAGTGTCCTTCCCTTTGGATAGCCCTTCCCTTTGGATAGCCCCATCCCCCAACCCCTTTTCTTAAATTCAATTTTTCTTTATTTACCAGCTGAGATGGCTATTTAGCCTGCCCTAGCACCACCGACCTTAACCTTTCATTATCTGTAAGAGGTGGCACCAATATGGAACTTCAGCATCACCCCATTATAGCAAGAAGGGGTAAAAACAACACAGATTTCTCTGTAGCAATGAACCTAATTTTGGAAATAGCAACACAGATCAAGTATAATGATGATGGACAATTTAACCAATGTGTATTTTAATCTATTTTGTTATTTTTTTATATTTTATTTTTAAATTAGTATTTATTATTCTACTTAATTAACATTTATACAGCATTTACTTTGCCAGGCATAGTTCTAAGCATTTTACAAATATTAGCTCATTTCTTCCTCATAATAGCCTTATGAAATGGATAGCACTGTTAAGCCATTTTACAGATGAGGATATTGGCAGTGCTGTGCCTTGAGTTTCTAAAAGAATTTCTAAAATTAGTGAAATAGAGACACTCAAAGAGACTATAGATTTCTCCAAAAGTGTCCATTTAAAACACAAATAAGTAAACAGTATTCTTATCAACATAAAACAGGTCCAAGAATCTGGAAATAAAAGTATAAAACAGCCCCCCCAAAAAAGCCAAGTCCTGATTCTTTTAATGGCACATACTGCAGCTAACATAAGCGAGATAGATTCAAAATGCCTGTGTTTCTTCCTTTTATGTCTTACTTCTGACCCCCTCAAAGAACTAATTATCAGAGGACGCCTCTCCCTCTGCTACATTGCAGGGGCTAATAAAGAGATTGGTGAAGAGGGACACCCAATATGAAAGGATTTACTTCAAAGGCACAGCACCTCAAAGTGACTTGCCAGGAAGGTGTGAGCTCTTGCTGAGGTGGGCTGGCCTGGCCCTTTTTCTCCTCACCTCCTTGCTCAAATCACTACTCAGGGACTACTCAGCAACGGAAAATATTTCATAGCTCAAGCCTCCCTGTGCACCAGCTGGGGAAGTGATAAATACATACCAGGTGTCACATCTTTTGTTTTGATTAAGTAAGTGCTCTCCATAGATATCGCTGAATAATATTATCACCTAATTCTCCTGAGGTTTCTTTCTCCTTGAAGTATTTGACAGTATGTTTCAAATGAGGTATCATTAATGCAATGAGGATCTGTGACAGTGCGGCCTCGTGTGGTGAGTGATATAAGACTTAAGGATGCATCATCTGTGATGTCATCAAAAGTGTATTCTTGGAGCTACAACAACACATGTTACAGGAAAGGAAAAAAATGAGCTTGAAAGAACCTATTTTGCTACAAAGCCAAAAGAAGATTTTATCTTCAGAACTGGGCAGTGTTGACAATACAGCAAATATCCAGATGAATACTGAAGGATTTTGATAGTCACACTGACATTCGGAACATATGGGTTTATGTTGTCACATAAATGAAACATTTGGGTGCTTTTCTTTGTCATTTTCATCCATACCTTACCTGTATTTATCAACAACTCTAAGGTCGTTGCTAAGTCTCTCTTCCTCTTTAACATCAAGGACCATTGCACTTTTCCTTTTGCCTTCTGCCTTCACTTCCCAGCTCAAGCCCTGCCCTGAAGAGGGATCAGTGAATATTGCTTGGTAAGTAACAGAGTGTAGATGAAGCCCTTCGAGGGGGCAGCTTTTCCATGGCTTGAAGTTGATCTGGGAGACACTACTTATCATGCATTATCTAATATAAGCAGAAGTGGACCCCCAAAGCCCATTTTTATGTCGAGCTCAGGAGAATTCTGGCTAACCATTTGCTTTGCATCTTATCTTTCTAAGAATGTGAACTTGAATTGTTAACAGTTGATGGCAACAAAAGTCCATCAGTTTCTACTCAGTCTACCAACTGTGTGATTCCACAGTGCAAACAGGATAATAGGGAAGAACATGCAGACAAAATATCTCTTTCTCTTCAAAACACATGATTGACCTGTCTTAATAGATTATTCTTTTAACACTTTAAATATAATATTTCATTTTTATATACTTTGCATTATTTTCAATAAAAAGCATGTACATGTAATTCTTGAAAATATAATTGACTCATGCCCAATGTTACATTTAAGGAATTTAGAAAAACTGAACATTAGACTTATAGTGCTATCACCATTGTTATACCTACTGCCAAAACCCGTATTTTTCTAACCCTTTTATAACTTTGTATTTGCAGAACTATCTACAATATTGACACCTTAACATGTTCAGAAACTGTGATAAACCCCTGCTATCATGAGCTGAAAAGTCTAAAACCTAGTGCAAGCTGTATCTTGTTCTTTGCCTAAGAAAAAAAACAAAAAGAAACAAGTAAACAAAACTAATCAAAATAATATGGTCATGTCCTTTGATGTAGAAGAAGCATTTGACAAAATCCATCACCACTCCTGATTGAAACTCTCAGCAAGTTAAGAATAGAAAAGTGTTAACTTCACCTTGATAGAGCATCTACAAAAACCCTACAGCTAACATCATACCTAATGATGAAAGACAATGTTTTTCCTGTAACATCAACAGCAGGACAAAAATGTTTGATGTCTGTGCTCACTGTTCTTATTCAATAAACTACTGGAAATTTTAGCCACAGCAATAAAGCAAAAATAAATAACAGGCATACAAATTGGAAACAAATAAAACTGTCCCCATTAGCATAAGACATGATTATTTATACAGTGTACCCCAAGAAATCTACAAAATAATCCTAAAACTAACAAGTTCAGCATGGTCAAAAGATACCAGATTACCACACACAAGTCAATCACATTTTCACTTAAAGATTATATAAACATACAGAAACCAAAATTAAAATCACAATCCCATTTACAATTGCTCTAAAGGAAATTAAATACTAAGGTATATTCAAAATACAGTGTGTACAGGATCTACATCCTGAAAATTACAAAATACTGATGAAATAAGTCAATGCCCCGAAATAAATGTAGAGACATACTGTTTATGGACTGAAAACTCAACATAGTAAAGATGTTAATTCTTCCCAAATTAATCTATAGGTTTAATGTAATGCCTATCAAATCCCATGGAGATTGTTTCTTTTTTTCTTTTTTTTAGACATAGACTAGTTTATTCTAAAATGTACATGGAAAGACACAGACCCTAGAATAGTTAATACAAATTGACAACAAAGAAAAGAGTGGAAGGAATCACCCTAACTTATGTCAATGTATATTATATAGCTGCAGTAATTAAGACAGTGTAGTATCAATGAAGGAATAGAAACGTAGATCAATGGACAAGAATACAGAGCCCAGTGGCCCAGTAATAGGTTCACACCACTATGCTCAACTGATTTTTTAACAAAGGTACAGAAGTAATTCAATGGAGGAAGAAGACCCTTTTCAACAAATGGTGCTGAAAATAATGGTGCATCATTTGCAAAATGTGAATCTCAACCTAAATTTTATATCTCATAAAAAATTAACTCAAAATGGATCACAGACTTAATTTTAAATGTAAAACTATAAAACATTTAAGAAAAAACACAAAGAAAAATCTTCAAGATCTAAGGTGAGGCAAAAATTTCTTAGATGGCACAAAAAGCACAATTCATAAAGGGGGAAATTAATAAATTGGCCTTCATCAAAATAAAAAATGCTAACCATACGATAAAAGCTTAGTAAGTTCTACCACACAGAAATAAAGAATGATACATTACAAAGCATCATAAAGAAATGGAAAAGACAAATCGAATACTAGAAGATATAAACACATTAACATCCAAAATATGTTAATAACTCACTCAAATAAACTTTTTTTTTTTTTTTTTTACAGTCAAGCAACCCAATATAAAGTGGTAAAAACTATAAAGAGGTAATTTTATGGAAGAGAAAATACTAACAGCCTATAAACTAAGAAAGAAGCTCAACTTCATTAATGATTAGAAAAATGAACATGATACCACAATAAAATAGTGTTTAACTTGAAATATAATGGGAAAAAGTAACAAGTCTTAGTTACCACCAAGTCTTAGAGAAAACATGAAGCAAAATGTATTCTTATACACAGGCTGGTAAAGGTATGAACTGATACAACTTCTTAGAAAATAAATTCAATGTAGATGAACATGCACATACCCTCTTTCTCAGCATTTCTACATTTAAGCACATACACTAGAGAAACCCTTGTCCATGTACATAGAAGATATTGCCATGAATATCAATAACAGCAGTGTGCCTTACAGCAAAAATTTTTTAAAGTTTTTAAATTTTTTGATACATTACAAAGCATCATAAAGAAATGGAAAAGACAAATCGAACTAGAACACATACTAGATATAACACATTAACATCCAAAATATGTTAATAACTCATTCAAATAAACTTTTTTTTTTTTACAGCCCAAAGGCATATGATAAAAACTAGGAAGAGGTAATCTTATGGAAGAGAATATGCTATGAAATCATTTTGAAAAAAGTGAAAAACAAGCAAAGTTAAGCATTGTATAGAGATACTAACATACATGATGAAGCTACTATTTTAAAGTAAGGAAAAAACAAATAGAAGAGAGAAGATCTGGAAGGAACACATAGGAAGGTTCAACAAACTTGGAAATGTCTTTGTTCTTAAGCTGGGAATGGGTTCACAAATGTTTATCTTGTAAACCTTCACATACGGTGCACATGAACTTTCCTCTATATCAGTCAAATATGCCAAAATCCAATTTTTTAAAAAATTTAAAGCTAAGGGGAAAAAATTTAAGAATAGGTAAAGAACAAAATGTAGACTTATAATTTCAATGTAATCATCTTCTCAATAAAATGACCTTTAATGCAATCACATGTTTGAGTGGGAAGAACACTACTGAGTTTAATTACCTGGCTCAATTTCATTCAGCTGGTCAGTAAGAGAGCCAGGGTTAACACCTATGTAAGTGGCTCCCGTCCACATTCCTTTCACTGCTCCAGTTCTCCCCTGCCAAGAACAGTACCCTCTCCCCCAGTTAACCTAAATCCTGCCCTGCAACCTTCCCCTCCAGCTACTATTATAGTTTGAGAAAGCTGTGGAGTTCACAGGCCATTTTCAGAAAACTAAATTTGATGCCTTAGAGTTCTTAATGACCTCCTTGATCAAATCCCTTACTTCTTTTATTTTGTAATTTTAAAATTAGCTTCCATGGGCATTAGAGGAGTGTCTGAAAAATTCCAGCAGAGTTTTACAATATGTAAGCATTTATGACTTGTGTCTAAGCCATAAGAATAATGCACAAACAGTGTTATTCTCATGGAATAAACCTTAAACCTTATCACTAAATCTTAGCAAAGACCTTTGAAATCTAATGAACATCTCTCCTGAGGAAGGGGATGGAGAAAGAAAAGAGAGTAACAGGAAAAGACGGAAAGGAAAACTGGAGGATTCCAAACTGAAAGTGGGTCTGCTTATCAACACAGACAACGGCAACTCTTACTGCATATGATATGTTAGCATTATCATCTTCCCACTCCTCAGAGCTCCGCTCTGTGTTCTCACCTGCTTACACACCCGTCATTGGCTTTCTCAATGTATAAACAGTTTAAATTTCCACATTTCCTTTATGTCTGTCAATTTTCAAATTTTCCTCTCTGAGGTTGTTGGTGGGTAGCTAACAAATGGATGAAGAGTGTAAGCTCCAGAGTCAGAACTCAATCCCTATCCCAGTTCTGTTTCTTCTTAGGTAGATAATCGGTCAGGTTATTTAACTTCTCTGAGCTGCAGTTTCCTCTTCTACAAAACAGATTCTAATGATAGCATCTATCTCATTGGATAGTTATGAAATTTAAATGAGACAGTTTAACACCTCTGAGGGGCATAGCTCAGGACCCTGGTATACCGTGCCTAATATTTATCAGTAACATTGGCATCAGTATGAAATTGTGAGCTCAAAAACACAATAATGCTAATATATTTTATACAGAATAGAACCTTATGTGATGGTTGATATTAATGATGCAAGATGATGATGTTACAAGAACTGACCAAATGGAAAATATGCCTCAAGGCTGCAGGCAAAGCCTGGCCCTTAGGTTTCCAATTTCTATATTGTATCTCTTTCTTTCTCTTTTTAAAAATTGCCTCAAATTATAAAATAATTCATCTTATTATAGCAAGGATTCCAATGCACCACTTAGGAAATAAGAATAATGGGAAGAAATAAGAAAAAGTGACAAAACAGCACATTCTTTCATATTTTTACTTTGGTATCTCTTTTCTCCCAAATGTGATATAATTATACATCTGAAACGATGTATTATTGGTGATTTCATGCTCTGTAAGAGCATGAAAATCCCCTCAAATTAATTTATGGCAATTTATTTAACATCCATGTGGGAAAGTTTATTTGGCTTGAACTTTTTTCTCAGACCCTGATGAGGCTATTGATTTAGTACTCTACTAAAATATAAACCCACAAAACACATAACATGGAAACATTAATTATGATAATGAGAATCAAGCATGCAGAATTCCATTAAAAACAGTCACCACTCTTCGTATATCATGACGCTTTTTCTTTTTACAACTCTTCTGTTTATTAGGAGAAAATTACCTTTTAGTGTTAAGTGGACTATAAATTCACTCTTTACACTAAAAGTGGGAAAAGAAACCGAATGTCATGTTTCGGGTAAAACAATTTGCTATTGGTGTTGCCTTACTGTGCTACTTCAAAAGGTATGTAATGAATGGTGAGACTGACACGTGCTGAGTTACTATCTGAGCTTCCATTGCAGAAGAGGACCATCCCTTTGCTGGCCTTGTGGGTAGACATTTGAGGCCATGCTCATGCAAGTTTTCAAAAGTTATCTTATTGGTTCTTACTTTCTACAAGGAGCATGTGATTTCTAACTGTACTCAACTATTAAGGCAAGTTAATTTTCTTTTTTTCCTCCAGAAAACAAAGAACCGTATGCAAAATGTTTTTTATAAAAATCCAAAGGGAGCCCAGAGTTTCAGAGGTAGAACAGACAGCTGAATTCATCTATTCCAAACTTCTGACAACCTAAAGCATCTCCAAAGATACATGCTTCCAGAAGTCCACGGCCTCAAAAGCAACCTATTCTTATGAGTAATCAACATTGTTGGAAAGGTTTCTGCTGGTGTGAACAGCTCTGTCACTCTTACCTGTTGGACCAGGTAGACACAGACTAATGATGTAAAAGAGATGGAAAAGTTAAACAAATTGAATAAATACCACAAGAGAGGTAGGGAATATTTATGTGCAATAAAAATATTAAAAATTGTCTACATTTCTATTATCAAAGATACACAAATTAATATAATAAATTGCCATTTTAATCTATCAAGCTGACAAATATCTTAAATATTTGTGAAAAGTAACAAATGTTGGAGAGCTGGATGAAGTGTAGAGTGTGGAATGAGATCACCCATCTAATGCCAGTGGAGTACGAATTGTTATGTTTTCTAAAGTGTATTTTTGTAATAAGAATCAAACGATTCAAAAATATGTTTCCCTTTGACCTCAAATTTTCATTTCTATTCATTTACTATAAGAAAAACATGTATACAAGAACGTTCATGAAAGCATTATTTCAATATAAAATTAGAAAACATATAAATATTAATATTTTTGTGAGCTTAATTCAAGGGAGTTCAAGGGGTTCTAGGGTCAAGTTTGGTTTACACTGGATGCTTGGAGCTCTCCTGCCAGCCTGTCCAAAAAATCATTTTTGTGGAATTAGCCAAAGCAGGTCTAGAAACACCCAAAAGAAGACAGTACAAAATCTTGACTTGCCATTCTGGACCATCCTCCTTCAAACTGAATCTTCATTAAATTGTTAATCTTTGCAATAGCAGCAACCCTAAACTAACACCTCCTCCTTACGAGAGTAACCATCATTTAAGACACTAAATGAAGATTTTCAAAATTTGTTTTCAATAAAATGAACAATGAAGATATCTTGCTAAGTAGTTGAAATTCCCCTTTAACATTTTTAATGTGACCTGCTCTGCAATTTTAACAGGAGCATACTACCAAAGATAATTATGTTATTGTTACTTTATATTAAAATTCTTAATTGCTTATACTTCATATTTTACTTTTTCTTTATTTTCATAACTTAACCTTTCTAAACTAATTTAAGGAAAATTTGAGATATTAACTGATTTCCTTCCAATCTCTTAAGCAGGAAGTAGATATCCATTGGAAAGAAAGTGGACACAAGATGGGTAGGAATAGAGAGTTGTTGTGATCAAATTTAGGTTAACTTAATGGAAAGTCCACAAATGCTCTTTATTTTGGATTGCTCATGGTAAATGATAGTCATCATGGTAACAGTCATGCAATGATAAAATTTCTTACAGGAAACACTACTTAAATTACTACACAACTTAATTTAAAATAGGGATGTCAAGTGAGAAAAAATTGCTTGCTGAGTACAAAGAACACAGTGTTCTTTCATAGAGTCACCTGTATGAATGAAAATGCCCACATATTGCTTTAAGAGTAATGTAAATAAAATAGAGCTAAAAATCAATGCAAGCAAAACTGAAGGGGCTAGAAAATTGTTCTTCTGTAATAGTGACTAGATTTGTAATATCCTGGGGGAGGAAAAAAAATAAGCATCTCTTTATAGGAGTCAGGGAAGAAATATGACACAAAAGCCACAGGTTATGCTGAGCCAGTGAAATTGTCCATTATTTAAACTGCAGGTGGTGACACGCACACAGGCTGGTGTAGCAAGATGCACGGAAAGTGAGGGATGTGCCTGGATTTAACATGAAATCCACTGTGGGGTTCTGTACTTCAAGGGAGGACACAGGTGTGTTCTACCACAGAAGAGCGTGGTGCTGGCAATGCTAACCTTCAAAGAAAGCAGATTAAAGGCTAAGTGCGTTGCATCCATAATTTCAATACTATTTACAGATTATTAACAACTTGGCAGAAAATATGGGGAATTAAGATTCTTAAAGTATTAACGAAAAAAAAGGTGAGAAGAGGGTGAAGAGCAAAGCAGATGCTACAGAAGGGGAGACAAAGAAAGAAGATGAAGACTATGAAGAGGAGCAATTTAGGAAATGGGTAAAAGAGGTTAGTTGCCAACATGGTAAAACTATATTAATGGAAACCTCCAAAAAAAGTCTTCCTGCTTCCAGAAAAAGACTTTAAAATCAATGGTGTTTTCATACTCACTCTAAGCCTGTATTTTGGAGATCATAAATATTTTCTGTAAAGGGCCTGATAACTAATGTTCTTAGCTTTAGCAACTACTCAACTCTGCTATTGTGGCAAGAAAGCAGCCATAAAAAGGGATAGGCAAATAGGTACGTCTGTGTTCCAATAAAACTTTATGTACACAACAGGCAGGAGGCCAGATGTGGCCAATCTGCCCATAGTGTTCCAATCATACTATATTTATAGCACCTTCTAACACTTCTCACTAATCATCGCCCTATACCCAATGCTCCATTGTCTTCATCACCCAATGCCCCATTGACTATTCATAACTTTTATAATTATGTTCGCTGTCTTCAAAACTTACCTCCCTGTTTCTTCTCACTTTGTAAGTCTTTCTGCATCATCTAGGTAAGCAATTAACCACCATAATAAAATTTCCCTTCTTAGAGCTCATGAAGAAGAGAACTACAGTACAGAGGGCCAGCCAGAGCCTTCTATCACTAGCATATGCATCTCAAGTGAAAGCTGCTCTGCTCCTATCCAACATCTACATCATTTTTCATTAAGCATTTAAAAATTATCTGTTATGTACTTCAACCTATAAAAAAACAATTTTTTAAAAAGTAATTCTTGACCTCAGGTGACTCAATCTAGTACAGGTAGAAATTACTTACATGCCCACTACCTTCCTATATCCCCAGCCCCATCAAGTCATTAGAAAGCCATTAGTAACCTCAAAAGTGGGAAAATCTATCTGGAATGGGGAGGCCAGAAGTAGGAAAGACAAATAGAGAAGACATTTGAGAACTAAAGACTCGATGATCTAGCAGCCATTTCTCCCCAAAGGAGTTTCATTTCTGGTGGACCACTAGGACTTATCGAGTAACAGGCACCAAAGAAGCTCTGTCCCGATAAGAGAAAAGAGAAGAAAGCCAGTTTAACAGAAAAAAGACAATATTCTCCTTACGTTTGTCAATTTGCAAAGAACTTTCAGATAGAAGTGGTTCCTGACTGCCCATCTTTGATACCAAACTATATTAGAATTTTCAGTAAAACAAGTAAGATTCAAGAGTCTGCTTATGGCTGTGGAACATTGTGGTGTATCAGATTAATCTCCCCATTAGGACCAACTGGAAAGCAGGAGAAAACATAAGAGTATCTACGTGAAGGCAGCAAATGGCTACCATAGCAGGAAAGACAGCCATGGAGGTACACACCCCAACCTCCCTTTAAGAGATAACATGCTACAAAGATAGCAGTTAGCTAACAGCCTCCACATGCCACACTTTGGGGTCTGCTGAAGCACTCGTGCTGAGGCCACACTCTCCAAGCTGCTGCTGCTCAACACGGAGATCTTCTACTAAGCACTCTGTTAGCTGAGCCTCTCTGAGAACTACACTGGTCTGAGACTCTCCCTACCCAACACTCCTCTTTCCTTCCTTTGCTCTCATAGGCAACAGGTCTGCACTGCAGTCTCTCTGCCTACTCCTGCTCTCTCTACCCTTTGATTGACATTTACCAACCTTAAAAATAATGACACTTTCTCAACTGTGCAGCCACATTCCACAGTAGGTTAAGAAATAGTATTTCAATCAAATACTTTACTTTGCAATATAAACAACAGCTTATATAAACATAGCAAAATGCTTTCTACCACATGACCTTTTGGAGTGTTTTGCCAAATAAAATGACTACAGTTTTCTATTAGTGAAGTTTTTCCTGAATGGAAATGAACAATTTAGTTTTAATAAGACTTTTCAAAATAACCTGTACATACAAATGTGTATTTTCTCCTTTTCTTATGTTTACAGCATGAGATAAGCTGTAGACCAATTTTATGTAGCTATTTTATGTGCAAATAAAAGGTTATTTTTGCATGTTTTCCATTTTATAGGAGACAAGCAAGAGAATTTCAAGTAATGGAGTTTTTCCATTCTAGTCAGTGAATCGACTGTTCTATTTCTGCTTTTTGTGGGGATCTTTATTTCTTGACTGCTGATGAAAAATATTTAAACATTAAAAGCTTGAGAAATCAATACAATTTGATAAACAATTTTATTTAAAGTAAAATGAGCTCATTTTGGCTTTCTGAACATGAGTTGAGATGGTCAGTTCCTCCATTTAGAAGCAAGAAGCACCTTCCATATGGATAATTCCCAGGCTCCTCATATGAACAGATGTGAGAATGCTCCTATGGTAATGGTCCTTCAGGTCAATAATGAGACCTATCTCTGTCCTGATCGAATTGGTATGAGGAATTCATTCACTGGCTCACATCAGTGGCCACGAAAGGAGTTCAGAAGAGGATTCACACATGAACAGACTACAGATCCCAGAATTGAAGCTTTGTTTTTGGCAAGATAGACAGATTTGGAAGGACCCATAGTCCTCACAGAGCTAATACAGAGAGCATGCTGTTGATCCAGTGATTCACCAGCAGGGACAAAATCTGCATTGGCCAGTGGCACACTGAAGGAGCCAACAGCCATTAGGCAGAGGCTCAAGTAGGCAGGTGGCTTCTGTCAATAGATAGCCTACAATGGACAAAACAGTGTGGGGGAGGGGAGGAAGGCAATAGGTGCACTATAGGTAGAGGTACATAACAGGCTTTGGCAGGTAATCTATATGAATGTGGTACGGCAGGAAACAGAAACCAAATTCAGCTAGATTGTTGTCCTGAGATGAGTGAACAAAAGGCAGTAATCCAAAATCAAGAGAAAAGGAAGTTCTAAGCAGGACTTGTTCCCCAATACAGAGCAAAATCTACCTACTAGAACTGTGATAAAAGGCCACAGAAGAACCACCAGCAATTCTTATGTGCTGCTTAAGAGGATCAGGTCTGATGAAGGGGAGGTGCTCAGGAGGATTTCTGAAATTCACAGCTGTGAATTCTGGGGAAAGTTGTAATAGGATGCCTGACAGAATGCGTAGATGGAGGGACTATGGGGAATGGGGGGGGGGGGGGGGAATCTTGATGAATCCCAGTATTTTCATCTGAATAACAGAAAACAATATGAACTCTCAGAGTTACTGAAATTATTGAATGCAAAGTGGATAGTTCAGACTTAGAACTCCAAAGATGTGAGTTAACCAGCCCTTTCAGCTACTCATGGAATTGTACAACGACAAAGGACATCCTCTAAACCTGGGAGCTTTTTAACAAGTCAGAAACACCGTGGCAATAATAATAGCTAACATACATTGAGTACTTCTTATAGGCTAAACACTGTCTTAGTTCTACATGCACATCCTATTTAATCCTCTCAACCCTATGAGGGGTGCAGTAGCAGCATCAATTCCATTTTGAAGATATGAAAACCAAAGAACAGAGAAGTTAACTGACTTGCCCAGGTTACACATTAGCAAGTGGCCGTGCCAGGATCTGAACACAGGTTCAAGACCCCCACTAATAGTTTAGTTACACATAATGCCATACTTCTACTGGGGGGGAGAGGCAGATAAAAAGAGAGAAAACTTTGTAAGAGCAAGAATTGATTCATTAATACCTATTTAGAACACTACTGTAGACTACCACAATCAGACACACAAAGAAAGTAGTCACATCATGGCAGGACATTTTTAATGTAATTTTTTCCATTAATCATTTCTCTGGCTCTGCTCCTGGCATGGAAGAGTCAGGACAGCCATGGCAGGAAAGGGGGTGTTGTGGCCATAGACTTTTATCACTGAGCATGAGCAATGGTGTTGTATGACCAGCCTCATTTCTGTGGTCCTCTGCGGTGCACAGATACAGGCAGCAGCTGCATTGTTTCCCCCTGGCCTGTAAATTCCAGGATGGCTGAAGTCCTCATGTTAGATTGTCATATAACCTATCAACAGAAACTTTAAATATCCATTTGTGCCCCCAAGGATCTGAAAGATTTAATATGGTTTCCAAAGGCATCAACTTGAAAAGACTTTCAAAGGTAATTTGCCAAAAACAAAAGAAACATGGAAGAATTTTTTTTTCAGCAGCAGCCTAATTTCCAAGATATATCCACAGTATATTTAATACACTTTGAGGTCATTCTTTTACTTTTACATAAGTAAATCATGTTCATTTTAGATAAATTAGATCATCTGAAAATCACCTAAAATATTACCAACCAGAGACATTACATTTTATTGTTTAGCCTTCCAGAATTCTGTCATAGTCATTTAACATTTAGTAAAAATAGAAATATGCTTATCATATTATATAGTCTACTGTGTAACCACCTCTCTCATTTAACTATATTAAAATATCTCCCCATGTCCTACATAAAATTCTGTTTTTCATGATGACATATTTTTATTTTGTTTTATGGATGATCATAATTTATTTCATCAGTTCCCCCAATGTTGGGTATTTAGGTTATTTCCAATTTTTCTTATTTATTTATAAAAACATTTCTAAAGTTTAGCAAATTAGCACTTAGCCTGTTATGTAGCAATATTGTTATCCATTTTCTAGTTTGCCTTTTAACTTGACTGAGTTTGCACTCCGAAGTTTGTTTTTAATTCTTAGATAGAAGTGCATGAACATTTCACTTGTGAATTCTGCCTTTAGTGCCATGCTGAGAAAACCCTTCAATGACAAAGGATACCTCCCCCTTCCCGCAATTATATAAACATTCATGGATGTTTTCCTCCAAAATTTTATAGCTTTGTGGTTTTTTTCATTTCATATGTTTTTAAAAGAGTAGATACTAATATAATCCTAGAAAAAAATCACATATCAAAGACTTCCAGATAGCTTGCTTTCTAAAAGAACACTGAGCCCTAGCCTGTTTTTCTCAATGGTTAGAGCATCGACCTGCAGACTGAAGGGTCCTGGGTTAGATTCCTGCCAAGGGCACGTTCCTCGGTTGCAGGTCCCCCCTCTGACCCTGGTCAGGGTGGGTACAGGAGGCAACCAATCAATGTCTCTCTTTCTCTCTCTCTCAGTGTTTCTCTCTCTCTCCCCCCCCCCTCCCTTCCACTCTCTCTGAAAAGTAGTGGAAAAAATATCCTTGGGTGGGGATTAAAAAATGAAAGAACACTGAGATGAATGTGCTTTGCAAGAGAGCAGGGCCCTTATATATTACAAACCCTCAAAGTTTCTTCTGTGAAATGAAGGGTTGAGATTAAATTTCTGTAACAATTAATAAAACTGTGCTACATAAAGACAAGCAAATATTATCTCTGGTGTCAATGTCCAGGCTGAGCTACCAGCAACTAACAAGCACATCCACTCCCTACTCCAGCTGTAAGGGCTCTTTTCTGAGAGCGCAAACCTTCCAGCCACTTTATTCTAGTTCTGAATTGAGTGTCTCCATAGCCTCATCTATTTCTTCAGAGGATGTGAAAGGTATTTTTACATCAAAGAATACACTGGTCAAAAAGAGAAAATAAATGTCATGGCTGCTACTCCTAATAATAACTAGTTAGTTCTACATTTCCAAACTATGTAATTTGACTACAGAGATTTGTAAAGTAGCAGCTAAGAGATCTGACATGTAATGTGCAAATTGCAAAGCCCTGACAAGGCTACACATGCCTTTTCTTTTGCTGATTTCATTCTAAAGCAATTTTTTAAGGTCCTGCAGTGCCTCCATGATTAAACTTTAATAACTTTAAAATAAATTCATTATCCCATGGCCACCTTTAAGATATCTGTCACTGATATCACTACCTTCCCAGTTTAAGATGTTTTTCCCCTTGGAAGAATCTGTACATTACAGTAGTTAACAACTACTCAGCTAGCAAAGAGCCCTAAGACAAGGCCTGGGACAAGTTAATGGTGTAACAAATCAGTGGTTAAGCTAAATGGTCTGTTTGCACAGTAGAGTATTATTGCTTTATTGAATCTAACTTAAAGATTTACAGCAGTTACATTTTATTCCAGGTACAAGATGCACAAATGAAATACAGAGAGGTGCAGTTTTGTTTTATGCTGCTTTCATTACGGACCCAATTGCACGGCAAAATCAGTTAGTATATATCTCGTTCCATGTGACAGCCAATTTTCCACTGAGATTGGAAATTCTTGGAGCCTTTTTAATCCTTGATCCTACTCCAGGAGTACAAGAGGTGGATGTTACAGCATGTTTTTAAATTGTTTAACGTAAAGCATCAGTGATAACAAGCGCTTCTCCCTGATTCCTGAGGAATAGAATGTCTCTGGAAGGATAGTACATAGCCCTGGCTCTAGCTCTACTTTGAGGATGTAATCTGGGACATACTTAATGGCCCAACATATTAAGTGGTGGTTTTTCCCAATGAATTTCTTTTAAAAAAAAAAAAAAATGTAGTGTTACAAACATATCTGTCACCAAATAACCTGTGACACAATCAACTTGACCATTTACAGGCCCAAAGCTGATCACATCCTGATTCATTTAGCAAACTTTTTTTCTGCATCCCTACTGTTTGCCAAGACTTTCAGAGACCTAGGGATACAGCAGGTACCAGTCATCATGGGATTTATATTCTTGTGGAGAAAGCAGATTTCAAAAACAAATAAATATATTAAACGAGGTAATTTTACTAGTAATAAGTGCTATAAAGAAAAGAAAATATGCCCATGAAGAATGTTGGGTGGAAGTCAACTACTAATGTAAGGAGTGGAAATTATATTATTTGGAAGATGGTAAAAATCAATCCATTAAGGGTCCCATAAGTAAAAAGAAAGATAAATAAGTATTTCACTGAACACTCATAAAACATCCTTTTATATGCTTTCAAAGTCTTGTCTGCTGCTTTTAGTTTCTCTTAGTAAACATTTCTCTTCAGAACAGAAGAGCTACAGCAAAAGATTAAAGCTTAGAGTTTAGGGATAGTATGTGTTCAAGATCCCTGCTCAGTGCCCAACACTATGTAAAAAATGCTTTTATACCAGTAACAGCAATGATGAGAAAGGTCAGAATAGCTGGGGTTTGGAAATAATTGCTTGGTTCTGATCTATAAAAAGCTATTAAATCAATCCTCTAGAAATAACACATTTTGTTATTCTTTAGGGGCATAAGGGTAATAGTTCTCCAGCTTACGGACTAATTCAGGACCTCAGCTTAATATCATTTAATATATTTATGTTCTACAGTTGCAAAACCACCAACTCACTTTAAATGTCTTTAGTGGGACTAAAATACTACACAATAAACTGATGACTTTGTATTTGTGTCAAATAACATCTGACAATCCCCACTTTCCAGACTGGGTACTTAGGAGCCAGCAATAAGGAAAGATTTCCAGAAATTAGGTGTTCAAAAGTATACATACTATTTGAAACATTTTAAGAATGAATTCTTTCAGTAGTTATTTCATTTTCATATTGTGGTTAGCAATGTAAACCCTTGCTTTCACAATATAAAGACTATTAACATAAGACTTACAGATCATGTGCAGCTCAGGTCATATGGTATGTTTCCACAAATATAAGTGACATCATTTTAGGAGCCTTTTGTTTCTTGCTCCAGTGGGGACTTTCCCCAAATACAGACTGACAGTGTGTCTACACAAATTAATCCATTTATAAAACAGCCTCAACAAAGCAAAATTCATTGTACTTGCCCTCTTGGAACTCACTGAAAATTAAATTAGATTTTCCCGTCATAGTTCTCCCAGCCTTAGCAGAGGAAGAGAGGTGTATCCGTAAGGGTCCCAGCAGGAAACAAAAGGCATGCTCTCAAGGGTGATTGCACAGAGTGTAATGAATGGGGCATCTTACAAAGGTGCAGGCGGGTTATGGAAGACCAAGGTGGGGTTGTAAAGCAACCCAGACCTAGTAACAGCAGGAATAATTTTCACTAGGCTTGAAAGGCGAGGGGAAAATATTAGTTTCCTACTGCTACTGGGGGGGAAAAATTTACCACAAACTTTGTGGCTTAAAAACAGAAATTTTTTATTCTACAGTTCTGGAGGCCAGAAGACCAAAGTGAGTCTTACTGGGATGAAATCAAGGTGTGCTCTCCCTTTGGAGGCACTAGCAGAGAATCCATTGTTTTGCCTTCTGCAGCATCTACAGCTGCATGCCTAGGACTGTGGTCCCTTACCTCATCTTCAAATCCAGCAGCGTGGCATCTACTCTGAGTTTGCTTCCATCACCTGGCTTTTCCCCGTCTATCTATAGTCAAATTTCACTCTACCTCCCTATTATAAGAATACTTATAACTATATTTAGGGCCCACCTAGATAATCCTGGATTATCTCTCCATGTCAAAATGCTTAACTTAATTACATCTGCACAGACCTTTATTTCATATGAGGTAACATTCATGGTTCCAGGGAACAGGATATGAGTATCATTGGGGCCCATTATTCAGCCTACCACAGGGAGTGAGTTGGAGCAGTTACCAGGACCCAGGAAAAACTGTAGCAGTGGGAAAAGGCTGTCTGACAGGAGATGTAGCTTAGAACCACAACCACATGTGGGAGAATGCAACTACTGCAAGAGACGACCAAACAAAGGGAGAGTCTGGGAAATAAATACCCCAACCCCTCTCTTATCCCAGCCTCCAGTTTCTGTCAGTGTCTCTAAGTGGTCAAACCCAACTCAAAACTAGAGGGCATGGAAGCCCAAATCATGTAGTCCATAACGGTCATCCTGATGAGTTTAGGGGAGGGGAGAGAAAGCTAAATTGTGGATCTCAAGAATTAAATGGAGACTATCCAGAAAAGATGGTTACTAGAGGGAAGCTGACGATAGTTCTGAGGCCATGTGTAAGAATGAGGCCTCTGGAGATATGGGGCAGATTGCCATGGCTAAAAGAACTCCAACCAAGCAGCCTGAATTCAGAGAAGTAAGGTTCAATTCAGGATCCATTGTAACGGGTCATCCCAGAGACTAGGAAGTCATTTTAGAGTTAAGGAAAATATTCACTGAGCACCCACAGAGTTCAACTAGGCTTTAACTCTGCAAGACACATTCCAAGGTTTTGGAACCTTAGCCAGATTTTTTAATTAGAGGTTTGCTGTTTACAAAAAAAAAAAAAAAAAAAAATTTAAATGTTGTTTTTTAATTTGGTGGGAAGAATCCAATAACTCTCACCTTGGTTTGGATTAATGATGTCATAAAAGTCAACATCATGTTTGGACTCTCATTTTTCTCTAGAGACACTTAAGCTGAATTGAGGCAGATAGACTTAGGGAAAGTAAACATTGGTACCATTTGGTATCACACTGACTTTAAGGCCAGGAATCAACTTGCTTATGCCAGGGACTGAATTAGTGTCATCTCTAAGCTAAGATCTCCTCAGGGATGCTTGGCCTTGATGGTTTGTATTTCACTGGCCACAATATTAAGACTCAAAGTAAGAGTGCCATCCCCTTGAGCAAAGCCCATGGAATAAAAATGTTATAAAATGGTACATAATAAATGAATTAAATATTAACATTTTGAAAATAATAATGATTGCAATTTATTTGGATAGTAGGAATTGTAAAGACTAACTTACCTCATTCCGTTTTAGAAGTTAGTAAAAATATTTTTGAAGTAGAGAGTGAAAAAATGTAACTTAAAACTCCCTCAAAACAAAATGTTTGTAATGTAAATGATTTGGTCTACGGGTACAAAAGAAATGCTTAATCAGTAGAGTCCCCAAATGACCTTGATTTTTATTCTTTCCAAGGAGATCATAATGTAACTCATAACTCATACAGAGAATCATAACCACAGTGGGGCCCTCCTGACCCACGCCTAGATGAATAATGCTGCTATCACTGCCAGAGCCCCGGGAAAACCATGGGCAGGGACTAGACACTTAACTGGCCCCCAAATGAGACTCTTCCCTCGCCTGCTTCTGCCATTCTTGATCATTTGTCTTCCACAGTCTTGCCTGGAAAGAGGACTGCAAACTAATTACCAATAGCTCAAGATCTTACAGTAAATGTGGTACAAATAGAAGACTCAATAATGAAAATGAGGAAGCTGAGGTGGAAATGATGAAGCCACAGGTTTGTTGGAAGGAGGATGACGTATTTGGAAAACCTGAAGCCTCATCTATTGGGTAGACACATCTATTTATTAAAGGAGAGAAAAAATGGCTTTGTGTAGTTCCTGATAGACTCCACATACAAGGGTACAGGAATCTGTTGTCGATGAGATGATTCATTTCATTATCCTCAGGATCACCAGTTCTATACCCAGGATACCACAACTCCTCAACTAAACACTGTAGGGCCCCACCAAAGACAAGCAACTGTGAGTCCCAATTCATTCCTCCTTGAGAACCCATGGGCAGGTAACCCTATGAGCTAGTCATGAATTTAAACTCAAAGATGTGATGGCAGTGTATCCTAATATGTTATCTTCTATCAGTTACAAGTAATGAAAGAGAGGATATGGTAAATGAAGAAACAATCTATATATATGTTTCTTACTGGTTTTGAGCTAAGTGATCACTGGATTTTATCAACTCCTAGAATATAGGAATCAAAAGAAATCTATACAGAAAATAGAAAGGAATGGACTAAACCAGAGTGATGCTAATTGAATTCCTTCCTCACAAAACTTTGAAGCAGATTCATAAAGCTTCAACCAGAAGCTTTCCCAGAACATAGGCACAGAAGAGATCAATGGGATCTGATGGGCAACAAGTCTTTACTAAACAGTGCCAGTATTCTTCTGTTTAAAGGGAATTAATACACAGAAGCAATATCACCACAGAAGACAACTGCAACAGATGTGTGGTCTGAGCAATCAGAGTCAATGACCATAAAAATGCAGAAAATGTGCCACACTCACTATGTAAAGTCACGTATTTGCTTTCTGAACACTGCTAGAATTGTGTGTGTGTGTGTGTGTGTGTGTGTGTGTGTGTGTGTGAGTGTGTAAACAGTTGGTCTCATCAGAATCATTATTGTACTAGCCGAAGTATGCCTTCAGGATACTAAATACAGTGCCTGTATCTCTTCTTGCTGACAGTTTCTAATATTTCTCTCCCCAAAACACAATATATATTTGCCCAACATGATGGTAGATTTCATGCCTAGAACTATGTGAAAGAAAACAATTTGTATTTTCCCCCTGTAGTTCCAAATCCACATTGAGGGCACCAATTGGCCTGTTGTTGTTTTACAAATAATGTTCTAAAGACACAAGGAAGAAAAGCTTCTTTTTAGCAGTAAAAAGTACTATATTCTTCTCTTACTCTTTAATATGCACACTGAGAAATCTTTCCAGGGGTTCAGGAAATTGGGTGGCCCTCCCAGCAACAAAATTGTGAAGCATGAAAATTTCTACTCACTTTGCTATATAAACCTAATTTTATCTTTTAACAAAAAGAAAATAGTACCAAACACACACACACACACACACACACACACACACACACACAACGGGGGACAAACTCCGGGTGAAGAGGAAAACATTGACATAACAATAAATCATAAAGGGTTCATTATTAAATAAGCACTGATTAATGAACTTTTTAAGTCCCAGAAAGTACTTGTTAGTTTTCATAAATTCTTAAGTACATAAGTTATATATTATAGCACTTATTATAGAAATGAAACAGATAATCAGGTAATTTCGCTGAAAAAAAAGTCTCAGTAGTATACATCCAAATCAGAAGCTGTCCTTTCCTCTCCAAACATCCCCTAAGTAGGACACAAGGGACACAGACAGACAGGTAAGTGTCTTCACAAGAAGTCATATTGAAGACTTTTGGTCCAAATGACAATGTTAGTCCATGACTTTAATTTTACTCCTTTTACAGATTTCCATGTAAACATCTAAAGAAATAGTCAGCAATCATTATTGGAAATTAGGTAGGAGTGCCAACCTTACCTAACATGCTAGAAAGTTTTGAGAACTTTTCATAAATTATAATACAGATTAAACCAGATTGAGGCAAAGATCTACAAACTACACTAGATGATGATGAAAAAAGCCTATGCTGGGAGTAATTGAAAAAATCCCCCAAAGTAATTTAATTAACGTCCTTCCCAATCCCTCAACTTACACAGAAGAGGAAGAGGTTATTCATTCCCAGAATGCAGTAATAATTTAATTCAGTCACATGAAAGCCTCAGGAAGTGGTCAGATTTTAGAATCCACACAGATCCCACCAAAGCATCCCTGACTTCCATCTGGCATGAGCAAAATGGCAAGATGTTCAAGCAAGGGACATTATTGTTCGTAAGACAGGTGTATGTGCCTGCCGGAGGAAGCAATTACCTTCAAGGTGAAGTACCCTCAGCCAATGAGAGCTACACGAAGAAATCTACCTTTGTGATTCTACCTTCATAGGCAGTCTGGTTGTTCTGCCTAAATACTTACCCTGAAAATCCAAAAATGTCATCAGGTTTTGTCTAAATGTAAGTTAGGTTTCATCATCCTGCTTTATACTTAAATCTTCAACCTTGTAAATTTTTTTCAAATTTCTTTGGCAATTTCTATTTCATTTCGCCTGTTCTCTCATATAAGTTTTATTATATGAATATTAGATGCACATCCTCTATATCTCTTGGATTTTTATATACTAGTTTATGAATTTTGTAAAAATTTTTGAGTTTGTCTACTAATAGAACAGTTTGGTTTTTATAAAATACAATTCACTGTGGCCCTTTTAATTAGACAAAGCCACTAAGAAATCTATACTGGTCTTCCATTGCTCCATTTTTATGTCATCAGCTATTGTTTTAGGACAGCAATGTACTCATAAATCTCACAAAGAAAATAAAGTATTGTAGTTGTTTATTCTTATTTTTTTATTTATAAATGATCATTTATCCAAATTTTATCAGATAGACCCAGTGTTTTAAATGATAAAATCTGCATTTTTCTTGTTGGTTCTCCTATGTTTGATAATCCTTACCAGAGGGAGCCTTTGTAAATGAAAATGGGAAATGAGACTCACTGACTTTTACTTTCCATAATACAGATTCATTATCCCACTGTTTTGTTATTAAATTAAAATGAATATAATATAAATGAATATAAATATAAGATATTTACCTCAAAGATTAGAAAAAGGAAAGATAAGATAAACTTAAGAAAACTAGAAGGATATTATTAATAAAGATTAAGAACTGAAATAAATTAATTAGAAAATAGGAATTTGGTAATTTCAATAAACCAAAGAGCTGCTCTTTTGAAGCAAACAAACAAAATAATAGGTGAAACCTTGGTAAAGTCAACTAAACAAAAGTGAGAAAACAGAAATATAACCAGAATAATATTATATTACTTTATTTTTGAAATAAAATTTCATTTTTTTCCTCGTATCTTTGAAAATAAAGACACTTCTAGGAATATGTGAGACACTAAAACTGACTAATCAGAGTGTAAGTCAGAATAATCCAATAATCATGGAAGATATTTAAAAAGTTGTCAAAGAAATACTGCCTCCCACCTCTGTTCACCTAACCTGTATATTTTAATGATTTAAAAACCTGATCATTTCTCTAGTATTTAATTGTTCTATAGCATAGAATAACATAACAAAGAAGTCATTAACTAGCTAAACCTGCTACCAAAAATCTGCTACCAAACCAGCAAAATCACCATAAATCAAGGCTGCAGACAACCTTATTTGTGAATACATGCATATTAAATATTTCCAAATAAAATATCAATTGGGCCCAGCAGTAAGGTAGGTATAGTGATTGATACTGTTTTATTTTTAGTATAAAAGATATACATTCTCCTTATGAAAACCAAACTCAGGAAAAGCAAAGAACACTTGAATTTTCATTACCAAGATATAATCAATACTAACATTTGAATTAACATTCCTACATTTTCTCTCTAGATATGTATGTACACATAGTTAAATATAAACAACTTTGTGTGAAGGAAATCTTAATATATGTACATAATGTATGTAATCTGAGACTTTTACTCAACAATATGGCATGGACATTCATCCATGTCAATAAAGATAGATCTACACCATTTGTAAAGGTTACCTAGTATTCAACTGAACTTACATACCATAATTCATTTAACCAGTGTAATGGATGTTTGAGTTGTTTCCAATTTGGTGCTATTATGAATAGCTCTATGATATATTCCTTGGGCAAAATCTCTTCCCATCTTGTGATTACCTTCTAAAAGTATGGTTGCTAGATCATACAGCAACCACAGTTTACATATTCCTATTACCAGATTGCCTTCTAGAAAAGTTATACTGATTCCATCAACTGGGCTTGAGAGTGCAATTGCCCCATGTCTTCACCAGCACATGGTTATTTGGTAATAGATAATTATTTGATAGGGGAATGGCCAGTTGTCTAGTAAGTTTACTCATAATTCTTGGCATTTATTCAATAAGTAATATATTGAACATTTGTAGGTGTCAGAGGCTGAGCTACACACTGAGAACTTGGTAATCAAGGGGGATGTGGTCATTGGCCTGAAAAACATTTTCTGAGAGGAGTGAAAAGACACTAAATTAACATAAATAAATGGAGAAAATTACATATTGAGATTAGTGGTCTGTAGGAAACAAAGATATTTTGAGAACAACAGGAGGAGGACCTACTATAGATAGTGGACTTAGAAACTGAATCTCTGAAGAAGTGATATTCAACCTGAGATAAAATGTGGGGTAAAAATAGGTTCCAGGCAGAAGGAACAGAAAGGGCAGATTCCAAGGCAGAAGAGACCTTAGTGTGTCCAGGGAAAGAAGGGTGGTCAGAATAGCAAGGGTGCAGCAAAATGAAAAGAAGCCTGAGGGTCAGGCAGGAACCAGACCACGAATTGCCTTGAAGACTATGAATGATCTTGTAAGTTCCACGGGAAGACAATGAAGAACTTTAAATATGATCAGTTAGATTTACCCTGTAAAAAACTCACATCAATTCTGCAAAGATTAGTTGAGTAATTCCCAGTTTAGAAAGCTGAGCCAATAGAAATGCCACTCACTGAAATGGGGAAGCTAGATGATAACAGGTTTGAGAGTAGATGAATATCAAGAGTTACATTTTGGCCCAGCCGGGAGTGGCTCAGCGGTTGAGCGTTGACCTAGGATCCAGGCGATCGGGGTTCGATTCCCGGTGAGGGCACATGCCCGGGTTGCAGGCTCCATCCCCAGTCGGGAGCGTATAGGAGCCGATCAATGACTCTCTCATCACTGATATTTCTCTCTCTCTCTCCCCCTCTCCTTTCCTCTCTCTGAAATCAATAAAGATATAAAAAAAGTTACATTTTGTACATGTTCAGGTAGAGATGCTCATGAGACACCTAAGTGGAGATGCAACATTAGCAGCTAGGGCTGCTAAGTCTGGGGATGTGTAAATCTGGGGCTTAGATTAAAAACTGGATAAATATTTGGGAGTCCTCAGCATTTGGATGGCATTTAAATCTTGTGATTGGATGGGTCCATATAGGGAAAGAGTATATACAATGAGAGGAGATTTTAGAAATGTTTTTAAATAAACAAAAAAAGAAAGAGGCCAGAATGTAAAGGTATGGGCAAAGATAAAAGACCAGCTGACAGGCTGAAAATTTTTTAATTAAAAAATATTTTTAAGGCATATAAACCAGAATTACAAGGGATCAATATTCACTAGCAAATATCCAGTACCATTTTCCACACACACATTCAGAAACCCCACAAATCATGTGGCTAAGTTGCTAGCCTTTTACATTTTACTACTTCCAACTTTGAATGAACTGGTCCTGAGTCCTTCAAGGTTGCCTGGGACCAAGGAGAAAAGGAGGAGGCTGTCTAAGCCCCATGATGCAGGTGGAACACTCCTCAGGGAGGCCAGTGTGCAGACAGAGCTAGGAATGCGCTTGGAAGGTGCCAGTGATGGTCATTTGCCCTCCCATTTTATTCTACTCTGAGAGAAGCGTGCAAACATTCTACCTAACCATGACCCCTGTCCAGTTCCTGGTGTGTAAGAAAGAATCCGTGCTTCCCACTGTGAAACTGGGAACCTTTCTTCCTCAGGAAGAAGACAAAGCCCTGGGCATCAGAACACAGCTTCTGGCCTTTCCATTCCCATAAAATGCCTATAGAGGGCACTAGCCATGGCTAAACAATAGTCTTTGCTGACATGGCCCCTTCTATTTGGAGAGTTGCCATTATTGCTGTTCTTTTTCTGGTTGGCATATAATTGGGAAAGGGGAACTGCAGGAGGATTCTTGATAAGAAGCATTAGTCTGTATTATAAAAGATGTAATTAGAGATGATGGTACCTGTATAAGCAACTCTAGGCATTGTAATACAGGGAACTACAACATCCCAGCCAAAACAACATTTTGATAAAGATCAATTCCTATTACAATGGTTCAAATACAAGCCCCAAAGAATGGAAGATAAATTTATCTTTCAGTGGCCTGTGTTAATCCCCTGGCTAAGGGAGGGGGGAGGACTGCGAAATATCACTAAAAAAATCAATATCTTTATTGATTAATCAAGCTACTATGATTTATTGGGCACTCATTCATTTGTTTGTTACAGTCATTCCATGCATTGCTTCTGGCTGTGATAAATGGTCTAGACTCTTCTTTGGGAAAGCGCAGCTTTTTAGCAATGTTTGCAGTATGGATCTCCCAGATGCCTGGCCTATTTGCTCCCATGGCCAGGTTAAGCCTACAGATTGCTATGAAGTGTGTGGCCTTGAAAATATCAAATTTTCCCAATGAAAGGAGCCCTAATAGCAGTGCACACAGACATCAACTCTCTGCATTCATCCAAAATGGAAACAAAAAGCTAAAGCTGAAGCATGCTTGATATCCAGGACATCTGATACATACTGACATGCTTAGGCATTGTTGTCTCAGAATGGGCCTGGCATTTTCTGTATTATTTACTATGTGTTCTCATCAGGATACCAACAGCCTAATTTCTGCAGCCGCTTGGTTTTACAGGTATTCTATAACTTCATTTTTTATTCCCAGATCCCTTTTAACTGCATTCAGTGGACATTATCCTCCTTTGTCTCTAGATAAAATACTTTGGTACAAGGCATTATCGCTGATTCTTAGGTAATAGGTAAGCTCTGGTTATTTTAAGCTAATGCAGTGATAAAGGCAATAATAAGAATGACTAGTCCAAGATATCAAAACACCAGACTTGACTTGAGCTTTCTTGGTCCTGAACTTGGCACTAGTTCTTTGTGTCTCCCAACCATAAGGGATGTCTTTCAAAGCTCAAAAGAGATCCTGTTGAAGGCCCTCTCATTTGGCTGAGAATAGAAGGTAGCAGTTAGCCAAGAGGGCACATCTCTCATACCCTCAAAGAGAGGACATCATGAGCCTGGAGATCTTCTCAATTGATAAGATTACCCAAGGAGGTAAATTGATGGGCTGAAAACATCTTCCTGGGAATTTATTCCTAATTAAGTCCAATTAAGTGGAAAGTTTATATCTTCTTGAATTTGTATGACAAGGATTCACTCTTTCAAATTCAGGAAGACATAAGCAACATATACCTCTGGGCCTCACTCTTGATCCCTTACTGAAAAAGTCTCCTGCTATCCAAAGTTATACTTTATACTTTCCAGGTATCTATTGGTGGGAAAAGACAAGCCTTGATGACTGAGTATGGATTCCTAAGTCTCCATTCAAAGTGCTTCCTCACATGGGACTAAATAATGTAACAGACCCATGCAATTATTATGGCACTATGCTAAAGAATGACAGTGGCTAATGGCTGGATATGGTGCTAAAGACGAAACATGGCCCCAGAACATGACAAGGAGAGACACTGTCATGTGGATAACAATTCGGTGCCACTACCCAGAGTTTCATTAAGCACTTTCTCCTCCATAGACTAAGGAGTCCAGGCCCTTCCCATTTCACATCATCACTCAGCTTAGTTGAAGTTGAAAAATGGTCTCATTCAGCCACTCTTCCTCATACAGCTGGTAAAATTGTTGTCCTATAATTGTAGCAACGTTTGGGTCTTTGGGACTCACTCGCAAGTTCCCTTAAAATTATACCATTAGTCAAAGACTGAACTGTATCTTCCAGCCATTTTCATCCTAGAGACTTGAGGCCCTTTGCCACCCAGGCCCAGATTCACACTAGAGATTCAACTTGAAACTTCCCCTGTAGCTATTCAAACCCCCAAACTGCAGTATTCTCCAAACATCCCTCATGAAATTCGTCAGCCTCTCCTATTCTGGGCTCAGAGCCAAATTCCCACATCTCATGACTTTGTTCCTTTAACCCTACACATCTGTTCCTGCTTTAGAATTTTTTTCTAATAGGATGATTGCACAAACCCTGAGAATCAGGAACAACTTTTCCTGATTCTCCCCAAGCTCTGTTTGTGTCTGTAGAGAAAAACCTTCAGGTTGTTTTCCAACTACCTACTTCAGCTTCATTATTAAGGGTTCCCATTGACCTCTCCAAGATTTTCACACTCTTCCTCAGAAAGTCATCACTCCAGACATCTTATTTAGGCACCCTAACACCGAACAGCAGAATATCAAGAATTAAAACCCACTTCAGCTCTTTGAATTGCAGCCAGATGAGGATAATGTTGATTTCACATATGAATTGATAAAGGTGGTAATATGCAAAAGAGCGGGTGTAGTAATTCATATGCATATTGGGCAGTACAGTAATTCATTTTCCTCCAACTGTCATTAACACAAGCTGATGGCAGAGTGACCCCAACCTCTCCTTCTACTTCGCAGGACAGAACACGAATGTTAAGGTTTCTGTCTAAGTGCCACACAAACAAATAGGTGCAAAGATAAGGAAAATGAGCTCTGGTAAAAGGCTCTAAGTTAAAGGACAGGGAGTTACAGAACTGGTCCCGAGGTGGTACTGCTCACTGGCAGCCTCTGAGCAGAAAAGCCCCCAGGGAGATAAAAGGAGCCGGTGTGGGCTGCAGCCCATTGCGCATGGCGGCATATTTAGTTTAGTCTCCTTAGTGAGGGCCTCCTTGACCATCCGCTATTCCAGGACTGTTCCTTGCATGTTCTTATACCTTTCTTCCTATATGTCCTTAGAACAACTCACTTGTCCTACCACAGCATCTACTGTACTTCGTGGTAATTGCTCGTTTAATACTCGCCCACCTGACTCCACTATGGCCTCTGAGCACGCTGACCATGTCTGCCTCGGCTGCTGCCTGGGGCTCTGCAGACTTCCTAAAAAGTGGCACGCGCACAATACTATTTGGTGAACGAACGAATGGATGGAACTATGCGTGAGATGATTATCATCACAGATACTCAGAGTGCTTGAACCAAATTTTTGTTTTACTAGGATCATTTGATTTTGAGGAGATATAAATAAACAACATGCCATTGAGCTGACACAATCCTCCTTTATATGTTGACTTTTTTAACTCCCCTATCCCATCAGGTAAAATAAATATGATACTAATCTAACTATTGTGATGAATAAATTCTAATGCCCATATATACAGCTGACCTTTGAACAATAGGTTTGAACTGAGAAGTTTCAGTTATACACAGATTTTTTTTTAGATACAGCTGGCCCTCTATGTCTACAGGTTTCACATCTGGGGATTCATTCAACCAGCTGCAGATTGAACTCAGTATTTTCCATTCCCGATTGGGAGTCCATGGATGCAGAGGGCTTACTGTATGCATTGATCTACACCATTTTATATAAGGGACTTGAGCATCTTTGAATTTTGGTATCTATGGGGGGGGGAATTCAGCCTGGAACCAATTCCCCAAAAATACTGAGGGCAGACAGTTGTTAACTGTTGGGGGAATCCAAATTTATTCATGAATTTCAACTTTGGTGGGGAGCTCTGACACCCCTAACCCCCGTTGTTCAGGGGTCAACTGTGGTTTACATTCACTTTGCTCTATACCAACTTGAAACTCTAGTAATCTGAAGTTAAATTTGAATGGATATAGTTCAATTTAGACTAAATTTTCCACTTCTTTTTTTTTAATATGCTTCAGAATGAACCATAAGTGAAGAGTAAGTTGCAACTATTCAGTATTTTTTAAGAGGTGATTCTTGAACATTTTATTACATCTCTGGAAATTTTCACCTAGTAACACTTTGTTTCCAAGTCAGAAAGGTAAAAATTAATACTGGCAGCCCCATGAAAATGGAAAGAGGACATCCTTCCCCAAAAGTACAGAATCTTTTTAGACTCACAATGTGTCCCAGTCCCTGGCTGTGTCCTCCAGTAAGCCAGGCAGCTGGAGACACAGCCCAGGCTTACTGCCAATGTCCCTTCACCTACAAACAGGACAAAAATGCTCTCAGAGACTGAACATGTTTTAAAGAGGGTAAAAAATACTTCATTCCTCCTTTTTAATGTCTTTTTCTACCTTTGTCTCTCCCCAGTCTTTCAGGAGAGCTGGGAAAATTTTCTCTTTGAGGCATTTGCATGTTTGTGCATTTTAAATCCTGTCTCACACTCAAAGTGATAGGAGCAGCCAGCATTAATTAGAACTGGTCTTATAAAGACCTATTTTTCTCCCTACTTTTGGCTTAGAAAGGCACTACTTTTCCTTCGTGGATGGATGATGTGTTAAATGACCTATGGCAGATGGTTTAATAATATCAGCTTCACTTGAAGAATTCTGCACGTGGTGGAAAAGTCATCCTAAAGGCATTTGTCCTCATGCTTGTTTCATATCTTCTCTCGCCTAGGACCAATAGAGTTTTCTCAAGACTGTGAAGCCAGTGGCTACTGACATTTCTCAGCCAACCAAAGTCATCCTTGATTAAAATTAACAGTTTAAAGACAAAAAAATAATGCTCTCCTTTTAGGAGAAAATTATCATCTACATTTGCTCCTGGACTGGATTCTCCCCTCTGATCAAAGAGCATTCTCAAAATGTTCTTTCCATGACTCTTCAGTCCCCAAGCACATGGTTTAAAGAACCATCCAGCCTCCACCTGGAGGTACTTCCAATATGTGGCAAGGAACTGCTGAAAGATTTCCATCAAAGACATGTTTCAGGACATAAATCAATGAGTATGGCTCCTGCAAATATGCCCCCATTGGGATGATAAAAGTTAATTTTGTTATTAACTGTAATAATTATCTGCATTAATGATTTTGTGAAACTAATAAAAGTATGTTGTGTTACTGGCTATCTCATGATTTAATAGGAAAGGTCTTTTTTTAAGACTCCATTTAACTCCACTTGTATCACTATTCTAAGAGCCACAGAACCACCAGCCTAGAAACAGTGCATGTCTAACCAAAATCATTAGGTCAGCAGAAAATAGTTTCATTTCCATCTTAATGTAGTGGGAAATGACATTGCCTGTAACATGTCATCATAATTCAAGAGGGAGTCTGTGCACTGAATGTAATCCATCCATCCAACAACCTCAAGTCTCCATCAACAAACATCAAGAGAGAGAGCTCAGACTCCGGAAAACTCTCATGCCAAACACTCGTATCCTGGCCACACTTAACTGCCTTGATACTATTAACTGACCATCGGGACAGTCATATCATACCAGACCCCACAGAAGGTCAGGATACTCAGGCCATCCCTCAGCCCCGAGACTAATAAACATATGGTTTTTTCCTACCTGTGATCTCATCCTTACTCTCTGCAATGACCTTGCTTCTGACCTCACTGTTAATTGGAGCAATATAAAAAGAACTCCGCAAGTTCCCACCATCACATCCAATCACTCTCCTGCATTTGGACCTAGATCCTCTGCTCTTGCTTCTATTTCTGTGCTTTTTCCATACTCCTATATTCAGCCAACCACCCAACAACGTATGTGCCGGATTCCATTCTCATTCAACCAATATTATCACTCAAGAAGTCTCCACTCTTTGTCTTGCATTATCAATTTATCCTTCTGGCTGACTTTCCCCACTAACATACAAAATACTATCATTTCTTCCCCTGTAAAACAAAAACAACCTTCTTATGATCCCACTTTACCCTCCAGCTACTTCTCATTTTTTTCCTCCCTTTTACAGCAAAATTCCTCCAATGAGCTGTCAAAATCATTGCCTGAATTCTTCCGTTTGCTCTTAAGCTTACAGTAGCCAGGCTTAAGCCTACTGTAATCAGGCTTTTGCTCCCACAACTTCACAAAAATTGTACTTATAACTGTCACCTATGTGTTCTATATTATCCAAAGCTTTGGGAATCATCCTTACCAATAAATAAGCTATCTGTGTGACTTGAGGAATACTGCAAAAACTCATTGCCCATCTTGATAAATTGAGAATATCCTCTCTGGAACATTCTCTCTTCCTATGACACAAGGTCTTTCTACAATTGCAATTTCCTGCACAAACATATTACACAGATTATCAAGTATATAGGTCAATGAATATCACCCTGAAGAACAGAAAAAATGAATTTACTTCATTCCATACCCGTTAGTACAAATATACAATGAAGGGATTGGTGGGGCACATCAGTCAGCCTATATGTTGGCATGTAAACCTCTTCCTGCCTTATGGTGCAGTCATCAAAAAGGGAACATTAATTTATTTGAACAGATTTGTGTCACTGTGCCTCTTGGAAAAAGGGGCCAGAAAAAAATACCACTTTTGTTCAAAAATATTCCCCTCCCTAAACCAGGCCTATAAATAACTAAATTGATAAGCATTCATCTTTAAGGGTTAAAATATTGCTGTCCAAAAAGGTAATCAGTTTCCTAACCAACATATTAACAGAGATTTCTTAAGTTAATTAATAAGCCATTGCCACCTATTAATACATATCAGAGAGTGGGGCCCAGAGGAGGCAAAAACAGTTTAGGAGAGAAAAACAACCCTAATAGGATGGTGCCATGTTAGGAAGCAAAGGGGAGACTGTCACTTAGAGAGTCTGGCTGACCATGGCATCTGAGGAGCAGACACCATGAAGGGATATCAAGGAGAAATATTTAAAAATATTGGTAGAACGATACCCAAGCCTCTCAGCTCTCTTCACACTTTTGTGCAAGAGTGAGCCTACTTTTAAGATGTTTGGCATTCTATTTTTGCCTTTCAAGACTACTGCTATATTTTTAAGCTCCAAGAAGACTGAGCTCTGATAGAAAATGCATCCCTAAGAAACTGTAACGCCTTTTGTGAGGAAAACAGATTGACAGTAAGGTGGATTATTTTTGTTGACTCAGATTGGCTCCCAATCATCCATTCACATTTAAATATTTATTATTTTAAATTTTAAATGTCTTCTTCCTCCTCTCTCTTGGTCTTTAAGTCTAGCTTCCATTTATGCTCAGATATTGTCTTTTCCTTCACCTTGTGATGAAAATTCTCTGCATTCACTTTTTCTTCTCTAATTTACCAATTTCCCATTCACTTGTATTTTTCTGTTTTTTACAAATTACATGTACTATGTAACCAAACAGTTTTAATAAAGCCAATACATTCTTCATTGCTGGTATACTGACCATTCTCATCTCATCTGGTAATAGAGATGATTCCTAAAAAAAAAAAAAAAAAAAAAAAAAAAGGTGGAGGAATTGGAGCCAACCCTGGAACAAAACTGATTTCTTTTCTTAGGACTGCAGCTTCCACCCTGAATGCAGTAGAAGAGTGAGGGTTGGAATCTCAGAATATTAAAGCCAGAGGGAAATTCAGAAATTGCTGTCACAGAACACCCACCTCATCATGTAGATAACAAGATGCAAAGCCAGAAAGATGAATTTTTCCAGAATATTAAAACTAAACTCTCATAAAAATTGTTACTAGTGAATTTTCTTGGGTCAGAGACCCCAGAAGCACATTCTGAGACAAAGATTCATGTACAAATTGTAAAGACACGTTCCCAGAAGTTGGTGAGGTCAGTAATTAAGGTCTGGTTGGTGAGGGGCAGGGAAAATCAAATCTCCCAGAGCCTTTGGGTTCTCTGTGTGCCTGCAAAGCAGCTCTGGCAGCCTGCAGGTAGTGGGCTGAAGGTGAGGGCTGTTAGAAACTAACACACACAGGAGCATCTGGGCAGGGCCTGCTCTAGGCACTCTAACTCCACAAGTGTCATCCTATCACAACAGGATGGGGAAAGGATATTTTCCCCTTTTTTGCCTTCAGAGAGCTTTTGCAATTACTTTATAGCAGTCTACTTTTAAAATATCATACTCAAGTTTCACCATGATCATTTTATTTACCTGCTGTGGCTCCCTCTTACTTAGAGATTCAAGTCCAAACACTTTAGCCTGACATTCAAAGCTTCAAAAATATTATCCCAAACTCCACTTAAAGCCTACCTTCCACAACTGAGAAAAACATTGTGAGGCAGATTGTTAGCTGTCTCTCTTACATTTGTCATCTTTCTATTTCCATGCTCTTCTAATACCATCCAGCCTCCTAGCACTGCCTATTCAGCAAGTCTAAATCAATCTTTCACAAGCTCACGTAGGGTATTTTGCACAATACTTTCTGACCACATTTGCTTAAAATAATACCTCCTTTCTCTGAGATACCGTAACAAGTTTTGTCTGAACTATGCATTTGGCCATACTATTCTGTTAATCTTTCCTATTGTGTTCTTTAGCTATTTTATTTTTAACCAAACGACTTTTTTTAAATAGCAGTTTTAGGCTTACAGAAAAATTAAGCAGAAATTAGAGTTACTATATACTCCCTGTCTCCTCTACCCTCAGTTCCCCTTATTAACATCTTGCAGTTGTGTGGTATATTTGTTACAATGGATGAAACAATACTGACCCATAACTATTAACTGAAGTCCAGTTTGCATCAAGTCTCATTCCCTGCATTGCCTGGTTCTATGAATTTTGACAAATGCATAATGTCATGTATCCACCATGAAATTTTCATGCAGAAGAGTTTCGCTGCCCTAACAATCCCTACACTTCACATGTTCATCCCTCCCACCCTGCCCCTGAACCCCTGCAACCACTGATCTTTTTACTGTCTTCATAGTTTTGCCCTTTCCAAAAATGTCTTCTTCAGCTATTTTAAAATATCTTACTATTGTTCAACCATGCACCTGTGCCTTGCTTCCCCATATAGACGGGAAATTTCTCATTATATTCCCATTAGCGTCTAATAGAGAAAGACCATGTGCATATAGACCTTAATAAGTATGTTTTGTTTAAATAAATATGGCATCATCTTTCTTTTTTCTTTAAGAAAACTATTAAAATACTTACATCTTGAAATGAAGAATTGGTAGAAAAAGGTTGTTAAAGAAAATAAATAGTAATTCTACCAAAGGGAATCAAATGAAAAAAAATGTAGTAAGATATAAATAAATACACTAAAGCCAGTATCTCTCAGATGCCAGAAATAAATTGATTCAAAATATAAATGTAAAAAAGATTACAAATAATCTTAACAAGAAATGTAAATATCACCCTGGCTGGTGTGGTTCAGTTGTCTGGTGTCATTGGTACACCAAAAAGTTGCGGGTTCAATTCCCGGTCAGGGCACATGCAGGAAGGCAAGCGATCGATGTTTCTCTCTCACACTGATGTTTTCTCTCTCTCTCTCTAAAATCAATAAGCATGTCCTCAGGTGAAGATTAAATTTTAAAAAGAAAAAAAATGTAAATATGTTAGAAAATTGTCACTGATATTTTACTGAGAAACATGAAAAACTATTTGCATAAATGATTAATGAACCATATTCATGGATGGAAAAGACTCAGCAATATAAGGAAGTTAGTAATTCCAAAACTATCTTATGACTTACTTTATAGAACTTAACAACATATTTCTTAAGCTCATCAGAAAAAATAAATAATATGAATCCCAAAACAAGACTTTCAAAAGAAAATGAGGCACCCGGCTGGCGTGGCTCAACAGTCGAGCATTGACCTGTGATCCAGGGGACGGCAGTTCGATTCCCAGTCAGGGCACATGCCTGGGTGCGGGCTCGATCCCCAGCTGTGGGCGTGCTGGAGGCGGCCGATCAATGACCCTCTCATCACTGATGTTTCTCTCTCTCTCCAAAATCAATAAAGATACATTTTAAAAATTTAAGAAAAGAAAAACAAAATAAGGGCCTTTCCTGACCTATAAAAACGTGCTAATTTAACAGTGAACAATATTTAAAATAAAAATGACTATAACCTTTATGTTTGTTTTCTAAATGTGATAAAAGCTAAAAACATGTTTTACAATTTTAAAAATAATAATAATAAAGTTAATTAATGAGTAACATAAAGAAAAAAGATAGAATCCAGAAAAAGAACTAAAGAACCTTGGAAAGAATAAAGAATACTAGTACATGTACTAATACTAATACTAGGGTATAGTGGCTAAAAGCTCTTTAGGAAGAGGGTTATTAAAAATTTACTTTAAATTTTTTTGCATTGCTATTCAAAAAAGTTCCTAAATTCTTCAGTAAACTATGCTACATAGACCACAAGGAAAGAATCCTGAAGATTGAAGGAACAGGCCATGTGCCGGCCACGTTTCAGTCCAGGGAACAAAACCACTCCATACATTTCTAGCAGAAAGGAATTTAAGAGAGGAAATGGAAGGGGGTAGCGGGGGGAAGGGGGAACCTCTGTAATACTCTCAACAATAAAAGATTTTAAAAAGGAGTTTTTTTATTAATAAATAAACATCTTTGGAATGACTGGGGAAATGGGAATCAGGGAGCCACAACAAGGCTTTGCCTTGAAGGTCGTAGTAGTGAGGCCAGGATTCAAATTTTGCTCTCCTGCTAACTTTGCTGCTAACAAACACCACGTCCATGAAGCTGGAGACTAGACAATGAAATGTGAATTCTGGGCAATGTCAACCACCACACATGCGAGAGGCCAGCCTCACTATAGAAAGGGGCATCAACCCCCATTTCTACCTGTCGAAACTTGTGCTACGCATCAAATTTGTACAGCCCAATTCACCTTTAGGGACTGGGCAAAATACAAATTTTAGTTTCCCAACCACTCTGAATAGAAGGAGAGAAAAGAGATTGAATGAGCCTTTGTAAGCATTCAAGACTAACAAGTTGCTAAAGAAGAAATATGAGTGAAAAAAGATGTTTAATTTTACTTATCGTTAAAGAAATATGAATTTAACCAAAATAAATATAAATTTTCTTCTAATATTTTAATTGTAAGTTCTGCAAAGAGTTCAATGAGATGAAAATTCTTAAGCAATTGTCAGGAGATGTCTAGAGCCTTAAAAATGATTCCATCTTTTGATACAGTAATCTGCTTCTAGAAATCTGTCTTAAGAAATAATGTGGTCTCGAATTTGTGATCAGGAATATTGGCAATGGGTGAAAATAGGCAGCTTTATTTTTAAGTGGGAAAATTTAGTAAATAGTGCTCAACAGGAGAGGAATAGTTATTAAGTTATATTACATCTATTCAATAGGTTATTATAAAGCTTTGTAATGACATTAGAAAATGCTCATTAAGTAAAAACAAGTAGGACGCATAAATATTTATAAAAATTTGAAGCTCACTTTTTAAACTATTCACAAGCTTGATGTAACAGAGAAAGGAAGAGAAGAAAACACATAGAAGGCTAACAGTCTAGCTCTGATGGAGGTGGGGCAGGGATAATTAAATGTAACCATCTTTTTAGTCCTCTGTATTTTTCAAATATTCTACAGTGAAACTACACTTTCTTTAGAACTATTAAAAATAAACAAATACTATCATTAAAAATGAAAGCTATCTTTTAAGAAATTAAGATTATTTTTTCTCTTTTTAATTTGAAAATGTATAAGCATTTTTTAATGGATTAAAGATTTCATCACAATTTACAATGAGACTTAACATGCCCTTGATTTCTGGAAGCTGTATTTTAACATATCATGGAGGGGGTAGCAGGAAGGGACTGAAACTTGGCAAAAATACTGCATAAAGTTCACAGCTGTGGTACTTCCCAGCCACTTCAATGTGTGGCTTTCCTCACATAAAACTGTAGTCAGCGAATCCATTTGACACATTCGTTTCTACATTTATTTCACCAGATTAAATTCTGTTATAAATTGGGGATTTCTGAAGAAGAAAAAACAAAACAGTGAGATGGCTCCACTGGTAAGATAATATATGCCTCTTTAAGCAAAACTCTCATGAAAATATGAATCTACCAGTTGTCACATTTTGTTAAATGATCTTAAGAAGAAAAAAAAGCTTTAGGAAACAGTGACTACTAATCCTTCCAATGTTGAGACAATTTCACAAGAATTGAGTGAAGCCAGGGTGGTCAAATGTGAATTAAGAACAAAAGCGAATGAAGAGCACTGCTGTAGGCAAGTCTATCAACACGAGAAGCCAGGCAGCACCTCCACCCTGAGGCTTCAGGGCCCCTCCGCGGGCTTTCCCACTCCTCAGGCCTTCACAGGGCCCTCTGCTGCTTGGCAGGCCCCCTACACCACCCCAGAGAGTAACCCCACATCCCCACCTCCTCAAATCCTTTCACCTCACAACTGGCCAGGCAAACAGTCTCCAGCTGACTTCCTCCAGCCTTCCAAGTGCCTGCTGTGGTGTGGGCTCCCTACCTAGGAAACTGCACACATACATACACACACACACAAAGTAAATAAACCTTTGCCTTCAGCCATGTCTTCATCTACATCCAAGATCTTGATTGAGCCTTTTCCAGACCATTTCTAGGTTTTTTTGGCCACCTTTTGTTATTTGCATGCCAATTAATTCACATTAACTACAAGCAAGACAAGAACTACAAATAAAATGTCATCCATTAGTTTCACTTTATTTCATTTTGGGAAGCTCCTTTTAAGAGCTGCCCATGTTATATATTCCAGAGACTCCTGGCGTTGGCTGAGGCGAAGTTCCAATAAACATGCAGACTGTCACCAGCCTGGGAACAAAATGGATACAGTTGCTCTCAACATTAGCCCTGGCATCGTTCTGCTCATGGGGAGTTTGTGTAGTTTGGCTGACAGTTTTGCCTTTCATAAAAAGCTGAGATGATTGTTTCCATGTATAGTATTACAACTGTAAAAACAAAAATGCAGTTTTCCAACACTCCATTTTTCTCATTTTCTAACACACTCTTGAATTAAACCATCATAGTTTATTGATCAGAATTGCTTTGCCTACTTATGTACAATTGTAACTATATATTACTACAATAATGGAACCTAAAACCATGGTGTAGTCTCATTGGAACAAAAGAAGCTTTCCTCGTTGTGAGAATTTTACCTCAATAACAAGCCTCTGTGCACCAAATTGATTAGATTTCTTGTAAAAAACTAGCTGCCGTTGCAAATCCAAAATAATAGATGGTTGACATGTGACACTAATAGTAGCCAATAAAACAGCTACAAGAAAATTTTCCCAAATGCTTTGTAAATTGATTATCTATAACACCCTATGATAAATTGGCCCATAATGTTATCTGATGGCTATTTATTTAAGCAGAAATTCCATCTGGGGAATTTGAGAAACAAAATCTCAGCACTGCAATGATGATGGTAATACATTTCAGTCTTCTAGAATAGCAGATATTAGTGTGGTTTACGAAGCTTTGTCTTTGTGCATTTGCCCAAAAACAAGACTTTCACTAATATTAGTTTGATAAAGACACAAACCTCTTCTGAGTAGAAACTTGATAGGGTCTCAAGCAGGACCTCAAACTGCAACTGCTTCCTGCTCTTCCTCACACCCCAAAAATTCAACTTCCTGATTTCCCTATTTCATTAATGGGACTAACATTAGCCCAGGCTTCCAGGGTCAAAACAAGGTGTCTTCTAATTGTCCTTTTCAGTTAACTCACAATTCAGTTATCACCAAGACCAGTTTTTTTTTTCCACTGCCTCTATCACACCTTTTTTTTTGCACTCCCACAACCCAAAGACAATTTCAGTAATTATTCCCCATTCTCAATATTGCAGTCCCCTTTCACTTGGCCTCTGTACCTCCAGACATCCACTCCATTCTGCCTTATGAATCCCACACAGATCTTGTGTGAGGGGTCACTCTCCTATTTACAATGCTTCAATGGGTCTCTCTTGCCAAGCACAGCAATTTTCCAATTGTTTTTCCACTGTGACTTATGAGTGTGCCATACAAGTTCAAGCGTAAATAAGATATGTAGTCTGACTCCAGTACCCAGCTCTGTACATAATATCTTTTCTCTCTGCCTCCCTCCAGAATTGGTTCCTCCTCCTTACGCATTCCTATTTTATTTTACTCACTTGGAACACATCACCCATTGTTGTATATGGAAAATATTTAGACAATGGCCTCTAGTGATTCCTGCTTCCTGTTATTCACGACCTTGCATAATCCTCTCCTGTTGAGTTTGGGCTAGACATAGTGACTTGCTTGAAATAATAGAATATAGCAAAGGCAATTGGATGCCATTTCTTGATTTAGTTATAAAAGACTAAATTTGTCTTGCTAGCAGACTGTCTCTATTTCCTTCTCAGCTTGTACACTTTTATAAAGTGAGATGTCATGTTGAAGAGGACCACATTGCAAGGCACTGCAGGCTGCCTAAGGCTAAACTCCAGCAAGAAACTAAAGTCCTCAATCCAGAATTCTGCACTGGAGTAATTTAATTCTGCCAACAACCATGTGAGTGAGCTTGGAACTGGACCATTCCCCAATTAAGCCTTCAGATGAGACCAAGCTTTGGCTGACTCCTTGATTTCAGCCTTGTGGGAGACCCTGAAGCACAGGACCCACCTAAACCCAGCCTGGATTCCTGACCCACAGAAACTGTGAGATAATTGTTTTAAGATGCTAAGTTTAGGAGCATTTTGTTGCACAGAAATAAATAAAACACATGTATCTCACCTCACCTGTTTAACTATAGCCTCACCAGGCAGAAACTGAATAGTAAAATAGGTGTGAGTACAGTACTCAATGTAAGTATTGGCACACAAATGCTAATGTGCAATAAATGCTAATTGGCAGAGTGGCTGAAAAATTACTTTATTAAGGCAATTTTCCCAATTGTTGCAGAATAATTAACTTTTTCTAAACATGAATTACATATAAAGTTTTAATGTCAGACCTATGCCCTGAATTTCGCCTATTTCTCTACTCATTTGAATGTCTTCTTTTGCTTAGCAAACATGTGTTCATGTCATCTTATCTATTTATCTAAGGAAATGCTTAATTCACAGATGATAAACATACATATATATGTTTAAATGATTAAAGGAATAGGATGTATCTGTGTCAGTTAGGATGATGGAGCTGCAAATAACAGAAACATGGAAAGTGATTCACAGCAAGGGTATATTTATTTCTTACATTGATAAGGCTGTTGGTTTCAGGATTAGAAATTTAAATTGGTCATCAAGGACTCAATATTTCCCCATCTATATACTCTGCTAGTCTCAGAAAGGCTCCCGCATGATTACAAGGTAGCTGCCACTATTCCAATAGATACATAACCAGAAACAAGAATACCCAGTAGAAGAAAAGTGTATCTTTTCCTGTGTGACTCTTCTTTAACATCGAAGAATCCATTCCCAGAAGTACCCAAAAGATTTCTCTTTGCATCTCAGTTAACAAAACTGGGTCATGTAACATATCCTAAATGAAATCCTGATACGGGAATTGAGATAACCATCACTGCTAGGGAAGGGGTAGATGTCCGAAGAGAATCTATGTTTCACCATAAAGGAGGGATATGTTTGTTTACACCGAAGAAAGATAAAGTAGTACATAATTGTCACAAAAAGAACATAATTGGTGTTCACGTAGATTCAGCAGAAGAGTCAATTATTGTCACCTTGAGTGGTTTAGGATTATGATAAAAGATTTACAAATTAGGATTAAAACTCTCCATTGACAAAAACTGTCTACCTTTCACCAAGCTTATTAAACTTTGCAATTATAGTAACAGTACAATCGGTTCTTTTCTTAGTCATTCAGTTCTTATATATGGGATAAGATTATGGTCTTAAAATTAATTCTTTTCGAACACTATGCTAGTAGATTTATAAAAATTCATAAGCTTATACTCAACTTTGAAATGTATATTTTCCTAGGACGTGTGGAGGACAGAATTCTTTTCCCTTTGATTATATGCTCGTAATTGCCAAAGCTTGTACCTGGTTCAAAGAAAAGAACAGAATGGGTTCCAACCTATGTTGCAACTGAAAGGCTTCTGAGAGAAGCACACTCTGGGATCAGATAAGCAGTTGAGTTCATTAACTTGTCTAGTTGCTACACTGAGAGGCAGTACATCATGGTTGTTAAGAACGCAGGGTTTGGAATCAGATCTAGATTTGAATCTCAACCCCATATCTTATTAAGGATACATCTTTAAAATGGGGATCATTAAACCAACCTCATAGGTTGTTATGAAAGTTAAATGAAATATGAGGGTAAAACACTTAACATAGCAGTAAACTCTCAGTGACTGTTAGTTGTCATTATTATTTAAGCTGTTCTACTAAACATTTCCCAACCACATCCCATTAACGGGTCTTCTCTAACTGGCTTCCAGGGCTGTGCTGTAGGAAAAGATTAGGAGCTAAGTTCCCATGCACAGGGGTGGAATTAATGTAGACGTTTCCAGGAGGCCCACTGCCCTACTTCACACTGGGTTCAAAGAGGCCACATCTCTCTCCTGCCTGCCGGGAAGCAGAGGCGGGAAGAAACTTCAGCTCCCTGTTAAAACACATATCAGTAAACAGATTGCTCACACCTTTGCCTCTCCAGCCCTCTTCTTTCTACTACACTGACCGACCACCTGCACACCTACACGCCTGCACTTTTGCTGGGGTTTGCCCTTCCCACGGACGCTCTTTATCTTTCCACGTGGCTTCTACTCACTGGCCTTGGATGTGAGAAATGCAAATGTGTATGTGCCCTGCCCTGTCCTCCTCCTGGACCTGGCATCGCCGGGAACATCTTTAAACCTCAGAATACATTTAATTCTGTGATTTCCTAAGCTAGGTCAGTAATATCCTCTTTGAACACTAAATAAGGCGGAGAGACAAAAGACTTGAAAAGATGTTTATTTCGTTAGCTTTTATTCAGCTTTATAATTGAGTTTTTGTAAATGATGGATATGCCCTGGTGAATCATCAATACTCCACTTTAAAGGAATCTGAATCCAGTCAAGGTCCCTTCTTGATTGTAAATTCAACCAGTTACATCGCTCTCACCCGCCACAGCCATGGGATTCTGACTTAGAATCCTATTTAGTAAGCTGCAAAGAGCACTGAGCTCAGGCTTTAGTTCATATGTGTGACATAATCCCCCCAACTGGATACAAGATGACAGCATTTCCTGCTATACTTTTGCTGTTTGTGTTATACTGGTCTACTTTTTTTGTTCCAACCACCATCTCCCAATTCTGTTAATAAAATAGTATTAATATATATGAGTATGAAAGAATCATAGCCACCCATTTTCTAAAGTGAAAAGTAATTTCGATTGTAAGTACAAAGGTTAAAATCATCATCTTGGGATTCTATTACTTCAGTAATTATCTTCCATGCCCTGGCATATTGGGTCAAAGCACAGGCTTCATTAGGCATCATCCACTAAGTTAGAAGAGTAACTCATTTTAAAAGAATCATGATAGAAATATTAATGAACATATGAAAGTCTTTGAGAACCTTTTGATAAAGAGCATAGTGAAAAATTGAAAATGAATGGTATGGGTGGGATATGGAAGTTAACTTAGGTAAAATATACAGTAAGTCCTCACTTATCATTGGTAGGTATGTTCTTGGAACTGTCGCAAAACGGTTTACAAAGAAACCAGTTTTACCATAGGCTCACCGATATAAACAAGAGTTAAGTTTCCAGGACATCTCATCAATGTTATAATGAAATAATGTTGAATGAAATCACATTATTTGAGGACTTGCTGTACTTCAGTCATAACTAGACCGGTGAGATTGTACACCAAGATTTTTTTTGAAAGCTTAACGAAGAGATATTTTTAAAAAACTGAACTACAACCCAGATTATGTAGAAAGGTAACGGTATCACATACATAGCATCACTCAAATATGAATAAAACAGATTTTGCAAAATGTGTTGTTACAGACTTTGAGTAATTGTCTTGTTGGAAGTCAAACCAGCCTTTTAAGGGTGAAGGCAGAATTTTCTCTGGGGGGGAAAAATTCCTATTGTCAGTTTTCCTGGGAAGAGGTCCATCACAGGACAGAAATGAGAACTCAGTGGAGCTTGGATCAGAACAAGGACGTTCCAGACCCCCTTCTCTGAGTGTGGAAGTCCGCAGGGTTGGGAACTCCAAGGTGGAAGGCGCCTGGTGTACGTCTGGTAGAAGGGGAGGCAGGTAGGAATGGCAGCCTGCTGCTCCACCACATGGAATCAGGCAAGGGGCAGCCAGAAAGGGGGTCTCAACCTGCATCATTGTTATAAATTATTCTCTATATAGACTTTCTCTTCCTTTATCTCCACAACTTTGAAGGGTTGGGTTAAGTTACAGCCTGACCTCTACTGCCCAGTAGAGGGTAATAAGAGCTTACCTTACACTTGGGTAGGGCTTTCGAAGAGAAAAGCAGTCTCACTCACGCATACCACACACGTCCACACACCCCACACACGTCCACACACAGAGCCTGAGTGATTGCAGCAGCAGCGGTGGGGGAGCAAGATGTGTAGGCTCAAGCCAAGGCCCACTGGGCCCACTGGTGAGCTCATAAGACAGTAAACAATTTAACTGCCGCCTGGACCAGTTCAACCAGATGATTCAATTTAGTCAAGCTACAATTTAATCTTTCTTTTCCTGTTAAACTGACCGACTATTTATTTAAACTTATTGTATTAACTGGCTCTTTTATGTTTCATCTAGATTCAGCCTGTGAGGATCAAGAATTACAAGGGAGGGGACCTCGTAGGCTTCTGAATGTTCCTCAGACTTTTCAAATCCCTCTCACTCCGGGGAAAGATATTTTTCCCCTGAGCTATTAACTCTTTCTGCTGCCATATGGTGAAGTGACTAGCTTAGATTTCCCAACAAATCAATGTCAAAGAGAGAGGTCTAAACCTGAACCTATATCCAAGAAAAACTGTCCTGGTTAGAATCAAATGAAAGGTTAGTACTTCACTCAATTTTTTTACATTTATTACCCCATTTTCTCTCGCAGCATACAATGCATTTGAAGATAACAAAATAAAGATATTCAACTTATGCTCCCATCTTATCACCCAAAAATCCATTAGGGAAGAATTTGTGCTTCTTATAATTTATAATTAAGCATAGTTTATTCCATAAAATAAGGTATATATTTCAGTTTGCTTATGAACCTAATTTAGATTAATAAAAGGTTATAACCAACACAAGAGAAATAGATGTAATTAAATATCTTACTTGTAATGATTTTTAAATATTGGTTCTAAATATTGCATATATGTTTCATTTTATTTTACTTCTTGTATCGCCTAGCTTACAAAAGCTTTAAAAAAATGCATAGGCAAAATTGAATATAATATAACCCAAAGATTTTGGCTAACAAACCTTATTAATTTTCTGCACGTACACAGATGTCTTAGTTCTCAAAACACAATTATTTTAATATATATAAATTGCAAGATAAAGCCAAGTCAGCCATCGAACTATTGATGAGATCAGAAGGGGCAATCCGATTCTGTACGTATATCAAAAAGTAAATAGGGTCAATTGTTTAGAGGTTTGATACAAATAAGAGAAATGCCAACTCACAAGTCATGTACCTTTAAATTGTTTCCTTCTTTCAGGGGTTGCATTTCTCCACCTTAATTGTTTTGTGTTTTCCGTCTGGAAGGAACAGCCATCAAAGGGAGACAAGTTTCCCTTTACATTCTGAATAGGATCAATTGCATTCCCAGTGCTCAATAAATAATTCCTTAGGAATAATGTACTAGCGAATGGCACCTGCGAGCTAGCACTCCTAGTTGTATAGTGAAGCTTGCTGCAGAATTCGAATCACCTTAAATCTTGGCATGGTAATATCTGTGATCTGATAAAGTTTCACTTTCTTAAATCTTAACCTCAGAAGTTAGTTCCTTCTTATTGTCCCAGATGACAGTCAAAGTAGACTAACGTATGTATAATACCCTGACTGTTCAGAAAGTGAAGGAGAATTCCTAAAGGATATCTCAAGCCTTTCTTTCTTGCATGTTATATGCTTGTAACCACCAAAAATTTGAAAAAAAATCTTGTTTTGGTATAAACAATCACTTCAATATCTGTTACGTTTGTGGCAAAGTTTCCCCTTTCCACTTTGCGTTTGAAACAACTTGAAATTTTTGTAATGGCTCCCATCTTTCAACAGATAGTTCTGAGAGCCTAACAGGCAATGTAGGAGCTGAAGAAACACACCAGAGAAGGCCCTTGCTCTCATGGAGGTCATAGTCCACGGAAAGTGAGACAGGCAGTAAACAAATCAAGAAATAAGTAAGGAAGCCAGTTTCAGGAAATGGAAAGTGCAATGCTGAGAACAAAGTGTGGTGGGAGAGAAGAGTTGGAAGAAGTGCTTTATAGGCTGGGCTGCAGAGCTAAGATGTGGGTGATGAAGGAGGCGGCCTGTGGAAGACCAAGAGCAAAAGTAGCCCTCGCAGGAGGCGGGCAGATGGAATGGCCCACAGGCGGACATGCGGCAGTCTGCTGCGAGTAAGATGAAAGGAACATGGTGGGAAAGCTAAGACAGGAGATTGGACAGGCCCACAGGTTTCACAATTTTCTTCAATCCCCAGCTCCTCTGAAATCAGAATTCCACCAGCACTTTCCTGGTGTGGCAGCATTCAATGAGTGCAGCTGGTTACTATTATGAACTGAATTGAGTGTGTGTTCCCCAGCCAAAAAAAAAAAAAATTTATGTTGAAGCCCTAACCCCAATGCAACTGTTTAGAGACAGGGCCTTTAAGGAGGTAACTAAGATTAAATGAGGTCAGATGAGTGGATCCTAATCTGATAGGATTGGTGTCCTTATAAAAAGAGAAAGACAAGAGAGATGTCTCTTTTTCTGCATTTGAACAAGAAAAAGCAATGTGAGAAAACAAAGTGAAAAGACATCTGTCTGCAAGCCAGAAAGAGACATCACCAGAAATCAACCCAGCTGACACCTTGTTCATGGACTACCAGACTTTAAAACAGTGAGAAGCGAAATTAAATTTCAGTTGTGAAAGCCACCCAGTCTGTGGTATTTTGTTATGGCAGCCCAAGCACACTAATACAGTTACCATATCTCAAACCAATTTTACAAATGAGTTCTCCCCCATATTTATCCAGAATCACACTTGATTCACTTAGAAACAAATGGTTTTAGCAGCAAAAGAAGCCTTCAAGATCACCTTTCAAACCCACTCATTTTACAAATGAGGAAAGTTAAGATTTAAAATGAAATGATTAAAAAGGAAAATCAAATTATTATTCCTCAAGTCACCACCAAACCTCCACGATGCTGCTGGTTTGTTACCAGTTATGTCTGAACCCTGACGCAACCCTTCTCCATGGCAATTGCAACAAAAATCCCAAATTCAGTTAAAAACTAAACTGCATAATCACCACTGCAATAAAATTTTAGAATACCTGGTGTGATTCTGGTAAAAATGGCACACTGAATAAATTCTGGTGAAGTGAATTAAACAAACCTTTGTGGAAAACACAATTACAGCATGTAGCAGAAACCCTAAAGATGTTTATATCACTTGTGTCCAATTATTATTCCTTACAGAATTTCAGTAGAAGCAAAATTATAGAAGCATACAGAATTTCACTACAGAATTGTTACATATAAATAATAGAAACCTACCTACATCCTTAATATTACAGGAATAGTTCAAGAAAATTATTATATATCAGAATGATAAAATGTTATATGGTCACTAAACATTATAACTTGAAGAATTGTTGAGAAAGTTGGAAACTATATAGCATAATGGTTGAAAACACAAATATTGAAATCAGATGAACCAAGGCAAGAATTTAATTCTGTCTCTGCCACACACAAATTATGTGAACTAAACTTTCTCAACTATAAAATGGAGATAACAGAGTAATGGTGAAAATTATTTGCTGTGTGCCAAGTAAGGTTGTAAATTTAATACAGCTAACCCTCGTTATTTGGGAATTCAATAACATTTGTTTGTAACCCCAAATTTAATACTCCTGGTGCCTGTAAGACCATTTGTTACATGCGAAGAGGAGCAACAATGTAAGGTACCTAACATTTGCAGCTCAGCATTCCTGTTCACTCTCTTAAGGAAGCAAGCAGAGGATGGAGACGGTAGGGAGCAACGTGAGGCAGCTAGAGAAGCTCCAACTCTGGGACAGTGGGAGGGAGTTTAAGTCACAACTGTAGCAACTATTCAGTAGGGTGGCTTTAGGTACTTCAAGGCAAGCCCCTTGGATTTGCTCTTCATTTTCTATTTGTAAAACAAAGTAGAACCTACCAGCATGAGTTATTTTTAGGGTTTAAGATTATAATCTGTGAGAGGAGTGTGTGTGTGTGTGTGTGTGTGTGTGTGTACATATTTCCTCCAGGGGCAATGGTTCAGTATTCACTAATTTAATGTTCCTAGGATTTTATAGAATCTACCTCGACTAATGAGAATTGATGTTTGTGTACTGACTCATATAATCCTCACACAAATCCTGGGAAACAAAACTGAGATAAAAACTGGAGGAAACCGCTACCTCCCTGAGGGCTGCACTTAGGTAAAGGAAGAACAATTTCTGGAGCCTGGCACCTAAGAGCCTGGAGGAGGTGCTCAGAAGGGGCTATCACCCCGCTGCTTCTCCTGCCTCTGCTTACCTGAGGCTCATTTGGGGAATGGCAAAAGCAGCTAGATGGTGGGGTCTTTAACCACTGTTGGAGTTAGTCGCCACTGCTGTGGCCACACGGTCAAAAACAGAAAGAAACTTCCAATTGCCATCCAGTCTTCCTATTGGCAGAACCTGTGAGCAAACTGGCAAAGGAGTCTGGGAAATGTAATTTGCAGAGTCCCAGCCTCAGAATCTTGGGAAAGACTAGAAAGGGAGGTGTGGAGCTGAAAGATTTATGAGTACATTTATTAGCATGGGTTCCTCAGAAACCAGAGCCCAAAGGAAAACCTTATGTGCTGCTATTTTCTTAGAACTTTCGATCCCAGGAAAACAAGAGTAAAGGAAATGCAGAATGAGGCAGGTAAAAAGGGAGAGTAAATAGCGGCGTATTATCAAACTGGGCACCAGTTGGTATCATGTGTAACTGGTTCCCCCAGCTCCTAGAATTATCTGCCAAGAAGTTTATAAACTACTGGGTCTCAGGAGGAAAAAGGGAGTGGAATTTATTTGCTTGCTCCTGTCTCTACACTGGTCAATATTGGACACAGGTATAAACACCCCATTCCACACTGCCTGTGCCTGGGGTCCCAAAGGGCTTTACAAATTCTCATTCCCCAAATTTAACAGGGGAAACTCAGGGCAGGAGGGGAGAGGTGGATGGTGCAGGCATGAAAGGCACCATTGGGTTGCACTCAAGTGAAATCTGTTGCTTCACATGTGGCTGGGTAGAGCCACACACATTTGGCTTTACATTTGGATGGATAACCAAGTCACCAGAGGCTCAGAAGACAGTTGAAAACAAGAGAACACAGGGTGGGTGGTGAGAAGCATCTGATATAGTCATTGACAAGGAGTGTGAGATCACACAGGATTATGCACTACAACATTTGGGTGTATCCAACATCTGGTAGGGTTAGAGGATTCATATAATTCACAATCTAAATGAGATTTCTGCCTAAGACAAATGCTAAGATAGACAGTGCTCTGGGAAAACAGTCCTCTGGGACAACTGTCCAAACAAACGCTACTTTGAACAGTGCTCTAGACAAACTAGGATATCTGATTCTTTAGGTATAGCTAGAAGAACTACATAAAAATTGAGTGTCTGTTTAGATGAGGCATAGGAAAGATTTTTTATGTAAATATTTATCATTTTTTCTATAAAGTTTTACATGTTATTTTAACATCAAGCTTACCTTTGAAAAATAATCATTAGGCAAATAAAATTATGGAAATGATAGGCCATATTTATAACATTATGTATTTATTAACATTCTAGGCCCTTATACTAAGAAGAATATAAGTATTTCTTCTGACTGGGGCACAATTCCAGAACTGTTCCTTCTCTCACCTCCTGGTGATCATCTCTCTTAGCTCTCATTCTACTGAAGTTCTAGCTGTTTATGAATCTGCCAAAGAGAAAATTAGCATCTCTGTTCAAGGCATTCCCTCTGAATGCCTTCTTAAATCGTTCACTTTTTCACCTTTGCTAATTATAACTAAGCACAAAGGATCCCAAGCAGAGAGCTTCATAGTGGAAAAGGCATGTCTAATGTTAAAGAAAAAAACTATTCTTATGCCTGTTAAAATGGTAATGAAGACTTTATTCAGGACTGTTGCAACAGGGGATAGAGATTGGGCTCAACTCCAAATACAGTAAGGACAAGTGGAGATTTATAGCCAAGAAGCAAAAGAAGGCAGTCAGTGGATAGAAAGTCATCAAGAATAGGGAGAGTTTTGCTAAACCAACCTAACAGGATTCTTGTTGAGGGTAGGCCAGAGTGATAAAAAATCAAGGGTGGAGACAGAGATTTTATCAGATATGGAGGGTGACCAGAAATCAAAGGTGGAAGGATTCTCTCTGGACTGAATCAGCAGGATTCCTGCTAAAACTGGACTTGGCAAGGACAGACACAGAAGCGCAAAGTCAAAGCCCAGTCAAGAAGGCGGCTTACAGGAGCCTAAATAAAATGTGGTCAAGTAAAGAGTTCTTGTCACTGAGAAGGTAATTACTGTAGGGAAGCCACATGGAGAACCCTCCTCCCCCTGTACTATACAGGGCTAGGTCCTACCATCAGTTTCCACTAATATGGTGAGCCCCATCTTTTTAATACTTTTCTGTGCTTACGTTTGTTCTTCTAAATGCCACAATTTGCCTTGCACATTTTCACAGACAGGTATTTCTGACATGATTTTAGAAAATACAAATCCCTTTTTAAGGAAAAGAAGAATGGGCTGTGCTGGAGCGCTAATGGATTTCAGCGGGAAGCCTATCGCCCAGCATTCTGCCTGAACAGTCCTCAGCTGGACAGCACTCAGGAGCCCAGATGCCAAGCTGTGGACAACTGTCTCCAGGCAGCACCATCTGCTTCCATGGGAATCTCCTGAGGCATTTGGTTGGCAGCTTCAGATTGGCCTTGAGGTCGGCCATGTGGGGAGAACGCTGCGGGGAGGCTGTCTGGCTTTTCTTAACACTTGGGAGCTCATTTCCTACCATTTGCCAGAGTTAACATTTGATTAGATCTTCTTTCTTTGAAGACAATAGTGGGCAGTTGAGTTCTCCTTAGCAGGAACTCAGCAAAAAGTAAAACTGAGTTCAATTATCTCTCAATACCGTTGGGAGAATTGTGTGTGTTTCTTCTGACAGCTAAACACAGTGCTCCACAAAGGGTGTGTTGCAGACCTCAAGTTTGCACAAAATACTCCAAGAAGAAAAGAACTGAAAAGTCAAATAAGTTTGAAAATGCTGTTCATCACACCTCCTTAGAGATTCACCATGCACAGTCAGTAGTAATGCCCCTGAGAAGTCCTACAGCGAAAAGCAATCACTTTAACATGGTTTAACCCTGTATTTCCCAAACTTAAGAGAACAGAATTTCAATTTAATTCAGCTACATTGCAACTTGTAAGTTGTGTAACTTGCTCCCAGAAAAGGGATCATCAGAACACAGCAAGGCACAACCAATCATCAAAAGAGCTTGGTATCGTCGGGGAAGCCAGTGTGGGCTGCACAAGAGAGGATGAATGTCTTCCATTCCTTTTATTTTTTGCGGTTGTCAGAATACCACACATATTTTAAGATGGGCAAAATTAATTTATTCTTATTTTCCTCCATTCAACAAATAGTAAACCATGACCCTAATGACTCCAGCATAGTGCCAGGTGAAACCAAGCCAGAATCCCTTCTCAACAAAGCTTCCCTCAACCCCCAAGTTTCTTGCTTGCGAGAAACCAGACCCTTTTCTTTGCATTCACCTCAGTCAACTTTCTCAGACATAAATCAGGGTCTTGGGGCCCTAATTCCCACTGTGGAATCACCAATAACATATTGACACACACCTTGAGATGTTTTTACAAAACCTGCACCAGTTATAAAACTGCTGACTCCCACTGACCACCACCATGTAAACCCCCAGACTAGCTGGAGGACTATGACCAGAACTCCTAAAATGCCTTTGGAACTCCAGCTCCAAGCAATCAGAAGATGCCCACGAGCTGACCATGCATTAAAGACCCCTACCCCCATTTCACCCTTTTAAAACCAACTGCCAGTAAGCAGACAGGGAGTTTGAGCTTTTAAGCATTGGCATTCCCATTCTCCCTGTGTATCGCTACCAATAAAGAGAATCTAATTTCTCCACTGCAAGTCTCAGTGTTCAGTGTTTGACTCTGCTGGCATCAGGTGAACAAATTCTTTCTTCGGTTACACAGGTACTAGGCACATAAAAACAATCCAAGTAGCATTGCCCCACTTATACTTAAACCAGAAAAACGCACATTAGAGAAGTATTTATAATGAGATGCAATGAGTTACCTTGGAGTCAGGATTCGCCTCTGGGTATTTTCTTTAGAAGTCTCATTGATTGGCAAGTGCTCACCTGGTCTGTAGAACAGGTTAAGGCCTCTCACCAGGAAGCTCTTCCAGCCCGGGGATCCAGCAAACAAGTCCAATGGATGGTGACACAGAACAAGGGAAGGAGCACTGACAGCAAAGATTAAAGACAAGGAACAGACCATGAGTGCTCTTGTAAAGTCAAAACACAAAACTCTTGACGACTCCCCAAAATTCTGCACAATACTAGAATAGACTATTTTAAAGCCAGAAACCATTTCAAATAGCTTTTTATCCCCTTAATCACTCAATTGTGCCAGGCACATAGCAGACACATTGTGAATTTTAAACAAAGCTTACTACTGTATTTCACATAGGTACTAGTAATAATGCCATATTCAAATATGGGTATTGAATAACTAGTGGGTGAATAATAGAAACATTTCATTTTCACACATCAAGGGTCATCTACAGTTTTTCAATTTTAAAAAGTTTGGAGAGACATATCCCAGAGATTTTTAAAATTGAGAAAGAAAATCAGTATTTGTTGAACCTCTTATTTGCCAAGCAATTTTCTAGAACCTATACATTTATTTAATTTGTGCACTCCTTGAGGGTGGTGGCAAATTTATGCGAATTGCTTTCTATAATCCTAGTACTTGTTGCTATGCTGGTACTAGTGAGGGCAGGGTAAATATTTGTCGAATGGAAGAAAAGGAGACTAAATGAATTCTGTCCATCTCATAATTTAATCCTCAAGATAAACCCAGGAGGAAGATACTACACTCCCAAACATCAGGAAAATACTGCTTTATCCTATTCCCAAGATCACCCAGTCTTTGACAGACGAGTGTGTGGTAATCAAGTAAGTGCTCCTAACTTCTCCTAAACCACCTCTTAGATGAAGTTGTATTTCCCATTGCTATTCTACACGAGTATTAACAAGCACATCCATCTCACCTTGTCAAATGTAGTTTCAAATTTCTCGGTAACAATTTGAATTGTTGGCAAGGACATGTAGGATTCGAGGTTAAATGCATGGGGCATGCTGTAGTCTATAGTTAATCATGAAAATGTATCTCCTCCTTACCCCAGACCTTAGCTTATATCTCTCATTTTCTTACCTTGAGCTGGGCTTGCTCAAGGACCTGCTTTGGGACTCAAACAGGCTCAGTGCCCAGGTTCCTTCACCTTCCCTGGCTATGCCCACCCCAACCCCTTAACTGCCCTGACTCTCCTTAGAGTGCACACATACATACATACTTTCCGGTTGCTTTATTTTAGGCAAGTCCTTTACATCCTTTGATTCTAAAACTTAAAATTGACTATGGGGAATGGCAAAGCACAGAAATAAAAGCAATCCAGCAAATGAGTACAGTAGGTAGCCTGCCATACTTCTAGTCAATCCTCATGGATTTAATTTAAGGGCCCCTTGAACTTCTTTATTTTTATACTTTAATTGAATTTATTGGGGTTACATTGGTTAATAAAATTATATAGGTTTCAAGTGTACAATCCTATAAGACATCATCTGTATATTGTATTGTGAGTGCACCGCCCAAAGTCTAGTCTCCATCAGTAACCATTTATTCCCCTTCACCCTCTTCTACTTGCCCCCACCCCCCCTTTCCCTCTGGCAATCACCATAGTGTTGTCTGCATCTATGAGGCCTTTTTTCTTAATTCCTTCAGCAATTTTACCCAGCCCCGTAAGCCCCCTCCCCTCTGACAGCTGCCAGTCTCTTTTCTGTATCTATGAGTCTGTTTCTATTATATTTATTTTGTTCAGTAGTTTCCACATATAAGTGAAATCATATGTCTTTCTCTGACTGGCATATTTCACTTAGCATAATACCCTCTAAGTCCATCCATGCTGTCACAAAAGGTAAGATTTCCTTCCTTTTTACAAATGAGTAGCATTCCACTGTTTTTTTATCCACTCATCTACTGATGGGCACTTGGGCTGCTTCCAAATCTTGGCTATGGTAAACAGCTTTGCCATGAACATAGGGGTGCATACATTCTTTTGAATCAGTGTTTGTTTCGTCGGGTGTACTCCCAGAAGTAAAATCACTGGGTCATAAGGCAGTTATGTTTTTAATCTTTTGAGGAAACTCCATACTGTCTTCCACAGTAGCTGCATGAGTCTGCACTCCTGTCAACAGTGCATGAGGGTTCCCTTTTCTCAATATCCTCGCCAACGCTTATTTGTGAATTTATTGTTAACAGCCATTCTGAAGGGTGTGAGGTGGTATCTCATTGTGGTTTTAATTTGCATTTCTCTGACGATTAGTGACATTGAGCATCTTTTCATATGTCTATTGACCATCTGTATGTCCTCTTTGAAGAGGGGTCTATTCAGGTCCTTTGCCCATTTTTTAATTGGATTGTTTTTTGGTGTTGAGTTGTATAAGTTCTTTATAAATTTTGGATATTAACCCCTCATCAGATGTATCAGTGGCAAACATGTTCTCCCATCCAGTGGGCTGTCTTTTCATTTTGTTAAGGGTTTCCTTGGAGTGCAAAAACTTTTTAGTTTGATCTAGTCTCATTTCTTTCTTTAATTTCCCTTGCCAGAGGAAATACATCACAAAAAATATTGCTGGGAGAAATGTCCAAGATTTACTGCCTATGTTTTCTTTTTATGGTTTCAAAGTTTTACATTTAAGTCTTTAATCCATTTTGATTATTCTTGTCTGTGGGTAAAGAGGTGGTCTAGTGTTTTGGGGATTTTTTTTTTTTTTTGGCAGTTATCTGTCCAATTTTCCCCAAACCATTCATTGAATAGACTGTCTTTACTCCATTATATTTTCTTGCCTCCTTTGTCAAATATTGACCATAAAGGTGTGGGTTTATTACTGGGCTATTTTGTTCTACTGATCTATATGTCTGTTTTTATGTCAGTACCATGCTGTTTTGATTACTATTGCCTTGTAGTATAATTTGACATCAGGTAGCGTGATACCTTCAACTTGGCGCCCTTTCTCAAGATTGCTGAGGCTATTCAGGGTCTTTGGTGGTTCCATATGAATTTTTGGAATATTCGTTCCAGTTCTGTGAAATATGCCATTAGTATCTTGATATGAACTGAGTTTAATCTATAGATTGCTTTGAATAGTATGCATATTTTAACAATGTTAATTCTTCCTATCCATGAGCACAGTACATTCTTCCACTTATTTGTATCTTCCTTAGTTTCTTTCTTCAGTATCTTATAATTTTCTGAGTATAGGTCTTTTACCTCTTTGGTTAAATTTATTCCTAGGTACTTTTTTTTTTTTTGCAATAGCAAATGGGATTGTTTTCCTAGTGTCTTTTTATGACAGTTCATTATTGGTGCATAAAACTGCCACCAATTTCTGAATATTAATTTGTATCCTGCTACTTTACTGAATTCACTTATCAGTTCTAGTAGTTTTTTGGTGGAGTCTTTAGAGTTTTCTACATACAGTATCACATTACTTGCAAATAATGACAGTTTTACGTCGTCTTTTCCTATTTGGGTGCCTTTTTCTTTTTCTTGTCTGATTGCTGTGGCTAAAACTTCCAGTACTATGTTAAATAAAAATAGTGCAAATGGGCATCCCTGTCTTGTTCCTGTTCTTAAGGGAAATGCTTTTAGTTTTTGCCCCTTGAGTGTGATGTTGGCTGTGGGTTTATCACATATGGCCTTTATAATGTTGAGGTATATTCCCTCTCAATTTCCACTTTGCTGTGAGTTTTTATCATAAACGGGTGCTGGATTTTACCAAATTATTTTTCAGCATTTATCAATATGATCATACAACTTTTATCTTTCATTTTGTTTATGTGGTGTATCACATTTATTGATTTGCAAATATTGTACCAACTTTGCATCCCTAGAAAAAAATCCCACTTGATCATGGTGTATGATCTTTTTAATGTATTGCTGCATCCAGTTTGCTAATATTTTGTAGAGGATTTCAGTATCTATGTTCATCAGAGATATTGGTCTATAATTATCTTTCTTTGTAATGTCTTTATCTGGTTTTAGAATTAGAATAATACTGGCCTCATAAAATGAGCTTGGGTGTCTTCCCTTCTCTTGAATTTTTTGGAATAGTTTGAGAAGGATAAGTGTCAGTTCTTTGAATGTTTGGTAAAACTTGCTTGTGAAACCTTCTGGTCCGGGAATTTTGTTTGCTAGGAGCTTTTTGATAATTGCTTTGATTTCATTAGTTATAATTGGTCTATTCAGAATATCTGATTCTTTCAGCTTCAGTTTTAAAAGACTGTAAGTTTCTAGGAATTTATCCATTTCTTCCAGATTGTCCTTGGCATGTTAAAATTCCCTAATATAACTGTATTATTGTCAATCTTTTTTTTTTCTACCAAAATTTTCTTTATATACTTAGGTACTCCTGTGTTGGGTGCACGTATGTGTACAAGGGTTATATCCTCTTGTTGGATTGATCCTCTTTAGCATTATGTATTGTCCTTGTCTCTTATTATGGCCTTTGTTTTAAAGTCTATTTTGTCAGATACAAGTATTGCTACCCTAGCTTTTTTGTATTTCCATTTGCATAGAATATCTTTTTCCATCGTTTTACTTTCAGTCCATATGTATCTTTTGTTCTGAGGTGCTTCTCTTGTAGACAGCATATATGTGGGTCTTCTTTTCTTATCCATTCAGCTACCCTATGTCTTTTGATTGATACATTTAATCCATTTATATTTAAAGTAATTACTGATAGGTACTTATTGCCATTTTATTTTTCATACCTATGCCCCCACTCTGTCTCTTTCTCTTTTTGTGTTTTCTTTCTTCTTCTTAAAGAAGGCCCTTTAACATTTCTTATAATACTGGTTTAGTGGTAATGAACTCCTTTAGCTTTTTGGGGGGGCCTAGGAAGCTCTTTATTTCACCTTCAATTTTAAATCATAGCCTTGCTATATAGAGTAGATTTGTCTGTAGGTCCTTTCTTTTCATGACTTTGAGTATTTCATTCCAATCACTTCTGGCCTAAAGTATTTCTGTTGGGAAGTCATCTGACAGTCTTATGGGAGATCCCTTGTAGGGAAAAACTTTCTCTTGATACTCTTAAGATTCTCTCTTTATCTTTAACCATTGCCATTTTAATTATGTCTTGGTGTCAGCCTCTTTGGATTCATCTTGTTTGGGACTCTCTGTGCTTACTGAACTTGTATTTTTTCTTCATTAGGTTAGGGAAGTTTTCAGTCATTACTTCTTCAAACTGTTTCTTGATCCCTTGCTCTCTCTCTCTTCTCCTTCTGATACCCCTATGATGTGTATGCTGTTATGCTTGATGTTTTCCCAGAGGTCCCCTAGACTTTCCTCATTTTTAACTTTTTTTTCTTTTGTTACTCTGCTTGGGTTTTTCTATTATCTTGTCCTCTAAATTGCTGATTCAATCATCTGCTTCATCTAACCTGGTGTTGATTCCTTCTAGTGCATTCTTCATTTCAGATATTGTAATCTTCATTTCTGACTGGTTCTTTTTTATAGTTTTTATGTTCTTTTTCATGCTTACTCTCTGTTTAAATTGCCATGGAGACCATCCATTCTTCCCCTAAGGTCCTTGAACATCCTTATAATCACTGTTTTGAACTCTGCATCTGGTATCTTAGTTGGTTTAATTTCATTTCATTCTTTTTCTGGGGATTTCTCTTGTTCTTTCATTTCAGGTCAGGCATGTTTCTTTGTCTCTCCATTTTGTCTGCCTTTTTGTGTTTGTCTCTATGTATAAAGTACATCTGCTGACTCTCAAACTTGTTGTGGTAGTTTTATGTTGTAGGTGTCTTGTGGGGCTCAGTGTGTAATCTTCCAGATCACCTGGGCTAGGTGCTCCAGGAATGTTTCTTGTGTGAGTTATGTTGTAGTTGAATCTTGAATGCTGTTAGCCCATTCATGGGTCCTGTTAACGCTCAGGCTGCTGGCTATAAGGATAGACCTCAATCACACTGTCTGAGATGCTGTATGGGGGCTGCCCCCTGAGGTGGAGTTGTTTCCAGCAGGGTCTGGTGCCTGCTGGGATTTCCCTTCAGGTGTACTGCTTGTGTGGTTAATTGGGTTCAGCTCTGGTGGGTCTGAAGCCCACCACTGGTTGTGTTAGTTCTGAGTTCGCTTGGGTGGAGTTCTCTGCAGGTCAATGTCAAATGTGTGTAACTGTCCTTGGGCTACCTGTCTCAAGATACAGTGCAATTCACTGTTTGTGGCTGCCTCTACTGAGCCTGGATGTGCATGGGAGGGGTCAAGGTGTGTACAAGGGTCAGTTTCCTCCAGCTCTGAGCCAGGGGGCAAATCCATAAAAGGTCCAAGGCACCAAGGTCTGCCTCTACCTATCCAGCTGCTCCGGTCACCCCCTGAGGTTTCCTGGTCTTCCTCAAGAGCCTTCCATACAAAGATTGTAGAGTGGACCCAGGCTATCCACAACTCACAGATCCTTCCATAACATGGAGCACCATAGGCAGGGTGAATGAGGCCAGTGGGTCTCCTGCTTGGGGGCAGCACAGTCAGGCACTCAATAAGGGGAAAATGGCCCATGCTTCAGAGCCATACCACTCAGTCTGCCTGGGTCGCCAACCAAGTTCCCCCAGAGGGAGCTCATCAGTTTCCAGTTGGGTATAGCCAGCTGGCCCCTTTGCAGGAGCAAGCTCAGCAGGGCTGTGACTCCAGGAATCAAAGGGAGAGGTCAAACAAGTCTCCCTTTGAGGGAGTGGTACAGGGGGAGTTCACAGGGAGGCTAAGAATGGCCCCACACCCCAGCCACACAACTCAGCGCCTGTCTGAGTCCTGGACTATAGCCTCCCAAGGAGATGTGCTCCAAAGGTCCAAGATCTGCACAGCAGTCCCATCTCCTGTCCCCCCCCCCCAACCTTATTTATATAGCAAGTTATCTCCTTCATACAACATCTGTAATGAGGTCACTATCCTGCAGATCAAATTGGATCATCCCTTACCTAACACATTTTCTGTTCTGCCATATGTCTGACAGGGCAATCATTTCAGCCATTAAAAACATGTATATGTTTAGTGAAGAAAGCTGGGCTTTTAGTCCTAGAAACTGAAGCTTGCATCTGAAGCTTCAGAGCTGTTGAATGCTACAGTTAGAGATGGATTACTTAGCAGGTATATTGGGAATCTTGCAAATAATACAAACCAGTTACTTATGCTGAATGCTGAATAAAGAAAACTGGTTTAATTTTTTTTGAAAACCTCTATGCAAATAATAATGTGCAAGGGAGAGAGATTAAATGAACATCTTATATCGGTATATACATCAATTATCTCAAAAAGAGTGGAATTGTCTCTTTCTAGTCAAATCTCTTATTTTCTCCGTTCTGTATGAAAGAGAAGCGTTAATGAGTACCAAAATGTCTCAAAGTAAGGCATTTTGACTTCAAGGAGGAAAAAAATCAAAGGGTCAGGATAAAAATCAAGATTCAAGATTTTTTTACTCCCTGAAAAATTGAGGTTGATGTTCGGTATGAAAAGCAGACTTTGAAAAGAACAGTATATTTTCCCCCACACATCTTTATATGACTGCTCAAGATTAGGAAGATTGGATCTTTCCTTGCTCTCCTTTGTATCAAGGGACAAATGAACAAAAGGGTAGGAGTCTCTCTGACTCCTTCGGGGCAGGCAGTAATTCCCCTCTTTAAAGACGATATAGTTCTGTGAAATCTATACTTCAAGGAGAATAAGACAAAAATCCATGTTGTTTCCTAAAAATTCAAAGTATTCTGTGTCTTTCATTAAAAGATACTGATTAGGTAGAGGCTGCAGTCATCTGTAGCCACCTCCCATTGGGTAACTGATGTCACAGTGCTGCGTGTGGCTGGTGCTCTGGAAGACAGGCACGCTGCTGGGGAGGAGTCCCCAAGCTCCAACCCTGCAGTGCCTTGGAGAGGGACGGATTCATGGGTAGAAAAAATGAGCAGCAATAGAAAACAGACTTATTGTTGAGACAAATCAATAATGATTTTAGGAAAATTAAACTCTGGCTAAAAAGGGTAAAAAGCCACCTTTCATACCCTAAATAGCAATGGAGGGGCTAACTTTAGGCCCTCTTGGATGTCTTCCCTGTCTCCAGGGCTTTGATTCCTTGACCATTCTCTAACTCCTTATTAGCTCAGTATTTCAGATGACAGGGCTCCTGGCCTTCACTGTTAGAAACGATTGCTTAGAGAAGTAAATAGGGGTGGACCCAGGCTGTTTTTACTTGTATCTGTGGGCTCTGAAAGGATTAGTAAATGCAAGCCCTGGTGTTCTCTGAGGGCCCTGACACAGGCACACACAAGCAGCCCAGAGACATTTTTATGAAAGGAACGGCACCAATAGTATGTATCACGATCAAGGATTTCCCCCTCCATGTCTGTGACCATCCAGTTATCTAACACATCTCCATGGGCCCCCAAATGTCTATTTTCACAACATACACACAAGTAAATAAAAAGCAAATTCATAGGAATATTCAACACTTAAGTCCCTTTCTGATTGACATATGTAAGTTACTTAGTAACATTTTAACACGATTACCATGCAATTTAAATCCAGCCTCACAAATTAAAGCCTGCATTTATTTTTATTAGGGCATGGAAGATCCTAAATCTATTGTTAGAAAAATCTCTCTAACTCTACAGACTAGAACATGATGTAGCTCCTAAAGGCATGGAATTAAATATACTCCCCTCATAGTCCTGCCCACTCATGGAGACCCTCAAAACATCTGAAATTGTCCTTGCCCGTGTCCTCAGTAATGCTGGCCTTATCTCTGAGGGGCCTGGAACTACACTGGCAGTGAGGAGGGTGTGGGACCAGGACAAGAAAGGGTGCAGGGCTGGCAGTGTGAGGAAGGCTCATTTTAATTAAGACTGCCTTGACCCCACCGATCTGCTCGCTCCCAGGTGTTCTACTGAAGGGGTTCAGAGCGAGCCACCCCAAAATGTGCTACTTCTCCATGTGGATGATTTTGAGCTGAAGAAAATAGAGACCCTGTGGGCTCAAGAGGAACTTTTAGCTCTCCCTTAAAGAATTTAAATTAGGGGCTTTGGCAGAAATAACTTTTTATGACCTATCTATAGGGCATAAAATTACTGAACATTTTAATTATTGAATATCTGCTCTTATCATCCTGTGAATGACCTTCCTCCTCTCTTAAGCCCCTAGGTGCCCTACCTCCATCCTTAGCTCAGAATGTCATATATACCTCATTTTCCCCTCTGTCTCTGACTCTCTCATGTACATGAGGTTCCTATATGTACATTTAAAATTAAATTTAGGTATTTTTTCTTGTTAATCTGTTTCATGTTCATTTTATTCTTAGACCAGCCAGAAGAAACTATAATGGCAGAAAGAAATTCTTTCCTCCCCCACACTACAGTAAGGCAAACCCCTCAAATAGCATGCAGTGATAACCAATGGGACCTTATGTTTGTTTGGCTTTGTACATTTTACAAAACACGTCCTTTCCAAAGATTCAGTTGATGGACACAGCAATCCTGTGAGGTAGGCAAAACTGATACTTTTGGTCACAAGATAATTTAGTGGATTTTGTTGTTTTTAATGCTAAATTATTTGCTCAAGGCTTCACAGAAAGAAAGAGGCACTTTGTGTAAGAACTCAGGCTCTGATACTTGGTCCAGTGCGGTTCTGCTACAGGCTTGGTTCCCACAACCCTTTGCAAGAGGAGGCTTAGACCATTTTCAGGAAATAGAAAGAATAAACTTTAAAATCACCCCCGAGAGACAGGCAGATGGACTCAATTTCAAGTCTATTGCCTAAGAGAGTTCAGTGGTAATAAGACAAGCTTTGTATTCAAATAAGAAACTCATCGTGTGGTAGACTGAATAACAGCCTCCCAAATACATCCACGTCCTAATCCTTGGATCCTGTGATTGTTACCTTACACAACAACAGTGACTTTGGAGATGTGATTAGAACCCTTGAGATGGGGAGAGTGTCCTGGGTGATGGTGCATCCAATGTGATCAGAGGGTCCTTACAAAGAGGGAGACACAAAGGTCAGGAAGGACAGAGGAAGTGATATAACCATGGAAGCATAGGCTAGAAAGATGTGAGAGAGGTTGGAAGGTGCTACTCTGCTGGCTCTAACGATGAAGGAAGATGGCCATGAGCCAAGGAATTCAGGCAGCTTCAAGAACCTGGAAGAGGCAAGAAAATGGATTCCCCTAGAGATTCCAGAATGAATGTAGACTTGCCAACTAAAGTCCAGTAAGATCTGGATCAAACTTCTGACCTAGAGAACTGTAATGTAATAAATTAGTGTTGTACTAAAGCCACTAGGTTTGTGGTAATTCATTCCAGCAGCAACAGAAAACCAATGTGCACAGCTGCCAGCTTTCCCTCTCAATAGCCACAAAATGTTTTTCCATAAAACTTGACCCATTGCAATGTGAAAACAACTGCCAAAGGCAATTATTTGAGTTTACAGAAAAAAATTAATTAATATTTATTGAATGCTTTGTATGTGCCATGTAACATTCTACATCATGTGTTCTCATTTAAGCTTCAACATAACCCAGATAACTTAAACTTTCCATGCCTCATTTCTCCCAACTATAAAATAGATGAAATAAGTAACAAAAGCCCCTATTTCATATATTTTGTTATGGCAGCCAGCCTTCAAGATGGCCTACAATGATCACTTGTGATACTGTAATTTATATGAAATATATGTTTGGTCTTTAAAACTGTTCTTCTCATGTAGCTCTCAAAACTTTTGGAACTTACTAAATAATTAGAGCAATAAGGGCACCTTTTTATAATATTTGGGTTTGGGCCTCCATTCCTGAAATAGCTTCATAGTGGGGAAGGCGACAGGTGTCTTTTGTTATTCATAACAAACCACTTTCAACCACACAAGTTTATGTTAATGAGGTGACTTTTAGAAAGCCCCTAAGGATGGGAGCTAGTTGCCAGGGGAACCAACCATAATTCAAGGGTTGGAACTTTCAGGCACCTCCCCACATTGGTCATTGAATCCAATCACCAATGATCGATGATTTAATCAAACATGCCTATGTAATGAAGCCTTCATAAAAATCTAAAAGGATAGGGTTCAGAGAGCTTCCAGGTTGGTGAATCTGTGTAGGTGCTGAGAGGGTGGTGCCTGGAGAGGCCTGAAAGCTCCGGGCCCTTCCCACATGCCTTGCACTGTGGATCTCTTCTGACTGTTCCTGAGTGGTATCTTTTTTTTATCAACTCAGTGATCTGGTAAGCAAACTGTTTTCCTGAATTCTGTGAATCACTCTAGCAAATTAATGGCAATTGAGATGGTGGTGGTGGGAGCCTCCAACTTATAGCCAGTCAGTCAGAAGCACAGGTAACAACCAAGACTTAGGATTGGCATGGTAAGAACTGAGGCCTCCTGCCCACAGCCAGCACTAACTTGTCAGCCCGGTGAGTGAATCACTTTGGAAGTTGTTCTTCTACTCCTGATCAGGCCTTCAGATGACTGTAGCTACAACCAACATAACTATAACCTCTTGAGAGACCTTGAAACCACAAAACCACCCAGCTAAGATGTTCCCAAATTCCTGCCCCTCAGAAACTGTATGAGATGATCAATACCTGTTGTTGCTTTAAGCTCCTAAGTTTTGGGGTCATTTGTTACAAGAAATCGATAACTAATACAGTTGTTATGAGATTAAAATTAGCTAATATTTTAACTAATATAGAGAGTGCTTAAAATAGTGGATGGCACATAGCAGATATTATTTAAGTGTTTAAAAAATTAATTCCTTCATTAAAAGTATAGATATTAATAGCTGGATCTTGAGAGTTGATAGGATTATAAATGACAAACATGATCCCATCCCACAAGTAGCTCATATTGAGGGACAGAGAGGAAGAATGCATAAACAGACACATAATTCCTGTTTTGCACAGCACAGCTAGAAATGCATGAGGAAATAGTCACATGTATAAGAGATTCAATAAGCCATTAAATTTTATACAGTTCAGTAAATTTATATCAACATAAAATGTTTCAACAATTAAAATGAATGTGCCAAGTGGTTTAATTTTTCTGTAATTGTTATCCTCTAACTTCCACTTACTTGTTCACTTAAATTATACACCAAATAAATTAAGAAAGGGTGCTCTCTCTATATAATAACTTGTAGTTGGTGTTTTCAAGGAGCTTTGAAATTTAAAATTGCTACTATTAATTTATACTATTAATTTTTACATTCTCTCTTTGGGCCATGTGTAGAAGCCTTTAAGAAAACATCCTAAATCACTCAAAAGGTAAAATAAGGAACATTTTTAAAGGAAGTTCAATTTGTTCTTTACTCTCTCCTTATCTTATGAGCACTGAAAAGAAAATCTACACCAGCCTTTATCAAAGTAATGTTGGGAAACAAGGACAGCCTATTTTTCTGTGAAACATGAATCGAAATTATCCTAATGAGTCTAAATGAGACAGAAGCACCATGTCCATATATCTCTGCTCTTTCTGTGGCAAGGTACCCAGCAATTTAGAATACTGATCATGCACTACTGTTTCCACGGGTTATATATTTTAGCCTCTGCTACCGAGGTTGTCATTACCTTTTTTCAAATTCTGCAGTTGATAGAGCCAAAACTAAAATATCCTTTTAGCTGCTAAAGAATATATACTGCATACTTATGTTAGCATGTAGAAATGCTCTAAGAAAAAGGAGGGAAAGAACACCTGTGATTTTCCAAGGACAATATCTGGTTTCATGGAACACTGAGGATATCGGAGCTGTCAGCTCTTCCAATACCTGCCTGCAGTTAATTTGATTTCTCCATTCAAGTTAAAATGAATTGCATAGCTGAGCAGCCGAACACTTTCCATCTTATTAAACCAATGAGTACGTTATACACTGTGCCCTTCCAGTCATCCTAACTGAGCTCGCCACTCACGGCCCAAAGGTTTTAATTGCATAACCAGCTGTTATTGTCACTTGAGGCCCTATGTGGAGTAATTAGTGAGAAGACACTAAGTCAACCCAAGAGAACTCTGGTGGAATTACATTCTGCCTACAGATGTGAAAATCAGTGTGTGTGTGTGTGTGTGTGTGTGTGTGTCTAGGTAATGACAGAAATACAGCTTTAGCCCTTCAAATCCCCTAGATACCTTCAAAGCTATATAATTGGGAATAGGGTCAATTCCTGGGCAGAAAATAAAGGGTGCTCCAAATGAAAGAGCAATTCACTTGCATGAGGAAACAAAAGGACAATACAGAATTGTGAAAAAAATCAGGTGTATTTGAGAAGAGCAAAATGTTGGGTCTGGTGGGTGCGAGGCAGGTGCTTAGTCTACAGAATGGTTCCAGCAGGACTGTGATGAGCTTATACATGAAGCTAAGGAGGCTGGGTCCCAATATGGATTTAAGGGCAAGGCATGAATGTTTAAGCGTGGGGGGGGGGGGTGCACACACACCTGCATTGGTAGGCAGAACATTAGCAATGGACACAACGGTAAGAAGAGAGATGGGAATGTAACATGAGTAATAAAGTCTTGAGACAAAAAACTGGGAATGGCCTGTATGTATTTTTATTCCTCACCCGAGGATATTTATTCCATTGCGTTTCAGAGAGAGTAGAAGGGGCAGAGAGCGAGAGAGAAAAACACTGATGTGAGAGAGACATGGACTAGTTGGCGCCCCAACCAGGGCTGGGGGTCAAGCCTGCAATGGAGGTATGTGCCCTTGGCCAGAATGGAACCGGGGCTCCCGTCCGAGGGCGGACGCTCTAACCACTGGGCCAAAACAGCCAGGGCCGGGAATGGTACTTAAATTAATAGAAACCTTACATAAACCCACTTTTGAATAATAGAAATAAATAGCTCTTATTAAACTAAATAAAGTAGAACAATTATGAAGAAAGGGAGGAAAGGAGGGAGGGAGGGGAGGGGGAGTATCAGTGGAAAAAAAGAATAGAAGGGAGAAAATTTCTAAAGTTCAAAATCAAGCATTATTTTTTGGCCAATATACTTGTGTGAAAATGATGCCTTGAGAATGAGTCTGAGACTCAGTAGAAGAGAACGGTGAAGGCGTCCTAAGGAGATGTACTTGGATGTGTGCAGTCTGCAATTGGAAACGTGGCTCTAAGACTTACGAGAGGTCATGGCTGAAGACTGAATAGTCATCAGAGCATAGAAAGCTGTATTTATTAAGCGCTATTCCCGTCTAGGAACTCTGCCATGTACTTTACTATGTGGTCTCATTTAATTAAAAAACCCTCATTAATTAAAAAAACTACCTTTTACAAATGAAGGACAAAGATTCAGGAGGATAAGTAACTTGCTCAAAATCATAAGGTTAGCATGTGATTAAGCCAGAATTCAAAATCAGTAGATACTCAGTTTCATGTCTGCTGAATCCACCCAAGTGCTTTAGAAGGCCTCTTATTCTTTCAGGATGAATAGTTGTTGATTAAAGAAGGGAATCATTAAAAAGGGTTGCATATAAATTTTAAATATTTCATTTTAACTTGAAATATATGTACATATATATTTTAAGATAAATGTGTGTGTGTATATATATGTCAAGTTAAATGTATGTGTATGTGTGGTGTGTGTGTGTGTGTGTGTGTGTGTATATTTATGTGTGTGTAGATATATATATACCAATCTTTAGATGTTGGGCCAAGATATCTTCTTTCAATATGGGTTCACTGATGAATATATATACCTTTATAAGCCACACACATAAATTATATACATCATTTATTGCCTATGATGTCTAGTTTGTATTTCTTAAGAGAAACGACAACCTAAAGATATTTGTGAGGCAATGAGTGCAGATGGTTTTCTCAATATATTCCTTTTCACTGTCCACACCTAATTTGATAACAATTTTTAGGAACTCATTTTTATCAAATCTTTCTAAAGCAGTCAACTTAATTTTTATAAGAAACACAATTTTTTCTTTTCTGTACTCAAAATTTAACAAATTTTATATTTAAATAAATATGTCATAATAGGTACAATAGGAATTAACTGGTTTTGAAATAAGTACAGGTCTCTTGGTAAGAAAACAACCCAACTATTAGGAGCAGAAATGTGCTGACAGGCATGAAAGTAGTGGGCTGCAGTGTGCAGGAATGATCAGTATCATCTGGGCACCAGTACTTCTGAGCCAGAAGAAGATGAGAGCATCAATCAACCTGATGTGACAGTTCAGCAAAGATCTGTTATGAGAGCTCCTACTCTAGCCTTAGTCATGAGAACTAATATTTGGAATGATAATCCTAAATTATAAATATTTTGAGCATATAATCATTGTGTATAAAAAAAAGAGCAAGACCTTTTTCCTGCCCTCTGGGGAGTTTAAAATCTAATCGCTGAAATAAAAGGAATTTAATCATAAAAGAAATATGCAAAATGCTATCTGTTGAGTACTTGAGTATTACTCCCAGGCACTAAGTGTTGTATATATATTATTTCATAATAACCCTTGAGGTGGGTACTATTAAGACCCTCACTTAGCATGCAAGGAAAATGAAGCACCGAGAAGAGAAATAATTTGCAGAAGGTGACCCATTTGGTAAAGGCCAGGTAAATTTCAAATCCAGGCAGTCTTATTTATACAGCCTAAGCTATTAGCCACCATCATATATCAATAAGCTACCATGTGCCAGGAAGTGGACTGTGCCACTCATATTTTATCTCATTTTGATCCTCAGATAACACTTCAAAATATATATATTAATAGTCCCACTTTATAACATGTCACATCAGAGTTATGAAGTGGCAGAGCTAGAATTCAAATACAGATAATTTAACTTCAGCTTTCACATTCTTCAATCTATTTATCACTGTCACACAATATTATTTATAAATAACTACATGCTAATCTGTGTGAAAAAGCCTAAAGATAACAAAGAAGCAAATAAATTGCATATATATATAACTCAGAAAAACAGTTGGAATGCTTCATAAAATCATGGGGTGCTCTAACACTCACATTACCTGCCCCTGCTCTAAATAGAAAATTATTTTCTCACAAAGAAAATAAAATGTAGACAATTTTTCTGATATGATTATAGAAAAATTAAAAATTTAGAAAAGTGAAATGAAGAAAATAAAAACTATAATTTCACCATTAAATATAATCTGTGAATGTTTTCTTATATTATCTTCCAAATTTTTGAGTGTATACATACAGGAATTTCTTCTACAGATAATTTTTTAAATGTGACTTGGCAATGATGTAATTGAATAATTAGGGAGCTTCATTATATTATATGGAGGAGTGTTTTTGTCTCTTTGTGCTGTGTTTATCATCTTTATGGGTGATTAATATGATGAGAATTTGTAATAAATTCTTACAGAGATGGGAAACATGTCTTGGCTTTCTTCCTATCTTATTCTGGCTGCTGCTTCTTATTTTCTTTGGCACATTCCTCCTTCTCTAACAACTAAATGTTGGTTTGCCTCAGGGCTCTGAACTGAGCACTCAACTCTCCTTACTCTGTATTTTCTCCAAAATGATCTGATTCACTCCTGAGGTTTCCATATCACCTATGATCTGATATCTGTTCATTTGTATTTCTAGTCCATTCCTCTCTTCCGATATTTATAAACGCCTCTGTGGCATCTCTATTTGGATATGTGGAATCTATCTCAAAGTCAACTCTTGCGGTACCCCTCACATCTATTCCCCTTCTTGTCTTTCATTAAGTCAGAACTTTGAGAGGCATTTGTGACATGTCCCATTTATTCATATTCTATAGCCAATTCACCTCAAAATCTACATGTAATTCCTTCAAAATCTATCTGTAATCTCTCTACTTTTCTTCAGCCATATCTTTGTTCAAGTAACCATCATGTCTCAGTACAGTAGCTAATAGCTTTGTTTCACTATTTCCACTCTTAAGCTCTAACATCTCTTTTCCACATAGAAACCCAAATGATCTTTCTAAAATTAAAAAACAAAAACACAAAAAATCAAGGCATCCCATTGCTTAAAACCTTAACATGGTTTCCCATTGCATCAAGAATAAAATTCAAACTCCATAACATAATCTGCAATGTTTTGCATGATCAGCCCCTTCTACTTCTCCAACCTTATCTCACGCCACACTCAGTGCATTCTTCTTAAGATGTCTCTTCCAGTTCCTCAAATACAATAGACCATCTCCAGGGAAGGAGAAAAAAAATTTGATATCAAAAGCTGAACAGTTGGTGTGGGAGGCAAACCAATTGATGTGTCTCTCTCACCTTGATGTTTCTCTCTCTCTCCCTAAAATCAATGAAAACATTTCTTTTTTAAAAACCCTACCCATAAATGGATGTGTTTTTACTCATAAAATTGATTAACTGAATCTCATCAAAATTAAAAACTTTTTATCTGTGATGGCCCATGCAAAAATGATGAAAAGACAAGCTACACATTCAGAATATATTTTCAAACCAAATATCCAACAAAGAACTAGTATCTAGAATATAAAGAACTCTAAAACTTTAACAATTAAAAAAACTATTAGAAAATATGTAAAAGTCATAAACAGACATTAAACTGAAGATTAAATATTTCAACATCATTAGCAATCAGGGAAATACAAATTAAAGCAAATGAGATATCACTACAATATCACTACACATCTATCAGAAAGGCTAAGACAAAAACAGTAATAGAGCCCTGGCCAGGTGGCTCAGTTGGTTGAAGCACTGTCTCGTACACCAAAAGATAGGTATGTGTCCTGACTGGGAATGGAACTTAAGTTACAGGTTCTCTCCCTGACCAGGGAGCATATGGGAGGCAGCTGATCAATATTTCTCTCTCCCCCCCTTCCTATCTAAAAATCAATAAAAACATATCCTTGAGTGAGGATTTTTTTTAAAAATAGTAATAGAACTACATGATTTTAAGGATGAAGAGAAACTAAATCATTCATACATTGCTGGTGGCAATATAAAATGATGCAGCCACTCTAGAAAACTGGTGTACAATATCTTATTGATCTAAATATACAATTACCATATGACCCAGCAACTGCGATCTTACACTTTTATTAAAAAAAAACACCAAAAAACCTTTATTACACAAAAGTCTATACATGAATATTAATAGAAGCTTTATTCATAATAGTCAAAAACTGGAAATAGCCCATCTGCTCTTCAACAGGTGAATGGTTAACAAACAGATATATAGATTCCATGGAATACTACACAGCAAAGAAAAAAACAAACTACTGATATATGCAACAACTTTTATGAATCTGCAGGGCTTACACTGAGGTGAAAAAAGCTAATCCCAAAAATTACATACTGTATGATTCTATTACATAACACTTTGAAATGATAATATTTTAGAAATGGAAAATGGATTACTGGTTGCCAAGGATTAGGGATGGGAGTGGGGATGGGGTCAAGGGGGGCAGGAGGAAGGTAGATATGGTTAAAAAAAGGCAGTATTTAGACACTCTCAAATGAAAATATTATAAAATAAGTAGAAATTGTTATTGTTAAAAAAAGAGCATGCTGAAGAACTTAACTTTTCAGTGAGTATTTTAAAGTGAGTTGTCAATCCACATAGATAAATTATCCTAGACTGTGTGAGTGAACTACCATTTTGCTTTGTAGACAAATATTAAATTTATATCAGTTAAATTCTTTGATATGTTTGTTCTCAAATAGAGACAAATATGAAATAAATGTATAAATATGCTTCTGAAACTCACAGCATTTACTATGTGAATATTAATAGTGTTAATATACTTTACTACATGATTTTAAAAGATTTATTTAGAATCAAATCCAATAAAATGTTTTTCATTTTTGCTCCTCCAACCAATGCAGACCTGAGAACACTTACAGCTGCTGGGAACCTATTTCTCTTCACACTTGACATGGGGAATACTTGTTCACATACCCCCTTACTTATTTATGAAATTATTAAATGAAATTGATTATATATATGTCTTCAATTGTGTCAGTTTGAACAAATGTACTGCCTTTATTGACATCACTGCAACAGATTTGTTAATCTGCCACTACTATGGCATAGATGAGTGCCAGTTTAGAGATTAATTCTTTAACCAGGCATTCCTCTAAAATGGTAGTATTTAAAGGCTTTTATTAAATGAAGCTTTTATTCTCTAATACAAAAGCAATAAATTCTCATTACTGAAAATGGGAAAAAAATTAAAATTAAAATAATTCCATAAACTTTTCTACCCATACAAAGTCACCTCTAACACATTGGTCTTTGTAATTCAAGATTGTTCATAGTTTATATGACTATATATGCATATATCTGTGATTATTTTAATAAGAATACTATAATAAATTTTTAAAAATACAATTATACAAACTTTTTTTTAAATATATCTTTATTGATTTCAGAGAGAGGAAGGGAGAGGGAGAGAGATAGAAATATCAATGATGAGAAACATCAATGATGTCACTGATCGGCTGCCTCCTGCATGCCCCCAACTGGGGATCGAGCCCGCAACCCAGGCATGTGCCCTTACTGGGAATTGAACCTCAATCTCCAGGATCCTAGGTCAATGCTCAACTGCTGAGCCACGTCCAGCCAGGCTAAATTTATCTTTATTGTTCAAAGTATTACCGGTGTCCCATTCCACCACCCCCCCTTGACCCACTCTACTCTGCTTTCTCCCCCACCCCAGCCTTTCACCCCATTACTGTCCATGTCCATGGATTATGCATATATGCATATAACTTCTTTGGTTAATCTCTTCTTACTCCCCACCCCCTTCCCTCTTCCCTCTGAGACAGGACCATCTGTTGCATGCTTCAATGTCTCTGGGTCTAATTTGTTTGTCAGTTACTTCTGTTCATTAGCTTCTTCTTAAAGAAGACCATTCAACATTTTATGTAATACTGGTTTGGTGGTGAACTCCTTTAGCTTTTTCTAATCTGTGAAGCTCTTTATCTGACCTTCAATTCTAAATGATAGCTTTGCTGGGTAATCTTGGTTATAGGTTCTTGCTTTTCATCACTTTGAATATTTCTTGCCACTCCCTCTGGCCTGCAAGGTTTCTGTTGAAAATCAGCTGACAATCATATGGATGGCGCCCTTGTAGGTGACTGTTTTTCTCTTGCTAAGTAGTAAGATTCTCTTTGTCTTTAATCTTTGTCACTTTAATTATGATGTGTCTTGCTGTGGGCCTCTTTGGGTTCCTCTTCTTTGGGACCCTCTGTGCTTCCTGGACTTGTAAGTCTATTTCTTTCACCAGGTAAGGGAAGTTTTCTGTCATTATTTTTTCAAATAGTTTTTCAATTACTTGCTCTTTCTTCTCCTTCTGGTACACCCATTATGCAAATGTTAGACTGCTTTAAGTTGTCCCAGAGCCTCCTTATGCTATTCCCATATTTATGGATTCCTTTTTCTTTTTTCTCTGCTGATTGGATGTTTTTTGTTTCCTCATAATCCAACTTGCTGATTCGATTGCGCATCCTCTACTCTATTGATTCCCTGTAAATTATTCATTTCAGTTAGTGTAGCCTCATTTCTGACTGGGTCTTAATTATGTCACTGATGATCTCACTAGTTTTCTTAAAAGTCTTACTAAGATCCTTAATATTCTCAGAAAGTTCCTTGAGCGTCCTTACAACCATTGTTTTGAGCTCTGCATATAGTAGTTTGCTTGGTTCCATTTCATTCAGTTCTTTACCTGAAGACTGCTTCTGTTCTTTCCTTTGGGACGTGATTCTTTGCTTCCACATTTTGGCTGCTTCCTGGTGTTTGTTTCTATGTTTTAAGTAGAGCTATGTCTCCTGGAATTGGTAAAGTGGCTTCGTGTAGTAGGTGTTCTGTAGGGACCTGTGGTTCAGTCTCCCCAGTCACCTGAGCTGGGCCTTCTAGGTGCTCCCCTGTCTGGGCTGTGCGCACTGTTCTGTTGTAGTTGATCTTTGGTTGCTGCTGGCATCACTGGGAGGAACTGACCCCCAGACCAATCTACTGTGAGTACCAGCTGCAACTACAGCCAAAGAGCTGCTGTGCTGGAGACACTCCTACAGAATAGGATTTACTTCAGTGGAGCTTTGGTGTTCACGGAGTCCGCCCCTTGAATGTGTCACTCGTGGATGTGGTTGGGTTGTAATCCAGTGTGGTTGAAGCTGACCACTGGGTTTACTGTCTCTGGTGCCTCCCTTAAGGTACAAAGTCAGCCTCTGCCTGTGCCCTATCCAGGGCCACCCAGCATGAGCCACAGAGAAATCCATAGATGGCTACTTGTGTTGGGCTGAAGGTGCCCAGGAGAGGCTAAGCTATGAATCAATGTAGGCTGCCACTAGTACCAGGCCTGGGGCCACTTATCAAGAGGTATGGGCCAGCTGCCACTTGTTTGAGAGATTTTAGCAAAGTGCTAAGCCTGAGGCTAGAGAGGCCACTTGCATAGAAAAGCCACTGGAAATGGCTTGGATGAGCTTGCAAATGGGGAGGGGAGAGGTCTCTGGGAATCGCCAGGGTGGGGCCAAAGGTGTGAGTCAGGTTGATGGAGATTCATAAAAGGTGCCTTCCAGCTGGCTCCTGGGGGGAGGGCTCATTAAAGGAGCAATGGCCTCTGCCAGCTCTTCTATGAGAAAGCTGCCCCTCCAGGTCTCACCCCAATTTCAGGCAAATTAGTTCCTCACCGAATGTCCCATGTTCCTTTCAAGCTGCTACCCAGCCCTGGAGCTCAGAGGGAATATGTCTGAGTAGGTCCATGTGTGGGCCCTTTCAGAGGAAAGCCTGGGACTCCCGCAGCCTCTGCATCCCTCAGCCGCACTCCCAGCTGGTTTCTACAACCTGAAGTTGTGGGGACTCCTCTTCCTGGAACTGGAACCTTGGGATGGGAGCCCTGATGAGGGGCTAGGACCCCCTCACTCCTCCGGGAAACCACCACCGCCAAGATTCCCTCCCAGTTTAAACTGCAGCACCTGCATGTGGGACTGTGGCCATGTCTCTGCAATTCAGGCCCGATCTGCCCGCGTCTTCGCACCTCCTACTGATCTTGACGCTTCAGTTCCCTGGTTGTAGGGCTTCTGTTCAGCTGGATTTCAGGAGGTTCTGAGTGATCGTTGTTCTGTATTTTAGTTGTAATATTGATGTGGTTGTCGGAGGCGACAGGTACCACATTTACTTACACAGCCATTTTGTTGTCTCCATCCAGTATCATCATAATTGTATATTTGATAATTTGTTTCAAAAACATTTTTCCATACAAAGAGAAGCATTTGGGCCCCATCTCATTCATTTTTTATATGTATTTCCATTATATGAATGCATCTTAATTTATTTAACCAATCCCCAATGATTGAAAATTATGTTTTTTCAAGTTTGTTATAATTAGCAGAATTAGAACTAAGTATTTTACACACCATTATTTATTACCTTAAGATAAATTCCTAAAAGTGGAATTGTTTTATGACTTATTGACAAAATAACTAGCAGAAAGAATTCAGCAATTTATAACATTACCAATGATTTTTCAAAAGGCCAGGGTTGGGGAATAACTCTGTCCTTACCTTCCCTGCAACCTTGCCATCACTAAATATATTTTTTATGTTTGCCAATTTGCAGGCTAAAAATCGTATATCATTTTTATTTTCTTTAATTATTGGTGAAATTGAACAAATATTCTTTTTACCTATGTATTGGGTTTTTAATACTTCGTCATTTGTCTCTCTGTGTCCTTTAACTAGTTTTTCTTAATGACTAAGTGTTTTATATAACAAAGACATTAATCCTTTGTCACATGTCATGAATATTTAACATTTGGATATTTATTGGATAGAGATATTTTTCTTTGGGGAGCTATCAAGTCTATCAGACTTCTCTTTTGGTTTCTTCTTTGGATGAGGAAAATTCTTCCTCATTTCTAAGTTATATAAATACTCTCATATAAAATCAGGAATTGGAAACTGCACTTAGACATCTTATAGTTCAAACTCACCATTTTATAGTTAAGAAAAATAAGATTTTTGAGAGATTTCATGACTATATTGTGGCCACACCATTAATTTCTTCTACTGCTAAGGCTAGAATCGAAGTATTTTATTCCCCCAGCTATTAGAGAATTAAGCAGATGATCTCCTTTTCTTCTGAAAGACCATGAATGAAATGCTTTGGCTGTCAACAATGGAGGGAAAGTCTCCATGCTTACTTCCCACACAGTCTACCCCAATTCAGGCTATGCTTTCCAATCCTCTAGGTGGTGCCTGATGCACAGACCTGAGCATTCCATGAATCGTCCCATAGATAAAGATGGCATGTTCTGGTGGCCTCTGATTTGTGCTAAAAGCTATGGATGTGTGGATGTAGAGTTTTGTGGATGACCTTCGCAGCTTCCACAATTTGATAGAAGAGAGAAATCGACTTTGCTGGTAGATGATCATCAGGTATTTGAATTAATGTCTTATGGATTAAGACAATACAATAGAAAAAGCAAGGGAACAGTCAATAAGGAGAAAGGGATTTATAATGGAAGAATCACAGTAGTTCTTAAAAGACTGGCAGAACTCCAGTGTGCTTCCTTGGCCAACACATGCTCATTTGGGCCTGGCAAGCTACTTCTCCCAGATTCCAGATCACTGAACTTCCTTAAGTTTGGCACACAAGGAAACGTTTCCAAGTCCTCATGCTTTCCATGAGGCTGACAGTATTAAAACTGCAGTTCTATTCTTGGAATTCAGAGATTAGTGAATGCCAACCTTCCTCTGTTATCCTTGCCAACCAGCTACACAGTGAGTGCCAAGCAAAGACCATGTGATAGTTGAAAAGCAAGACGCACATAAAACACCAGGAACAGTCCTAATTTTCTACCTGCACCTTTCCACCTCATCAAGCAGCATACGGAGGTGATGAAGACTTATTTAATCTGCACTGGAGCAACTCCTTCAGTGAAGACTGAAGGAATCTGCAGATAAAGACAGCACAGAGTTACTGCTGAATATTCTGCTCCCTGAAATCATCTAAGGACGACTGTATTGCTGTTTCAATGCTCTGCTGAGAAGAAAGCTCAGAAGGTCAGAGCAGAGGCACTTCCCGCTTGTCAGGATTAGCAAACGCTGTCCAAGAACTTGACATTAAAGTGCTTGATTATCCAGCCAGAGAGGTAAATTCTCCAAGAGATTATAGAGTGGGAAAGTGTGTTTGCTGTGACTTGGTTAAAAACTGAGGCTGCATGAAAGCCAGACAAAAGGAGTAGAGAAAGAGCTGACCATGCAATGAGCTATTGGAAAGAAAGGCGGCACCAGGTAATGAATACTATTTTTTACATGAAATAGTATAAATCAGAAACTTTCTTATTCATTCACCCCATTTTCTATGAGTGGGGGATATTTTTAAACATCTTAAATCTCTGAGCCAAACTAAAATTAGCCTCTCCCTTCCCCGCCCCCACAAAAAATTGCATTGAAAAAAATCCTTCTCTGAACTATGGATGCACACCTAATTATAGCATACACTACTTAGTGCTGTGATAGTAACCATTTTAAGGAGATGAAGATTCTTTTTGCTCTGTAGGGAGGGACAAAAAGGTCTGATTTTTCAGGAAAATATAGATTGCCAAGTGAATGTGATTTGAAATAAAATCAGCTTTAACTCTGCTGGAACCGACCCTGTGACCTCCCGCTTTCCAGCCTTCCAGCACCACACCCACAGGCCTCCATTTATGTATCACCCCGGCAGGTCCCCAGGATGCCAAAGCTACAGATCTCCCTCCCATTAGCTGCAGGAATCCAGAATATCCATGGCAACCGGTCTGTAACCCCAGGGAGAAGGCAGCAGAATTGAAAGGCTCCATTCTGTTTCTACATCTACAGCTCAGTGAATTGACAGCTTGGTGGTTCCCTTAGTTCCATTAGATTAGGATGCACTTTTCTCCCTTCCTTTGTGTCATCTTTTTACCTGTGTAGGTCTTGGCCAAGGTTAAGAAATTTTTCAAATGTGTATTTCCCCTCTCCACCTACTTCTGCCCTATTTGGAAGCATATTCCTTAAACATTCCTGGCTTTGCAGCATTTTTCTAAACAAAACAAAACATAGTTCTGCTATTGGTCTTTTTACACCTTCCTACAAAAACATCCTGTGTTCGGTGTGCATGCTGTGCAAATTACAATGGATATCTGATTTTTAACAGACCAAGTTCTGCGTGTGACAAGATCTTATAAAAACCGGCAGAGAGAGAATAAATACATACAATTTTATCATAAAATTAAGTTGCAGCATCAAATAACTATAATCACGTTTAAGTGATTGTTTGTGCCGCAGATATTTAGATGGGGTAACAGATTGCACAGTGCTCTTGCTGTTTGCCAGTGGAGCCTGAATAACTAATTTGCACTCCATGCCCTGTGGAATGGCAGCTGAGTCCCCAGTGGATGAGGGGGGACTTAACAGAAGCAGACCATTTGGTATGCAGAACCAAAATGAGACAGAAATGTTATGTACTGTACACAATCTAGAGTCATATGTTGGGTCCACAGTTGCCTAATAATATGCTTGTCAAAGGAGGTCAATGCCAGTCAGTGCTTAACACTTTTGAGTCAAGTGGACCCTTTATAAAGCCAATGAGAACTAGAGATGCTCCTCCCAGGGGAATGTATATATGTGTAAAGTTAGATATGGTGTTCTTTGTTGCTCAGAATTTTCAAAGAAGCCACCAAGGATGAGTATATACAGTAGGCATCAAGGAACCCACCTCCCACCATCCCCACATCCTAAATAGAGATGTCACTCCCAAAACAGTCACTACTGGAGTACAGGAATATCTGAGGGTATACCAAGGCTTCCAGAGGGATACAAGACCACAGATGATTTTATGAAATTAATTCTAGATTAGATATATATTTAACTATATATTAAATATATTATAAATGTATTTTATATAGATAATATTTTTTCACAGAATTCCTTCTCCTTTTTTTCATAAGAATGTCTCCCCCATCCCTAACTCAACTCTGGCGTACTATTTGGGTTGTGAGCAATTCCATCGTCCCAAAAAGACAGTCAGAATAGATCCATGTTTGTTAAGTGGTTATTTATCAAGCTCCAGGTGTGAGTCTCAACAGCATATTTTGATTTCAAGAATAAAAAAGTGAAAAACTCCCAGTTTACTGATAACCTATTATTATATCTTTGAGCCAAATATAGAGTATATTTCCTTGAACATGTTTTCAGATTAAGAAAAATATTTTCAACTTTTGCCAAAAGATTATTGAATACTCTAAATATCTATTTGATTTTTACTGCTTACTGTCATTTATTAACCTTTTCTCTCCTAAATTACTCCCTGTTGCCATGTGATTCTTTTATTTGGATTTACTCAAGGCATTATATATTTCAGTGCAAATGTCATGAAGGGTTGCAGTGAATCTCTTTTAATCCATACTTCAAGGCCCAATGCTTTCTTTCATTGTTACCGCTGATTTCCACGAAATCCTAACTCATCCCTAAAACTGAAAGAGGAGGAGGAGGAGGGTCTCATTCTCTTTAGAAAGCACATTTCTGATAAAAGTTCACTTTTATAGTTAGGGCGTATTTATCAAAACTTGTAATATTTTTAAGCTTTGACCAACTTAGTGTCAATACTTGTTATGACAACACACTTCAAAAGACATTATCTAAAAAGTACCTTAGGATTACAGGAAATAAGTTTTAATTTAAGTATGTACTCTTGTTGAAGAAAAGTATGAAAAGAATAAAAGACTGGAGAGCTTCCAAACATATTACAGAAGGAAAAATTCCTTGAGTGAAGTGAAACAGGAAAAAGAGTCCAAGGGGGGCGGAAAGCAATGTAAAATCTCTATTAAGAGTCATTCATCTTGTCCTGGAGATGGTGGTGGGTTATGGTGATTTATTTCAAAAATGATAATGGGCATCAAATTACTATGGTATTTACGTTCTATTAGGTATACTTACAAGGGGAATTTAAGCATTTTTAAAAATATTGATATTTACAATAAGTAAAAAATTACATCCTTTGGTACTATTTAAATCTATGATTCAAATTTTAGGTATCAACATAAAAATGTGTAGAGAGTACACATTTCAAAATAAGCTAAAGTTGTCTGTAAATCCGAGAGTTGGGAGATCAGTGCCTGAAAAGGCAGTGACCAGCTGTGCCAGCACCTGCCTATGAGCAACCACCAGGCTATCTAAGAGAAAGTAGAGAGACTAAGGCCTGAGGGTTTCTTTGGAGAGATTTCAGTAGGATGGGCTTCTTTCCCCTCATGCCCCTGAGGGAGAGTAGGAGACTTTCCTTACCTGAACAGTTAAGTGGTGGGCGCAACTACAGCAGAGGAAAGAGAAAGGGCAGTATTGGGAACGGTCACACTTCCAGAATTTGGCAGGGCAAATGCTATGTGATTTCTCCTCTCACCAGATGTACGCCTCACAGGAGAGGGTTGTGTTTGTTGGGTCATCCTGAGAGAAAGTCTCCCAAGAAACACTGGAAGATGGACAGAGGAGCCAGTCATAGGAACCAGGGGACATAGGGTCTGGGGGTGAGGGTGATGACCAGGTGTGGCCACCACAGCAGGTGAGCCTGGAGTGAAGCAAAAGGCAACTTGGCAAGTCCCAGCCATAGGGAGGTTTCAAAAAACACACAAAAGAGCTCCATGAGAAAAGGGTCAACTTTTGATATCTCTTACAGTCAGAGAACATTAACACCAAATAAAAAATAAACCAGAAGTAAAATCTCTTTTTCTCCGTACCTCTTTCCTTTCCTTCAAAAACAGCTAGCCAATGAATGAAAAATAAAGAAACTATTCCTCCCCACTGGAAGATTTCAAGATTCCTTAAAAGATTCAATAGAATATTCCAGTGTTTCATTTCCATCATACTTTTCTTCAATAAAAATACATATTTAAATTTAACTTTTATTTCCTGTGATCATAAGTTACTACATATTTACAAAATTTCTGAGGTGTGTTATCATAAAAATTATTAATACTCGCTTGATCAAAGCAAAACCACTGGGGGATTGGAATTTGTTGTTCTGTGATTAATAAGCTGAATTTTACTTTTTATTATCTAAATATAGCCAGAAGCCCGGCCAGGTGTGGCTCAGCGGTTGAGTGTCAACCTAGGATCCAGGCAATCGGGGTTCGATTCCCGCTTGGGGCACATGCCCGGGTTGTGGGCTTGATCCCCAGTTGGGGCATGCGGGAGGCAGCTGATCAATGACTTTATCATTGATGTTTCTCTCTCTCTCTCTCCCTCTCCCTCCTTTCCTCTCTCTGAAATCAATAAAGATATATTAAATAAATAAATATAACCAGAAAAATCTTACATTCCAGCCCCAAATGTATTCCATTGAGCGGAAAATAACAAGAAAAGAGAGTAGAAAATTGGATGGGGTATGGTAAGCAGCTTTCAGCCTTCATCCCACTGAATCCAGCTTGTTCAACAACCCAGTATATGCTTCCATCAGCAGGAAAAGACTTACATACCCTCCCCTACATCCAGACTTCCTCTTGGGAGGTGGGCAGTGATGAGGAAGGAAGGTTCCTTGAGAGGCAATAAAAGGAAGATTAAGTTAACTTAATATTTATCTGAGAGAGACGTTGGAACTGGAAGAGAATGAATTCATTTAATTGGCTGGTGTAATTTTCTCCCAGGAGCAGGATGGAGGGACAGAGGATTGAGCACAGCTGTACTGGTTATTAAAAATAAAGAAAGCTACATGGTACTTTAGATAAAGCAGCACATCCAGGTTGTACATGTAACATACTATAAGCATGGAGAGCGTGACTGGAGAAATGGAAGTAGATCACTGAGGGGTGTGTGAAGTGAGAAAGGGGTGCACAGGAGGCCAAACAGCGCCAATCTCTAAGGGGCTGCCCAAGCAGAGCCCACCGGGGACACTGAGAATAAGCAGTCCGAGACAGAACTGGGAGCGTGACATCAGGGATGCCAAGGCAAGAATTTCTAGGAGTGGTCTATATTCTCAAACGCTGGCAGAAGCCAGGTACTATGTGAACTGAAAAATGGCCTTTGGGTTTAGCAACAAGAAAACAGTCAGTGGCCTTGGCAAGAGCAGTTCGACTGGAGTGGTGAGGTCAGAAACGAGATTGATGAGATTGATTTTTTTTTTTTTAAGTTGAGCAATAGAGATGCTTGAGTTTAGAAAACTCTTTCAAAAAGTCTGGCAATAAAGACGTGACAGCCCTGGCCAGTGTGGCTCAGTTAGAGTCATCCTGTACACCGAAAGGTGACCAGTTCGATTCCCAGTCAGGATGCATACCTAGGTTGAGGGTTCGATCCCCACCCAGATTATGGCACATGTGGGAGGCAACTTACTGATGTTTCACTCTCACATCAATGTTTCTCTCTCCCTCCCTCCCTTCTCCTCTCTCTAAAAAAAAAAAAAATCGATGAACTTGTGCTTGGGTGAAGATTTTAAAAAGATGACGAAGAAGTGACAGACTGCATTTTTAATTGCTCCCTTTCATTATAGGGGGATGCAGCCTACCCATTACCTTCTGACTTACAGCGCCTGCCTGGAGGAGGCGGGTACTTCTCCATCCTACTGATGCTGAGCCTGGTCACGTGGCTGGCTTTGGGCAATGGAATGTGGGCAGAGTGGGGAGGCAGTAGCTGGAATAGGAAATTTTGCTCAAGAAGGTATTTCCTTAAGATGGGAAAAAGTAAGGTGTGTTTAAATGTTTCTAGGAAGAAGCCAGTGTGAAGGAAAACCTGAAAGATACATAAGAGATGGGATCATGAAGCAAGAATCCTGAGAAGGCAGAGAGGGACTGACCTCTAAAACAAATGAAGACAACTTGCCTATTGGATGAAGGCCACCTCTCCCATTAACAAGAATTAAGGACGAAAAGATGGATGTGGAAAAACATTAATTTTGTAGGTTAAGAGCTGGCAGAGAGTCAAGATGGCATCTAATTTCACTGTGAAGTGGGAAATGAAATTACTTGATAAGGGTCAGGGGAAAGAAAGACAGGGCAGGAGGGGAAAAGGGACTGGGGGTTCATGGAGAACTTTCTTTAAAGATACTCTAGGAAACCAGAGAGGGCAAGTCATACAAAAGACGGTAAGCAGTTTCAAGGACCAATTTGAGGTTGGTGACCATAAAATTTTGCAGCAACAATATTCACAGTTGTGAGAATCTTCCCAGCTCTACTCAGCACACAGATGGTAGGAGTGGGGAGGCAAAGCTGGGGCTCCACTAAGCACGTGGGACAGAAGGTCAACTAGGGAGGGACTGAGGATATTGGGAAGTACTGAATCCAGTTTGTGACACATGTCAGAATTGTACACTTGCCCTGAGTCTTCCCATGTATAACGGCTGCCTTTGTGTACATTATATCCTAACTCCTTTACTCCTTGCAACAACCTTGGGATTATTACTACATAATTACTTTACATAGATAAGAAAATTGAAAGTCAGAGGTAGCACATAATTTAACCAAGATCACCCAGCTAGCAAGTGACAAAGTTAGAATTAAAACCTGTGTTGTATGATTCCAAGTTCAATGGACTTGTTTCCTACCACACCCCTGTTGGTTCTCCTTCCTTCCTTTCTAGCCTCTGTGACACCCCTCAGTTTATGATTAAAATTGCCTATATTAGAGATTTTCAAGTAAAGATTCTAGGTAGGAATTCTAATTTCTTCCCCAAACTACGAAGCTAATCATTAGAGACCTCTAGCCTGGCAGATTCTTAAAACAGAAGCCAGTTGGCATCCCATTCCCTTCCCCACCCCTCTCTTATGCCTGCAAAGCCTTGTTGAACAGAGAATACATTGACCTGAGCTTTTCGACGATCCCTTTCAGCTACCTTTTTTAGGCAGGACCCCTTCAAGAATAGAATCAGGTGGCAGTGGCAGAAAACCTCCCATGACAGCAGCCAGGGCTGTTGTGTGTTCCATGATTTCAGAGGCACTATTCATATATTCCCTAGGAGGATGTAGCATGCAACAGCCCGACCAGTCTCCTCCCTTGGCGTGAACGTGTCACACTGCCAGTGCTCAGTTGTTGACAGTATAGACAGGTTTCCCAGACTGGTCAATTTTAAAATATTGTAACCCTCAACCTCTGGAACTCTATGTCTTTTTCCTTATTACACAATTTTTCCTCTCATAACATTCACTTGACACAAAGTCCCTTAACCTCCTTCCTGCTTTTCTAACCATAGAGTGTTGGACATATTTCCCTTAGTGAGGTTATTCCAAATGGGTTAGAGACTGTTGGTTGCCTTCAGTCCCTTTTTTCTTAATAAAAAGGTTGGGCTCCACCCTATTAATAATAGATTACTGATGTTTTAGCTGAGCACAAGGCCTCCCAGAATAAAATATTAAATTCCCAAGTCTTCTTTTCAGAGAGGTGTGGTCACATAACTAAATTCTGTCCAGTGAGTAAAAGTATACTCAAGAAGTATACGTAAAGGAAGTTGACTCAGAGGGCTCTATTTTTCCCTCCTGCATGGAATGTGAAGAAGATGTCCAGATCTCCAGCAGCCACCTTGAACCCTGAGGTAAACTCAATATGGTGGTGCCAAGAAGAGTCTGGGTCCCTAGAGGCTTTACGAAAGTGCCTAGTTAAGAATTCTTTTTTGCAAGAGAAAAAGAGCCCGTGTGTTTTGAACCTACTGTATCTTAAATATCAATTACTTGCAGTTGAATAGAATTCCTAAGTGGTACAGAAGACAGATGATAAATCAAGGCTAGAGATCCAGTTTTTAAAAGTAAACAGATCTTGTTTATAGGTAAGATACTTTATAAATTAATCAAATTTTAAAAACAAATATGGAGCAAAAACCAACCAAGGTATATACAGAGGGGAAAATATTTTCAGATCATTTTACCCAATAACATGCTCTCCACACAAATACTAACATTGCTTTGGCTGTTTGTCCTTCCTCTGAAATCTCCCAGCCTCCAGATGGCTGAAATTAAAGTTTCTCAAGCACACACTGAAATTTGAGAATCTCTTCATTTACTGAGATTTAGGATGCACAATTCAATACCCACAATAAACTGGGATGGAAAATATTTCCTTAGAAAGAGTAGCCATCCTTTCAGTTGATTCTGAACTATTGTTTTTTTGGGGGGTGGGGGTGGATTTTTTGCATCTTTGAGTAAAACACTCAAACCTCTTTTCACTCCCTTGATAATGGAAAAAGAAACTATATTTTCAGGTACAAACTTCTAGTTATAAAATAAATAAGTCCTGCACAGCATGTAATGTACAGCAGAGTAACTATAGTTAATAACACTGTATTGTACATTTGAAAGTTGCTGAGAGAATAGATCTTAAAAATTCTCATAACAAGAAAAGGTTGTAACTACATGTGGTGATGGATGTTCACTAAACTTACTGAGGTGGTCATTTCATGATATATACATATATAAATCATTATGTTGTATACCTAAAACGAATGCGTACAATATCAGTTTTCAGTTATATTTCAGGTATATTGCAATTAAAGAGAATGTGTTTCCCAAGCTATAGGTAGTTTTGTCATGAACATCAGTATTAAATATATATATATATATACTATATTTAAGAGATTGGAATACTACTCAGCCATAAGAAAAGATGAAATACTGCCATTTGCGTTTGCGACAACATGGATGGATCCTGACAGTACCATGCTAAGAGAAATAAGTCAGACAGAAAAAGTCAAGAACCATATGATTTCACTCGTATGTGGGGTATAAAACTGAAAGAAACAAATGAACAAAGAAGAAAAACAAAAACTCATAGACACAGACAATGGTATGATGGTTACCGGAGGGAAGGGGGGTGGGGGATGGTAAAGGGGGTCAAACATATGGTGATGGAGAAAGATCTGGCTGTGGGTAGTGGGCACACCATGCAATGTACAGGTGATGTAGCATGTAATTATACACTGGAAACTATATAATTTTATTAACAAATGTCACCTGACTACATTTAATGGGGGGAAAAAGGAGATTCTTCTCTAGGTCACCTAGTGATTTCCTGCCAGAACAATACGCCCAGGAATTAAATGACGGTGTTCCCATCGCACACCTGTGTCAGGGCTCTCCTAGACACAATGTCCAGGTAGTGAACAAGCACACAACATTTTCCTCATCTGACCCCAAAATAAAGCACACTAGCCTCTCATTTTTCCTGCCCACCTGGAACGGTACAGGGTCCCCTTCTTCAGATCCCCTTCTTCAGATCACTCTGCTTTTCCCCACTAGCCAAGCTTACAGTTGAAAGAGAAAAAAAAAAAAAAATCACCCCAGCTTTTGGCAACCCATACAGTTGCTGGAAAGTCCTCGCAGTGGACATACGCCCCCATGGAATATACTGAATGTTACTCCCAAGAATAGCAGAGCCTCTCGAGGATGAGCACCACCGCTGCCCTCTAACCCCAACTTGCCTAAGAGCTCTCGCATGTACCAGTTACCACTTCCCTTCCCACTGTCAATATTTTAGTCCTCAAACTTAAATGTTCCCAGGCTCCTGTTCCTCCATCTGATTACTAAAACATCATGTTCATAAGCCATCTTCTAGGAAAGGTTCCCTCTTGTCCAGATCCAAACAACTGAATCTGCCATTGAAGGGTCTTCATGGTTTGATACCCAAGTCTCCAGATTCACCCTCCCCCCATTCTCCAAAATATAGCTGGGCTTTGGTCAAACTGATCTCTTTCCCTCCAAATTATTTCTACCTCTGTGACTGAACTCTTAATTTGCCTTTGCCTGGAAATCCCCGGATCTTTCCTTTTACTTACTATGTTGAAAACATTTGCTACACTGGGAAGCACTACATAAATGAAAGGAAGGTTTTACTTTGTTTTGTTTGAGATGTTTTGCAGTCTAGGGGGAAAAGCATGGAGCTGGCCTGCCTACCACACATTGGAGTGTATCTGCTCTCATGGCTTGTTTCATCGCCTGCTGCTGAACGAGGCTGCAATCTCCAGTCTAGCTGAGGGCAAGGACTGTGACCACCTGTTCACTGCTGAATTCCTACTACCTGACATGGTGTTTGCCCTATTTGGGGAATAAATCAGAGCTGAATGCCTATAACTGCTTAGTAAGTTGAAGAAGTAGAATTTAACTGAAATCTTTGACATAGTTTCTCTGTGTCCGTTTCTTTATCTGTAAAATAGGCAACTGTTTTCATAGAACAAATATAACTTCTGCATCCGACCTGTGCTTTTCTTCCTGAGATTTCCTCATTATATAGTCAAGTGCCTTGGTACCGCAGAGGAATGACGGCAATGCAGAATAAAATAATAACTGAGGTGGTTAAACATCTCATACAGCCCCTGGTGTACATGAGGCACTAAGCAATATTGGAGGAAGGAACGCAGGTGAAGATGAACCGAATGAAAATAGGAAGATAAAGCTGAAAGGAAGAAAGAAGTAACAGACTACTGGTTGTTCCCTGTATGTGTTCTTCCCCTATTCTGTAATTATAAAATTTTAATCTGGGAATGTGACGGGTCACAATAAACGCTGATTTTCTAGCTTCCTTGTAGCGGATATAACTATGCATTTAAGTTGTGGCTAATATGTAAAGGCAAGTCCTGTGGGACCCTCCTCCAAGCAGCAGCGAGATTACACCCTCCCCTTTGCTGGTCCTTCATCCCGCTGCATGGGAGGCGGTGTCGGCACCTTGGGCTACACCCCAGGGATGACAGCGAGCTGAACCCGAGGACTTTGTGAAGCAAAGCCACTGGGCCAGACCGGACCACGCACCACGCACCGCCAGCCTTCCGCATGAGAGGAAAGTGACCTTCTGCCTTGAAGGGTCAGGGCAGAACCTGTATCCTAAGGAATCAAGAAGGCATAAGGCAGAAAGAAGTGAAGGAAAACAGGCAGCGAGGCAACATGATCCCCGCCTTCCAGGGACGTGCAGCCCAGAGGCATAAACACTCTAGAAGCCACAACTGCCTGCTTTATGGAAACATTATAAATTCAAAAACAGAAAGCTGCTACCAAGGCAGTCCCTGCTGCCTTTATCAAAATTAGCTATAGACACACTCTTGTAGCAGAAGGGAATTATTTTTTTTAAATATATCTTTATTGATTTCAGAGAGAGGAAAAGAGAGGGAGAGAGAGAGAGAGATGGAAACATCAATGATGAGAGAGTCACTGATCGGCTGCCTCCTGCATGCCCACTACTGGGGATCGAGCCCGCAACCCGGGCATGTGCCCTGACCGGGAATCAAACCCCGATCACCTGGATCATAGGTCGATGCTCAATCGCTGATCCACACCCGGCCAGGCCAGAAGGGAATTATGAAACTACCATTATGGAAAACCTGGAGAAGTACTGAGGAAACTGAAACTGACTTGAAGTGGTAGAGGAGGAGGGGTGACCAGAGGATAAACTGGAGGAAAGCTCTTAAATTCTGCTTTTCTCTCTCCCAAGCCTTGCCCAGGGGCAGTCTTTGCCTGTGCTTTACTGCAGAAATTGGTCTCAGCACTGGCCTCATGGTAGCAACAGCTTAAAGCAAACACTTTGCACGCCTAGAATGTTAATAAAAATAAGGGGGGGGGGGGGGCTGACCAGCTGCTCTGGAGCCCTCACTCCTCAATTCTACCCTTGTCCAAGGCACCAAACTGCCTTCTCCCAATGCTGCCTCTGAGTGTTTAAAGATGAAAACTTGCACTGTTGGGTACAATGTCACCAATGGTAGCTAAGTGGAATCTAAGGCTAGGACATGAGCTTACAAGGCAAAATATTTAGACATCTGAGGAGCACAATTACTATAAAGACAACAAAAGGAACAGTATCTGAAGCAGAATTGTTGGGATGACAAAGAATCTAAAATAAGCATGGCTTTAAAAGTATCTCTGAGAAGCTGAGAGAAGGAATTAGTAACACGCAACATCAACAGGAAGTCAGAAAAAAGGAACTCGCTGGAAATATTAGATGTGAAAAATAAAACAGTTGGAATTTTTAAATCGAGCAACGGGCTACACAATAGGATGGAAACAGTTGGAGTACAAATTTGTGAGCTCGAAGGTTAGAATGAGAAGCAACCCCAGAAGGCAATAGGGAAAGAGAAGCGAATATGTACCAAAAGCAAGCTGGGTCGCCTTCCTAGCATCTTGACAAAATGTTTATCTAATGTTATACAGAATTTGTAACCCAAGACCAGGGCTCAAAGTGGATCTATTGGACCACCCAAGTCTATTTTCTGAACCTCTGTCTATGCTATAAGCTCCTCTGCATAGAACTTCCAAAAGTGGGCAAAGATGCGAGAAGAATAAATATGGCTCCCATATGTGTGCCCTATTACTTCTACACATTCTGGCAAAATCTCAAGGCATAGTCAGACATTAGGACATTTAAGTAGAGGCAGGTTGTCCACATGAACTCCTAGTAATTTTTGGGTCAGAGTGCCTAAAAAATCCTCTTTGACAGTATCTCAGACACTGCCATTAGCCAACAGCCTCTTTGCTCTCCCTCTGATGAGGCCTAGAGAGTATTTTTCTTCCCTCTGTAGATCTTGTGCATAGAGATATGCCCTTACAGGGGAATGCAATACACTACAATATATGCAAGATTGAACAGGGAGCTAGCCAAGCACAGGGAGGACACATGGCTCAGGGAAAATAGTCAATACAGGGAGTTAAATTCAACCACAGCACATACAGAGAGGTCAGTATGTCAAAAAGCACTGTTGGGATGTGACATATGCCTCTCAGTAGAAAAATTTTTTTAAGTATTATAAAAGATAAAGTGACTCAAATATTTTAAAAAAACAGTATTACATAATGTAACAGAAGGGTATCTGATACAGCACTATGAAACACACGACGCAATTTGATTCAAAGCGTACGGGTTTTTATAATTCATCTGAAGCATTGTTTTTGAATTGAACCAAAACTTAAATTTACTTATAAAAGAAATCAACAGACATTATTAGAACTTCAACTTTCAAATATACTGTAATTTTCAGACCTCAGAAACATGAGAAAATATTTTGCTCACTTTTCAAACACTAGCCGAACAGTAACTAAGGAAAATCTACTTGAAAAAAATCCCCCCAGTTTTCCAATATCCACACCAGTTTCAATGACTGGACATCTGTTTTCAAAAACATCAAAGGGTTACTCAGATCTTTCGACTTGGGCATGGCTGATAGAAACATTTGTCTGACAAGTTTGGGAATCTTTTCCTCTATCAGCAATGATTTTCTCTGTTTTCCCCTGCTGTCATCAAAGCCATTTGTGTCTGAAAAAGAGCTTCTCCTGCATAGAACCTGGCTTCTCCCTCTGCTTGATCCTGCAGTGAAGTCGTCTTAATCTTGTTTTTACGATGCCACAGTCTGCTGCCATGAAAATGATTGCGCTGTCATAAATTTGGCATTTCAACTTTATAGCAGGATCAAGGAGGAGATGATGATGAAGTTGTTTGAAGGGAATGGTACAAGTACTTCTGGTAATTAGCCAGAGGAACATAGAAACAGTAAAATGCACAGGGAGAAAAAAAATGGATATATGAGTCCAAGTCCTTTCATTTAAGCCGCGAAACTCCTTCGCACACTATCCTGGAAGGTTTTAACATATGGCCCCTTTTACCATTAATGTCTGTGTGCCCACAGCAAAACCAGAGGACTGCCATGCCCTCCATGAGCTGAAGCAGCTATTCTTTGAATTCAACATGAATACCATAGACCCGAGTTTGAATTTGTAAGATACAGTCACTGAACCTTTGAGAAGAGAAGGGCTTGAAATTTTGCATTTAGAGTTTTTTCCTACCTCAAGAGTATTTTTAACCTCACTTTTAGCAGGAATTTACCACTTTGAAAAAAATAAATGGAAGATAATTTGTAATTTGATTTAAAAATAAAATTCTGAAGACCAAACAAAAAATATTACTCCGATTCATGAACCTTCAAAAGCAGTTGTTCTGAACTTAGGTCCCTCTGGGGCCTGGCACCAGTCCCTCTTTATTTGATATTATCATTGGTTCTATCTCCCTGTATTTCTGTGGGTGTAACAGAACATTCTTCACAGGGATAGTGGGAAAGGCAAGAGTTAACCGAAGTACCTGGCACATAATAGACGCTGAAGAACTGTCAAGTACCTTCCAGGCTCCCGCTCTTCAGTCCAGTGCTCCTTCACCTCCACGACGCTCTAGTTCCTGAAGTGCTCTGTCCCTGCTTTATTGTCTCTTCTAGTCTGGCCCCCAGCTTCACGTAAGTAACATCTGAACTTCCACGGCTACAGTTTCTTAGTTTCTCTCCTTTGTTTTTGGCCATGTCTTCTCTTTCTAGCTTCTTTCTTCCCTACTTGATCATTGAATATCGAAGTTCCTTCAAGGCTCCTCAGTGTTTATGAAGGTCCTCATGGCCCCTCTATACAGTCCCCCACCCTTCTCACATTCAGATCCACAGCTCTGCATACCATTTAGATATTGATGACTCAAAAATGTATTTCCCAACCCAAACCTCTCCTTTGAGCTCATGACTCACCTCTCTCATATGGCATGCCCATTTAGATTATTCAAATGTACAGTAAGTCCTCACTTAATGTCATCAATAGAGTCTTGGAAACTGCAACCTTAAGCAAAATGACAAATAATAAATCCCATTTTACCATAGGTTAATTGATATAAACAAGAGCAAAGTTCCTGCAGTAGATTTCTGACCACAGAAAACATCACCAAACTTCCAAAGACCGCAAACGCTTCTAATATGAAACACAGAAATAAATGTGAGCTATCTATACATTTAAGAAAGATTAATGGAAACAAGTAAGACCCTTACTCTCCAACTGCTTATTCCAGGTTCAGGGTGATCAGAGGCTGTCCCGGCAGCTCAGGGCACAGGGTGGGCGCCCAGCGTCCATCACAGGGTGCATCAGACCTGCAGCGGCTCACACTGGGACAAGTCAGACACCAATTCACCCACGCGCACATCTTCAGAATGCGGGAGGAAGCCGGAGAGCCCTTAGAAAACCCTCATAGACCTGAGGAGGGAGTGCAGACTCTACACAGTGGACCCTGCGGGAAATTGATTTTTTAAAATCAATGTTATAATGAAATAATATTGCACAGAGCATTGTTCAAGGATGCACTGCACCTCAAATGCAACTTTTCAAAACCAATTTGCCCTCTTCACCTAAATCTGGCCCTGTTCTAGGGTCTCCACATCAGCAAATGGCACTGTTGTTCAAGCCAAAAGCCTTGATTCCATTTTGCACTGCACACCGTATCTAACCTATGTCCCATACCTGTCAATTTTATGTCCTAAACAACTCTCACCCCCACCTATTTGATGGCATTGCCTTGCACACCATTCTCAGCTCATGCCAGCAACACTGCAACAGCCTCCAAACTGGTCTTCCATATCCATTCTCATCCCTATTATGCTGCAGCCAGAGTGATCTTTTCAAAAATCCAAGTCAGAATATATTTTCTTTCTTCTTAAAACCCTTCCACATTCATTTGAAATTAAAGGTCCAGTCATGAGTAAGACCTCCCTGATCCTGCATGATGTGATTCCTGCTTCCTTCTCCTATTCCAGCCACTCAGTTTTTTAGGCCCTGAAATATACCTGTTTCCTGTCACCTTAGGGCCTTTGCACATGATGTTCCCTCTTTCTGAAATGTTCTTCCACTCTCTGTACCCTCCAGCCCTGCACCTAGTTTATCTCCATTCATCCTTAATTATCACTTCCCCTGGGAAGCCTTTCCTGAGTCCAGGTTTGGAAGTCAGTTTACTGTATTATAGTCTTTTGCAGAATAACATTCCTTTCCCTTAAAGCACACATGTCAATGTACAATTATTAGAATAGCTACTTAATTAACTATATTTATTTAACGTAACTATAAGCTAAATGAAAATAGGCAAGGTGTCTTTTTTGTCTCCATTGACTCCTCAGCTCTTAACACAGTGCCCAGCCCATAATAGATGCTCAAGGATTTTTTTAAATTTATGACTAGTATTCTGATTGCAGTTGAGATGTTATGACAAGTGACACTGCAAAAATTATTTTTTTAAAGGTAAACATACATCTACCTACCAGACTACCCAGCCATTCCTGCATTCTGGCTGTGATGTATTTATCATAGTTTTATTCACAATAGCAAAAAAAAGAAGAAGAAAAAAAAGAAATCCAACTAGAAACAATTCATTGCAAAGCAACAGGTGGCTAGATAAACAAAATATGAAATATTCATATAATAAAATACTATCCAGTAACAACACATGCTCAAAAATGTCTTTTATGCTCAAAAGATGTTTTTAAAAGAAATGAACAACTGATACACCACATAATAAATCTCAAAATCTTTATGCTGAGTGAAAGAAGCCAGACACACAAAAAATTATATGCTGCATGGTTGCATTTTTATTAAGTCCTAGAAAATGCAAACTAAACTATGACAGAAAACAGGTCAGTGGTTGCCTGGGGACATGGAACAAGAAAGAGATGATTGCAAAGGGGCACAAAACACCTTGGGGGAGATACAGTAAATGTTTGTTATCTTCACGTGACGCCCATTTTATATGTGTATACATATGTCAGACACCAACTGTACCCTTTAAAAATTACACATTTTACTGGGTGTCAATTATACCTTAATAAAGTTGTTAAAATGATATAAATTTAATAGGAATAATTAAGAGCTAAATACAACAGGTTCAGACTTAAATATATTGTGTATTGAAGGTATCAGGGGTAAGGTATAAAAAATGGACATAAATTCCCGGAGTTTGTTAGTTATTACTTCATTATTTAATCATTCCACTAATACATGTGTTTGTTTTTTTTCCTAATAGAAACCAGGAAAATAAAACAATTAAGAAATCCTAGACTTTATAACAAGAAGGCAGCTCTAAAATAACATTCTCATAAGCTTTTTGATAAATTAAAGATAACAAAATATTTTATTGAGATATATATTTGTTGGGGGTTACTAGAGAATATCATAGTCTGAGTTCCAGAATGTTTGATAATATATTACATGTAATAGACTTGGCTGTTGGCATGACCAGAATTTAAAATAAATTAGGTAAAGCGTACCTTTTCGAAAGGCAGTATTTCTTACACACAAGAATAAACAACTCTCTCTCACTCTTTAACTTCCAGTCTAGCAATCTGTGGTTAAGTAAAAGCTCTGAGCATTTTTGCTACTGGCAAAATTTTATATCTCTTAGTTCTGTGATGTAGAGGAGTCAGCCATTTCAAATTTTTGCAGACTAAATAGAATATTAATGGCCCTAATGATTTTTAAATACTATTTGCAAGGCTGTTTAAAATGACTGTTCCATAGTGACGATCAATAAGATAATGAATGTGAAAATACTGTGCATGGTAAAGGGCTATCCAAGCATAAGTGAAAAGATGAACACAGTCAAAGAGATATTTTTCATTTGAAAGAGTAGAATGAATAGTAAACAATCATCACGTATTCAGATAGAGGAATAATTAAACACAAAACCCAGACTCGTGTAGGTCGCTTGAGAAAGTGGAAGCCCCACGGTCAGTTGTTTTAAAACAGGGAGAGATGATTTCCCAATTAGGAAAATAAGCCATTCTGAAAATATACTTTTTTTTAAAGTCTGGCACAAAATGTTCCTTCATTATCCTGAGTGCCAGAATCCAGTGTCTAGAACGGCATTTGTCCAAATGTTTTCTAGAGCAGTTCTACAGGAACACAGAGTTTCAGTCAAACAGATCCAGGCCATTCTGAGTTAAACAGAGTTTAAATGGCTGTTAGAGTAATTTTCATAAACTCTAATATGATGATGATAAGAAGAAAGAAGAGAGTATGAAGAGAGAAATATATTATGCAGTCTTTTCAAACTTACTTGCTAATCGAATTATTTTTGTCTCAAAGCCTGCCATGGGTCTGCAAAAGGATTTTAATCTAAAATGGAACAGAAGAAAGGAAGAATCTCATACATGTACCCTTAGAAAATCAAAACTTGGAGACTGAGAAACTGATCCCCAGAAATGCCTGATTTACAGAGGATCAAAACTTATCTCCACACCAGCAAGCGTCTGCCAAGGATCTCCCCCCACCTTAGAGCCAATGAGCTCGCTGTGTGGACCCTGGCTGGGTTTCCCCCTTTGTACTCCTGGCCTATAAAAGCAGCCCACCCTTCACCCTCACTGGACTTTCCTATAGCTCCCTGCAGTTTGCATGTCCCCAACTGCAATTCCTCTGCTATTCACAAGTAAACTCTAATTCTGGTAACTTGAGCTTGCCTCAGTTTACCTCCTTTTAAGTCAAGAGGTCTAACCTGATCAATCTTTCACTAGAAACACCATGAGTTAATGGTATGGGTGGTTTAGGAATTCAGAACCATGATGGAGACCAGAGAATAAGAATCTTGCAAAAACACTAACTTTGAATAGATATGGATGAGTGAGAAGAGTACTGGTTATCAAAGTATTGCACAAAAGGGGCACCGTGGGAGGATCTTGGTTACAGAGAAATATGAGAGAAGCTTGTACCTAAACGGAAGAGCAAATTGTGGGAACCAATGTTGCTACAATGTTGGTCAAATAACTTGTTTCGTGAAACCCAACTTGTGTGACATTCAGAGCTCCAGTTAAAGCAAACTCCAAAGGCCAGAAAATGAGACTTCAAGAACCCTGGGACAGCTACACATGTTTCTCAAGCTGGTATTCATGGAGCCCTGGCCACCTGCTTGATTTCTCTATGAAATCTGTCCTGCCCAGTCCCTGGGTGCCTTGTGCAAAGTGGCTGGTTCCAACATCATCAACCACTTTGTCACTTCCTTCAATGGCTTGGGAAATCTCAGTCACTTTCTAAACACCACACTAAGACATGAAGGCTGTTGCCCAGCTGGATGTGGCTCAGCGGTTGGGCGTCGACCTAGGATCCAGGAGATTGCAGTTCGATTCCCGGTCAGGGCACATGCCCAGGTTGCAGGCTCGATCCCCAGGCGGGGGGGGGGGGGGGGGGGGGGTGCGGTGTGCAGGAGGCAGCCAACCAATGATGACTCTCTCATCACTGATGTTTCTATCTCTCTCTCTCTCCCTCTCCCTTCCTCTCTCTGAAATCAGTAAAGATATCTCTTAAAAAAAAACAACAAAAAAAAAAACACACACAAAAAAAAACATGGAGGCTGCGGGAAGTGGTTCTCAGCCATGGGATTGTGTGTACAGTTAAACCACACGTGCATGACCCGAAGACCTCTAGCCAGGGGAGCAAGTGGGCACAAAATCCAACCTGTGTTATGCTCACCAAGCTGTGTGCCCTGGCTTTGCACTGCCTCCACCTGGAAGTAAAGGGTCTTTGACTTTTGCAAAAAGGCACTAGCCAGATGGCCAAATTTGTACCTACCACCTCCATGCAGTGGGGGTAAGATTTTCCAATTCTCACAAAGCCACCCTATCAGCTTGTAGCACCCTGCTCAGCAACATCAGCCTTGACTCCTTGAGCAGTTACTTCTACTCTACTACCCAAGAAGTGCCCTGTGGCTCTGGTTATATGAATAACCAGGCAGAACACACACATCTGAACCTGTTAGCTGGAAAAGCTCGAAAGCTTTTTCTGCTCTCCTCCCCTTTTCCTGGGCAAAAATAGCAGAAGGACTTCAGAAAAAGAACCAGGACTGCTGAAAAGTTAAAAGGCAGTAGGATTACCTAAAAAATTAAATCCCTGTTATGGAACCTATTAGCCTAACCTAGCCTCTGGGTGAAACATTCCTGGGCTGAGCATCCACTCTTCTGGTCACTCAGCATGGTCAGGGAGAGGCAGGTAGGGTTATATGACACAGAAGCTGGCTGCTGGCAGTGGAGAGGTAAATCTGTTCTCAGAGAAGGTGACTATGGCCAGGGCAGGCACACCGTAAGGAATCTACTACTGTATCTCTTCAGTCTTGAGAATAACAATTCTTATTAGCATATTATTATTTTCCATCACCATTTATCCCCTCTATGCCCTCTTTCACCTCCTAAATTAAAGAACCCTGCCTCCTTAACTTTCCACATTGGATTTTATATCCTAACTCTTTGAACTGTAACTTTCACATGCACCTTTTCTGAACTTAAAGTCTCCTTTTAGGCGTGCAAGTGTCATTAGCACTTTGGTAAAGATGTAAACGGGAGAGTGCTTGGTGTGTTGTTGTGGTCTGTGCCTGTGTTGGATTCCTAACAGCAGGAACACGTTGTAAAGCATTTTCATACTGATGAGCGCGTGGCCCTCCAGCAGGAATCCAAAGCAGGAGAAATGAGCAAACCCTTCAACAAGGAGGCTGGCTCTCCAGAGGAGTGACTCTCCAGCACCTTCCCAAATTTCTCCTCCGGGTCTTACCCCGGCCTGCACCAGGCAATGACCTGGTCATGACTGCAACTCCCAGAATAACACTCAGGGAGGGAAAAACAGACAAGCAAACGAAAGATTCAGTTAGACACTGACACAGTAATCCAGTTTACTCCTAACCAGGAAAATTCAAGAACTAGGGCGCTAAATGCCCTTGTTTTATGCAATGTCCCTAATATGCCTGCCTGAGGTTGTACAGAAAGCTTTGACTGAAGGAAGGTCAGAGATCAGAAGGGCTAGAAAGGGAGAAGTTAAAAACATCTCCGGTGCTCACCAAGAGCCCCTGCACTATGGCCAGCAGCGAATTCCCTCAGCCTTCTCAACACATGGGTTGGTAACAGACACTGAAGAAAGTGAGATGTCACCCCAGTGGGGCTCTGACCACACACACGTGATCTCAGAAAGGCCTCTGCCCAGGCTGGCTCCCCTGGAATTCCAGTTCCCATTCCTTCAGAGGAAATTCCCAATTGTTACCCCGGGCGTGTAGGGATTAATTGAGCACTCATTTCTTAGGCCCTCTCTGTGTGTCAGGATATTTTTCATTCATCTCCAGGACATCCGGCTATTCAAGGGGGGTTTCACTGTTGGAAAAGAAAGCAAACACCACGTCCCACGTCGGCCAGACACCGTGGGCCTGGTTGTCCTAGATGCTCAGCCGATTTCTTCCCACCAGCTCTGCGCAAACCATTTGCAGCTGGGTATTTTCCTAGTTGTGAAAGAAGATTGTCTTCCCAGCAGAGCAGGACCTGTTTGATGGATGGTGGCAGAGGGCTAGGGTGGAAGCGGATTTTGATTGCCTTGATTGCAAGAATCCAGGCGTTTAAAAATGACCGAGATGGCTTAACCCCTTCTTATCTGTGCTACCGCAAGTGATATATAACAAAAAACAGGTATCCACTCTGACACAAAGCAGAAAGTAAAATAGGTGTTTTTCTCAGTGTGTTTGATCACATTTATTGTCACTCTTTAAAAACTATTTTATTACATAAGTAATTCAATAATATACTTCAGGGGGAAAGAAGATTCAAGCAATATAGAAGTAAAGAGAGAAAATGGATAAGTCCATTTTCTATACCTCTCCCAATCCCATTTTTCCCCCTAACATAACCAAGTTGGTGTATATGCTTCTGGCCACTTTTCTATATATTGAGGTGAATAAAGATTTTTCCTAAACATATTTTTCTGTTTGATACTTTTTTCACTTAACATCTTCTAGGTCCTTCCATGTTAGTATACACAGGTCTGCCTCATTGTCTTTACTGATGGCATTTCTGTGATTTGACATAGAAAATTATAATTGTATTGTCAATTCAAAGAACTTTGAGAAAGAAGTGTACTATAAGCCTGATTTTCTAGTAACTTTTTGAAAAATTAAATGGCAGCTTGCAGAGCCCTGTTTAAATTGCTAGTCACTGTAAAAAAGGCTCCACAAAATGAGCCATAGTGCTCACTTCTCCCAGAGGCCACCTGGCATGGACCCTGCCTTGAAATCTGGCTAGTCTTGTGGAGAGGTGCTTGGGTAAGCAACTCCTTGCAATACCCTCCTTGAAACTAGAGTTCAAATAATTTTCAATCCTGATAATGCTTTACATATAACCTGTATTTCCCCGTGACCCTGTGAGTCCTTAACACAAAGAGAAGGTTGTTGGTGGGAAAAAATGAAGACAAGACATAGAAGAGCAACACTGATTTGTTAGGTTGATTTTTCTGACAGTTCTTACTTGCTCTCCATAAATCCTGGAATGGTTGGGCAATCTTTCATTAAATTAGGGGTTCTTGATTGGGTTATTCACCTTATTACAGCATTGGCCTCTATTTCCCCTTGAGAATTATTACTCTCTTGCTCTGAGCAAATTAAAGATTCTTTAGCCTCCTAGGTAACCAAGTTTCAATTATTGCCACAGAAATACATCATGAGAAGTTCTAATCTTCCTTTCCTTTAAGAAAGTAAAATGAGCCTTAAGTTTAAGGGAAAGAAAAACTAATTGCATCCTGCAACACCTCAGGATCCTACACTTTTAAGTGAAAGTATATTTTAGTTTCTCCCTAGGAGCTAATAACATGGTCATTTCACGTCAGTGTGTAATGAATTAACACAACTCTTTGATCAGTGCCATCAAAGGCTATTGAGAGTGGCAATAATATAGATGTGAGAAAATTTTGCATTGATTTAATGCCTGAAATCAATCAACCTCTCAACATTCTATGTCTCTTCCATTGCTCTTGCAGACTTGGATAACATTAAGATCCTTTATCCAGATCCTTCTATAAAGAGGGGAGTGGGATCCACTGGAGAGTCTAGTATTCTACAGATACTGGATTTGAACCCATCAAAAGCTACAATGGGTAATCTTACCATCAAAACTTTCCAATTTCCTATCTCTTGCTGTGCACTGTGATTACTCGAGGACCATGGATGGTCTATGGCAGCAGCGAGGCCTCACAGCCGAGACTGAGTCCGAATGCCGCTCAGGCTCTCCTCCACATTCTATTCTTTCAAGTAACTTTTCCAGGGCTATGCAGTCAGGCCAATTATCTTAGAAACAAGCAATTATAACCACATTCACAGCTCCCTAAAAGGAAGAGTGCATTCCAGTAACAATTTCTCATGAAAGAAAACAGTAATTGAAGGATTGGCAAGGCTATTGCAGCAGACCAAGACCTCTGGAAAGACGTTTGATAGCACATGTGCAGGCCAGTGTGTGCTCGCTCACACACACACACACACACACACACACACACACACACAGTTCACTTGCTTTCCCACCAGAGGAATTTCCACTTTCCATCCAAATCTATTACTATTTTATGGGGGAAAATAATAGGCAATAGGAAGCAAAATAGATGAGGCTATGGCTGGCATTTTGGGTTCTGGTCATGCATTATTACTTAACATCTTTTTTTTTGTATCTTGCTTATATGTTGCTGAAAGTTAAGTCTCAACATAAAATATTTGCAAAGTATCATCTCTGAGATAGTACATGCAGAAGTGCTTTAAGAAAGGTAAGTTGTTCTATCAACCTAAGGTAAATTTAGTACTTTTTGGAGCCTAATTCAGATCTTTATCCATAAAGCTCAAGACCAGCTCAATCGAACCATCCTACATATCTCAATATATTGCTTTAAGTAGAAAACAGCCCCAGACCTCAATCTTGACTGAATACAGTACACACACTAACAGGCACATGCAGCCAAATGCACATTTTCAAATCCAGATACAAAATGTGTTTGCTCAAATTGTCCAAAGTCACTGAGGCTAAGAATTTACTTATTTGAGGATTCCCACGACACAAATCATAAGACACTGCATATCATCCCAGTCAGTAGCTAGTTGAATTGATTAACTATCAGACAGTCATGAGAGATTTTCAGATACTGGACCTCTGAAATGTCATGTAAACATACATTGAGTAGACTGGTTAAAATATTGTCCAAAAATGTTTACTTTTTTCCAAAGAAAAGACATGTTTATTTATTTTATTTACATGTGCTGATATATTTCTTTTCTTTGGGCAAAAGTATGTGTTTGTGGAATATATACATACACAAACACACACACACATATATTCAGGCAGCAGAGCCACTCATTCCATTTGGTTCTGGAAAACAAGACAAACCACTATGAAGGAGGAAGGGGATGTCTGACCTCGCTTCTTTGTTTTTCATGCATTCAACCAGAGTATTAGGACAGAGGGGAGACAAAAGGTAATTGAGCTGGGATTCTGAGGAAGCACTTTGTAAGTGAATAAAAGGCCATAGTGCTGAGTTAGTGACAGAGGGGGTTTCCAAACACAGCTCCAGAGAATCTGGAGTGAACCTAAATAGAAAGGCTTTCTTTCTCAAAATGCATATTTGCCTCTTGCTGCGTGGGTAACACCGGTTTTCAGTTTGGACCACAGAGCTGAGCCCCGATTCCTGGGCTCCCTGCGCAGCTGAGTGGTGACAGAGCGCCACCTACTGGCCATAGATGTGAGGGGCGCCCCACGTGTCTTGAGTGGAGACTGGGAACAGATCTTGATGATTTTGTCAACAGGGCTTTTGGAATTTGGCTACTCAAAGTTAGGATCCAAAGAAAAATAATGAAACACACACACACTTTCAACCCCTTCCCTAGCTTTCCTTCCCCAAATATCCTTGGGAAGAAAATGCAGAGGAAAAGAAATGGAAATGTCCCCTTAGAAATACAGGGGATGGAAGACTGGCTTGTCCGGGGGAGGGGAGAGAATAGGGCTGGTTTTGGCTTCTGGAGGCCTGGCTTTAGAAAAGGCTTGAACCCATGCTGGGTGCCATCCCCTCCACCTCAGTGAGCTGACCTAGCTAATGAGCTTGCTGGTTAACTGAGGGCTTTGGAGTCACCTTCAACAAAGGGACAGTGGGCCAGGGATGCAGGCTGGTCCAGCCATGATCTGCCAAGTGTGAACCCTCAGTCAATCCTGGCTGAGAGATGCTTTCACTCGTAAGTGAGGCAAAAGCCCCACCTTCTTCTCTAGCTCAGATTTTTGCTGGATTAAAGGACAGCCCTGGTGTCACCCAGAACTGCCAGGAGCCTACCAGCCCCGGGGCAATAAGGTGTCTCTCCAGACAGGAGCTTATTTTCAGACCCAAAAAGTTTGATCTTCACGACCTTCCTTGGTTTCTGACCCAGGGTGGGGGTGCCCCTCTGCAGGCAGACACCCCTTACTTACTACCCACCGTAGCTCCATATGGAGTCTTCACTTTCAAGTAATCCAAAGAACCACAGAATTCTCCATTTCAAAGGGCTGGCATAAGCAAAGCCAAAATACACTACAAGACCCAAATTAGGAACAATTTCTTAGCTTCAGGTTGAATGAGTAGTACAACAGATCCCATCTTCAGGGTTTCTGATGTGACTGTCAAAATGAGGAGCCAGTCATCCACTTACACACATAAAGCACAGTGGCATCAGATTGCCCAGTGTGACTGGAGCAAGGCAGTTTACACCACGTCTGTCTGGCGTAACAGTCCATCCAGGAGGTCTGGAGCCAGCCCCCATCACCCACCCTGCTCTTCAACAAAATCCCGTGAATAAGTCTCAGAGGCTGGCCCTCCTTTGATTCCACCCATCGGGGGCAGCCATCCCAAAAAGATGAGAACCTTTTTACAGAGAACTGAAAACATGTTTTGAAGGGATGTGATGAGTCTTTTGCTAAAAATGAGGCAAGGGACCCTGCATTAGATTTATCCCAGGTTGTCTTCATCTTGCCCAATACTCTTAAAAATAACCCCAAGAAAGAAAGCAACGAAGCACACTACTCATGTATTTTTCGGTCTTACAAACTTAGCAGAAAAGGCTCACTGCTTGGGTTTAAGTTTTAAATTACTTAAACCCAAGAACAACTTCAATGTGAAAGAATCTAGCAGGGATGATTCTTAGAATGGTGGTTACAAGGTAAAGTTCTAGGATATCCATGACATTAAGAGAAAAGGACTTACTCTTTATATGACACTATGTCCCTGCCTTCTTTGAAAGCCTCTGTAATACTTTTTAAAATATTTTTTTATTGTTTTGAGAGAGAGAGACATCCATTGGCTGCCTTCTGCACGCCCTCTACTGGGGTTCAAGCCCACACACCGGGCACGTGCCCTGACCTGGAATCAAACTGACAATCTTCGGGTGCCCGGGAGGACGCTCAACCAACTGAGCCACACTGGCCAGGCCAAAATACAATATTTAAATATATATATATTTTCTAATAAACGAAGCTACCCTCTAGTAGATTCACTAAACGAAGCAACACCTACATGTTGACGTGTGTATGGCGATGCTGAGTGGGAAGTGGGGCCAGCGGGGAAGGAGATGTGTCCTGACGCGTGTGCCCACACGTGCTCTTCTTGTGCTGCTCACACCTCCCTTGTTAAAGCATCAACTACTCCTGGAGAGAAGACTTCGTTTTCTTCTGATTTCATATTTCAGGTCCCTAACACATCGCTCCATGGAGAGCAAGTACCAGCAATGTCTTGTTCCAGCCGACTCAGCCTGCCCTGCTTTCTAAGCAAATCCATGCTTAGGGCAGAAGCATAAAGACAACCCCGCTGGCTCAGCAGACACTTAAAGGACCAGGATCAGAACCAGGTACCCCAAGAACAAGCCCAGCGCAACTGCTTCTTCTTGGCTATTTGGGACCTGGATCTCCAGGGAGGTCTCTCCTGGGGCCCCAGAGTCCCCTCCACCACCACGTCCTCCCACTGTGGGCCTTGTCATAGACAGGCTCCTGCTACGGGCCTTGTGCCTAGGCTCTGGCCAGTAACTCCAGCCTATATCCCCATCACTCCTGAGCAGGAACTTTTATCTTGAGCTCCTGGATCACTGAACTTTGCTCTTGAATGGTGATCAGTCATCCGCTTGCCTGAACTGCCAAACACTGAATGTCACTGCCTCTTTGACTCAACTCCTGGCAACTTTCATCTTATCTTGGTCTCTATGTGTGTACATGATTTGCTTATTTTAATTGGTAATGCTGTGGTTCTTAGTCCACCTTTGTTACGTGCCCAAATGCCAGGCACACAAAAGAGATACATGTACAATAAATATAGAAAACCAAATGAACAAATTAATAAATGGATGATGCTAGTATTACCCAACTGACAGCACCCCTTGGGTACCCCAAAAACCAATTCACCCTTAACAGGTACATTGTATCCTGTTCCCGGGACTCCTGCCCCCTGCTTTCCTCCTGTAGATACAAATCTAGAGATAAGTTAGTGTTCCCAGCCCAGAGCCCTTAGGCAAGTGTGGACCCAGGATCTCAATCTTTCAGAAGTACCATCCAGTCGTGAGCAGACATACCTCTGGTGAGTCCCCAAGTTGTGGCACATGTGGTGAGAGACAGGCTCAGATCTGGTATCCCCTAAGACCTACCATTTTATTTAACCAACACCTACAGAGCCCTTACTACTTTGTACAAGACATTCCTTTAATCCTTATATTAGCCCTATGGTTATCACATTTGATCTACAAGGAAACTGAGATACAGCAATGCTAAGATACCTGCCCAAGGTCACACGTTGGCAGGGCTGGGCACTGAACTTCAGCATGCTGGCTCCAGAGCCCATGGTATTATTCTCTATGCTACATTAACTCTCCATTTTGTGACCACCCTTGTGCTATTCAGGCCATTCCATCAAGAAAGAAGAAAATGAGCCTGGCCGGTGTGGCTGGGTGGTTGAGCATCAACCTATGATCCAGGAGATCAAGGTTTGATTCCTGGTCAGGGCACATGCCCAGGTTGAAGGCTCCATCCCCCAGTAGGTGGCGTGCAGGAGGCAGCCGATCAATGACTCTCTCATCATTGATGCTTCTATCTCTCTCCCCCTCTCCCTTCCTCTCTCTGAAATCAATTAAAAAAAATTTAAAAACAAAAAAGAAAGAGGACAATGATAATTTGACACAAACCAAATTATGAGAAAACTCAAACTTACACCAAATATGAAACTAGTCTATCCATCTATTCTGTCCCCCAAAAGTGCTATTTAATTCATAAATGGGGCAAGGCCATATCCATCTTTCAGCTGAGAGGTAAGACTAAGGCAGCAGGGATGCAGAAGAAGGGCAGGTTGGCTCTGAGGTAGAACTGGAAGGATGTGATGTCCAGGTGGCAGAGGAGTTAAGAGAAAAAGCAGAGCCTAGAATGGCTCCAATATTCTCAGTACTGGTGACTGGGTGAATGATGGCACTTTTAGTCAAGGTTAGGAATATAAGGATAAGAGCAGGTTTTGACAGGAAAGGAGTGGAGGCGATGACTTCCTTTTATATGGGCTGAGAAACACATCACTGATTAAGACACTCTTTTCCCAAGAAGCACAAACAATGTAAAAATAGCACCTCTACAAAATTACAAAACAATTTGAAAGCATTTTAGACCCAGAGAAATTTGCATTTACCTAAAACTTAATTAATGTTCTGCCCATAGTATCACCCAAATATTTCAGAGAATGTAGCGTAATGCACATACTTTCATGGCTTCACATTTTCAAACTTACACATGGACATGATTATCCTTCCAATGCCAGGGCCATACTTCTGGCTGGTCCTGCGGGAGGCAGAGCCCATCTGCACCCCAGATTCCCACTCGTCTCCCCAGGAGCCTCCAGAAGACCAGGCTGTGGCAGGGAGCGCCTGCCAGGCGGGCCCCAGGTGTGGAAGGCATGCACAGACGTGGTCTGTACCTCACCCAGGGTGGGTAGGGCCAGCTGGGCCCTGCTCAGGGGGATTCAGGACTGAGACCAAAGAATTGATTTAAAGCAGGAGTAAAGCATCTAGAGTAAAGGAATCACGAGGTCTGACATTGGAGAGATGCATGGGATGCTCCCCAGAGGCTTCAGTTGGCAGAGAGTGGAAGTGACGAATGGTTCAGAAACATTAGAAACATACGAGGGAGGGGCAATTCAGATAATCCCCTTCTTAGAAGAGACATTTCAGGCCAGTGACAATAAGCTACACACCCACTTTCGCATTTACTATCACGCGTTCACATATAGTCAATTTTCCACGAACTCACACCCAGTTCTCTGCAGTCACCCTCCCTCTTGCTTTCCCTACTCCAGCCTCCCAGGAAGCTCATGGGCCATCTATCCCCACACTCCCATTACAAACAACTGTGCCCACAGCGATCTGTCCTCAGCAGGCCCTATGCTGTATTTACTCTAATTTCAGTGCAGCCAATCAGAAGTGTCTCCCTCATGAATCTACGTGAAGCTAGAGTCTCCAGCAAATAAAAATACAGGAAGCCAAATTTTGAATTTCAAATAAACCAGGAATTTTTTTAGTATAAGTATGTTCCATGCAATATTTGGACATACATACACTAAAAAAATTATTTGTTGTCAATCTGAAATACAAATTTAACTAAGCACCTTATATTTTATCTGGGAGCCCTGTGGGATTCCAAACTGGGTTTTGACAGCTTGAGGACAGTAAAAAATCCCCTACAATGTGCAAGTATCCACAGGAGAGGCAAAAAAATATCAATAAGCTGCTGCAGACTGTAATTGTATAAAGGCCTGGGAAATTGTATCCACTCCAACTCTGCCAGAATCTTCTCTTCTTCCTAATCTTAATTAATGACACTACCAATCACCCAGTCAGAAACTCTGGGAACCATCTTAGGCTCTGCTCTTGCCTTAGCCAGCACACTAGCTGAGCTGCAAATCCACCTGCTAACTAGCTTTCAAATTGGCCCCTCTCCTCCTGTCACACTGATGCACTGAGACTCTTTGCTGAAATATTATCATTGTCTTTTAAAGGCATCTCCACTTCCATCTGACCCTGGTAAACGGAGCCTGGAGACACAGAACCATTAAAATCCAAATCTAACTGGGTCACTTTGCTTAAAGCCATTTAACAACTAACTTCTCACTCAGTCATCTAGGCTGTCTGTGGGGGCCTCCACCCTACGCAGGAGCAGGCTCACCCAGCCTCAGAGAGTCACCTACCCACAGCTCTGCTAAACTCTGCATTCAATGACACCATGCTGATTGCTTGAAACTGGCCAGAGTGGAAACATTTACACCATAGAAAATCAGCAAGAACTACAAATCAAGGCTTTATTTTTCTTAAGTGGAAGAGCTGGTTGTTAAACACCTGCCTGCACGGTACTGCCTGGGTCAGTTAGGATGCATCCAGGTACAAGAAAATGAAAATGAAGCCAAGAGATAAACCACCAAGATTATCAAAATGTGGTCCCAGGAGGGCAGCATTGCCCTCCTCTGGGAACTTATTAAAAATATAGCCTCTAAGGGCTTACCTTAGACCTTCTGAATCAGAAATGTAGGGGTGGGCCCCACAAACTGTTTACACAAGTACTCAGCTGAATCTGATGCCCACTGATGTTTGAGAGCTACTGACTTAACCCCATGCTCAAAAACTCTAATTTTCATGTATTTAACTGGAGCACTTGTTCAAATGCAGATTCTGATGCAGCAGGTCTAGAGTGGGGCCTGAGAGTCTGCACTGGTAACAAGCTCCCTGGTTGTGCTGTTTCACCAACCACAGTTTTAAGTAGCAAGAGCTTAAACCACAGACACTTGTAATTTATTTAACAAGATGACTATAAGCTGGCAGTTCAAGACTGCTTCTGTGGCTCCGTGACACAATCATGCACCTTTTCTCTCTATCCATTCAAGTGGCGTGCTAATAAATTTTAACAGCGGGCTAGGGTGGGGGCATCTGCTGATTTGTATCCTTTTGATTTATAGCAGTTGCCAATTTCCAGTGTAAATACTTCTACAATAGTTCCTTTCAACCTACCCCTATGATGCTAACTGGTCTGCAAAATTCCCCAAAATGTAACAATCAGATCTCACAAGCCTGTATAAACTGGCTCCAGCACACCACTGGGTATGAGGCGGTGAGCCCAGGATAAAGGGAAGGATACCATAGGTGGGAGGGCAATGCTCTCTGAACATGGGAGTCCTTGGCTTTACAGATTCACATATATATGTTAATCCTCACTGGAGGATATGCTGTTATTGATTTTTAGAGAAACATTGATGTGAGAGAGAAACATCAGTTGCCTCCCATATGCACCCTGACTGAGGGTTGAACCCACAAGCTAGGTATGTGCCCTGACCAGGAATCAAACTTGCAACATTTCTGTGTATGGGGTGATGCTCCAACTAACTGAGCCACCAGGCCAGGGCAATCAGCAATATTTTGTCAAAGGCCTATGGGTGAATAGCAAACCTTATTACTGGTTTAAATCATTCTAGACGGATAAGGGCTATCCTGTGTTTGTAAATTCTGACTTGCTTTTTGAAGGGTTGAGATGCAAAAACAACCTATGGGAAGTAAATATGGTTCATAAATTAACCCACTGTACAAATGTATGTTGAGTGCCTGCTGTGGACAAGGCGCAATGCTACAGGGAGCACGGCAGCTGGAATCCCTTTCCTTAAGGGCTTGCCATCTAGAAGCAGAGCCGACACTCCAATTTAAAACAACGAAGTATTCAACGTGAAAGTACAGCCATCATGCAAAGAAAACACCAAATATACAAAGCACAGGAACATGAGCTCCATGAGGGCAGGAATGTTGATCCATTATGCTCACAGCTTGATGTCAGCACCTCCTGGCATATAATACATAATAGTTATTTGTTGAAAAAGAATGAACGTGGCCACGCTTCCGCGCAGCATCACAGCTCCAGCGTTCAGAGCAAAAGACAGCCTGGGAACTGAAATACACACTGGGATGAACCAGCCGGGACACAATGAAGTCACATTCTTCCATGAAGCCCCAGTCAAGAAATGGTATCTGCTGCCCTGGGGGGCTCTGCAATTAGTTCAGGAAGAAGTCCCATCAAATTGATAGTAAGGCCTAAATAGGACAGATGTTTAGAGGCAAGAAACACCCAGAGCATAGCAGAAAGTGCTAAGTCCCCTAATTTCTGGCCTTTCCCCTAATTCACAAGAAACTTACAGGCAGAGGGGGAAAAAAAGCCACTTGGCCCTCAGTGTGTTGTTCTCTGGGTTTAGACTTCCTACTATGAGTAGGTTTCTTTCCTTTTCACATTTAACTTTTTTCTTTCCTAGTCCCGTGAGCTAATCCCAAACTTTATGTTCTCACATACCTTTAGTCTGCTCAGGCTGCCGTAACAACATGCCCTAGGCTGGGCGGTTTAAACAAAAGGAATCTATTTCCTCACAGTTCTGGAGGCTGGAAATTCAAGACCGAGGTGCCAGCGGGGCTGATGTATGGATGAGGGCTCTCCCCTTGGGTTGCAGAAACATCTGACCTTTTGCCACGTGCTTACATGGTCTTTCCTCCAGGTGAGTGTGTGAGTGTGTGTGTGTGAGTATGTGAGTGTGTGTGCGGGAATGCGAGTGTGTATGAGAGTGTATGAGTCTGAGTGTGAGTGTGAGAGTGTGTGTGAGAGAGTGAGTGTGTGTATGTGAGTGTGTGTGCGTGAATGCGAGTGTGTGTGTGAGTGTGAGAGAGAGAGAGAGAGTATGTGAGAGTGTGTGTGAGAGTGTGTGAGAGTGTGTGAGTGTGTGTGAGTGTGTGAGTGTGTGTATGTGAGTGTGTGTGCGTGAATGCGAGTGTGTGTGAGAGTGTGTGAGTGTGAGAGAGAGAGAGTGTGTGAGAGTGTGTGTGTGTGTGTGTGTGTGTGTGTGTGTGTAGAGAAGGAGAACAAGCTCTCTGGTGACTCTTACTCTGTTGGACCTAAGCCCCATTCTTATCACCTCATTTACCTTAATACTTCCTTAGGAGCCCCAACACTGGGGGTTAGGGCTTCAATATGTGAATTTAGGAATCGGCACGATTCAGTCCACAGCACACACCCTTGGTGCAATTTAAACTAGCTGAAAAAATAAGATAGAAAAGATCTCAAATCCAAACCCTGAGAATGAATAATGAGCTCTGAGAGGTACAGGTGAGGTGGCCTGAAAGCCACACACACGGCCCAAGAGGAAACTCACTGGCTAACAGGAGCCTCTGTCAGCGAGAAATTCCACTGCACTGAGATTCTAGGGAAACTCTAAACTTCATTAAATTGATAACACTTTAAGTGAAACATTTACAAATTTTCCTCCTAATTTTAAGAAATAGGTTAGGTAAAGGCTCGAAACAAACTGAGTCACATAGAGGCAACAACTTTATGCTCCTTTAAAAGAGGTGGGAACTCAGGCCTCCTTCCATCGCTGGGCATTGAAAGTCCCCGGCAGAAGCTGCAAAGGGCCAGGAAAGGAGGCCACCCCCCCTTCTCTGCTAGAGCCGAAGCTCAGTGAAAAAGTACACTCCACCCTTCTCCACACACGCACACACCCCAGTCTATGAAAATTTAATTTAGTATGATCGCAACAACAGTACAAATTACATTTTTCTGATTCTGCCCCCATCCTTTATTAATGGAATTTTACCTTCCACAAAAGGTCCCAGTCTGCTCCCTGCAGAACTATTTCTATGTGTTCCTGGAGGATAACTTGAACCCAGTTCTCCCTTTCATAGAAATCCTTACGGTGAAATGCTAATGAGACCTCTCCCACCGAAGCAGCCAGGGCACCTCAAATGCATCTCTATCTTCCAGAGCCTTCCCCACCCACCTTGCTGCTTTTGAACCGCACACACTGGCATTTGCTGGGGCTGGGGCTGCCATTCTGCAGCTCTGGGGAACTGGGAGAGAAAAGTTCCCCACTTGGATCTCTGCAGTGGCACCAGACCACAGGATTTACTCAGTGAGCATTGTCCAGCTGCAAGCTGCTGTGCCTTGATTCTTGCTGCCCAAAATGTGGGCTCCTTCCTCAAAGGCTGCTTGTTCTTTCCAGTACACAGGAAACTTATAAGGCCAGCTACACTCAGCTTAGGAGAACACAATTCGAGTCAAGCTGACTTTCTTCCTACCAAGAGAATCCAGAAAGAAAGCCTTGGGGAGGAGACTGTGAACTGACAGAAGAAAGTTGTTTAGAAAATAAGTTCAAAATAGAGACAAAGAATGTATTTCCAAAACGTCAAGATAAGGACCTCCAAAAATTTACACTAGCAAAATTAACTTTCCAGAACTTTGGAAATTAACCAAAGGCTTCCAACAATCCAGGGAGCATTATTAAAAAACAAAAACCCAGCCAACTCTCATTATGAAAAAGCAGGTTTATGGCATTTTAACTTGCTCTGTTTCCATCACCCTCTCTCAGGTCTGTGGTAGCTCTGAAGACCAGTAGCCTAGCAGCCATGGTGGGTAGACATGGATTTAGAGATCCCCAAAAGTCCCATTCCCAAAGAACTGTCACAGCTGACCTGTCTCGAAGTTCCCTGGAAAAGTGCCATTCATAGAGCTGGCCTTTATTTGACCTGACTCAGCTCACTCGGTAGGAGAAGTCCTATCCCCAGGTGTTTGTAAAATAAAACAGGGGCACCTGGCCAGCATGGCTCAGTGGTTGAGCATCAACCTATGATCCAGGAGACCCCAGTTTGATTCCCAGCCAGGGTGCATGCCCGGGTTGCAGGCTCCATCCCCAGTAGGGGGCGTGCAGGAGGCAGCCGATCAATGAATCTCTCTCATCATTGATGTTTCTCTCTCTCTCTCCCCTTCTCCGTTCCTCTCTCTGAAATCAATAAAGATACATTTTTTTTAAATAAAAATAAATTTAAAGACAAAAAGCTGTGGCAATTGTTTAAAATTTCAGCTGCCCAAGGCAGTGAAACTAGTTGGCACAAACAATGGATTGGCTAAACCATTTAAAAGGAAAATGTGGGGAATAAAATATCCATAGGGGGCTTTACAATATTCAAGTATATTCCTGGAGATCAACAAATCCACAGGCACGTATGTCTATGTGTTCACCAGAAAGACCTGAAGAGGCTTGACCTCTCATTCTGGTGGATCTTACGGTTCTGCACAAGAAGGAAGTGAGGGCTAAGGCAGTGTTGTCAACTGCTGAGGTTTGCCTGTAATCAGTTTCCTATTGCTGATGAAACAAATTACCACAAACTTAGGGGCTTAACAAAATTCACTTATTTTCTTATGTTTCTGGAAATCAGAAGTCTGAAATGGGTGTCACCGGGCTAAAGCAAGGTGCTGACAGGGCTTTGTCCTTCCTGGAGGTTCAAGGTGAGAATCCACTCCTTGCCTTTCCATCTTTGAGTGGCTGCCCACATTCCCTGGCTCATGATCCTGTCCGTATCAACCTGACTTCTGGTCCTATGGTCACAACTTCTGACTCTGACTTCCCTGCCTCCTCCTTTCCTTTTTAAGTACCTTTAAGGAAACACTGTGAAAAACTATGCACCAACAAATAACCTAAGTGGAATGAACATATTCCTAGAAAAACAAATGGCCAAGACCGACTCAAGAAGAAATTAAAGATATGGATAAAGCTATGAGTAGTAAAGCTTTAGATTGCAAAGGACGATTGTAAAATAAAATTATCTCTGTAAAGGAAGATTATAAAGGAAAAAGTAAAACTCTCTTCACATACAACATGATCTTATAGACAGAAAATCCTAAGAAGTCCACAGAATACTATTTTACAGTTTATGAACCATTTCAGCAAGGCTGAAGGGTATATGATCACCACACAAAAATCAATTATCTTTTAAACACTAGCAGGGAACAATCCAAAAATAAAAATAAAAATATTTCATTCACAATAGCATAAAATATATATATATATGGGAGAGCAGGAATGGAACTGGAGAGTATTAGGCTAAGGGAAATAAGGCAGAGAGAGACAACTACCACATGATCTCACTCATATGTGGAATCTAATGAACAAAATAAACTAATGAACAAGATAGAACCAGAGACATAGAAGCATGGAACAGACTGAGGGATCTCAGAGGGAAGATGGGGGTAGGGGATTGGGTGGGGAGAGATTAATCAAAGAACTTAAATGCCTATATGCATAACCTATAGACACACACATTGGTCTGGGGAAGGCCTGGGGGGGGGGGTGGATGCAGGGTGGAGGGGATCAATGGGGGGAAAAGGGACATCTGTAATACTTTCAACAATAAAGAAATTTTTTTAAAGTTTAAAAAAAAAAACAAAAACAAAAAACACTTAATAATAAATTCAACAAGAGAAATGCAAGACCCGTACACTGAAAACTACAAAATGGGGAAATGGAGAATGACTGTTAATGGGTACAGAGCTCCTTTTTGGACTTATGAAATGTTCTGGGATTAGATAGTGGTGATGGCTGCACAACTTTGTAAATATACTAAAAACCACTACAGTGTACAACATTGAAGGGTGAATTTATGGTATGTGAATCATATCTCAATAAATTGTTACTTCTTAAAATAGCAAAGAAGGCAAGAAGAACTATACTCTCTATGTACATTAAGAAGTACCTATTAACAATTTTATTTTAAAAAGAGGTAACTTAAATGACAAGGGGCTTTTTACATAAGAAAAGCATGGGTGCTGTGTAAAACTGTAGATTGTGAAGAAAAGAGAGATAGGAAGAGACCAGAATCTACATTTTTAATAGATTTTCAAACAATTCTTATGAACACTGCTATTAGAGAGCAATTCATATGTAGAGAATATAAAATGCGAAAGACACAGTCCCTGCCCTCAGAGAGGTTATAAAACAATGCTGGATAATGTGTCCCTAGTCCTGGCATGCCCTGTCACTACATTAGTCTCCACCTCTGGAGTCACCAGGGGTAATTTAAGCAAAGATCAAGCTGGGAGTTTAGACAGTTTAATTATCCTCAAGAGGCTCCACAAGAGAAGAAGGCCTAGCTCACTGGGTACATTACTGTCAAAAACTTACTGAGGTCACAAGAAGCCCTATCCCCCAGGACAATATTTCACATTCCTCTCCCAATTTTAGGCCTCTCTGCATCATTGTAATTGTTGGGGAGAAGGGCTATTATAAGATTAAAAAACTTCACCTAAAATTCAGAAAAAAAAGTCTTTTATAGTCTTTTCTCCTTGACTGTCTTTTCTCTAAGTTTTTGGAATCTCATGCTTACTTAGTATGTGCCCAAAACACTGCACATGTCAGCAACCAAGGAAGGACACAGGCCCTTCCTTTAGGTACAGAATTGACCAGGTAAGAGTCAGTCTGTGAAGGGAAATCTGAAAGTTTCTAGCATCTATGTATCATTGAGGGTAAAGAATGTATATTTTTATCCTACCTATAACTAAGGAAAAGGCACACATTTTAAGAAAATGAGGAGTGTGGGCTACCTCTGAATGTCACAGTTATTAATAACAGGAAAGGAGCAAAGGGGAGGCCAGACATTATAAGCATGGTCATCTGGGCAGCTTCACCAGGAAGCTGCAACTTTACACTCCCCAGGGAACCACTGGTCCATTTCCCGCAGATCACTGGGGGAAGGGGTCCAACAAGGGGAAGATGGATGCATGCACAGTGAGGTCAGGGTGACATAGGGAAGGTGCGTGCCTGTCAGTCTAACCTGGGGAACAAAGAGCATAGGCGAGGGGGATGGAGCCACTGCAAGTGTGCAAAATCCTACTCCTAGTTATAACCCTGTGACAAAGAGTTCTCGCTCTCCAGCTTCGTTCTTGCTTCCTTGCACTCACCAGCTCTGTGACCTGTGTTAGCCCACCATGTGGCTCTAGAAGACACACTATGGCCATGTGGATTCCACATGCAATGGAGTGCATCTGGGAACACAAGCTAAGCTAGCCTGACGCTGGACTGACTGTGCTTTAACATGGAGTGAAAACTGGGCAGTGGCTTTAATTTTAGCTGTGTTGAAGATAAGATGGGACTTTTTCCATGGCGGGACAGAGGGAGAGGGGACCTCGGAGGGGAACTCCCTTAATGTTATACCATTAATAAAGCTTTCCAAGATATCTCATCCTCCTGTGGGGGCCTCAGGAAATTCTTGTGCCCATGGCAGCCCAAGAAGCCCACTTCCACCAGTGACAGGTGGGAACACAGAAGGGACCCCACTTAACGATAACAAAATCATTAAGTAGGGTGCACAAACTTCCCAAATGCATGCATCAGCTACTAAAACTCCAAGAGCAGTCTGGGCTACTGTAAGCACCTCTTCCTTCATTATAGTCTCCAGGGCTACCACCACCGCTGCTGTATTGGGGTCCTTGGGGTCCCCAAGATAGAAATTGAAAGGAAACTCCAGAGAAATGTCCAGACAGATTTTATTGAGCTTATGCTCAAGCACAAGGGAGGCAGCACAGAGGAACGGAAGGTCCTCTGAACTAATCCAGGGCTCACTCTGCTTGGCTGCTTTTATAAGGTGGAAATAAAGTGGGTTGATGCAAAAAAGCTGGGCTTGTGGAATTTTCCACTTCGGGGTCCGGTGACTTCCTTTTCTAGCTCTGTTGCCTAGAAGCAATATTGGTGCCTATGCTGTGGGGGCAAGATAGCAGGATGCTCATTACTGCCACCCTAGGTCAGCTTATCGGGCACTTCTGGCCACCTGGTCTTAACTTGGCTTTCTGGCTACCCTGTATGTTTCCATTTCCAGGCCCAAGTCCCTATACTGTCTCACTTTTACGTACCAACGCCTTTATAATCCCTGCCCAGCCTCTGCAGCACTGTTCCACCATCCCCGCAGGAAAAGACGCCTAAGGCAAAGCTAACCCACCCTCCTCCCACAGTTCATGGAGTAATTTATATGCTCCTTTCCTTCTCCTGGATCCTTGGCAGAGGGCTCTTCCAGAGAGCAAAGCTGCCTGAGTCTTGGGTGTAGACCTGGGCATTGCTTGCATGAGGTTTCTCTTCTACCCTTTCCCAGGCCAGGCAGCAGCCTGGACACTCCTCCTCCCCTCCCTCGCCTCTGACCAGGATGCAGCTTCCAAGGTATTCATGATGCCAGTCTCTCTTTACTCCAGAAAGCTGCTTTCCTCATTCCCCTTTTCATCAGCCACATTCCCCATAGGATTCAAAGCACAAGTTCAACTCTGGTTTTATTTTTTTCTCTTAGGTTTGTGTAGTTCCCCTGAATGATGAGAGAGAGAGAGAGAGAGAGAGAGAGAGAGAGAGAGAGAGAGAGGGGCAGAGTGGGTGTTACAGGGGAAATCAGCAGCGTGAACAAAGATGTGGAGAGAGGGGTGTAACTTGTGCTGCAGACTGAAGAAGACTGGGGAGGGAGTGCAGAGAGGACAGGCTCAAGAAGGACAGTGGCCAGATTGTCAAGGTACTTAAAGGCCAGTCCAAGGAGTTTAGAATTTGCACCACAGGCCAGCAGCTGTCAAACTGATGTCCCATGGAACTAATCCCATGAGACCCACTGTGGAAAAAAAAACACACTGTGAGGGTGGAGAATGAAAGTATTTTATAGCCAAAAAAGTGTGGGAAATGGGAACCACCAAACAAATAACTCCTCAAGCATACTTGAGGCTCACAGAAGTCCCACAGTGAAAACCTCCACCCTTAGAGCTAATTTATTTTACTTTGTTTATCCAAGTGCTTTCAAAACTTTATTTTGGTTAAAGGCAATCAATGCATTCTGTGGGAACAAGCTTCGGGAGATGCTGCTATAAGTTAGGCATTAGTAACTGAAAATGTTTGAAAGAGTAAACTGACATACTCAACTAACACAATTGGAAAATTAATTTGAAGTTCAGGGGGTTTTCATGAAGAGAAGGGGGGAGAGAGATCAATAAAGATTTGGCAAAAATCAAAATAAAGGTGTATACATCCAGATCACGGGGGCTGTAGTGAGAATGGAAAAAAAAATGGTAAAAATTGTTGTAGAGTTAGCAGAAATTGTTACTAGCTAAATTTAGGAAGACACTAGGGGAAAGAAAGGAAATAAGGTTTAGCACCTGGTTTTTGGTTAAAGGGACAATTTCATGCTGAGAGACATAGGACATCAGAAGGAGAAAGGTAACAGATTTCATTTCAGAGGTGGACTTTTTTTCCATGTTATGTGGGAACTTATTTCTCTTGTTCTACTCTGTATTTCCAAAGCTCGACCCATGGTAAGTTCTCAATTAATGTGACTGAATAAGTGAAAAGGACTCCAATAAGAAACATTAGTGTATTATAAGGCCATTGTAATCAAAACAGCCTAAAACTGGCATGAGAACAGGCATGTAGATCAATGGAACAGAACAGAGAACCCAGAAATAAACCCATACCTTTATGATCAATTAACATTTGACAAAGGAGGAAAGAGCACACAATGGAGTAAAGACAGTCTCTTCAATAAATAGCATTGGGAAAATTGGACAGGTACATGCAAAAAAATGAAACCGGACCACCAACTTACACCATACACAAGAATGAATTCAAAATGAATAAAAGACTTAAATGTAAGTCACAAAACCATGAAAATCCTAGAAGAAAACATAGGCAGCAAAATCTCAGACATCTCTCAAAGCAATATTTTTGCCAACATATCTCCTTGGGCAAGGGAAACAAAGGAAAAAATAAACGAATGGGACTACTTCAGACTAAAAAGCCTTTGCACAGCAAAAGAAACCATCAACAAAATGAAAAGGGAGCCCACTGTCTGGGAGAACATATTTGCTAATGATACATCTGATAAGGGGTTAATTTCCAAAATATGTAAAGTACTCATAAACAAAAGGAAAACAATCCAATTAAAAAATGGGCAAAGAACCGGAACGGACACTTCTCCAAAAAGAACATACAGATTAGCGGACATGAAAAAATGCTCAACGTCACTAATCAGAGAAATGCAAATTAAAACCACAATAAGATATCGCCTCACACCTGTCAGAATGGCTATCACCAATAAATCAACAAATAAGTGTTGACAAGGGTGTGGAGAAAAGGGAACCGTCCTGCACTGTTAGTGGGAATGCAGACTGGAGCAGCCACTGTGGGAAACACTATGGAGTTTCCTTAAAAAATTAAAATGGAACTTGCCTTTTGACCTAGCAATCCCACTTCTGGGAATATATCCTAAAAAATCCGAAACACTAATTCAAAAGAATATATGCACCCCTATGTTCATTGCAGTGTTATTTACAATAGCCAAGATCTGGAAGCAGCCCAAGTGCCCATCCGTAGATGAGTGGATAAACAGCTGTGGGACATTTACACAACGGAATACTACTCGGCCATTAAAAAAAAAAGGAAACCTTACCTTTAACGACAGCATGGATGGGACCTGCAGATTATAACGCTAAGTGAAATAAGCCAATTAGAGAAATACAAATAGTGTATGATCTCACTTATATGTGGAAACTAATGAACAAAATAAATTGATGAACAAAATAAATTGACAAACAAAACAGATACATGAATATATGGAACAGACAGCTGTTAGAGGGAAGGGGAGGGGGACTGGATGAAAGAAGGTGAAGGGATTAGCCAAAAAACATATATACATAACACAGACACAGACAAGTGTGGTGATAGCCAGAGGGAGAGGGAGGAGGGGGCAGGTGGCGGTGGGCAAAGGGGGAGGGGATGCCGATGGAAAGAGACTGCTTGGGGCGATGGGCGTACAATGCAGCCTGCACATGATGTTATATTGAGCTGTATACTTGCAACCCCTAAATTCAATTTTTAAAAAAGAAGAATTAGTAAACTACACAGGAAAAAAACCATTTGACTACTGTACCCAGAAGCAGTACTGAGTCTGTGAAAAAGATTAAAGATAAACCAAAACTGAGTGATCTCAGTCTTGTACATCATTTCATTCTAACTCCACTTGCAAAATGGGAAATTAGAAGTCCTGATATCCAGAAAAAGCAATGCTGGAGAATGGAGGATCCCTTTTCAGACAGAGTTTTATGTTAAAGAGCACAAATGGGGAAATAGAACCATCAAAGGGCATAGGGAGGGATACAAAAATGCTAAGAGAGTGATTGAAATGATATCAAAGAAAAAATAAATGACTAAAGCTCAAACCCTAAATGTAGATGGGATTTTTAAATATATTTCATATGCTCATATTCTTAAAGCTTACTATCTTTGATGTATAAAATACCCTCAACCTCAGGAAAGAGGAGGAGAGAGAGCTTTAAAATTTGCATGCTTCAGGCTTGTGGAAACCTCTTGTCTGCCAGCGTCAAACATGGTATTTACTTCAAGCCATATTCAGCCATGCACAGTATTTCAAAACTGCCACCTAGTAATTTAAAATGACAAGAAAAATAATATAATGGGTGCATGCCTGATTTCTCCCTCTCCCATCACACAATAAGGGTGAGGGGTCTGAGGCTCTTGATGATTCTCAACAGAAATAGCAAAGACTTTTTGAAAAGAGCAAAGTTGGATTTGATTTCTCCTTGCATGCTCCCTTCGATAATGTGGAACTCATTGATTCATTTCCCCGGGAAGGAAAGGCGCGCACTATGAGGGCTTTACCATGGGGCAGGCGGGTGGCCTGGTGGTGTTTCAGTTTTCCTCTGTGTAGAGACCTTTCCCCTTCAGGGATCTGTGCATAGGACCTTCTAGAGTGCAATAACTTAGTCTCTAACTACAAACTTTCAAAAATGCTTTATGACAGGACCTTTCGCAACAGGACCCAAAGCGACAATTTCCGAGCTTCTCTGGCACCTGTTCTTCCCTGGATTCTACTCCCCCAAGTACATGGACACACTCACAGTTCCTGATGGTCTCCTGCTCGGGCATGTACTCTTGTCTGTTCACATTCTGTTCCCTCTGCCTAGAATTCCTTTCACCCATTCCCATTCCTGCCCTTCGTTAAGAGACATTAACCCCCTGGGGAAAATTTCTTTACTATTGTACCACAAGGTGAGTACCCCCAGCCATGGAACATACCAAAGAAAGGGTGAAAAGGAAGCCTAGAAGAAAGTGAGACCAATACTATCTATTTAATATGCAGGGCTCATCCTTTATTAAAAAAAAAAAAAAAAAATCAATCTGGGCAGTGATGATCAATGGCTGCAAACATCAGGAAAAAACACACACCACCAGGCACTTAAGTCTCTTGATGGAAGTGCACAGCAGCACCTATGAGGTGTCCTTGCCAAAAAAAATCAAGCCTGGGTCTGATCAAGCCTGTGGATCTACTGCCTATTTATAGGAAACAGATAACAGTACACAGATGTAATCAACAAAATCCATGTTAGTGGGAATTCTAGGAGATGAATGATCACGTATTTTGAAGAGCTTTAGATTAAAAGAGACCTTAAAAGACATCTCAACCGATTGAATATACGGACCCTATCTGGATACTAATTCAAACAAACTGTTTAAAAATATGTGAAACAGCAAGAATCTGTGAACACTGGATATTTGTTGATATTAAGCAATTGTTACTAATTTTTAAGGGGGAAGTATTGATGTTACGGTCGTGTTTGAAAAATAAGGCTCTTAGGGTCTCATCTGACTTTTCACTCTCCTAAACGCACCCCTACCCCAACAGTGAGGCCCCACGGCTTAGGAATATCAGTGTAGAACCCAAGAAGACAGCAATAAATTCTTTTTTGTTGTTTGTTAATCTTGCCGGAGGATATTTTTCCATTGATTTTGAGAGAGAGTGGAAGGGAGGGAGGGGTGGAGAAAGAGAGAGAACGTTGAAGTGAGAAAGACATATCAATTTTGCCTCCTGCACACACCCCAACCGGGCAGGGGTTGAACCTGCAACCCAGCTATGTGCTCTTGACTGGAAATCAAACCCTCCACCCTTCAGTGCCTGGGCTATGCTCTAACCACTGGTCAACACTGGCCAGGGCGAAAACAATAAATTCTTAACCTCTCAGATCAAAAGTCACCATCCCAATGTAAGATAGCAAATATTTGAAAGGGAACATAAATAGGTTGCTAAAGGGTAATTTTAAAAACATGACTGTCAGGACACTTTGAAATTAACATGTCAAAGATTTTACTGAACTCGTTCATTCATGAGGAAATGAATAAGATGCTAAAACCAGTTCAAAAGGGAATGTGAAGAACAGATCAATAGAAGAGATAGACAAATAGATATACATATATATGATAGGCAAACAAGAATGCTGAAATAAACTTGCTAATAGTTGCCAAACTGGCTATTATATTATAGGACAATAAAATATAATGTTTGGGGTCATATTTCTATAAGTAGAAACCAAAACTTTCTCCAGCAGGTAAAATTCATTTGTATTGCTATAGGCAAGAATCACTTGCATTACTAATAGTTTTTAACATGTTAACTTCCTACCCTACAGTGATGTAAAGCAGTCTAGTCAACAGAAAAGCAATAAAAATTAAAAAAAAAAAACACACCCATAGTGTATAAATCATATAATCCCCATAGAGTCCACTAGACCATGATTTCTCAACCTTGGCAACATTGATGTTGTTGGGCTACATAATTCTTTGTTGTAAGGGCCTATCTCATTAATCGTAAGATATTTAGTAGAATCCCTGGCCTCTACCCACTAGATGCCAGCAACATATACCTTGCCCAGTTAGGACAATTAAAAATGTCTCTAGGTGGATCTTAGGAGGTCTCATCACAAGGAAAAAAATCTTTTTTGTATGTATATGAGATGATGTTAACTAAACTTACTGTGGTAATCATTCAACAATATATGGAAGTCAAGTCATTATGCTTGTACAGTAATGTATGTCAATTATATCTTAATAAAAACTGGGGGAAATGTCTTTAGACATTGACAAATGAGAAGCACTCTTCGAGACAATACCTCATTCTCTATTGAAAGGATGTCTAGTAGCCACTTTTGCCCACTTCTAAATCTTAAGCAATGTTTCCTGGCAAGTCAAAACCAATTTTCTCCCATATCTTTTGCACCAACTCTCTAAGGGCTAGAAAAGTGCTCTGAATTGGGTAGAAGTGGAGAGATTTCTTAGAGAAAATCAGAAATAGCTGAACCTCTGCTCTCTTGAGTTAAGTACCAGGACTGGAGTGGGGGAAAGGACAATGGACTTCCTTTAAATAAACAGATTCGAGAAGCTGAGCTGTAGCTCCCAGGTATAGTTCAGAGAAACAGGACACCTCAGAGAAGAGCTCCCTACGTAGTGGAGAGTAGAGATATCAGAGGACTTCTGTAGGCATGCATGGGAGAGCTGGAGACAACACCTTGAGTTTTTTTTATAAGGCCTAGAAATTCAAACCAAGGCCAGTTATTGATGAGGGAGATTGAGCCAGAATGCCTAGACTGTAGCGGAAACAAGAGGAGGCTCCATCAGAAGGGTGAAGCATGAAGGGTCCTACTGAGGGCCAGCTGCACCAAGCTGTATGTCAGATGACTGCTGGCTCCACAGAGCTGAGGGAGCCAGTCAGGACCTGCCCCCCCCCCAGGACGCATTCCAGGAGGGACCTCACATCGCCTGTGCTGAGCAAAGGCCCATTAACTGGCATAGGACAGAGCAGCGCAGAGAAGAGAAGAGGCGACTCTTCCCTCTGCCACGGTGCTCAGGATTCCCACCATAGAGTGTGGCCTCCAGTCCATGGACAAAGGAGAACAAAACCTAAAATATCCTGACTCACTGAGTGAACTCTGAAGTGGCTGAGAAATCACTGAATGTGACCAAGATTCCCCGAAGATTACTGGATTGAGTTTTATGCTACCTTCAGAGCAGGAGTTCAGGGCCCCAGAATAAAATTTTATAGACAATAAAGTTATATTTTTGCACACGCAAGGTAGTGACTATAAAATTTGTACCAGTGCAGGGATAAGAAAGCTAGTCCCTGGGCTGTCTAGAAATGTGAGGTTTTCCTACAGATAAACATAGAGCTTGTGGTGGAAAAAGGCTAAACTAAAGAGAATGAACATAAAACAATACAAAAACCTGGCCTCTCTAGGAGCTGAACCATCTCCCAAAACTGCAAAAGACATTGGCCAATGTTTACCGCATGACTGTAAAGTACCACAAAATACCTGCCCTGTAAAATCTAAATGACAGCTGGTTATTTTCACAGCATAATTTCTTCCTCATGCATTTTAGCCACCATACCACAAACTAATGAGTTTGTTTTTTGTGGGGGGTTTTCCCCCCAGAAAATAGAGACATCCAGAAAACAGATATTCCAAGATTTCAATCCACTGATGGAAAGTAGATTCAATCAGAGGTGTAAATCCTTTCTAAATTCAACATCCATTCACTGAGCATCTTCTGTGCTAGATGGTGGTCTAGGCACTGGAGACAAAGTAGTAACAAGTGGATTAATACCCTGCTTTCCTGATGTTCATATTCTAGGGGAAGAGAAATACCCAAAAAACAAATAACTATATAATGTAATAGGTACTATAAAGAAATACAGAGCAAAGTAAAAGAATACAGAGTAACACACTAGGTGAGTGTTCAGGGAAGACTTTTGAGCAAAGCTATGAATAAAGGGAGGGAACAAGTTGCTGGCTCTCAGGGAAAGAGTGTCCCTGACAGAGGAAACAGCAAGTTCAAAAACCCAGAAGTGTGAGTTCGCTTGGCCTAGTTGAAGAACAGCAAGAAGCAGCCACTGGGGAAGGAGCAAATGAGAGGAGAGTAGGAGTTAAGGACAGAGAGGTGGGTGGGAGCAGTTACATAGCTCACGGGAAAGACTTTTGCAACTTATTCTAATGCGATAGAAATCCATTGCAGAGATGGTGAAGACAAGCATGTAAGGATCTGACTGACTGGTGTCTGAAATAGACTACAAAAGTTGCAAATGGAAACAAGCAGACTACCCAGGTGGTTTGCAAGAGATCACATGGAATCAGAGTGGTAACAATGGAGTTGGTGAAAATGGTCATTTTCATGATATGTTCGAAAAGTAAAGTCAACAAGATTTACTGGTGGACTTGAATATGGGGTAGGAAGGAAAGAGAGAAGTCAAAATTAACTCCCAATTTTTTGGCCTGGAGTTGTCATTTATTGAAGACTAGGGGAAAAGCAGTTTGGCAGGAGACACAAGAATGTGGAAATGTTAGTAGACATTGGATATTCAAGACTAGAATTCAGGAAAGAGGTTAGGGCTGAGCATATTATATTCGTGCAAGCATCAGCATATGGATGGCATTTAGAGCCATGTCCTTTATGAGTTCCCCAACAGTACTGCTGTCTTGAAGGACTTCCAATGTATGAAGAAATGTTGTCAATTTGCAGTTTAAAATTCAAACTCATAGAATAGATATATTTTTAATCTTTTAATAGCTGTCAAAGGAGAATCTCAGCTAGATTTGAAAAAAATTCATTTCTATCCTGATAGATGGTACTCCAGCTACTTTAGGTAAAAACTCTATATCAAAATTTTAAAGCAAGAGACTGATATTTTCCTTCTTATCACTTTGTTTTATTGTATGATACATAATGAATGTTTGTGCTCAGCTTTCTGAAACCGACTGTACAAAAAGTATCACAGTTACAGTTGTTAAAATCTTTCAGTAATTATGTGCAAATGATTAATCATTGTTAGTTAATAGAACTGTTAAAACAAATAATAGGAAATAGATTAAAAGATCTTATATTCTTAGCCAACGCTATTCATTTGAATCATGGAAACCCTTTACAAAAAAATGTGTTGTACTGTTAATGTCTATTCAAGATTTTCTCAAAACAAACCTAACACTTGCCAAATATTCAATAATCGAAGACAAAAGGGTGATTTATGATTTCTCATAGACATCACCTTGCATATGAATGAGCTAAATCTGAAGCACCAAGGAAAAGCTTATTTGTGACTAAGCTAGACAAGTACAAAAATTTATATTAAAATTGAAATTTTTCATAATACATATAATAAAGCTTTTGCAAGTTTTTCTCACAGAAATCAATATTCACAAGATTTTCATTGTAATTGACAGTGTTATGTAAATTGGCTTTGAAAATTACAAGAAAAATTTGAAACACACTGTTTATTATGATAAATTTAGAGTTGCTTTTCAATTTATGCAATCCTCTTTTGAATTCAATGCTAACAATACTGCACTGACACAAGAGTTAGTGAATATACTTAACTGGGACAGATGTAGTTTTGAAACATATTTGGCTTCAAATTCAAATTAATACTCCTACAAAAGATGAACTCATTTTATCAGTGTGAACGCAAATTTAAGAGGACAATTAATCTTCAGTATTCAATTTAGTTATTCACAAATTTTTATATATGTTTGGAAAAACTTGGGTATGAATCTACTTTTCAACTATAAATTTTATTAAATATGAATGCTGATCAAGCATTGCCAATGAAAATTCTACATTTAGCATCCAAATTGAGATGTGCTGTAAATGTAAAATCCATACCAGATGTCAAAGGGTTGGTAAGAAAAAAATGAATTTAAAATATTTCACTAATATATTTATACTGATTACATGTTGAAATGATATGTTGGTTATACTGAATTAAATAAAATATTAAATTTTACTATTTTTCTTTTAATGTGGCTACTAGAAATTTAAAATAACACATGTGGCCTGCATTATGTTTTTATGGACAGTGCTGGTGTGAGGTCTGGGCGGCCATGGATGTGCATGCATCGGAGCATGCTTCTCAGAGAGAACGTTGCCATGTAAATACTGACTGGATGTGACATCTCCAAGCTTTGGTATATTTTACTGGTATTATATCTGAAGTGTCACATTTTTTATCTAATAAGTCATTCATTTTCTGTTAACATTTTAAGCAGAAAGTGGTTCTTTCACCCAAAAAGATCAAACTCCTCTGGTGGATTTTAAACACTCAGATTTGGCAGAGTTTGCAGATGACAAAGAACATAGATACTGAGCATTCAGATTAAAAAGACAGACAGCATATCCCTAATACTTTACAGTGAAGCATACAAATAACCTTCATAAAGCATTTCGTACAGAAGTCAACATACTTAGTTTAGAAATATTGTGCCTTGAACAAGCACATGAGCAAAGATCAGCTTTTATGAGGCTTAATCCAGCATAGACAGTGATGAAGCTACAGAAGGGCATCCACAAAGCAGAAAGGAACGGAGACTGGCCAGACTAGATATTCTGTTAGGCTCCCTGGCTACACACAGGGTGGGCAAAAGTAGGTTTACAGTTGTGAGTAAGTGAAACAGTTTACTATTGTATTATTATTTATTCATTATGGTATTGTTTTCCATACGAACAACTCTAAATCTACTTTTCCCCCACCTTGTATTGCCAGCATTGACTTAGTAAAAAAGAACTGGAAGTTAATATTAAAGTTCACTATAGACTATTCATAGTTAGTGCATATTGTGTGCATTTAGCATCTATAAAATTAAAAAATAACAGAAAGAGAAGTCTCATTTATTAATCTGAGTGTATAAATTTTTACCATCTTCACAAAAATCTAATTTAAACAACCCACCTAGGGACACTAACAGAAAGATACAGGGACAGAGAGGACTCTCTCTCAAGACTAGAGGCTGGTGCTCTAATAGGGAAAAAATAAACAAATGAACAGTCCCTTCTAAATAATTCAGCTTGAGACCTGTTTTCATCTGGATGAACTACAGCTTGCCCTAACACCCTCCCAAATCAGGAAAGAATCATGACATCAACACTTGGACTGTATATACCAATTCTGCAGAATAATACAAGGAAAGGATTACCTGCAACATAGGCTGTTAAAGGAGGTCATCAGGAGAACATGACTGCTGGTTGACCCCCAAGCTGGAACAAACAGTTGAAGGTTCCTCACCACCCACCCGTCCTACCCCAGTCCTTGGAGTGTGTGGTCTGTCCACTGTTCCCGCAAGAGGAGCCACTTCAAAGACACAGCCTTGAGAGAGCAGTGTGTTTGAGACTGTACCTCATTAAGTCTTATATAAACTCTTAAAAATCTGGCAGGCAGGGTAGAGACCTTTGTCTTGGCGACCACCCAAGACAAGCCTCATAAGCTCCCTTGCTTATTAAAATTGTCACCTGCTCGCCCGGCCGGGCGTGGCTCAGCGGTTGAGCATCGGCCTAGGATCCAGGCGATCGGGGTTCGATTCCCGGTCAGGGCACGTGCCCGGGTTGCGGGCTCGACCAATGACTCTCTCATCATTGATGTTTCTCTCTCTCTCTCTCTCTCTCTCCCTCTCCTTTCCTCTCTCTGAAATCAATAAAGATATATTTTTTTAAAAAAATTGTCACCTGCTAATCAGGAGTGGTCTAACTCTGTTTGCAGTGTCTCCTTGCCCTCCATGTACCCAGTTTCAGATTTCACCTGGCAACTCCTGAGGTTGCCAAGCAAGATACAGTCATATGCCATAATAATGTTTCGGTGAACAGCAGACTGTATATGACAGTGGTAAGATTATAATGGAACTGTAAATTTCTTATCACCTGTCACACCACAATGCATTAGTCACACGCTTGTGCTGATGCTGGTGTAAACAGACCGACTGCGCTGCCAGTCATATAAAAGGATAGCCCATACAGTTACAGCACTAGGCTGGACCATCTGGGTTTTTGTAAGTGCGCTCTATGATGTTCACACAGTGACTAACTCACCTAACAACGCATTGCTAGAACATATTCCTGTTGTTAAGTACACATGACTGTTTACCTATCAAATATCAACAGATTTTAAAGAGAAATGGCCTGACAATTAGGTACTGGTAGATGGATGTTCTTTTACCTCTCTGGAATTTCTTTTATTTTTTCATGTGAATATAAAATGTATGGTTCTCAGCCAAAGGATCCTATTACAATCTCCTAAGAATTTTTTCTAAGTGATTATTTCCATTTCTAGGGAACTATTCCCTGCCACGACTGGGGTGAGTCAGGAATGGTCAGGAAGAGGGGCTTTTTGCGTGGCTTTTTAGGAAAAACTCCCAGGCTCAGTCCCATACGCTGCTCAGTTTGTGCACCCCACCCTCCACCCTGGTCCCCAGCCAACTAAAACAATCCCCGATTCTGTGACTCACTGAATCATGAAATAATCTAAACTATGTGACATAACACAAAACATCTCTCGCCCACTGAATTCTGACATTTGACTGCAATAGCCTCTAAGGATAACGAGGTTCCTATGACTGAGCAGTCCCACTGCCCCTCTCCCAAGAAAACCCTTGGGACCCTCCCTTTTACTTACTCAAATCAGTGTCACATGTAAACCGGAGCCAAATTAGAATATTAAACCTAGTAGAGAGAAACAATGCTCAATGTTTGCAGAATAAGCACGTGAGAAGGACAATAATCCGTTTTTATCATGAAATTTGTAGAAGCAACTCTTCCAGTTTGGAAGCTGCTTCCTAATGAAATATTTTTCTCAACTTCCCAGCTGCGCAGGGAGTGCGGGTTACTGCAGCCCCGACCCGCAGCTCAGCCGGCGGCCCCTCGCCGCACTGAACTGATGCAGGGGGTTCGAGTGTGAATCATCCAGGCACATTCTGCACATGTCGCCTGTCTCAAGTGTGCAGACATCAGTTAGCACACAGGGCACAGGAACTGACAAACGCCAATTCAACCCAAAAACGGTTCACGAGTTCCTCTCTTCCACTTTGCACTTGAAGAGTAAAGTGTTGCTCTAGGATTATTTTGTTTGGAGCATAAGTTTTCAGATTAAATCAACAACTAAAAATTGCATTTCTAAATAATATGTGAACGACTGCCTGAAAGATCTTGCTAGCCTTCCTGAAAAGACGGCAGTGGATAAGCTATCTACCTTAGAAAATTTTAGACTGACAATAAAATGATACGTAAACAGAAGTGGAAGCAACTTGTTCTCTTTCTGCAACAAAAGTTTTGAAATTACTTCTCCATTTATATGCTTTATTTAAAAAAAGAGACTATAAACTCCAAAATGGAGAGTAAAATATAGATAAATTTTATATTCAGAGTTCTTTATAAAATACCCCAGCAAATGCCACTAAATTGTATACATGGCTTGTCTCCATCACCTGCATTTCAGAAAGGAGGCAAGTAATACAGGGGCTTTGATATTTTTATAAACTCACCTGAAATTGAGTTTGATGGGAAAGGAAGATACGAATGTCACGTTTTATTTTCCAAGACATTCCAGTCCTGTAATATGGGGTTGATACATTTTACTCTAAAGTTATGGGCTTATTTCTTTATCTTACTAACTTTTAACATTTTATTGTTCAAATAACATGTATTTATTGAGGTAAATATGAAAAAATAAAGTCCTGCTTCGCAATCATATTATCCACAGACTGTGATTGTGTTTTTTGGTTTCGTTTTGATTTTAGTTACCATCAGGTAAGAAATTTACTTGTTTTTAAAGAATCCAAACGCTAGCATTGTCCAGAAAAATTTAAGAGGTTTATTTATATTGTTATAAAGTTGAACTGCTGAAACCTGTTCACTGAAACATTTGCCTTGCATTAATGCTTTATGTTTCTGCAATTATATTAAAATTCACACACAAATGAAAATGGGAAAAGCTGCCAATACCCGATTTCTATCCCCTATTTTCCATGATGCAATCATATACTTAGGTACCTTTTGATGCCATGGGGGAAAATGTCTAATGTTCAGAACTACCAATAACAGGAAGAGAAATTTTTTTTTAAAGAATGTAATGTTTCCCATAATAGTGGATTCTTAAGCACATTCTCCACATACGTCGCGTGCTAGCTGGATGTCTTTGGCCTGGTAACATCTTTGGCATGAACAGCACGCAGGTTGGCGTCTTCAAAAGGCCAACCAGATAGGCCTCACTTGCCTCGTGCAAAGCACCAATAGCTACGCTCTGGAAGCGCAGTTCTGTTTTGAAGTCCTGAGCAACTTCTTGCACCAGACACTGGGAAGGAAGTTTGCAAATCAGAAAGTCAGTGGATTTCTGATAACCTCTAATTTTATCGAGTGCACGGGACCTGGCCTGTAAAGAGGCTTCTTCACCCTTCCAGTAGAAGGGGCACTCTTGCGAGCAGCTTTTGCAGCCAGTTGCTTCCTCCCTGACTTACCACCTGCGGATCTGCAGGCGGGGGGCTTTGCAGGAGCCATGGGATTCCGCTCGCCTTACCACCCCCTTCTCCCGCTTGAGCCTGGGAGCTAGAGGCAGCTCTGGCTTTAGAGATCTATGACATCTGCCCTAGCCAGTTTGCTCAGTGGTTAGAGCATTGGCCTGCAGACTGAAGGGTCCCAAGTTCGATTCCAGCCAAGAGCACATACCTCAGTTGCAGGCTCTATCTCTGGTTGGGGAGAGTGCAGGAGGCAACCAATCGATGTCTCTCACATCGATGTTTCTCTCTCTCTCTCTCTCTCTCTCTCTCTCTCTCTCTCTCTCTCTCCTTCTCTCCCTCTCCTCCCCCCAAAAGCAATGGAAAAAAATATCCTCTGGTGAGGATTAAAAAAAAAAAACACAAAAAAACTCATGCATCTACAGATGAACATGATGCCTTGGAGTAAATTTTCCTTTTTCAGAGAAGAGTCACTTGACTGACATCACTTAGTTACACAAAAATAAGGGTATTAGGCACCTATGACCTGGGGGAAAGATACAGCAGAACCTGGAACCTGACAGTCTCACTCTCCCTATATCCCTTGAAATACAGACTCAGCATTTGTGGAGAAGTTGGACAGTTTTGCATAAGGGTATGAGTCTCCTAGGAAGAAAGGAAGGCAATCATCGTATCTCCCCTTTTTGATGTTCAATGTTATTAGAATATTTGGGATGATCCTGAAAATGGCCTGGTGGTAAGAAAGGACAACAAGAGCTCCAGAATGGTAGGGGAAGTCTGGGATAATCCATTCTCTCAAAGTGAGGGCCTAAGGTCTTGTGAAAGGGCTTATACCAGCACAATGAGTGGCTGAGTCTAGAAGAGCCTCAAGACTCAACCTGTTATGTGAGTCCAATAAAACTCAAAAGAGGCAACCATGAAATTCTGAGGATGGAGCCCCATGTGGCCTATGTAGATATCTGAAACAATCAATAGATTGGTGCCCTACCACACCATATTTAAAAATAAATTCAAAATGTGTTAAAGACCTAAATGTAAGACCTGAAGCCATAAACCTCCTAGAAGAAAACATAGGAGGGAGTAAACTATCCAGCATCAGTATGAGTAATATCTTTTTGGACACATCCCCTTGAGCAAGGGAAACAAAAGAATAAACAAATGGGACCACATAAAGCTAAAAAGCTTCTGCACAGCAAAGGAAACCTTCAATAAAACAAAAGGCAACCTACTGACTTGGAGAATATATTCACAAGTGATATATCCAATAAGGGGTTGAGACCCAAAATATATAAGAAACATAATTCAATGACAACACACAATCCTATTGAAAAATGGGCAGTGGGCATGAAAAGACATTTCTCCCAAGACGACATTTAGATGGCCAACAGCTATATGAAAAGATGCTCAACACCACAAACCATCAGGGAAATGCAAATCAAAACCACAATGAGATATCACCTCACACCGCTCAGAACAGCTCTTATCAGAAAGTCAGCAAATAATGTGTTGGTAGGATGTGGAGAAAAGGAAACCCTTGGCACTGTGGTGGACTGTAAACTCGTGCAGCCCCTATGGAAAACAGCATGGAGATCCTCAAAAAACTAAAAATAGATATACCATACAACCCAACAATTCCACTCTGGTTATTTACCCAAAGAAAATGAAAACACCAATTCAAAAAGATGTATGTACCCCTACGTTCATTGCAGCATTATTTATAATAGCCAAGACATGGAAGCAACCTAGGTGTTTATCAATAGGTGACTAAAGAACTGGTATGTGCACATGTGTATATGTATGTGTGTGCATACATACACATGTATACATACGTGTATGTATACAGGCAGCTGATTTGTGTTTTACAGAGTGAAGGAGTCATCATCTAAAACCTACAAACTGTCAGTCTGCCATCATTGCAAAGATGTGACACTATTTAAATAAAACTGTAAATGATTTTTTTCCTCTGATAGCTTTTCAGACAGTGACGCACACACAGAGAAACATTACACAGCAATAAAAAAAGATGAAATCTTGCCATTTGTGACCACATGGATGGACCTAGACAGTACTATGCCAAGTGAAACAAATCAGGCAGAGAAAGACAAATACCACATGGTTTCACTTATTTGTGGAATCTAAAAACAAAACAAAGAAAACAAAAACAGACCCATATAAACAGATACCAAAGAAATGGTTACCAGAAGAGAGGGGGGTGGGGGATGGGTAAAAAGGTGTCGGTGAATTAGTTAACAATGTTGTCATAAGTTTACACGGTGACAGGTAATTACTAGAATTAGTGGGATGATCACATCTTGAAATTTAAAACTGTTGAATCACTATATTGTACACCTGAAACTAATATAACCAATATAAGATTATATACCAACTATACTTAAATAAAAATATTCACTCATGCCTGGCCGGGCGTGGCTCAGAGGTTGAGCATTGACCAAGGATCCAGGCGATCGGGGTTCGATTCCCAGTCAGGGCACATGCCCGGGTTGTGGGCTTGATCCCCATCAGGGGGCGTGCAGGAGGCAGCCGATCAATGACTCTCTCATCATTGATGTTTCTATCTCTCTCTCTCCTTCTCCTTTCCTCTCTCTGAAATCAATAAAGATTTAAAAAAAAAAAAAAAATTTCACTCAGTAAGCGTTTATCAAGCACTTACATGTATAAGGCACTGTGTATGAGGCACTGCCTCGCCCCCCAGGATTTCACAGTTTAATAGGCCAGTACAATAAATTACCACACAACTCGGGAGAGGCTAGTATTGAAAAATAAAAGCAGCATGGAAGGCCAGCTTACTATATAGAAGTGGTTTTATTTCCTATTTCTCTGACCACTGTCCAATCTCCCTTCTTTTCTGCTTTGACGGGCAGGGAAGCTGAAGAAGGAAAGAAAAGTGAGTAGGGGGCTCAGCATGTCAAATGTTCAAGTCAAATGAGGGCTGAGGGCATCACTGAATTTGGTCCTTAGAAAGTCATGGTAAATCATTCAAAAAACATTTCATTTAAATACTACAATCTTTGCATTTCAGTGAGTGAAGACCCAAAGTGAGGGTGCCGTGTGGCAGAATTCAATTAAAAAAAATCGTGCTGATCTTTCGGAGATTATACAAATGCTAGTCATCACTAGTACAGCTTCAGGTCTGTCACCTTCCTTCTCCAGTCAGAGCAAAGTGGCAAACCTAACCTCTGCTTGATGAACGTGTTCGTTCAACTAAATTCACCTGCTTGTAATGGCAGCTGCCCACTCAATTTCCCTTTAAAAATTCGCAGATGTGTGTGGCAATAAGTGTAGGTCCGCTGGCAGCTGATCTGTTTTTACAGCGCGAAGGAGTCGCCATCTAAAACCTATAAGCTGTCACGGTCTGTCATCATTGCAAAGATGCGACCATTATTTAAATTAGACCGAATGATTTTTTTCCCCTGTGATGGCTTTTCCGATGGTGATATGTCATAAGCAAGCCACAATAAACTGACGTTAAGCATTCTCAGCCCATTAGTCCTGCCCATAACTTGGTACTTTCAGGAAGGCATATACATGATAGAAAAAGATTTTCCCTCTGTTTATACCTGCCAGGAAAAAAACACAAGAAAATCTTTTTTACATAACTACCTAAATGTGAGCTGGGCATTATGGCTGCTGTGGGGAGAAAAAAATAAAACTGTCTCGCTTATTGCCGGCTGTGATTTATCTTCGGTGAGAAGTCTCTCTGAATCAGGGCAAAAGTAATCTCACATTTGTTTGGAATTCAAGAGTTCATAACACGTTAAAAAGACATCCTTTCACTTAATTTCCACAAAAATACTTGGCATTGGTAGAGCACACATCATTCTTCTTTCTCAAACAAGGAAACTGAGACTTGGGAAAATTGTTGGTGATTCAGCCAAGGTTACAGCAGAATTAGTAAATAATAGAAGAACCTACACCCAGGCTTCTACGTTCAGGGCTCCTCCCTGCTAAAGCCTGTTGTTGAGACTTTCTCCCTTTATTCTCTCTTTTGTGCAATAAATTCCTTTTTAAGTGTTTCAAAGAGATGCATAGTCAAGTTCAAGAGGCAGCTTCGGTTTCTTCATCTATAAAAAGGAAATGGAAGCGTTACTCACCTTGAGCGGTTGTCATGATTAAATGATATAATGCAGTGGCCCCCGAACCGGCGGCAGCAGATCGCCTAGGATATTAGGATACTGTCAGAAACACACAGTCACCCGCCTCCCCCTCCATCTCCTGAGCCAGAAACTCCGAGTGGAGCCTTCCAGAACAGGCGCGCCCCGGAGATGCGAGGGCCGGCCCAGACCCCCGCAGTGGCGCACGTGTCCTGCTAGAGAGAGTCTGACCTTTTATAGGGAAGGGCCTTGCCTTCGACTTGTCAAAAGGCAACATCTGTGAAGCGCAATTAAGGGAAGAGCAATAAAACAAGCTGTGGCTGCCTTGAACGAGGAGCCCCCGGGTGCTTGTCACTCTTGCTGAAGTCTGATGGCCGAGACAATGCTTCTAAGGGGCTAGCCCAGCGCCTGGCGCACAGTAAATGCTCAACAAATGTTACATATGTTGCTATTCCCAACAGCATTTGCCTGCAAGGTTTCTAAAGCACAGTAAAATAACCTCCAGAATAACAGCTGGACGTGAAATTACAAGCAGCCAAGAAGAGCAGCCTTAATGTCAAGATGATCAGCACATTGATCAGTGAGGAGTTAGAAATGGGCAGGCAGTTTAGGGTTGGGGACCCTGAGGAAAAGGGAACCAGGCAGAGGTGAAATGTTCCAGGCAAACAGGATACGAGAAAAACAAGTTTGCCCTACACCCGACCCCCTGAAGTGGGAAACTAAAAGCAAAGAGGGATCGGCTGTTACTAAGGTAGAATTCTTAGAATAAGCCAACCAAGAACAAATATAGGAAATATAAACCCCTAGACAGTGAGCTTCAGCGCAACCCTTTTTGGGACCCCTCTAGCCCTCGGGGGCTTGCTTTCTTTACACAATAAACCTTTGGACTCTTTCCCTTGCTCTTCCGTTGTCTGTGAAATCCACCAAAGAGCCTGGTAAGGAGAAAATCTGGTTTCATGAGCACAAATGTTCTTTGTCCCCACGAACCACTCAGCATTCCCAGTGAATCGTAACCACCTGATCATATCCTTTCTGTCTTTAAAGACGCATCGATAGTTTTAATTGCCTGTAGTACCAAATTTAAAATCTGGCTTTTCCTTCCTTATCAGACTGGTGTATCTCTCTCTTCCTCCCCATCTACGTCCCTGACTTTTCTCTCAGATTTCTTAATAAGCCATGATCTTGTCTATATCCCGATTCCTGATCATTGCTCTCCTAAGAACCATTATATCTCTGGAAAGGAAAAAATGCAAAATAAGTCAGAAATTAGTCCATTATTCAAAATAGGCCAGCTGTGTTCCCACCATGTGCCTGCTGTAGCCCCAGTAAAGTGCTGGGGCTGGGGGGTGGAACCAGACATTATCCTTAACTTTAAATAGAGTCTAATGGGGAAAAGGAACCGACGTTAAACAGGTGTCACAAATAATTAAATCGCTACATGCGTGGAAGATTCTACAAAAGAGAAGTGCAGGATGTTAAGGAAGGCCATTCTGGGACACATGACATGGTCTGCAGGGCAGCAGGTGCTGGCTGGTAGACTCCGGGAACGACTCTTGAGGAAATGATGTTTCACCTGTGGGTGAAGATGTGTAGAAACTAGGCAAGAGGAAGGAGCATAGGGCACAGATGTCACAGTCACCCCCGCAGAGGAAACAAGGTCCAGAGGTGGGAAAGAGCATGGTGCATTCGAAGACAGTTTGGCCAGAACGAATCAGCGTTGATGAGCTCCTGTCCACTCTAGTCTCTATTGTCAACATCAGAATGAACTATGGGGTCTTCAACCAATATTAGCCTTATTCTCTGTGTTTGTTTGAAACCCCCAAGAAACTGTTGTTAGGTCATATTGCTGAAACGTTAGAAAACTAACAAGCAAATAAGCCATGAACAGAAATCCAAAGTCTTTGGAGTATTTTGGATTCCATTGGGATTCCAGACTTCAGAAAAACTAAGCAGAACGATGGTGAAGAAATGGGATGAAAACTTATAAGAAACTATATTATTTTTGCCTTAAGGAAAAAAAGATGTAAAGCAATTTTATGCTGGTCTTCTGTATATGAAAGACTTTTATATATAAGGAGATGATCTGCTTTTCTTCACCTCCATTGAGAACAGAGGAAGGAGAAATGTGTTTAATCAGCAGTATTAAAAATATAGGTTTGATATAAAAGTTTCTTGACAATAAAGAGAATTAAGTTTTAGGGATGTTCCTAGGGGAGATTTAAGTACTTTACCCAAAGGCATTTCTAAATAAGCCAGGTTTTCCTATATTGGAGATACTTTACCTGGAAGCAGAATGGTGAGCTACACTTACTCAAGGAGCTTCGTTGTCCCATGAAGCCCATTCCAGAGAAAGCAAAGATCAACGCAACTAAATTGAAACAATAGTGCCATCTAGTGGAAAACCGAGTAATAACACTATACCAATCTATGCTTGAATAAATCCCTACATACTTTATATATTAAAACTAATTAATCTTTTTTAAATGTAGATGAAAACCTGTTTCAAGATTATATTTTCCCATTCATAATTCAGCTCATACACTTAATGGGAAACAAGCCCCAAATCATCGGGCCAACGGATGACAAAACCCTCCAGAGGGAACTGGGCAATTAATAAGTACTTCAATAGTCAGAGTTTAAAGACTAAACCCAACAGAATTGGAATGATTTAATTAAATTCTTAACAGCCACACTCCCAATGCATGCCTTGGGTTTCCCAGACTTGAAGTCAAGTGCAAATCTCTGTTGCTGAGACAACGGGTGATTGCTGATGAGCAGTCACCAGAAAGCTAAAATGCCTGATAGGGCCTTTGGGCTGCCCTCCTACCAGTCCCTTCCAGGATGGCTCTCAGACCACGTCCTTTGGGAAACACCCCATTGTTTTAGGTGGCCTTCCCCACTGTACATACAAAACTCCGGTTTTGTGGGTAGTCAGAAAAACTTAGGTCCTCGCGCTGCTATAGACTGAATTAGGCAACGCAGAGGTAGAGTGTTTGAAGAAAAGCTCATCAAGGAATGTCAAAGCCTAGCTAATAGTCTCTGTCCTCATGCCTTTCACACATCCTCCCTCCACCCCCCACCCCCCTTCAAACGCACACTTACCTCCCTATAGATTCTCTTCTGACACTTTGAGGCTCACTTTAAAGTTTCCATTGCTTTCCTGCCTGCTCTCCTGGGAACAACTAATTGTTTCCTCATTTATGCACAAGTAAAGCTTCAAACATATCTTATGGAACTCAACAAGCTGAAATGGAGGTAGTCATCTGTGTCTCTCTCCCAAGTACAGTATACACATTAGATGTTCAGTAAACATTGGATGAATTGAATTTAATTGATGCAAATTTCAGACATGCCTGAGGTTAGTCAGGGCTTTTCAAATCACCAATTAGTTGATTATTCCTCCTGTTCAAAGTTCTGACAATTAAATTATTAATACAAAATGAGGTATGGCTTCCAAATTTGAGTTCTCTAGACAGCAATCCTAGATTGTATAATGCATGTGTTTATGTAATAATTAAAATTCTCCTAAATCCCAAGGGACAGTGCAACTCTTAGGTGAAGAGAAACTAGGTATCAGAGAAACAAATGCAGCTACAAAGAATTTTGGAGTGACTTTCATTTCAAAGATGTTAACACCTTGCTGACCAGCTATCCCAGTAAAACCAACATGAGAAGCATTCTTAACTTAAACAAATGCAGAAGAAACCACATGGAGAGACATTCTGAGACTTGTAGATGATGCAATGCAGACAAACCTGAGAATAGCTTGCTAGCCCAAGAAAGTCTTCGGTAGTATGACAGTCATTGAAAGAGCAAGTTTTGCAGTCAGAATAGGCAGTAATTTTTTTCTAATTTATAAAATAAAGTGAAAGTGTATTTTATTTCACAGAAATATTGCAAAAATTAAATGAGATAATTCATATAAAGATACATTCATATAGTAAGTTATTGATAGTGATCATTATTGTTAGTTATTGTTGTCTGGATAAGAGTCTCCTGGAATAGTAAAATTACGCCAATGAAGACAGTGGAATAGTAAAATCACGTTAATGTAGATCATAAGCTGTATGGGATACATGGTCTCAGTTCTCAGTATACAGGGTGCCCACCATAAATGTATACGCAGTATAACAGCTGAGACCTCAGCTTTGAAAATGAAATGTATTTTAATAAACACGAACTTTATAATTATTCAAAATGTGTGTATACATTTTTGGGACACCCTATATTATGTATATTATTTCATATGTCATATATTTTGTCAACTGTATATTACACAGATCCAGGAAGTACAATCCACATTATCTTCTAACTAATGTTCATGAATTACACCATGTGATAGCTCTATTATATGTGTAACATATTTACAGTAAATACTGTAAATACTGTATATAATATAAATTACAGCACATAGCATATATTTGTGATAAAAGATTAAGACTAGAGTCCTTTCACAATTTACAAACTATCACTCAGATTTTTTTTCATAACAACTGTGAATTTATCAGATAAGAACTGGCTCGAAGTTAAGAAGGAGACATTTCTGTGGTCCTAATATTTAGAAAAATACCTGACCCATACTAGGACATCAAGAAATATAAAATGCTGAATAAAACTACAACTACCTCTCAATTTACCAAAACCCATTGACAGACGTGTTTTTAAAACAAGGTAATGAATGATAAAGTTAGCTTTTTTAAATATGCATACTCCTTCCTGGGGGTCCAGAGACCAAGCTGAACGGTTATCAGAGATGCTCATGAAAGGCCGAATGTATCGTCTTAAAGGTTGCATGATCCTGGGAAGAAAGAAGAGCTCTTGAAGGGTTTTAAGGTGAGGATAACCTTGGTGAGGCTTAGGTTTCAGGAAGGCCCCTCTGCCTGAAGTGAGGCACAGTCCAGGTAAGAGGTGGTAACCCATATTTGGGTAGGCTCCCCTTGGCTCACCCTCCAGAACTGCGCTCACCTTGAAGTAGGGTTTGCAGCAAAGCAAATCTGGTTCTATAGTGTGGAGCACCAAGAAACAGACGCTGCACTAAATGTCATGGGTAGGCTGGAGGGGGAAGAGGCTATTAGAGCCACCAGCATTTCCCTCCAAAATCCCCCCTCAATGTCTCTTCTATTGCCTTTGCCTGTGCTTCCAGATGATTCCCTCTCTCCTAGCTCCTTCCCCTCTCTTTGTCTGAGACATTCAACCCCACCAGCTGCTTGCATTTCAGGCGCAACAAAACCAAAACCAAGTGGCTTACTATCTGTGACTCAGAAAACTGCCCCCAGAAATGGGGGATGGTCTCAGTTTAACCCACCAAAGCAAGGGCAGGAAATAAGGTAGCTGTAGTAGCAATGGCGGAAATGGGCAAATATTTTGCAGGCAAAACTAGCAGGTTTCAGAGACTAACTATATCACTGAGACCAGTCTAGGCTGGCTTGGGTTCCCAAAGGCCACTGCCCTAGATCAGGTTTTTACACTTTCTCTCTCTCTCTGGTCAAGGTTTTAACCACAGTTACCTAACTGCAGTCTCCCATTCCCTAATTTCTTTTCAAATGTACAAAATGGATTGGAACAAATCTGGTCATTATCTCTCTCCAGGTAACTAGCCTTATTTAATGGTTCCCACTTCTCCCTAGGTAGAGTTCAAACTCCTTCACAAGGTCTACTAAGAACTCCTTGCATGTCAGGAGACTTGGGTCTCACCACTTTCCCATGGAAACACTGCCTACTTCAGGAATGAGCTATCATTTCAGACACACACCACCCTCCCTCGGTCACCTATTGCTTAACACAACCTGCTCAACATCAACTGGCTCCTCTAGGCTCAGGATGAGCATCACTTCCCTACTTTGCATACCTGTGATGGTATAAACTCTCCTGTTTTCTAATTAGCCCCTTGAAACTGGACCACAAGCTCAGTGAGGACAAAGACTGTATCTCTCCACCTCTGAACACTCGGCGTCTAGCTTGGCTTACAAGAACAATTTACTGAATGAATAAATAAGAGTGCTGGAACCAAGACTCAGATATAAAACTTCCCATTTTACATTCAGTGCTTTTCTCAATATATCACAGCTAGGTAAGAGTAACCCATTGTGGTAGAAGACTACATACTTCACAGGACATATTTCCTGTTCTTAATCGAGCACAGTGAAAAAAATGGTGCAACAGTGGTCAAAGGTGTTGTTAAGTCAGCATGGATATTAAGAGACCATACCACACAAGCCTACACTGGCATTCAAAATGTTTAACTACTACATGTAGTGCAAAATACTTAAAAGTCTTAGTCCTAAAGTTAGCAAGAAGATGCAGTATCCTTTTATTAGATTTCAAAAATATTTGAGAATATTCTGAAGGTATGTTTTATGTAAATGCATTCATATCATATCCACCAATAAGTCCCTTAATTCTGATTTGGAAGCTAACCCAATTTAAAAATGTATTATCTTGCCCTGACCCACGGTGTTGCTCAGTGGTTAGAGCACCGGCCCGGCCCGCGCACCGAAGGTCACAGGTTCAATTCCTGGTCCACAGCAAGTACCTGGGGAGAGACAACAATATAGCAGCGTAGTAACAGCAGTACCTGCCGCCTCCCGCAACCACATCAAAATTACAACTAAAATACAGAACCACCGTCACTCAGAGCCTCCTGAGATCTGGCTGCACAGAAGCCCCACAACCAGGGAGCTAAAGCAGCACCAAGAGTGGTAGGAGGGGCGGAGACGCAGGGGCGGGGGGATCGGGGCTGAATCAGAGACATGGCCGCGGGCCCACACCCGGTGCCGAAGTTTAAACCCGGGAGGGAATCTCAGCGGTGGAGGTTTCCCGGAGGAGTGAGGGGTCCCAGCCCCACAGCAGGCCCCCAGCTCAGGGCTCCAGGGCCGGGAAGAGACGTCCCCACAGCTTCAGGCTGTAAAAACCTGCAGGGATTGTGGCTGAGGGTCGCGGAGGCTGCGGGAGCCCCAGCAGCTCCTCTTAAAGGGCCCGCACACGGACTCACTCGGACGCTCCCTCTGAGCCCAGCGCCAGGCAGCAGCTTGAAAGGACCTGGGACACTTGGGGAGGAACTAACTTGCCTGGAGTCAGGGTCAAAGGTGGAGGGGCGGCTTCCTCCCAGACAGAAGAGCTGGCGGAGGCCATTGCTACTTTGACCAGCCCTCCCCCCAAGAGCCAGCAGGAAGGCGCCTGATTCACATCAACCTGATTCACAACTTGTGCTCCACCCTGGCGATTCCCAGACACCCCTCCCCTCCCATTTGCAAGCTCATCCGAGCCATTTCCAGTGGCTTTTCTATGCACGTGGCCTCTCTAGCCTCAGGCTTAGGACTTTCCTAAAATCTCTCAAACAAGCAGCAGCTGGCCTCAGGCTGCCCCATACTTCTCGATAAGTGGCCCCAGGCCTGGCACTAGCGGCAGCCTTCATTGGCTCATCGCTTGGCCTCTCCTGGGCACCTCTGAGCCCAACACAAGTAGCAGCCATCTGTGGATTGCTGTGTAGCTCATGCTGGCTGGCCCTGGGCAGGGCACAGGCAGAGGCTGACTTTGTACCTTAAGGGAGGCACCAGAGACGGTAAACCCAGTGATCAGCTTCGGCCACGCTGGATTACAACCCTACCACATCCACGAGTGACACTCAAGGGGCACACTTGGTGAACACCAAAGCTCCACTGAAGTAAATCCTGCTCCATAGAGGTGTTTCCAGCACAGCAGCTCTTTGGCTATAGTTGCAGCTGGTCTTCACAGCCAGTTGGCCTGGGGGTCAATTCCTCCCAGTGACGCCAACAGCAACCAAGGCTCAACTACAACAGGACAGTGCACACAGCACAGACAAGGGAGCGCCTAGAAGACCCAGCTCAGGTAACTGGGGAGACTGAGCCACTGGGCCCTACAGGACACCTAATACTCAAAGCCACTCTACCAATTCCAAGAGACATAGCAGCTCTACCTAATACACAGAAACAAACACCAGGAAGCAGACAAAATGCGGAGGCAAAGAAATATGTCACAAAGGAAAGAACAGAAGAAATCTCCAGAAAAGGAACTAAATGAAATGTAGCCAAACAAGCTAACAGATACAGAGTTCAAAACAATGGTTATAAGGCTGCTCAAGGATCTTAGGAAGACTTAAGGAAACTAGCGAGATCATCAATGACATAATAAAGACCCAGTCAGAAATGAAGGCTACACAAACTGAAATGAAGAATAATTTACAGGGAATCAACAGTGGAGTAGAGGACGCCAAGAGTCAAATCAGCAATTTGGAACATGAGGAAACAAAAAACACCCAACCAGAAGAGCAAAAAGAAAAAAGAACCCAGAAATATGAAGATAGTGTAAGGCAACTCTGGGACTTCAAGCAGCCAAACATTTTCATTATGGGGGAGCCAGAAAGAGAAGAAAGAGAGCAAGAAATTGAAAACCTATTTCAAAAAATAATGACAGAAAACTTCCCCTACCTGTTGATGGAGGCAGACTTACAAGTCAAGAAAGCACAGAGAGTCCCAAACAAGAGGAACCCAAAGAGGCCCACAGCAAGACAGATCATCATTAAAATGCCAAAGGTTAAAGACAAAGAGAGAATCTCAAAAGCCGCAAGAGAAAAACAGTTAGTTACCTACAAGCAGTTAGTTACCATACAACTGTCGGCTGATTTCTCAACAGAAACTTTGCAGGCCAGAAGGGAGTGGCAAGAAATATTCAAAGTGATGAAAAGCAGGAACCTACAACCAAGATTACTCTATACAGCAAAGCTATCATTTAGAACTGAAGGTCAGATAAAGAGCTTCACAGACAAGAAAAAGCTAAAGGAGTTCATCACCACCAGACCAGCACTACAGGAAATGTTGAAGGGTCTTCTTGAAGAAGCAGCTAATGAACAAATGAATCTGACAAACAAAACAGACCGAGAGACACTGAAGCACGCAACAGACAGTTGTATCTCAGAAGGAAGAGGGAAGGAGGGGGTTGGGATGGGAAGAGATTAATCAAAGAAGTTATATGCATACATGCATAACCCATGAACACAGACAATAATGGGTTGAAGGCCTGGGGAGGGGGTGGGAGTGAGGGGGAGGGGAACAATGCTGGGGGGGGGGAAATGGGACACCTGTAATACTTTCAACAATAAAGATAAATTAAAATAATAATTTAAAAAAAGAGCAAGTACCTGCCTGATCGGGGCATGTGTGGGAGCAACCAATTGATGTCTCTTTCTTTTTTGGTTTCCCTCTCTTTCTCTGTCCCCTCCTTCCCTTCTGCTCTAAAAATCAATGGAAAAATATCCTCTAGTGAGGACAAATAACAACACAAAAATGTATTGTCTTCCTCTCCCTTGCTATTTATGAGTGGGCACAGACAACAAAAGGGTAGAATGCACATCTGCCAGTGTGGTTTTCCTTTTCTTTTTATATTCACCAGCCAACTGCTCCATTGGGCAAGAAGTTGAAAATGGGTAACCAACGATGTATTTTCATAAGTGTTTCTAAAAAATTATCTTTGTTGTCTCTGATTCTATTAAAAGGAATTATCGGTAAACCAATTTTAAGTAGCAACAATCCAATCCATGCATATTTTGTATTGGACTCTAACCAAGAGCTTCTTCTCTCCTATTACAAACAAAAGTAAAACAAGGAAGCCAAGGAAACTGTAGCAATGTATTTATTGGAAATGAATTAGACATTACATATACCGATGAAGATGTGATGAAGATGTAACAATGCATGAAGCATAATTGATGCAGCATCTACAAAAATCACAAAAGAAAAGGAAATTCACTTTCAAAAAAAATATCGTATCCAAGACACCTCAATCTCTGAACACCATAAGACAACTCAGACGCTGCCTCTGAACATCCAGGATGAAATTTACTTTAAACTGAACAAAGAAAAATTTTATTTTCCCAACTTGAAGATTTCTTGGCTACCGCCCGTGTATCACACACACATCAGGTAATTTTCATCACGAGAGTAACCAGAGGATATTTTTCATATTCCTCACAGGAAAAAATCTCTCCTACAAATAGAGACATTTTGGAGAAGTCCAAGCAACAAATCAGTTAGCGGCCCCAACTCAACGGGGTACCTAGTATCAGCATTTTCTAGACCCTAAAAGTGCATGAATTTGACTAATAAGATTTCATTTTCTTTTAAGAAACTGGCTGAATTAGAGAGCATGCTGATTTGTAACAAGAGTCGTCATGGTTACACTGAGTAACGGTGTGGAGGGGTATCAGATGCTCTTCATCTGTCCATCAAGGTTGTCCAAAACCTTTAGAGCTTGACTCTACTACTCTACAGTGTAGCCTGTGTATAACGAACTCCCTTCGAAGACAGTTACCCCAGATCATCCATCTGTGATAATGTAAGTACTGCAAAAAGCAGTCATGATCAGTGTTGTTTGGAGAGGCAAAAATGCTGCACCCACCTCCAGAGGCACTATCATAGAATCGTCTCTGAAACAGACCTGCACGTGCTTGAACATCACTTTCCTTCCGTGCACCTAGCACGCGACAACATCCTCTAGCACACTACCTGTAGCCGAGAAAGTGGGGAGTCCAAACACAGAGTTGTGGGTTTTAGGAGGGCTGTATCGCACTTTCCCCTTTCCTTCCAACGCATTTCGACAGCTTGTTTTAAACATTTCACAGTTCTCAAAAATTTTCACATAGAAGGGGAAGATGATTATGAGCTTATTACACTCTATTAATTGTCCAAAAAAAAGTGTCTGAACACAGCATGTCATCTTTAGAAAACCAATCATAATTGCATCTCTTTGTCCTTCGTTTAAGGTAGAGAAGAGGAACAGCTCCCACATTTTGGTGGGAAAATGGCAAATCCTGTCACCAACTGCGGCACCAAGTAAAGGGGAGACAAATGTGGGACTAATTTAAATAGAAATGGAAAAAACCAATCAGGACAATTTAGGTCCTGAGTTAAAACTCTGAGGCCTGGTATTTTTAGTTTGAGTTATAATGCTGGTCTAATTTGCTAGAGAATTAGCAATGCTCTCTTTCACCTTGAACTGGGTGGTAGACGCAGTCCTGCTTTCTCCTTGGGCATGTCCAAAGTCATGCCTAAGCAGACTCAAAATGCATGTAGATGTAACATGTCAGTTGGCACAAAGTAGGGTGGGGAGGAGGGCCCCATGTTCTTGAAAAAAACCACAGGAGCTGATTGACAGTCATCTTCCTCATACATACCGTGTGAATACGTTTTAAGACAGACACACATAAAGTCACACAAATGTTTCCACCTCTCCACCACTGAGTGAAACATGCTGTTCTTTGGAGAAAAAAAAAATACATTCATTTTTTTCAAGTATATTTCAATATACAAAGATTCTCTAGCTTTGTTTCACTACAAAGATGAGATGATTTCACAATGTGTCTAAGGGGAATTTCATTTCAACCTCCCTTTGGTGTGGATTTCATGAAGTTTTGATTTAAAAAATTGCTCTAAATATACATTTACTCCTTTTGTCCGAAAGCATGAATTCCTGATGTCCATTTTATATATGTACATAGTCAACAAGAGAAATTAGTCTGCCTGTGTACAATGGCTTAGGATTGGCAAACTGATGAGAGCGAGGCCCACTGGCCGGGGCCGGGGCTCAGCACCGGGTTTGGTGGCTCCTTTGGGCCAGGGGCCAGGGGGCCAGCGGCGCGCAGACCGTCCTGCCCCCGGTCCTCGGAGCGCGCTCTGCAGAGGGCGCCGCCCCAGCTACGGCCTGTTGCCCGCCTTGGCTTTGTTGTTGGGGTTGCAGCTCAGGTCTCGCAGCAGCGACTCGCAGTCGGCCAGGGCGTCGGCGGGCAGCAGCTTCCGGATCTGCTCCACCGTCTTCTGATAGGCCATCTTCTCCTGTTCCAGGGTGCGGATTAAAGACTTCATCTTGGTCTCTCTGGTCAGAAGGTTTTCCAGGTTGGATTCCAAGGTCTGGATTTTAGCATGAGCAATCTGTTGGGGGAGAAAAGAATCCTCCAAATAAAAAATGTGAAGACTCCAGTTCTTCACTGTAGCAGCAGCCAGACCTCACGTATATTAAACAATCATATCATATGACTTAATAAAATAGCACGTGAGGCAAATATTCTGAATCCTCTCATGAAATGGAGATTTATAGGTTTCTCAAAAATATAATTACGATACTAACAAGATACATCTCATTCCACTGAACACACCAAAAATTCGACATTAAGTCATTAGCCCAAGGCGGTGAGGGTCCTCACTCCACACAGCCGTGTGCCCTGGAACGAGTGGAGTCTGATGGAGAAATGGGAGATTTCGGATGCTGCCTTGAGGTGCTAAAGGGGACTTTTTACCCCTTAAATGGAAATGCAGGGTTTTCTAAGCACGCACTTAGGATCCTGTTTTTATGGGCGTCAGTGGTACCCATGTAACTTGGGAACACAGACATGATGACAACATTGAATTGTCAATGAACAAGTTTGTAATCATTAATAAAAATCATTATGATATAAAGCAGGTGCGAACTCGTCTCACCTAATAAGGAAGGGCTCAATTAACCACTATTGAAATATTGATGTAGTAACGAGAGACACCCCAACTATTTATTTCTCCTTTTGAAAACAAACGTTGACTCTTTTTTTTGAGTAAGAAAAGGCATAAAATGTTCTATGGGCCAGAGCTAATGTAAGATGAAATAAAGGAAGTTAGTGTTCCTATTCTTGGGGAGCAATTACTCTAGCGTTCCCTCATGTCTGAGCTGTTTCTCTCCTAGTTGATCCAGAGGACTCACCACATAGAAGTAGGTTGCAGTGCTCTCTAGTTTGGGAACAGGTGCAATGCTGGGAAGTGATGGATTATCAGAAACCAAGGAGCCATTAGGGCTGAAGCTCTAACTCAGAATCATCTCCCTGCCCCCCAGAAGGTTCGCCTTCTAACCTCCCCCTCCACTGAACACTCTTAAGCCCCACCCCTCAGGGCTTGAACACACAGCATACATTACATAATCTGCAGATGTGAAATATTCATTTCTATTAAACTGCTTATTGCAATCGTAAATATGCATTTATTTAGCAACAAATATATAATATTTTATACGCCTCGGTAATTGTACACTGCTTGGTGGCAGGGATTATGTATCACACATTTTCATTCCATTCTCTCAAGTGTGTCTCCTTTTCTTCCCACTTCTGTGAGTTTTACTCTAGACAGTTCTCATCATGCCCAATCAGACTTGTGCAAATGATTTCTAGCTGGTCCCCCTACCTTCTCTCCTCATTCTAATCTGTCCTCATCTGGTCTTTCTAAAGTATGGCTCAAAAACTTGGAAGCATTTCCCTCTCAACAGGATGCTCTTCTGCCTCACCCGGGAAGGTATCTGCGATTCTGCCTCCATCGTGTTTATCCCACCGCTCCCCAACATGAATCAGAAACTGAACCATGCTGACCCTGCCACTCTGCCACATCTTCTTCCCACTCCGCATTCATCACTCCCACCAGCCATTCAGAGTTGGCTCAAGCCCCCAAATCCCCAGAGAATCCCCCTTTTTCCGCACGCAAGCCCTCCTTCCTTGAGTTTAACCAAACACAGGGTGGGGCAAAAGTAGGTTTACAGTTGTGAATACGTGACACATCGAGTTTGTTATTGTATTGTTATTTTATTATTATATTATTTTCCATACAAACAACTGTAAGCCTACTTTTGTCCCACCCTCTGTGTGCAACACTCATTAGATATTTAACCAGATTCTACCTTGAATTGCCATTTCACTCTTTTGTGAGTGTGCATTTCCTCTCCCACGTGATATTTCAACTGATATGTGCATTTGTAACCCCACAGCACTTGGACACAGTCTCACACAATGGGGCCCATCACCAGCAATTGTTCAATCCATGTCACATCCCGATCACTCCCAGTACAGCCTTGTATAGGCAGGAGGCACTTATCTGTTTACCTGTAATTTTTCTAGGAGTTCCATGTTTTGCCTTTTCAGTTGGTTATTGGCCCTCTCCAGCTTCTCCATAGGCTCACTGTCCTCACAGGCATATGATGATTCTTGCAGCTCATCCTGCAGCACGTGATACTCCACCTCATAGGCGTGCAGCTGCTTAGAAATATCCATCTCAAACACCTGCCGGGAAGACACCAAAGGTTAGTCTGGCCTTCAGCACGTACACCAAGATACAGCCTGTGCCTCTGGTGTGTTTCAGAGAGACTTCCAAATACTTATTAATGAGGAACAGTATAGCACACCAAAAGGAAGAACAGCAAGCATGAATGTCAACGCAAGGACAAACAGTATTTCTACCCACATGAAACATTCTCATCATGAGTCCAAGACACTACATACAATAAGTTAATGCTGGAAGGCATTTTGTAGCCCAGCCAGCGTGGCTCAGTGGCTGAGCATCGACCTACAATCCAGGAGTTCGAGATTCGATTCCCAGTCAGGGCACATGCCCGGGTTATGGGCTCGATCCCCAGTCGGGGCCGTGCAGGAGGCAGCTGATCAATGTTCCTCTCTCATCACTGATGTTTCTCTCTCTCCTTCTCCCTTCCTCTCTCTGAAATCAATAAAATTGTTTGTGTTTTTTGTTGTTGTTTTTAAAGGTCAGTTTTTGTGTTTTTTTTTTAAATGTATCTTTATTGATTTCAGGGAGAGAGAGAAAGAGAGAAACATCAATAATGAGAGAGTCACCGATTGGCTGCCTCCTGCAAACCCCCGACTGGGGGGTCGAGGCCGCAACCTGGGCATGTGCCCTGATAGGGAAGAGAACCACGATCCCCTGGATCCTAGGTCGATGCTCAACGGCTGAGCCACACCCAGACAGGCTAAAATTGTCTTTTTTAAAAAGAGGTATTTTGTAACCAAAATATACATAATCTAGTAACTACATCCCAAAATGCAGCACACCAGATAAACATTAGTTACTGAGCAACTTCTATCTTTGTTAGAGGTCATCTTTGCTGATTAGTAAGCGCAATTGGATAGGGTATTTCTATAACAATGAGACCCAAAGCCCTTCTAATTATTTGTCAATTCGGCAGAAAGGTCTCATATGACACACTCTGATCCATTTGCTAACCCATGTGAGCTTCTTAGGAGACACCAAATATTTCACCACACAGAGAATCTTCAAAACTGTATGCCCTCAGCCCTGCAGAGCTGTAGGGTTTAATCCAGCTGCCTCCGCTCTCCCATATTGTTGCCAAATAGGAAGACAAGTTATTTGGCAGTTAGAGGACAGGTAACCCCACCTTAGTCTAAACATGTGAGGGAAGGTGAGGCAGAGCTGCCATTTAAGCAATGCTGTCTACACTAACACTGTGGAGAGGAAAGAACCCACAAAGAATCTGGCTTACCCTTCCACAATCAGATATACTCAAATCTTAGAATTTAAATGAGATTTCTGCACAATCTTGGTATACCTCTCAAACAAGTATCACTTTTTCCCTACTTGTGTGTAGGGACACAATGGACTATTTCACAATCATTAAAAATGACGGTATAGAGCTACATATATTGGCATGAAAGAATGCCTGGTTATATTTTTTAACAGAAATTAAAAGTGTTACGAAGGTAAGTGGGTCTCATTTTAATTAGGTCTCCCTAACTTTATCAGTCGTATCTTTAGTCTTACGATTGGTCTAAATTGAAAGATGCCTGAACACTCATTACGTAGCACTGAACCACTTTTCCTGTGCACAGACAGCCACACAGAAATTGTCACAATACAGAAATTTCACAACAGTCTCATTTCTAACTAAAATATACCTGATCAAATAAAAGAACACCTGTCAAGCAAAACTACATTTTTATGCTAAAACATTTACTATATAATTAGGTAGAGGAAATTGCTTTATAATCTTGTATCATATTACTACCCTTTAAAGCATACCTGGGTGATAATTTTTTCCATTTCAGATGTATTCATGTCAGGTAGCGTGCTTTTAAGAAATTCAACAATATTTTCAAAGCTTTCACATTCCATTATAAGTGACTCTTGGCTGCTCAGTAGGCTGAGTGCAACCTTAAAGATAACTTCAGTTCCCTGAAGAAAAATAATATCTAAAAAAAAGAGATAATTTTCATAATCAAAATTATGCATCCACTACTATAAATAGCATGCTCTTGGTGCTAATAGTATTTTTGTGTGTGTTTTTATTGTGGTTGTTCTTTTTAATTACTGCATGAAACCACCAAATATATTGCAAAAGAAAATTGGGCAAAATCACCTAGATTTAAAAACAAAAAATAAAATATGGCTGAAACAAACATACAGATGTTTATTCTTCTTACCAGAAGGTGTCATCAAAATATCACCCTTAAATAGTTAGCTCTATAAAAATACATGAAAATATCCAGCTATATTTTGAATTCAGCAACCATTTTTTTCCAGAGCACAATTCAAAGTACTATATGTAAATAGAGCAAATTATTTGTTTGATCGTTGTAACACATATCGGTGGAAACTAAGGTTTGACACAAGCTGTAAAAGGAAGAAAGAGCCACAGGAAGTCATAACTAATATATTTTTTAAAAGCAGCTTAGCTACAGGCAAACATATGGGTTTAAAAATGAGATTATTATCTTAATATGACACATTGAAAAATATCATCTATTCCCCTTACTCCACTTACAATTTGTAAACTAGACAAACTGAGTTATATCAATAGAAGTTATGTTAAGTACTCTGGCAGCACAAAAATCAGAGAAATCTAATTAGCAGAATGGAAGCAGCACAGTATCAAAAGCATTCTGTTCCCTCTGGAGTCTTTAAAAAGAGGGAACTGAAACAATTGCTACAAACATGGTCACTCTTCTTGCTCATGCATCTTTCCCTTTCCTGAGAGTCTCTATTCTTGACTAAATTCAACGAAAAGGATTGAGCAGCTATTGTAGAGCTGACAGCATCCTTCATATATGTGCTCACAGGAACAAACAAGACTACTGGGGAGATTTCTTTCCTGAATTCTGATATCAAGCGTCCAATGTAAGTCAAAGAGAGAGGCCCTGAAACATCATAACATCATTTTGATTTAGTAAACTAGTCTCTGAAAAGAAAAGATTTAAGGGCCCCCAGAGGGAGCATATCAAGTCCTATTCTCTTTTCAGTCCTGGTGCCTGACACTGTGATGGAGCCAGACAGGACCCAATAACTTGCCCAGGCCCTACTGCCGACGCCTAGTGCTTTTCCCTGAGCCACGCTGTCGTAGAGACTGGCACCACTACTGCTCTGGCACGAAAGGAGATTCACTCAAGCAATGCATTTACCTCGTTAACAAGAAAAGGTCAGATTAAGAAATGCCATTGGAAATGACATTGATATAGATGCTTCCACTGACCCAGTCAGAGAACGTGTTTCTCTGTGTTTTGCATCCATGTTGAAGAAGACAATGGGGAAGAAATAAAAACACAGAGGTCGGGAAGGTATGTATGAAAATTTGGAAAATTATACAGAGTAACTTCTTAGTTTGGATTTTTTAAAAAGTGTACTCTGATTTTTAGGTATAAATGAAAGTAAGGGCTCCAATACAGCTCACTCAAATACAGGAGCTCGGTTCTTCTTCTTTCCTTTGTAATATAAGTTTTATTTATGACCAATATGGTTTCAAATTACTCTCAGACTAGAGCCATGATCATTTATTAAATTCCACTAGCAATCTGCTATTCTGTATAATACATGATAAAAACAATTGTCTAGAAGTATATCCCTTGGAATAAATAACACTGTTCCACTTGCTCATCGGCATCTCTTACCAAAAACTCTGGCTACAAATCCTAATGGAAACTGAGAGGCAAACAAGGTGAGGAACCAGGGGGCAGCATAAAGACTGGGGCTGATTTCATTTTCTTCGAGATGATTGTAGAGCTCCCTGTGATAGTCATGGAGGAGTCTGGACAGCTGGTACATTTGAATCTAAAGTTAATTTGGAGAAGAAAATAAAACATTATGCATTTACCTGAGGGTACATAAAATACAAAATCTTTAATTTTATTACTCTAATATTTAATGACAAACTCATATATATTCAAATGAATAAAAGTAGTACTTTATTTTTATTGTTATGTTAAAGTTGATATTAAAGTTCAAGTTCACTTAACTGAGGTCATAAAAGCAAGTCACAGAAAGGTCATATAAGACTATTGAGCAAGTTTTGCCATCATGTGTGTTCTGGCTTAACATATATATATAGAAATGGTTGTTTTTCCTCATGTAGGAAGGTATTAATCAGAACTGCCCTGGTTCAGAATTCCCATGGAGGCTCATTCTAATTTCAAGCCAATCCCAGAAAAGTCTCCATTCTAAAGAATCTGCCACACTCAGCTCAGAAGCAAAGCCTGACCTTATTTGCTGGGCTCTGCATCTGATTTATGATGGAGCTCTGGCCTAGGCCCACCAGGCAATCTGCAATGCTAAGGCACTGCTAGGCTTAGAATGTTATGGAGTCAAAAGTTTGAGATGTAATTTCTAATGTCCAAGGTATTCCAGCAGCTTATTTTTCATGACAAAAGGGGATTAAAGCAAAAAGTGTTGTCTGAATGTTTCTAGTATTGAAAGAAAAAATTATTTCATGTGGCTACTGAGTTGATTACTGGTATTTCAAAGAAATTATAAAGACAGCATATAGCAACTTTTAAACTATGTCTGGAGTAGCTAAAGGTTAAAACAGTAGCAAATAATAAACAAATTTGTGAACTGGGCTTTAATTTTTATTTCTATCCACACAGTAACAGATTGAGTAGTGGTTTCTTGATCAGTTATATCAGTTTGAAATTTTGATGTGAAATGTATACAGTATCTTATAGAATCTAGCAGAACTTCTTTCACTAGAAGGTATCTAAAAATATCACCCTTAAATAGTTAGCTCTATAAAAATACATTGAAATAACCAGCTATATTGTAAATTCATCAACTGTTGTTTCCAGAGCACAAAACTAAAATTCAAAGTACTATATATAAATAGAGCAAATTATTTGTTTGATCTTGATCTATAACACGTATCTGTGGAAACTAAATTTTTTGACACAAACTGTGAAAGGAAAGAAAGAGCCACAGGAAGTCATAGCTATAAAGTAAGGAGCTTAGCTACAGGCAAACATAAGAGTTTAAAAATGAGATTATTATCTTAATAAGTCATATTGAAAAATATCATATATTACCCTGGGCTATTTACAATTTATAAACTAAACATACTGAGTTATATCAATAGAAGTTATGTCAAAGTACATTGGCAGCACAAAAATTAGAGAAATATACTTAGCAGAATAAAAAGAAAGCATAGCATCAAAAGCATTCTGTTCTTGTTCAGTTATGATCATGATCCAGAAGCAATACTTCAATGTTTAATATTTCCAAAAAGAACCCTACATTCTAAACTAGGGGTGGAGAACATTCCATCCAAGTATATTTACCTTAAATTTATTTTGAAAAAGGCAAATAAAAACACAATTCATTCTTCTTTCAAAGGAAATTTTAATAATAAAATGCCATTTTCTAAGAATAAATCATTCTTCCATGCTACCTTATAGATAACATGGCAAATCTTCAGATTAAAGAGGGGAGATGCAGGTACAGATGAGAAGGATGGGGCATGAGAAGGCAGAAAAATGGAGAGATCAAAGACTTCATATAAAAAGATATGATACTTTTATACTCAACACAATAAACAGCCGACACAAAAGATGATGAGATGTAGTTAGAAGAGGCCTCACCCCCCTTCTTTACTGACAGAACCTGCAGTGTGCCCAAGCTCCCACTATGCAGGTATCAGAAATCTTATCAGATGAGCTCCAGCCCATTGCTGCTTCCACTTCTGAAATTCATATTGATTGGATAAAAAACACTTCTTGCTCTAGAAAGTGGAAGTGGGTTGTATCTCACTTTATAGAGGAAAACAGTCTCCTAGATTAAGGTCCCCTATCTTGTGCCCTATACCAATGCTACCAACAAAGATTTTAAAACAGCTTCATTTTCATAAGTACAGATATAACACATTTCTTGGTAACTGCAAGTCATATCAAATTAATGTACAAATCTGACTTATAAAAATTTGTAATAATGACAAGTTGATGGGACATTTTAAAATAAAAAAATCACTGCATTTTTTAAAGTGACAGCTACATCTACCTTTCTATTTATTGACCAACGTCAACTACTCACAAGTACTCTCTGTTCTCTGAAATTCTAATGATAGCTACCAAACTGGTCTTTCTGGAAATCAGAGCTATTTAATTCCTTACAAGGGCCCCAATGCTTCCTATCTGATATGAGATACAGGTAAACTGTCTAGAAATAAAGTGAAAAATAAAACCTTCCACAGTCATTCTTATTTCACTTGTGGAATGTTTACAGACCTATGAATAGTCATCAATTAGGAATCAAATCACCGTATCTAATTCATGTATCCTGCTGAACACCCTTCATATGAACTTATACCTGAAAACCAAACATCGAGAGCAAAGCCCTATCTCCCAAGCACAAATTTCACTTCCGTAAAGGAAATGGAGCACTCCTCCACTCATGCTCTCAAGAAAATCCCATTGACTATAATATTCTTAATGTGAAAAGTCTTTTTTTTTGCCTGTGGACTGGTAACTAAAATATTAAGTGAGCTGATCACTGGGAACCAGGAAACAGAGTATATTTTAAAAGCATTTTTAAATATTTTACTTCACTGATCACTGGGAACCAGGAAACAGAGTATATTTTAAAAGTACTTTTAAATATTTTACTTCTTCTTATCTAAAGCATAATATTATGACTATGTGGGTATCATGCTCACCTCACTTCAAAGCAGGAGAACCCTGACATTCTCTCTTTCGAGTCTTCCTTAATATTTTTACTTCTAAAAGCTTTACATTGCAAGGTGGTGGTGGTTTGGGATATCATATCTATAGATAAAATTTAAACTTCTTGTTAGAAACCTGTAAGCTAGGGAAACTGAAGTTGAAACTAGAGAGGAGAAATGTGTAAACAGGGCGTTTGAATAGGTTGAAGACAGCTGTACCTAACTTAACCAAAAAGTCTTAACAGTGCTGCTTCAGAGCCCACCAAGAACAGCAGCTGAAACTGAACCACCCACTCTGAACACTTTTTCCTATCTAAGGGCCTGTATGACCTGAAGATAAAAGAGGGGAGACAGGGTAAGCTCAAGAGTCACCATGACACAGATATCTGCCATTATTGCATGCCAAGCAAGAGAATAAAGACATTATGTTTTCAGATTTTAAACAAAAGAGCTATGATTCTTTGCAACTGACAAGTTGAGGAAAAGTGAATGAAAACGACCTGATTATTCCATGTAACGTGTGGACTTAGGGGCAGAGACTGGAGTGCCCAAGACCTTTCCCAAACTGCTTATTTACTCACTTCAGGAAATTTATGGAAAAGTTATTCTGCACGTGGATGTCATATACTTAGAGGTTTATCTCCAAGACAATGGGTCCAAATTTCTTTAAATCCACTGTAACTTATTAGAGGGTTGCCACTAACATTTCTGGTAAGAACTCTACGCATTCATCGTGAATGTCCACAGCCTCACCTGCAGCGACATCATGTCCGGCCTGTACTGCTTGCGGAAGCCTAGGTCATACATGAGGAATTTCAGCATTTCAAAGGCTTGCTCTTCACTCATGTGCAAAAGCAGGACCCCAGCCACAAAGCTGATCCCCTGACAGTAGCCCACTTCTTTGTCCAGCAGTGAGTAGGCTTTCAAGAGGTTGAAGAGCGACAGTTGCCCTGCCCCGAGCTGTGCTGAAAAGTAAGGGTGAGTAGGAAATGTCCTTCCTGCAGAGGAAAAGAAAAGACATTTCTGAGATGTTCTGATGCTTTGGAGACCAGAGCAAAATTGCTATTCAGTGATTTCCAGAAATAAGTGTTCTTTTTCAAACCAGTGAGAACTGCTTGGAGTACCCATGGAACTAAGTTTGTCTGTCTCTCTCTCTCTCAAGTCCCAAGTCTTACCTGCCAGATAACCACTATATCTCCACTTACAAGACAGAGAAGTAAACATTTTATGCTAACCAGAGCTTCTAGCTAGAAAAAAAAATCTACAAACAAATCAAGGACATACCCAGAAGAGATCTCAAGAGAATAAAATATAAAGGCAAATTCTAAGATCATATAAAAGCCACCTGCTGCCCTAGCCAGTCTGGCTCAGTGGTTAGAGCGTCGGCCTACAGGCTGAAGCGTCCCAGGTTCGATTCTGGCCAAGGATATGTACCTCAGTTTCAGGCTGGATCCCCAGCCCTGGTCAGGTCAGGGCGCATGCAGGAGGCAACCAATCAACGTGTCTCTCTCACATTGATGTTTCTCTCTCTCACTCCCTCTCTTTCTCTCTCTCTCCCTTCAACTCTCTCTGAAAAGCAATGAAAAAAATATTCTCAGGTGAGGAAAAAAAAGTAAGACCACCCGCTAACTGAAATGAGAATTCTGTAAGAGGTACAATATTATTTAAAAGGCAATCTTAGTAGTCCTAAAAAGATTTATTCCTGTTTCTCTTGTAATATGACACTGGAGGGACTTTTGGGGGTTGTTTTGTTTTACATTCAGTCTATCATTCAGGAAATGCTTTTTCAAACATCTTTTGCTCTCTGTTTCTTAACCCACTTCCATGAGCCATGGAGACCTCTTCTTTTTTTTTTTTTTTTCTTTCTATATATCCCAAAGGACAAGGAAAGTAAGGGTCAAGGTGATTTCAAAAAAATTCCCCTCTAACCCTGGCCCATGTGGCTCACTTGGCTGAGTGTTATCCCCTGCAACAAAAGGTCACCAGTTCGATTCCAGGTCAGGGCATATACCCAGGTGGCAGGTTCTGTCCCCAGTCAGGGTGCATGCATGAGGCAATGGATTGATGTTTCTCTCTCATATCCATGTCTCGCTTTCTCTCTCTCTCTCCCTCCTTCTCTCTTCCTCTCTCTCTAAAATCAATAAATATATGTATTTTTTTAAATTCCCCTCTAAAATTCACCTTTGGGTATAAAATTACCGTGGAGACACTTCAGCCAGCAAACACAGTCAGTCCTGGATCACTGAAAAGCTGGTACTAAACAGTGAAACAGCCCATCTTCACCACCAAAGCTGTGTACACCAGTGCGGGACTTCCCTTGTGCCATGAAAATGAAGGGGATGTTAGCTACTTTGTGAAATGACTGCTCATGTTAGTTAAAACTTGTAAGAATTCCAGATTTTTAAATGTTTTCCACCACATGTGCTTAAAACTGACACCCCACCCCCACCCTCACCCCAGAACTGATAAGATTAATTCTGCAGAGCAAGTAAGGGGAAAATGTGAGAAAATAATAAGAACACACTGAGGAAACACAGATGGCTACAAGTAGAGTCAATAAGCAGTTTTTAAAATTATCATTTAATTTCTCAGTTTAAATTTTTGCTAAAGAAAACTATAAATAAGTTATATAAATAAGTCCCTATAATCTGATCTCATCCTTGCCTTCTATTAGGACATCTTGACTAGCCCTAAATGTATCATCTCAATTTCTAGCGTCATGGTCCACAGGTCTGCGGGGTACACAGGGATTGCCTACTTTCAGGTCCTCACTTAAGAGAAAGGACTGCGACCCAGAAGCAAAGTAATTTGCCTAAAACCACAGTTCAGTGGTAAAATCAGAACAAGAACTAAAATTTTCAGTTTCTTTGTAAAATTCTCCTTTTTAATTCTATTGGGCTCAAAACTATTAACCTATTTGGGCTTCTGTTCCAAGCAAAGCTGTCATCTAAAAGGGACAGAGGTCAAAACTGGGTTTTGGCCAGTGATTTTTATATGCCCTAATATGAGGTGACTCCAAATAAAAGGTAACCCCTCATTTTCCCAAATGGGCTCAAGCAACATATCTGTCCATTTTAAACATACCAACTTTTAGGGATACAGATGAAATAGTCAAATGTCAATGTACAATATTTAATCCAAAATTTTTGATATTTTAAAATAATAAAATATATATTATAATATGTTAATTTAGAGAACTAGACACAATATAATTTTTTAAATTATACTATGTTTACTTTAAGTCATTTCAAATTCAGCATTTACAAGGACAGCTTTATAATGCTGTCACTGGACTTTCTCCCCCAGGTCGTAATTGCCCCTTCATATAACATTATGATAGCTAATTTTTCCTTCATCCTACAGGGATGTATTCATGATTTCCACAGAATAATCCGTTATTATATTGATTTTAAAGTCATATTCAAAGGCTTGTTTTCAGCAACATGTCCAGGTATACTTAGTAGAACTTTGTTTTAAAAAAAACTTAGTAGCCTTTTTAACCTATTCTAAACTATTTCAAAATCAGTGCTGATTGAGATAACTGTCTACCCCAAACAAAAATCAGTTATTCAAAACACAAGAACTGAGAGTACCTGAAAATATGACCTTTATAATGATTCACACATAAGATAACTCCCCTTTCAGAGGGCAAGTTTGGGGACAAAAACTTCGTTTTCTAGTCGAGCATTTATGGTGTCTTCACTAAATATAAAACAAATTTGCGCTCCAAAAAAGACAGTCAGTATCTCTACAAAGGGCAAGAGGTCATCTTTCTTGACACCAAAAAACAAATAAAACACTGAAAAAACGGACCTATTGTTTACTTTTATAAATAATAATCGACATGATAAACATACCTAAATCCACAAGAATAGCATGCTGCTGGGCCGTGAGCTGCTTTAAAAGTTCTTTATAGGATGTGTCAGGAGGTTGCTGCTTATTGGGCAATCTGTGCCTTAGCCGATATTGTACCGCTAGGAACTGCCAAATTTCTCCTCGTCGACTTTTGGGAACACCTATAATCCAAGATTAAAAAAAACAAGATCTTGAACTCTGGAATGAAGTTGCTGAATCATAGATGGTGAACTATGTAATGCTTGAAACAGTCAGCTGTACTTCCTCCATGCCACCGAGACCGACAAGTTTAATCCTGTAGCTGCTGATGTCTTGCGAAAGAAAACCCTCAAATAACTAATAATAATGGCAATACTAAAAACATCAGCCAACATTGAGTGAGCACCTGACAACATTTACTGAGGGTGCCTCACCAGTAAGCATGGTAAATGTGCTTAGAAAACAACCCAATGAGAGAGGTAATCGCTACTATCCCCACTTTACAGATGGTGAAGCTGAGACAGAAAGAGGCTAAGTAACTTGCCCAAATTCACACAGCTAGCAAGTGGCAGTTTGGAACTAGAACTCCAGAAATCCAGTTTCAGAGGCCAAATTCTGAAATCCTGAAATGTATTACAGCCTATTATCACATTTTATTTGGTTGGAAGCTAGTAACAAATGTCAATCTTCATATTATAACTTCTAAATATTTTTCATAAAGAAGTAACTTTGTTAGAGAATTAAAGAGCATTCCTATATGGTCACAGAAGAATGACATAATAAAAATGAGAAATACATGAGAAATACATTATAAAGGTATAACTAGAATGCTCCCAAACAACCTTCAGTCTTTGAGAAGAAAACATCTAGCCTATATAATGAAGCATTAACTTCATTGTGCTTGAAAACCAAAAGGTGCCACAAGCAATTCAAGGTATGCTAAAACTATGCTTTTTAAGTGGAAGGATATAAAATAGGCACTGGGTGGGGCAGAATTCAATTCTTACAGAGCAGCTAATTTTATTTCACTAACTTTTTTTCAGTTCAGACAGACTAGATCTGAAATAAGTTCCTGAGCTCCAGCTGGTTAAAGGTTTAGTGGCGATTATCTTTTCTGGACTGCAATGCCACAGTTTACATAAGCTAAAAGTATTCTTGTCCAAAAGGTATAACCTAGGCTCACTGACATGATTTCTAAGGCCCTCCACAATATATCTCTAAACAATCTTTTTCAGTCCAATTACTTCCATTCTCCACCATTCACTAAGTATAAGAAGCTTATGGTTATTTTCACACCTCCAGCTTCTTACTGTTTCTTGTGGAAATCCAAGCTCCCCCACCTGAATGCCTAGTGTTTTTCTGCTTGTCTTTTATAGATAAGCCTGAATGCCAGTTTTCTGCTGAAGATCTCCCTGACATTTCTAGGAGTAATCACTCCTTTCCACATACTATCTGATTCACACTCTCCTTATAACACTGCCATACTGTGTGTTTCTCTATTTTCCCCACTGCAATGGTAAGCTCCTTGAGAACAGTGAGCACGCTTTGATCTCTGTATGATAAAGTCCAAGAATCTACTTTGCTATTTAAACATCTGTTGAAGGAATGAGTTTGTAAAATGTCATTCTTAGAGGGTAATTTTCATTAGCTCATTAAAATATGAATTACTGATAACAGGAGTGGACTGTTTTACTATCCATCCAATAACAGTATTACAAAAATGTCTTTCAAGTCAGTCAAACAACTATTTATTGAGCATCTAATATGTAGCTGAGTATAGAGCATGGTGGCATTGAGGGTTCCTCATCGCTAAGAGATGAATAAATTCATTCTCAGGAAAATTAGTCTCATTCATTCACTCATGCATCCATTCAGTAAATAACTTGTGCAAGATGCTGTCTTCTATGGTAGGTGTACAGTGCAGTGGAGGGGTGAGAAAAACATTAAACGAATGTACACATAAATACAAAATTACAAATTATGACAACCACAATTACAGGGAAAGAATCATAAGAAAGAATAATGAAGTGAAACTAATTCCTCTTGGTGGAGGGGAGGGACAGGCATACTATTTCTGAGGAAATGGAATTTGAGCGCTGAAGGATCGTAGGATTCTCCAGACTGGGAGTGTGAATCTCTTCAGGAGGAGGAATGTGTGAACGCCCTGAGGGGCAGTGCAAGACGAAGGGATGGAAAGAAAGGGAGACGGGAACCGGGAGCAGGTAAGGAAGAGGAGTGTAGGGAGGCTGCAGCGTTCCGCACAAGAAATGGGCTGGGACATACCGGGACCCACAGTCTCTCTGAGCACATGATACAAGGGAGCGAGAGGCAGCAAGTGAGATCAGAAAGATGGAGAAGGAAAGGTTCTGGAGGGCCTTGGGCACAGTGCTCAGAAGTTTAAACTATCCTGTAAGAAATGGGAAGATGAGCACCCCTAACACCTCTTTTAAAAGTCATACATCTCACGCACATTCTATTAACCACTTTTTTGTCTCCCAAATAATGCATTCAGTGAAAATCCTTGGGATTTCCACATCTTCAAGGAGAACCATGAATATATTAGGCTTGTAAATGTAGCATCTTAAAAAAATTAACCTTAATTTAAACTTAGTTATGCAACAGTTTCACACATTACCACAATAAAACGAGACTCATTATCAGATTTCTTTGGATATTTTTGGATTTTTATTTTATGCCCTGTTTATGCAGGCCATGGAGAGTCTCAATATATGTAATCTGGGTCACAGAAATGCACCTAAAGTATTCACATGTCAGTTTTAATTTTAGACTTATGATGTTTCAGTATCAGTCATTTTATATGGCAGAGCAGCAATGCAATATAATGGCTACATAAAAGTAATTTTTCCAAAATAGAGAAATAAATAAACAGATGGAAGGAAAACTGATTGATTAATAAGAATATAATTCTGTATATATAAACACATAACGCAGGTGAATATTCATATATATACATACACATATCCACGTGTACATGTATGTAAATAAACTCTTCTAACAAAATGATGGAAATGAGTCAAGTTTATAATTATTTTTATGGATATGATCAAAGATCTGTACCAATGCATCCAATGAATCTGCTCCTTCCTTGGTAAATGACGACACCGAGCTGAGAACAGCTTGGTTGAAGGAGGCAGGAAGGTCTGCAAAAAAGTCTATTTCCTCAGGGACACTCTCCCCATTAGCACCATTTCTTACCAACTGAGTCAGTGACTGCTGGCAGAAATCATTACTTTCCTTTTTTATAGGCAAAGCACAAAGACAAAAGTATGCCTGAGGTGCACAAATCAAAAAAATCTCTCACACTTCCCTAAAAAAATGATTGAGGAGTTCCTGAATACCTTCTTTAAGAGAAGTGTGAATGTCTTCCATATCACATTTCATTTTCCCTCTGCAGTTTAGTAACTTCTTATCCCAGGTTATTAAGACCTCCTTCTGGCACACACCAACTTCTTCATAGTCCAATTTAACTTTCCTGGAATGCAGTTCATCTCTGCTTGCTGAGAAAAACAAGAGAATCTATGTAAGGCCGATGTGCTTTTAAATAATAGTATTTTTAACATTTTATTGCATTTGTAAAACTATACCAAATGACTTTTAAGAATCAACCACTCACATTTTCTCAAAAAGAAAACTTTTTAAAAATTGAGAATACATGAAAGGTTCTCAAATTCCGAGTCATTTCATGTACAAAAATGTCAGGAATAACTCCCTAAGGAGGTTTGACTCTGTATCTTACAGACTGTAACTCTGCTAAACATAAAAACAAACCATGTCTGCTATGTTATAAATTTCAATTCTTTGATAAATGTGATAGCCTCAGAAGTGACAACTGGCACCATTTCAAACACCATTAAAGTGTTAATATTTTATATTTGACATATGAGCAAACGATCCCTCTTGCTAACCTTGATTCCAGGAATATTTGACCATAATAACCTGATACATTTTCATAAATATTTCCAGAGTTGTCAACATTGCCCTTAACAACACTGAATTATGTGTTCCTGTGCTCATTTGTAATAATCTTAAAGAGGAAAATTCATGTTACTGAAGTTATCATTTCTTCCATTTTTTAAATAGTATAAAATTCTCTTTCATATGCTGGTCTAAAATATAAGCCCAGGGTTCATTAAAAGATGCCTATGAAAGGGACCACTATTTTGGCTTGGTCTTTATTCGATTTCAAGATGGGGAAGGAAGAAAAATCATGAAAATATATTTTTCTCTTTCATTCATATCACATTGAACAGGAGTCTCTCAGAGTAATCTGTATCCATTCAAGCCCACAGTGCTCAACCACCTTACCTTCTGCAACACAAATCTTTGTCATGCATCCAAAGTCCTCGACAGCGCAAAAACAACAGCAAAATGAGGATTACTCTTTACTTAGTGCATCTGAAGCCTTTTCAAAAGAATTTAAGTATCTTATAATAGATTGCTATTCAAGCAAGGCTGTAAAAATTTCTATTTAACAGTCCAGGCATAATCAAAAAATAAATCGCACTATAAAAATATTCCTCCTGGATACCACTAGGTGGCTTTCTAACATAATTTAGCTTTGCTTCTCAATATTTGCTTTATATTTCTCTATGATAATCAAATAAATGGAGTTCATTAAAGCTAATAATAAATATAATCCTACATCTAACTTTACTAATGATTTTTTCACAGAGCATAAGATATCCTCAGAGTTTTTTTCTCCAACCTTCTCTAGACCATTTTTTCATTTAAAATAATAAGTACCTACTATGTGCCAGCTGCAGGCCCTGAGGATAAACTGCTGAGTAAAAGGAGTTAATCTCTGTCCTCAACTGGTTAACTAGGTAAAAATAAAGCACCATCAAGAAATGATCATTCATTGGCTGGAATTTTAATAAGCTAATTTTTTGTTACATAAATAGAGAAATAAATATAAAACTGATAAAGGTTTCTATAATATATTCTAAATGTCACCTCCTTTCTTATGTCAATTTATATAACTGATCTCAGAATACACACGGTCATTCACATTAGAACATTCCATTTCCCTATATTAACATACACAGCTGAGAAATACTGGGGCACCCTGGGAAAAGCCCAAGAGCCATGAGAAGCAAACATGAGTTTTCGTACCTGTCTGCCAGTGCGTCACTGTGTGACCTCAGGTTAATTCCTTATCCAGCCCAAGCCACTGACTAACAGCTGCAGAATGAAGACTGGCGCTTACCAATCTCAAGGCCATTTCCAACGTAAATAGGCTATGATTCTAAAACTATCCTTTGAAATTTAATATAAGATTCTACTTGTACATACTCCCAAATGGTAATGAAATATACTTTACAGTTTTAAATGTTTTAGAGGAGTGATAGCCATCCTTTTTTCAACCTCTTTTGATGTTTATGAGTTAAAGATGTTACTTAAAAATACACGGGATGGAGCAAAAGTAGGTTTACAGTTGTGAGTATGCAAAACACAGAGTTTATTCTTGTATTATTACTTATTGTATTATTTTCCATACAAACAACTGTAAACTTACTTTTGCCCCACCCTATAAATTCAATTCCTTTCCAAAAATCTAAGGAAGTTCAACCGGGCATACCATTTATCACACCAAACTTTTAAAAGCTATATCAATAGCAACTAAGGGCATTTTTATTTTAAAGAAAAGACGATTTATTTCCTAGGGATATGTAAAGTCTTAGTACTCTTCATTCGGCTAAGAAAATAACAATGAAGAAAATAAATTGTGCCCCTGCACACTAAATATTGTTGGAATTAAAAACTGAATTGAGTGGCAGGTATAGTAAGAGGAATCTTAAGGCAGATGAGGAACACGGAAACGCAAACACCTGCATTTAAAAAGCTTTTCCAAAGACAACACAATAAAAGCAACTCAGAGACAAACCTCAACTGTACAGTTTCTAAGGCTGAAAAGTCAAATGGCCCACTTAAGCTAAATCTTCATTCATACAAATGTGAAAGGCAAGGCTCTTTCATGTTAAGTAGCTTGCCCAAGATAACGGCGTTAATACATTTGGTACTGTCCCTGCATCCTCGTGTGGGATTCTATCAGGACTGGGGAAAATAACGCCGATATTTCAAAGTCCGGAAAACGCATTCTAAAGCATTTCGTACTCATAAACTTAGCAATAAGGCACCACAAACAGAATAATCGCTATTTTAAATTATCCACTTATGAATTTAATCATCTGAATATGATTTTTTAAATAGAAAATTTATAAAGCAGTAACAAAAAAGAGAACTTTGGTTTGATAAAACGTAATTAATTAGACAGCTGAACCGGATACAATCTAATTTATTTGAAATAGTGATACTTCTGTTATAAAGACAATTAGCCTGAAAGTTGAAAATCACACTCAACAAGAAGAGAATTTGCTTTTTCGTGTTTAAGAATTAAAAAAAATAATAATAATACACAGTATTTCAATGATATCAAATACACTGATGATCAAATACATATATGGCTGTATTACTGTATTATCTACACTCTGTTACCCAAATATACTCTAAGGGTGCCTGATGTTTAAAATCTATTAAACCAAAATGAAAATATTTTAAGCTGGCCTTTCCCACGTCATAACCACCTCACAAGACAGAAGTAAACAATTATAATCAGTAGTCTAGGAAATGTGTGCATACAGTCCAAGAATGAGTGTGAGGCTGGGGGGCAGAGGGGTAGTTTTAAACTACAACCTTAAACTATCGTATCATATCATTCAGCCCCGTTTGAACGGCTAACCTTCAAGTTTCTGGTTTTCTTTTTCCATTCGAAGCAACAGGATTTGTTGGTGTATGGCTTTTCTCCACAAACTCCTCAGTTCTTCCGACTTTTTTCTTTCTTCAACTTTTTCTGGGTCATCCTCCCCAGACATGAATATAACCACGGGTTCCTCCTCCATGGTTGGAGCAAGAGGGGACAGTGGCAGCAGCTCATTCCTGTCCAGTCCATCTGCAGAGAAGAAAACGGTGAGAGGCATTCCACAGCAGAAACCCAGGCTGCACAAGTTTTCTCCGGAATCAACACGCTCTCATCCTACAGTCCACCTTTAAAGCTTCGCACAAAGCCACTTTCCCGGTAACTGTAAGTTTCTGGAACTAATGGTTTAAGTAAACTCACTAGACTGAATTCCCCTTCCAGTTTTCCCTCTCACGGTGAAATGAAAGTATGTAATTTCACCACTTCTCCTTTCTGCACAAAATGACCTATCACATAGGTGTTCCAAAACGAACTGGCCTTTCCCCAGGGTTTTAACACTTCTGCAATTCACCTAGGTATACTCTGATTGTGCAAAACAAAGATTACGTGAGTTGGTACGAGGAATCTCCTAAAGGCTACATCGACCGTCTGAATCCTTCGAGAGAAAAGCGGCTGAGCAACTCTGGGCATGTCTGGGCTCACACCCCTGCTCACTCCTCCTGCAACACTCTCTTACTCAATTCCTGGAGCTCACTTTCTCCCTCCGTTCCAGGCCATCTTTTGTACTGTTGCCAACTTTTTTTTGTATTAACAAACATGATCACGTCTCTTAAAACATTTCAATGATTGCTTATATCCCAAAGAACTAAGTCCGGACTACTGGGGGTAGCATCCATATAGGTCCCTTCAGACGCTGGCCTCATGCAACCTTTCCAGCCTTGTCATAGTCTCCCATCTTCTGCTTCCAAAGTTTAATTTCTCATGATTCTCTGACCCACAAAATTTCCTCCAATGACTCTAGAGCTTGGCTGGTTCCTCTTTCTGAACAGTATTTGTCTCAGCAATGAGTTTAAATAAATATCTAACTTTGCCCTGAAGCTTTTTCTGACCAGACGAGGCACAGTTAATTTTACCTTTAGTAATGTCAATTGTTTTCTTGTGTGTATTTTTTAAATGTATTAACTGACCTCCGCCCTTGCCCTTATTTATATCCTTAATAAATGATTTTTTAAAAAGTTTTACTCTATCACTCCTGCTTTAGCTTCTTGAGTTGAATGTTTATTACATTTGAGTTTTGGCTTTCTTAATTTTAGAAATGCCCTCTAAATACCACTCAATTTTGATGTGTTGGGCTCTGATCATATTTTCTCCCTTCTAGTTTCTAGTAGAGTTTTTAGTTTCCAAACACATAAAATATTTTAGTTGTCCTCTAATTCTTGATTCTTTTCTTTCTTTTTCTTTCCTTCTTTTTTTATTTGCACTGTGATCAGAGAATGTAGTATAAATTATTGTGATGGTCTGGAATTCATTAAGAAATCTTTGTAGCCAAATACCTAATTAATTTTTATGACTGTTCCATGTGTGCTAAAAATGAGTGAATTTTCTCTCTAGGTGGCAAGGTTCTGTATAAATATTAGATCAACCTTGCTTAATTGTATTTCTCAATTACTATCTGTACTTAATTTTTCTATATTTAATTTTCAGGGAAGAATATATTAAAATCTCCCACAAGAGCTCGTGACTGATTTATTTGTGCCCAAAATTCTGTTATTTTCTAGCTCTCAAGTCTATATACTTATGTATGTTCTCGTTATTGTTATATCTTTCTGTTTATTGCTACAGTTACTTTGTCCCTCTGTATGTTTTTGTTTAATTTCTAACAGGCCTGACATCTGAAGACAGTGCCATGCTCTTTTGCTTGATATTCATTTAGTGTATCTGTATCCATTTCTTTATTATTCAACATTTTTATGTCACTTTGTTTTATGTGTAGCTCTTAAAAAAAAAGAGTATATTGCTTTTCTAATAATAAAAATGTCCATGACTATGCTGAATGTCAACTATAATTGAATAGAACGGGCTGACAGCTGTCAGAGGGAAGAGGGATTTCGGGCTGGGTGAAAGGATGAAGGGATTAAGGCAAAGAACAAAAACAAAAAAACACAAGAGAGATACAACAGTATGGTGACTGCCAGAGAGGAAAGGGGGTTAGGGGGAGGTGGAAGGGGCAAGGGGAATGAATGGGGACAGAAAGGGGCCTGACTGAGTGGTGAGTGCACACACGACGGAGTGTGCGGATGATGTGTTCTAGAGTTGCACGCTTGAAACGTGTATGGTTTTATTAACTGTCACCCCAATAAATTCAATTTTTAAAATTTCAAAGTAAAAGAGAAAAGAAGTTTTTAAAACATATCTATGACTTCTTTTATAGCACTGTTAGTTCCCAGTTTTGGAAGCTCACTCATTCATTCATTCATTCATTCATTCATTCAACAAGCATTTACTGAGTGTCTAATGCGTTCTAATGACATCTGAGAAGTTAGCCACTATCTCAGGTACAGAAAGAAATTATTTCTCCACTGTAATACTTCTATCTCTTTGTAAAAACACCACTGCATTCCATTCCCTGATTTACACCAGTGCGGAGTGCTTCTTTAGTGAGCGCCACACAGACCCTGCTGCTGCATCGCCGAGGGAGACTTGTTCATGGGCGAGGCAACCCTGAGGAAGATGCGCTGTCGCCAGGAGACGCGGCGAGGGGTGACGGGCGTTCCTCCGACGTTCAGGGAATCATTGCTGCAAGTGGACGAGGTCCTTTTTCTCCCCTCTCCATCACTGCAGAAAGGAAATAAATATAGAACTTGTAAGGACCACTGCATAACCTGGTTCTTCGCAAGGATGTGAGAGCGCAAGCCATTCACAAGTCCGGCCCCGGCAAGCACAGCCGCAGGCGACATGGAGCAATGCGTCAGGAGGCACACCGGGCACCCAGGCCACCGCGTCTCAGGGAAAATGCACTCCAGGCCACAGCCCAGTATGAGCAGCTCACCTGTTTCTACTCATTCCATAGTAGTCCACCTTTTAAGTCTAACGTAAAGAACAGAAAAGCATGTATGCGGAGAGGCAAAGGTTGCTTAAGTAACCAACTCATGCTTTGCCAAAAATCTCAAAGTAAAAGTATATCCTAAACAATACTCTATGAAAGATTCACATAGAGCTTTTCTTATAATTCTTATAGAATAGGCTAATAAAGATGGCTTCTAATTGCCTATGAGTATTAAGATCTGTCTTCGACTTGTTAGCTACCAGTACCTGGATCATGGCAGAAAGTAACCTGAAAAAAGGCAGAATGGTCAGCTTTGGGATTACTGCTAGGTAATATGTTAACGGGGAAAACAAAAAGCCTGTGGTCAAGTAAGATTGGATAGGTTAACTTAAAAAATATAAAATATATTCTTTATAGTAGGACTTCCTAGAGACTAATATGCTGGCATGCACTGAGACTCTCCAAGAGGGAAATAGTATACCAAAATTCCCTAACTTACTCAACCCTCAGAATCACTTTCCCCAACTTTTAGGGGGGCTTGGAGGTGTTACATCTTTCTATATTGGTGCTTTTTGAAGCATGTGGAAATGCTCAGCTCTAATAATTTCATTTCCTAGGAAAGGTCACTCTAAATTATGCTAGACCCATCTGCAATAAAAGATCGCTATGACTCAAACTTACTTTTGAAACCAATTACGTCAGCAGCTGTAATGCCATGCAATAACTGTTGCTGTTAGTGGTGGGAATATTTTACTTTTTTAAGTTTAAAGGTCTCTGAGCTTTTCTGAGAATGATGAAGCTGCCAATGTTTACAGGCGGTGATACCAGTAAGTGTCACGATGCAGTATGATACTTCAGAAAGTAGCCAATACATGCATCTCAATATATAGTCAACCTCTCTTTGTTGTGTATCCTGGATGAAATTATAACCCTAATATGTGTCCATGGTTTAAAAACTCCCTGGAATATTGAATAAATCTGTTCATCTTTACTTCCACTTTGGAAAGTATTAATTCAAGTATTACCCTTTTAGAAACTGTGATTCAGATGTCATATATATATATATATATATATATATATATATATATATATATATATATATATAAAACAGTCGTATCCTGATAAACACTTTCATTTTAGTAACACTATCTCACTGGCAGTTATTTGCTAAATGCCCAGTTCATGGGTGTATTTCTAGCTCCTAGTGTAGTAACTGGAAAATAACAGTAAGAACTCAACAAATATTCATTGAATAAATTAATATTGTAAAACCATATGAAACATTAACTCAGAAGGTAGTAAAATGAACAAAAAATAATATTGGCTAGGCTAACATGACAAAAATAAATAAAAGATTGACCTTCTTAAAACCTTTTATTGGTAGCCAAGACTTTTAAGTCTTTCTGGCAAAAACTTCTGTTTCCCAAAAGTACAGATTAAGCTGTTGATGGCACTGGTAGCTACTGACAATGAAAACAGTGTTAATAAACAACGTAAGGCATCTTTTTTCCAAGTAAGTGTTGTTCCTGTCCTATATAAGGGCATCTAATTTATAATTTAAGCCTAGAAAGCTAAATAAATTATGTAAAAGCACCTATTTCAATGCCTCACCAGGTGGAGCTTCTCTTAACCTCTTAGTAGCTCTAATAAGAACACTACAGTAAACCAAACCAAACAATCCTGAAACTTTTATACTGTAAAGCTGGAATTAAACCATCTTTTAAAAATCACCTCCTCATTCACTGTTAATGACTTATCAGGTGTTTAAAAAGTACTACAAATAAGACTGAGAAGTACCTATATCACTTTTACTACTGCCTATAAAATATAAACTTTTGGGAGGAACATATTATAAAACAAGTACATAAAGTACCCTTACATTAATTAGACTTACATATTTGAAAATTTCATAACGTCTACAATTTTAAATCCTGAAATCCAAATAAAATGCCCTAAGACCCATTGTCCTCCTATGTCTGGAATTTAACAGCGAGTAATAAGCCAAAAATTAGAAGTCAAAATATAAGATAATAATATACTGAAAGAACTTACATTGACCTTTATCTGGTACGAAAAAACGACATCCTGAAAAGGCAGTTTGGCGGCTGAGATAAGGCAAAAGCTGCGAGGAAGTATGTGTTCAGAAGCCAGGGTACAGATAAGGGCTTCAACAGCCAGGGCATATGTGCCAACTTATAGTAGTTTAATCTCGGATTTACATTTAGTCAGCAATCTGACATTCTAAAGGTGGTAATTTCAAGAATCAAAACCACGTGAAAGACGGTGCATGAAATTTTTATATTCCACCTTGAAAACTACACTGGGATGAAGTGAAAAATGTGGGAGGGTTTTGTTGTTATTATTGTATCTTTTGGTTGTTTTTGTACTTACAACATTAGTGTTCACTTTGACTTCTCCTTTAATTAAATTTAGCAGGTAGCCAAGCACAATGTCCACTTTTTGAGTGAAAATAAAAACAAAACATGTGGTATTTACTATAGTAATAATAAAGCTAATGCAAAAAGCACATACTCTGTGCCAGGCATTGTCCTAAGCATTTTACAAATATGAACTCATTTCATCCTCACAGCACCTATGGGGAAGATGTTATTACTATTCTTATTTTAGTGAGAAAACTGAGGTAGAAAGAAGCTAAGTAACTTGCCCACAGTGCAGTGGATAATAAGAGGAGGAGACAGAATTCAAACCCAGGCGGTCCAGAATCCAGACAATTAAGTACTGTGGTTTATCTTGCCAATGTAAATAGTCTTCCGAAAAGATCTATAGAATCTCAGAAACAAAGCTATCAGGATCCCCTGAATTTCTGGTGGGGAAAAAAAAAAGTCAGTCTCTAATTAGCAGTAAGTCTTTTGGTCAGCACTTCTCTTTTTCTTTTTAATGGAATAAGGTCATTTATTTCAGCAGAGCAATACTTCAGAGTATTATTAGGTTTTCATTTATGTATATGTCTCACTTCCTTTTCTTTGCCCTTAAAAATCATTGCATTCCAAAATGTAAAGACTTTTTTATTTTTAAATAAGAGGATCAAAGGAATATACACATATTAGTATATTAATTATCTTTATATTTTTAAAAGAATAAAACCATTCCCTTATTTTTTCACATAATCTTCTTTTCTCCTTCTGTATTTTGGAACATCAGTATGTTCATTATAAAACTACTTCCCAAAAAACATATTCAGGAAAAGTATCCTGTGCCAGCATTACCACTATTTAAATTAAAAAATGAATAACTAGGAGGGAAATACAAGGTGGAGAACTCCGACCTATTTTTGTATGGGTGTATTCTATATATTCTTCCAATTAATCAAGAGCCATAATCCATGAACGCAATGAGGGTGTATAAGGGGAGGAAATATATGTATCATGAAGTGGGCTGGGAGGCATTTTCAAGTCCTTCTGGACACAGCCTTGATCAACAGTTGTGCATATGATGTGAAGCACCCCTCCCACAGAGCTTCAAAATAACTTTTTAGTATTATATCCCTGAGCAAGCAGTTATAGTCTTCACCACATCAAGTATTAAATTAATATTACACTTCTTATGTTAATACAGAATTTTTAATGCATACTCGCCTGCTTTAATAACAATTATCTAACTGGACATTATACATAACGAAGGCATTTTAGTGACCACTCACAAGGACTCAACTTTAAGAAACATGCTGTCATGTTTTATTTCCCACCAGGGCAACATGGATACACTCTTCTTAAAGCTAAACTCTTAGGCCAGGATCCCTTGTACAAAGCTGTTGTTCTGCCCCCCCCCCCCCCCCCCCCGTCCTTCAACCCTGGGCACCCATCTAAAATTACTAGCTTCATAAAGTCCAAATAAATGACTACGCACTGATTAAATCTACAGCTAAGTCACAGTGTATACAACTCAGGACAGAAACAAAACTTGATTAATACAATAGCAACTATTTAACAGAAATCTGAAAAAGCTTTCTCTTTGTAAGAAAGACTGCATGGAACAACATAGTGATGAAACTTTAGTTTTTCTCCACAGGATCCACAGCACAATTTAACTCATAATCACATCAGGTGCACTAACAGTTTAAGTCCTGGCTTTCAACTGAGTAACCATCTATCATCCTATGGAAAATCTTTACTAATTAAAAAATACTGAGATTGAACTATTCCAATGGAAATCAACATACAGCATCTGAGTTATGAGTCAAAAGTGATAGATGAACCAGTGGAACAATGTGAAAAACAAAAAAAGAATGAGGAAAACAAAGAGTTTTCTTTCTTAAACTCTACACTTAATGCAAATTTTACAAAAAATTAAAATTTTTTACATTGGAGTTTAAAATATCTCTGGGTAGCTCATTTACTTACACCCTTTGAGCCTAAGATTAAGAAAATGATTGTAAGCAAGACATTAAATTTTCCCACAGCTCAATTTAAATTTACCAAAATAAGGAAATTATAGGCCAAAGGATATGTAAGGTAATAAACATCTAATTCTATGCTGTGGTAGAACCTAAAAGGATAAAAAGTAAAACTAACATTTCCATTAGGCTTTTATTTTACTTTTTTAATCCTTTCCCAAGGATGTTTTTTAATTGATTTTGAGAGAGAAAGGAAGGGAGAGAGAGAGAAACATTGATGTGAGAGAGAATCATCCATCAGTTGCCTCCCATATGGACCCTGACTAGGGATAGAACCCGCAACCTAGGCATGTATCCCAACTGGGAATCAAACCTGCAACCATGTGGTGTATGGGACGATGCTCCACCTGGCCAGGGCTTTCCCTGAGGCTTTGAAAGGTAGATAAGAATTATGTAAATGGTCTTGCATCCAACCACAGAAAAAGTATAGGTCAATTAGAAGTATCTTTCCCAAGTGGCTAAAATAATTTTCAGAGAATATTTTTCTCCTTGTATATCTCATTCTAGTACAATCTTTCATACCATGTTTTTACCCCAACTTGAAAGAAATCTAAATGTCAGTGGTCCCAAATAGGAAGATGGGCATGTCTGTCTTTCATTGAGCTCGTGATACAAGCAAAGCATAGAAACTAGAACAAAGCAAAGAATAACTGTTTCCAGTTAACTTGTTCAGAAGTGATTCTGGATGTTTACCACAAAAAGCATGCTGGCCAAGAGGAAGAAATGTCATCACAGATGCGGTCAGACTTCCATATTAAGGAAGTAGGTGTTTTCCTGTGTCCAGACCAGTGGGAGGTCTGGAAGGCCTCAGCAGTCTCTCAAAGTAACCAATGTGACAGAAATTAAGATAGGCAGAAATAGATTAATAATCCTCTTCAGGTCAAAACCAGTCAATTTTATTGAGTATGTCTCTTTTAGGTTCTTATTTCTGCATCTTCTTGGGATATAGAAAAAACTCCTTATATATGTACAGACATACCTCTAAACTAGTTTATATAAGGAATTTATATGTACTAATTCTACTAATTCAAAAACAAAATTAGGCTTTGATTGAAGGATACAGCACAGTTCTAAGGAAATCTCAACATGGAATAGAGTAGAAACAGGATTTCTGTTTGCAACCTACATTTCATATGGTCATTTGTAATCTCTGATTATACCAGGCATCATATTTTTTCTACTATGTAACTCTCATAGCACCAGAATGATGGCATGCATTCAGGAGATAGCCAAAACTGCTTTTTAATCTAATGGTGATACTCAGCTGGAAGGATTTATGAAATTTTTAAATGAAAACATTTAGACCTCTAATCACCTTGATTCTGAAGCAGTGTCCTGTCTACAGGAAAGGAATGACATTAGCACAAAGAAAGAGACATATGTCCAAAATCAGGATTTAGAATAAAAAGGCATTCCCACAAGTCAATAATGCATAAATAAGGTTATTTCAATAATGAACCAAAATGAGTGATTATACTATTTTTGTCAGTGAATACGAGAGAACTACAGAAAACCAAAACTGTATATCAAAGTACTTCATCCACAAAATCTTATTTTCTCATTGAAAAGTTTTATAAGTAAATAGAAGTAATGACTATCATCTTAACTTTTGACAAATGAACTTCAATATAAATAATTTTTAATTATAGGCTTAAAAGCCGAGAAGCAATAATAAGGAGTGACAAGATGCCTGTTGACAGAAAAGACGTATTACATTTGATACATGGATTACATAACTATGCTGTATCATCATAGACAATTATAGTTTAGCAACTAAACAACAAAATAACATTAAATTTTTAAAAATTAATTTGAAGGTAAAACAAAACATACACTTATTCCCTTTGCTTTACCATTTCACTGCTGTGCAAATGAACCTACTAATCAATAAACTATAACATTAAAAATATATTGGCTCCTTTTTCTCATCCTGCTTAAAACAATAACCTGACATGTTTTTAATAATTCAGAATAGTCGTCCTAGAGGAGGATGCCTAATCTGAATTTCAAATTTCAAATTAATATACCTTCTAAAAAGTAGTATTTGTTAACTATATATACTAACCTACTCTATACCTTACTTGACGATGCTTAGAGACCCACTTTATAAAACTAGTAAGATATAAGGTATCCAAGTGAAAAGAAAATTATAACTCATAGTATTATGAACCTCCTCCCCTCAATATTCTGAGTAGTTCCACATATCAGGGTAATTGTGTGAGTACAATGTTTTCTCTGAAAGTAGTGATGATGAGAGACGTAGAGTTCAGAAATCACTGGATTAAAACCACGCTCTTGAAAATCCTCCTTCTTAGGAAATACACACTAAAGTATTTAGAATAAAGGGGCGTGATGTATGCAACCTGTTCATAAATAGCTTAGAATTATGTATATGTGTATGCATGTGTATATTTGTATGTAAATGGACAGAGAGAATGATAAAGCAAATAGGGCAAATGTTAAAGATTGAGGAATCTGAGTAGAGTTTGCAGGAGTTCTCCATAATATTTTTGCAACTTTTCTGTAAATTTGAAATTATTTCCAAATACAAATTTAAAAAACATTCTCTTCAAAATTGTATCTAGTAAATGTATGTCTAAGTAACTTAATCCTTGAAATAAACCTATTAAGGTTTTGTCCAACATTTTTATTACTGTGCAGATAGTCATCAATAATGCATAGAAATATATAACTAAAGACATGAACAATGATATCCACAACAGTACTCTTTAAAAGCCAAAGAACTATAAATAATGCACGTGTCCATCAGCAAAAGAATGGATAAATGTAGTATTAAATGGAATACTATACAGCAATATAAATGAATAAACTGAAGTGCACATAAAAACAGGAATAAATGTCACAACTAACATTCATGAAAGAAGCCAGATATAAAAATTGTATTGTCCCATTTAAATAAAATTCAAAACTAGGCAAAACTAAGTTATGGTATTTGAGGTCATGATAGGATTACTCTTTGGGTAGGAAAATGAGAGGAGCTGCAGGGTTGCTGGCAGCATTACATTTAGTGACTAGGTGGCAGTTACATGGAGTGTTCACTCTGATGAGCTGTGTGGTTATTTTTTAATAAAAATACTTTTAATGAAAAATATTTAAGCATCTATTGATTCTATGCTGTCAAATTATTAAAAAGCATACAAAAGTATAGAAAAAAGTGCTTTCTGATTTTTAGAATTTCTCAGAGCCAAGAAAACAAAGTACAAAAAATAGCAAAATTTTTAATGATACTATAAATCTAAAAGTTCTCCTCATGTTTAAACATAGCACTTCAAATAAGATAGCAACAAAAAGGTGAAATTTTTCAATGCAAAATGAACATATTGTTGCCCTCTGGACTTCCATATCTTTCTACTAAAATGAGATATAGAGGGCCAAGGAAAGCTATGGGGGAAAAATAATACATATACCTACGCAGAAACTAATAAAGATGAACATATAACCTTATATTAATAAAGCACTATAAATAATATTTTAAAAGTCATTGATTTTGTACTCTACATTATATTCACAACTAACCTTTGATCTTCTTAATGGCTAGACCTAATTGTCACTTTCAGGCCTGGTTTTGTTTCTGGAAGGAAACTGTGATTCTCCAGATGTTCACTTTAACTAACCTAACAATAAAAAGCTGCAAATAGAGTTCACTGACAGTGTTGTATTCTTATTAGTAGGTGGTACTATAGAGATAAGGCAAACTGATATTTTTATGTGTGCACATTCTTGATTCTCTAAATTCATTGCACATTCTATATATATTATACTATTTTTTTGTGGCTAACTTCCTCTAAAATTTCTCCCATAAGGTTGTCCCTTAAAAGTTTTTTAAAATCAATTCTTCATTAACTTCCTTCACTAAAAATTCAATGTTTTAACATGGCTGTATTAATTCAGAGGAAAATTCACATTCGAAAGTTCATTAATCCAATATTAATAATTTTTATTGGAGTAAAAAATATTGGCACACATGGACAAAAGGTACTCAGAGATAATTCAAGGAAGAGTCTAATTTAACTAGTTACTGAGGATTACCTAATTATATGTTAACTTTGGGGACTTCCTAAGTCTAAAGAAAAAGAGGCCAAAAGCATACACAAGAAGATATTAGTGGCACCCAGGCTGGCTGATAGCATGTATTCCTCTCCTTGAGGGCAAGAATTGCCAATTATCAAACTACTGAAAACAATACAAATGCCCATCATCAAGAGAGTGGGTAAATTGTGATGTATTTAATGGAATACTATACAGTAGTAAAAATGAATGCACCAAGCCACATATAAAAACAGGAATGAATCAATCTCATAAACTTCTAAGCCAACAACAATCCCATTAGAAGAATCCCCAACTTAACCCACCTCTTTCCAAAGGTAGGAACACCCCACTAAAACTATGAATGATCAGTAAGAATTCATAACTTCAAATTTCTTAAAAAGGCAGTTTTCCAAAATCACTACATCTAATTTTGTGTATCTGTAAGAGCAAAGAACAAGACTCAAAGGGCTATTCATTTTCAATATTGGGAACCAGGACAAAACAAACTTGAATGTCTACAAAATTCAAGAGATCTCTCATGCTATCTGAAAGTGTTGCTATCAACATGATCCTGTACCCATTATGTGACTTACACTAAGGTTTGGAGTCTATGTCATTGGAAAATCAAAGAAATGCCTAGAAAATATTCTATATACTTAAAAATAAAGAAATATTATATCCATCACTTTAGTACAATTGTTTAAATCAGTGGCTTTTGGGTTCCATAAGATATGGCCAGAGAGGCTAAGGAAAAAAAGGGCATGAACTTGGGAGTTTCATTTAGTATGTGTTAGCACCAGGTCTTGTTCCAAACAAAAACAAAGCTTAGACTCTGGGGCCCAAGGCAAAGAAACACACAAATCGTTAAAAAATAATAATAATAATTTTAAAAGTAAGATTATCGTGTACTCAAAAAGGTGGTTTTAAAAGTTTCAAAACACTGGTTTCAAAAGTGTTCTCAATAAAATTAAGTGGAATGAAAACCAAAATATTAGAAACATATTAGAACAAGCACAACATAAGGATGCATAAAAGTCACTCCAAAATTAGCCGCTCTTTAGTAACATATCAGCATATCACACTGCAGAAAATGTTGCTTTGCAAACAGAGGACACTGATCTCACCTGATTTCATTTTCATACTGTGGGGACAGTCTACCTGAATTCTGGTAAAAGCTTTTCAGGAAAGAGGGGGCAGTGAAGGAAGGGGCAGAGAAGGAAGTGTGCAGACTTGGAAGGCTGGAGGAAGAATTACTCTCCTTGTGCATGCGCCGAGCAGATGGAAGAATGCTGAGTACAAAAAACAGCAAATTTGTCTTAATTTATATTTTGGTAAAATCTTCATTCACTATGAAAAAGTATATAAACAGTTCTTGTTGTTAATTTAATCTTTCCTTTAAAGGCTCAGGGCTTGATCTTACATGGGGACAAAAAAGGGAGCATGCAGTTCCCCTACTTAAAAGTATGACCTTGTTTCACCCTTACAAATTGAATTCCTCCTGGCTATGTAGAATGTGTTTGTCTCTAACAATTTTAGGACAAAAAGTGTTTGTTTTTACATGCAAAAGATACTTCAAGGGGGAAAAAATAGGAAAGAACAAATAATTACAGGAAACAAGTCCTGAAGGAAAAGCCGATTATCAGTATTTCAAAGACTTAACATAAACATTCAAAAACGTAAACTCTTCTAAAAATTTAAGAACAATATGTTTAGTTGTTGGAATCATCATAATACCTTTGGTCTAACATTAAAGTCCATATTCTTTCCTGTAGCCAGTGGAATTGTGCAGCCATGGCTTCATCTGAATCCCGAAACCACCAGCATAGCTCTTTTTATTTTTAGAAGATTCTTTTCCTAGCAAGTTTTTACAATGATACAAATAGCATCTTCTTATGTTGACAGGAACTATATGAGCTTATACGTTATAAAATGTGGAAAGCATAAGGAAGACTAGAAACATCATTTCTAGTTTAAAATAATATTTTAAATTCTTAAAAATAAGTTCTCTTGCCTAGGTAAATATAAATAAAGTGATCATAAAAAAAATCTTGATAACAATGTAAAATTTAACCTCTTTTTACTGAGTGTTCAGGTTTTGGGTTTTGTTTTTCCAACTGGGATCTCTATCAGACCCTGTTTCCCGTCTCAAACTCATAGGGAAAGAAAAAAAACAAAATTAGTTCTAGGATATGAATTCTGATTTGTATTACACAGTAAGAAGTATAAAAATTCTACTACTCCAGATTTATCCCCCTTTATTATTTTTTATTAAATGCCAACAGTTTTGTTATTTTTTAAATACAATATAAAATAATTCCTAATGGCTATTTCCTGTCAGTCATGCTGTGTATATTCTTTATAGATATCAAGTTATTCTAGATAAAATTTTTAACAATTTTCTTATTTGGATTTAATTAATTATGAAATAAAATACAGCCAATTTTTGTCTCATGTATGAGGGTAATGTAGGTGACTTTTTTTTAACCCTTGTATTTTATTGTAGGCTAACAGGAAGTTCTGCACCTCTGTTATTTTCAAATTTGCTGACTGTTTCATTAAGTGATCAAGAAGACACTGATAACATGTGCTGTCAGCAGGCTATTCAGGCAAAACCACATGTATAATATCTTGCTTCCTCTGTTTTTCTGGAGGAAAAAAATGTTTCCGTCCAAAATGTTTTCACTCAGCTGCCTGGTTATACCTTAAATCTTGCCTTGTTTTCCTTAGTAACTAAGATTTTTATAATTCATTTTATTTTTATGGTCTTTCTAAAAACTAAATGTTGGCTACAGCCTGAAGTCACAACAAATCTAGACTCGACAGCGATCAAAACAGGTTGGAAGGAGAACTTTACTTCACATTCCGGAGAGAGGTTGGGACTCACCTGCACTGTTCGCTGGAGCTCTGCCTCAGAAGAGGGGAGCGCACACCGTGAGCCCTCCCCTCCTGCAGATTCAGCTTTCTCTTTGTGCTTGAAGGTGGGTGGCTGAACGTGTGTGCCCGTCTTCGAAACTGTGGGGAATCAGAATCCTCTTCAGGGAATGTCTGCCAAACTGAGGACAGTGGGGAGGCTGGTGGTGTCCCTGGTGGAGAGTCTCCTGGCGAGTAGTCCTGAAAAGCAAGCAGAAGGGAGGTCTTTCTTTCCTACATGGATCATGGCAGACCTGCTTCAATACAAAGCTTAAAAGTGACAAGGTGCCTCTTCTTCCTCCTGAGTCAATGACAAAGCTGGTATTATCATTTTTTTTACACTCAATCCATGCTGAAGGCTAATCGGTATCACCACAAGCCATTTCTTCTGATAAGCAGCTGTGAGACAGCATCCGTAAAGATATATCAGAAAGCGAAAGGGATAAGAAAAAGTGTTTTCCCTAACACTTTGTGGTAAAATGCTGTAGCTACTGTACTTTTCTCATTGTTGCCAGAAAGATGAAAAGGGATCATGACCAAAAAAGGGTGGAGTCTGCGTTTACGTATCTACTGATTTCCGTGACATATCGGCTGCATGCTTCCTGTACTGTCAAAACAATATCACAACGTTTAAGTATCCAAGTCTGGTGGCAAAGCCTTCAGGAAAATAAAGTAAAGCCTGTAAAGCATCTTCCTTCACTATGGATATTTCTATCCAACTACACACGTTCCCTGATGTAACATTTTTTAAAAGACAAGAAAAACAGGAAATGAATGAAAAGTGACTTATGCTGGAATGCATCTCATATTGCATGTGTAGACATCATAAATCTTCCAATTTAGACAGGTATGCTGTTTATACTTTCCAGAACAATCACCATCGTAGAAATGTTTAGCTTAATAAACATGGGTTAGGGCTAAAAAGACTCACCGCTGAACTAAGTCCTCAATTTTATCAACAGAAAGTTTAATAAAAATATTTTAATATCTACATTAACAAATAGGTTGCCTATGCCTCAGGTTACATGTTGCATGATACAGGAAACAGGAAACCAACCCTCCTGAGAATTGTCTGTGAGATAAAGAACTAAATAATGTTGCAGTTAAAATGGTTAAAAATGGGGGTGGAGTAACATGGGGAGAAAACAAAAGATAAAAAGATTACTATTCAAGTGCAGTAATTACATGGCTCATTTTTCTACAGCTTTGGAGCAACGGTTGCTCAAACACTGTCCTCCCAAGCATGCTAACTCCACATAGTAAACAGCCTGAGAGAGCAGAGTTAGTCTGCAAGGGATGTGTCTGTCTCACCATGAGAAAGCTTCAGCTGAATAAAGAGCACCATGCTCATAGCCAGAACCTTCTTATTTAAAATAATAAAGCCTCAAATGTTTATTTTTTTTAAATCATAAATGACTCAGAACAAAATAACTAAGCAGGCAAATTACCATATCAGTGCTGGTTTGTGCCAAGTCCCAATTAGTAGTAAAAAAAGGGAGCTCTGCTTAGATACCTTCTCTGAAGCAAGACTGTTGGCCCGTTCAAAGCTGTCCATACTTCCAAGTCGACCTCTCATTCTGTTAGCTCCCTACATGAAGAGAATAAAATTAAATCATTCATATGGTCTGAATTTTTACTTTAAAACTACTATAAAAAGCAGCTGCCTCTTTATGTTAGCATTAAATTGATCCATTTTGCAGTTCACTCGATTTTATGGGTAGTATTAACAGACATTCCAGCACAGTAAATAGAACTATTCAAAGTCTATTTCCATTACTCCCAACTCAGCCATCAGATTACTAGGTACGCAGACCGAGCTTTCTGGAGATATTTTGGTTACAAGGTTAAACATTATTCATCCACACAATCAGTGAGAGCCCCGTTAACTTTGTGTCTCACGTAGATAAACATAAATGTAAAAGGTACAGCACAGCTAACCACAACATGGTTTAATACATATAACCCCCCTACAACCAAGATTACAAACATCATAATCCACAGTGCAGAATTTTAATATACACAGGTTAAGAGGAGAAATCTGCATCCCAAAATGTATGGACTTAAGCTTTGTTCATTATTCCATAATCCAAAACAACTTCAACAAAGCATTTCTCTCCAAGAAGACTAAGTAACTGTCTGCTTCAGTATTGGTGAATTGGATCGTATTCTTCTTTTCACATAGTCCTTTGGTATGGATTTCATAGATGATCTAAGAAAGAGGAACCTAAGAGGTCGTCTCATGTACAGGGTGGGGCAAAAGGAGATTTACAGTTGTGAGTATGCGCAACAGAGTTTATTCTTGTATTATTATTTATTAACTATTGCATTATTTTCCATATGAACAACTATAAACCTAAATTGCTCCACCCTGCATTTCCCTCAGTTCATATAGGAAGCAACTGAAGCCAACTTTTGAAGGAAAAGGAAAGAGGAAAGGCAGGCTGGGAACCACATCATCCAGAGGTCTGAAGAGACAAAACACAGACTGAGGAGTTCTATGTAACTCTAAACCCATGGAAAAGCTCTAAAAAGAATAACTAGAAATACAAGCCAAGTCAGTGTGACACAGATTCTGCAAAATGAAAAACTCACGGTATTTGTACCGCAGTTTACAGTTTTAATGTTTGTGGCCATACATTCCTGGGTTCAATTTTTGAAAGGAAGGGGGTTAAATTCCATTTTAATTTTTAGTCAAATTAATATCTGCACAAAATTTCAAAAGCCAAATTGTGCTACCAAGCGCAAAATGTAAAGTGACAGTCACCACCCGCCCCCTCTCTCACACTCTGAATCCCATTGCTTTGATGCTTCTGGCATTCGGCTTATACAGTGGTACCTCGGTTTTCGAACATCTCCATTGACAAACATTTCGGTTTATGATCGCAGTAAACCCGGAAGGAAATGCTTCGGTTTTCGAACATGCCTCAGAAGTCGAACATGCCACGTGGTTTCTGCTGAGGGCAAGATCCTGAGGCCCAGCTGTCAGCTGTTGATCCCTCGGTTTTTGAACATTTCAGAACTCAAACGGTCTTCCAGAATGGATTACATTCGAAAACCGAGGTACCTCTGTATCACTATTTCTAATCTTTCCACCTTAAGCGCTATCTATTCACTTCCTACTCACTTTGGAAAATGAGACTTTAGTGTTCTTACTTCATTCCCCACTCTCAAAGTGTTAGGGAAAAGAATACCTTTTCTTTTTACCCACCCTCTCTTTTCCTCTTCTCTCAATACAGAGATATCACAGGTTTCGGTTAAAACAATAATTTCCGGCCGGGCGTGGCTCAGCGGTTGAGCGTTGACCTAGGATCCAGGCGATCGGGGTTCAAATTCCCAGTCAGGGCACATGCCCGGGTTGCGGGCTTGATCCCCAGTTGGGGATGTGCAAGAGGCAGCCGATCAATGACTCTCTCAACATTGACGTTTCTATCTCTCTCTCTCCCTCTCCCTTCCTCTCTCTGAAATCTATAAAGATATATTAAAATAATAATAATAATTTGTGACTAGATTATTATGATTTGGTAGTGTTTGCACCCGAGCTATATATTTCACTATTACTACAACTCATAACTTGTACAATTTGTTTTTCAAAGAGTTAACATTCACTTCAGCGATTACTGATATATTACAAAAGTCAGCAGCAGATCTCAGTCTGGTCAAACAACCCATAGTCCATCAATTACAATTTTTTCTTTTTCTTTGAGCTACCCATTGTGAAAACCTGTCTCCCTACCCCAGTCTGGACTGGCTGCAATTTAGGCTTGCTGAATAGATCTCCCCAGTATTTTCCTTCACTATTAACCTAGAAGTATCCTTTAATGCTACTCTGTGCTGGAATTTCTGTTTCATTGATTCACATGTCTTCCTCTTTCTCAGTTTATTTCTGCATTTTGGTGGAGCCCATACTCCAAGTGCTTTCTGAGAAGTAATTTTTTAAACTTACATGTCTGTAAATGTCATTTTTCTACACTTATATTTCATTAACAGTTTGGCTGAATATATAATTTTGGTTAGAAACTTTCCTTCAGAATGTTAGCATTGCTCAAGTGCCTCTGGCACGGAAGTCTAATGCCACTGTGATTAAGCCTTTGTATGGCCTACTGTTTCTCTCTGGAACAGATTCTAAGTTTACTCTTGGGTGCTTGAAATTTCACAACGATGTTCCTTGGCATGGCTTTCTTCAGTCGCTCTATTGTACAGATTCTAAGCCCATTAAATCTGGAAACATGGCTATTAGCTCTGAGAAATTTCTAAAATGATTTCTTTGAAAATTTCTGCCTGCATTTTTCTTTCGGGAACTCCTACCATTAGGCTTTTAGATCTTCAGATGAATCCTTTAGCTTTTTACCCTGTTCTCCTGTTTTCCATTTCTTTATCATTTTACTTTACTTTCTTGAAGATTTAACTATAGCTTCCTAGCCTTCTAATGAGTTTTTCTTTTTATGTCTACTATCAGAAAGTTTTAAGAGTTCTTTCCTGTTCTCAATTGACTGTTTTATATTTAGAGCATCCTATCTTGTCTCATAGAAGCAATAAAATTTATTCTTATCTATGTATATTAATACATAGTGATATAGTTTTATATCACTGGTAGCTCTCTAAATAACAATTATATAAACAATAAAATTAAGAGCTACATCTATTATTACTGAATGCTTATCATGTGCTACATACTATGTTAAGCATTTTACACTGCATTATCTCATTTATTCCTCACAAAAATTCTATGAGGTAGGTGTAGTTTTTAACTCAACTTTACAGATAAGGAGACTGAAGTTCTGATATGATTATGTTGCCAAAGTTTGCACCACTAGTTAAAGGACAGAGCAGCAATTTGAACCCCGGAAGTGTAATTTAAAAGTGAAGCTTTTAAGCTCTTTCTCAGTACTCCCTCTGGAAGACAGAGCTTTGTGAAAGGTAGAATTACAAATAAAACTAACTAGCCTTCACTGGTTAAGTGTAATTTTGCAAACACCTAGAATCTGATCAAAGTTATTTCAATTCTTCAGTTCTACACTGTAACATGATATACTTCTAATAATAAGCTATATTTGTGGCTGATAAATCATAGGGTTAATGTGTGTGGCCAAGAAGTAAATACTGTAAAGACCAGGTCACTTTCTGTTATTTTTTTAGCCTCTACTTATATGTCAACCTGCCTGGTTACCTTAAACAGGTTTCTTGGTCACAACAATAAAAGTAGTCAGATGGGAATCAAACCTTTTACATTATCACAATAGCAATTAAAATCACCCATTTTACTCAGAGTGGTATTTTATCCACGTGTTGTGTGCGAGTGTGTGTGTGTGTGTGTGTGTGTGTGTACACAAAGAAAAACAAACTATAATTATTCACACATTTTCAACAAGAACAATGGATGTTACTCTGAAGAAAGCATGAAATGAGGACTGTTTTCCAATGACTCACTTTAATTCACAGTGCTTCTTGGGAAATGTGTATATTAATAAACATATTCATAAATATTTCTCTTTTGGTAAACTTCAACTTGAGAAAAAAGCAACAAACAACCAGAATACAAGACTGTCTTTTCACCTTTGAACGGACAACTTCTTCAGTTTTACTATATTATGATTTGGCAATACATGTGTTAAGCCTTTTCCCTTGGACCCACTTTTTAATTGTAAGTGAGCTGAGCTTCTCAGCTATTTAAAAATGTATCCTATTTCATAAACAACTATAGTTAGCTAAATAAAATATTTTGAGATTTAAAAATGACAGCAATTATGAGTCAAACTTTTTGACTGAAGTGTCAATTTTCTACTTTTTACCCAAAGAGGGGGAAAAAATGGTAAGTTTTAGAAGTACACAAAACCCCTTCTCTATGTAACCTTTGATACAACATGGGTCGCTGCCAACCTTCCCAATAAGTCCATTCTGCTGCACATGGTGCAAGTGAGACCTTGTTAGGTCACATGATTTATGACACTTGGCAGCATTTGTGACACAAAAGCTATAGTATCCGCCTTGACCAAAATAGATTAGCTGCGTGCTGGCTTCAAGTGTCATTACCGTCATTCAAGGCTATGTGAGTGGCACTTCAAAGTCAGCGGTGAAGGTACTGTGCAGAATGCCCAAGTACTGACTGGGATAAAGAGATAAACTCTAAACACCCTTTGTCACTGGGTAAATGGTGAGGTTTTGGAGCTCTCACTGTTCCCACCACCTCACATCTATAGTGTGATGCTTTCCTAATATATTGACATTCCATCCGCACAGGAAAGGTGCGGTAAGCCGGTGGTAGTATGTCTGCTTCACAAATGGGGAAACTATGGCTTAGAGAAGGCAAATATTTTGTCCAAAATCATAAATATAAAATCTGCTAGGGTAAGCTCTTGAATTCAGGTCCCCTGGCCATCTATTTAAATGGACTTTCTACTAAAATTCTCACTAACACACCATGGGAGGGAGGGAGGGAAGGAGGGAGGAAAACGGACATAACTAATCTGTAAATTTTGAAGAAAATAAGGTAGTGCCCAGCCAGAGTGGCTCGGTTGGTTGAGCACTGTCCTGTGCACCAAAGGGTTGCCAGTTCGATTCCTGGTCAGGGAACATGCCTGGGTTGTGGGTTCGATCCACTCTCGGGATGAGTGCAGAGGGCAACTAATCAATGCCTCTACCTCTCTCTCTCTCTCTCTCTCCCCGTCTCTCCCTCCTCCTCCCTCCCTCCCTCGCTCTCGCTCTCCCTCTCTCTCCCTTCCTCTCTAAGCATGTCCTCAGTGTGAGGATTAAAAACAAAACAAAAATAAGGTAGTAAAATTTTATGAAAAGTTGCATGAACACACTTCTCAGTAATCTCCTAGATACTCTTTTTCTAGATTCTGTTTCTGCTGATAAAATAACAGCACTGACAGCTGACCATGCTTGCTGTGGGGCATCTGTTAGACTTAGAAGAATTTCAATCATTAAGAGAAATACCTATCAAAGTATTCTGAGTTGTAGCAAAATAAATAAAAAAATAATAAGAGTACCATATGTCAGAAGTTACTATGTCCTAAAGCTCTACTGCACCTTCTTGATCTTGACACTTTTGAAGATAACAAGCTAGTTATTTTGTGGACTGTAGAGAATAACAGGTTTGTTGATATTGCCTCCTGATTAGGATCATGTACTGCTCCTCTGACAGGAATACCAGAGAAGTGGTGCTGTATTCTTTGTAGCAGGTGTCCCATTGCTGATGTTCAGTTTGATTACTTGATTAAGGTGGTGTCTGCCAGTCTGCTCCATTGTAAAGTTACTATTTTCCTCTTTGTAAACAATAAGTATTCATTAAAACCAGTAAATATCTTGATCCTGATCAAACTCTCAGTGTATTCATTTATTTTTCATGTCAGAATAGGCTCATGGTTTCCTATTTTATTCAACAGATTAATCTGCTATCATTTATTTTGATGCTCATATTGTCTCAGATGTCACCAGTGGAGTCCATGGTTTTCGTGTCTTTATGGCCTATCAGCACCTTTGTTTGAGCACTTCCTTACTATCTAAAATACCAAGATACTCCGGTCTTATCTTGTACTTTCCCTGCAGTGCTGAAATTAGACATTTCTCCCAGGATCCTGGTTCCCTCTTGTAGAATGTTATATAGAAACCCAAATAGGGTATTAGGTGTCACCCAGCAAGGCTTACTTCATTATCTGATATTTGAAGAAAAGCTGGTCCTAGTTCCTATCAGTGGACAGAGCCACAGACCATATATACACATTTACACATACACAAACACACACACATATATGTTAACACATATGTGTAAAATATATAAAAATCTATTCCTCAAAACTATAGATAGATAGTTTTGATTCCACACTGTTACTTCTGAGTTGAACCCAATAACATAGGATTCATAATAATTTCCAACTTTTGATTATTTGTAATCCCTTTCCCCCACTATCCTTAAAATATTTATATATTTGATCAGTCCCCTGTGTGTAAACAATTTCTACAACTGTCACCTCACAGACATTCTCCTTATCCTACTCAGGTTCCAACACCCATGCTAGGGCTACCACCCCCAGACATGGATGCCATCCTCACCCTGCACAGACTAACTCCATTCATCGGGCACCTTGAGTGCTTTTTCCCCTCTACTCTGGCTCTGATCCCCTGCACTGGGCCATCCCTCTACAGGGACAGCCTCCTCACCAACTCAAGCTGCAAATTCCTGATCGAGGCTGCCTTCCTCAGCTGGCACCCTCCTCACCATACTCTGGTTTCCACATGCTGCACTGGGCCACCCCACACACAGCACCCACAAGGCTGTGTCTCCCTGCTCTGAGCCACTGAGGTTCCCCTGCCCTCCAGCCCCAAGACACCCACCTTGACTGATCTCATCTAACAACACTAGGATTGAATTATTCAGGAAGAAGAAAATGAAGGGGAAGAGGAATTGCTTTGCTTATTTTTAAACAGAATATTTTCTCCCTCCAAATTTACTAAAAGGAATACATAAATATCTGTTAACTTATCCTCACTATTTGCAGCATTTCCTATCAGATCCTAAAATGAGCAAAAGAAGGATTTTTTTATAACTTTATGTGGCTAATGGTAAAAAGTTCCTAAAGTATTGGGCATCAATATTCTATTTTCCCCTTTCTATATATCTCCACTAATAAATCTCTGTTACTGAAATTCAGATATTATAAACACTAGGATAAATCTATATCTGAGAATGAAACTTAGAGAGATTATTTTAAATAAACGTTAACTAAAGTTATCTTAGTAGTTTTTTTTAAACAAGAAATCTTCTGTGAGCCAGTTAAGAATGAAGCAGAGCAGTTCAAAAACACCAGCAGTTCAAAAACACTGTTAACAGTCTCAGTGTAATCTTACCCTTGAGAAGATATTTTCCAGGGAGCTAGTTAAAGATCTCTTAGCTTTATTTTTCAGAACGTCGAGTTTGAACCTTCCACTGCTTGTTGCATTTTCTGGGATTGTACTATTTGAAATGGTCTACAGAAAGAAAAACAGATAAATTTTGGTTTGGGAATACTCAAGGTTAAATGTGGCTTTAAAGGCAGACTTATAACTAAGCCATTAAAAAGCATAGGATTCTTCTGCAGCTATATTGAGGAGTAATCATTTAGGTTCCACACTGTGAACACACAGATTATAAGGAAAAGGATGTTTTTTTTCCTAAATTTATCTTTATTGTTGAAAGTATTACAGATGCTCCCCATTTTCCCCTGACTGACCCCACCCCTCCCCACTCCCAGGATTTACTTTTTAATATTGTAAGTAATAAAAGAGACAGAAATCAGATCTTTCCTTTATGTCTTTTCTTTCTGCTAATTTATTCCTGCTGCATTTAACAAAAGTTACACTGGAGATGTTTTTACTGCTGTTATTTTTATTAACAATTATAACCATTCCTTTTCAAGTTGCATATTTGTACTCAAATTACCAAGGAAAGCACAGAAAATATGTTCAAAAAACAAAGCCGCTTCTAGCAAAGCTGGATTCCCCTATTGCCTCTGTTATAATTCCATTTTCATTTTTGAGTGGGCCATTTATCTTTTGGATCAACAAGTATTCACTGAAAATGCTAAATTGTATGAGAATCTACAATGTGTTCACTATCTTAGGTTCTCTCTATAGTTCATCCTACTAATCTAAGAAGCCTACTATGTATATTACATGGTTCTTAGTGCCAGAAAACTTCCAAGAAACCTTATCATTTGCTTGGGAGGGAATATATTTACATTAAGCATTGCCACAAACATGGAAATATCAAATCTGGAAGCATGAAGATGGGTTGTGCGTCTCAGTGGTCAGGAAGAAAAGAATAGGAAAGATTCAGGTAAATAAAGAAAGTGGAATAAGACATTTCCCACAGTGGGGATGATGTTAGCAAAGTCATAAAGACTAATGCTCATGGGAGTCAGCATGGGTGTGTGATTAAAGCAGAAGGAAGCAATGAGGGGTAACTTAGGAAAGTGAGGATGGACATAAAACCTTGGATAGGAAGAATCACTGATCAGGATTTATAAGCAGATTTTTTAGTATCTCAAACTCAAATGTATCTCTTTTTCTTTCTATAGACTGTGAAAGGAGTGTCTGTGGGAAAGTTATCTGTAAAGGAGTGTTCCAAAATCACCTAAAGGACATGGAAATCAGAAGCTGAAAAACGGCCGAGCCAGGCATGGCTCAGCAATTGAGTGTCAACCTAGGATCCAGGCGATCAGGGTTCAATTCCCGGTCAAGGCACATGCCCGGGTTGTGGGCTGCAGCCGATCAATGACTCTCTCATCATTGATGTTTCTATCTCTCTCTCTCCCTCTCCCTTCCTCTGTCTGAAATCAATAAAGAAATGTTAAAAAAAAAAAAAAAAAGCTGAAAAACGGACTAGAGACTTTAGCAAAGTCTACGCAGGAGCAATAAAGGTCCATACTAATACTGGCTCCAAGGGGCAGTCTAAGAAATTACTGGTAAAAAAAAAAAAAAAATGACCCCCACTAAGAAACAGAAAGGAAGGAAAAGGGAAGGAAGGGAACAATAGATATGGATGCGGGCTGAACTGGGCTGTAGGTGTGTATAAAGGACTGGGAGACCCAATATTCTAAGGCATTCAAGCTAATGACACAACCTAAATAGGGAAATTGTATTGGCACTTAACACAACAGCTGACACAATAGCTGCTCGGTAAATACCAAGCTAATAAATGGGAGGAAGGAAGGAAGAAAAGGAGGGAGGTAGGGAAAGAGACAGAGAGGGAAGAAATATTAGCAGGAACTACAATTTGTTAGAAGTCCCCTCCTCCGTGATCTTTAGTGTCCTCCATCAAAAAGAAAATGCACATCGCTACTCGCGCACCGCTTCTGTCCTTCTGGTCAGCATCACTATCACCATCAATGACTGGGGTAAGCAAACCCATTAATAGGCTTTAGTTTGCAGACTCACAGATGGAGAGTGGGCAGACAGTTCTGGTGGGGGGTGCATGCTGGTGGGGGGGATTGCGCAAAAAAGAAAAAAAAGGAGAGAAAAAACTCATGGACATGGATGGACAACAATGTGCTGATTGCAGGAGGTGGAGGTGGAAGAAGGCATAGAGGGAATAAATGGTGATGGAAAAAGCAAAATAAAAATAAATAAACAACCTCTCAACACCTTCTGGGAAAAAAAAATTTTAGTCTTTATGTCTCTTGACCTTCCTATTATACCACTGATCATTGTAGATCTTATTGCAACTCTTCTCCTGCCTTGGTCACCTACCATAACAAATCTAAGTCTCTTCATACTCCAGAATTCCCTCTCAGTCTGGTTCACTGGCTCAATTTTAACTCACTCACTGCATGAAATGTGGGTGTTCCTCAGTACATCCCCCTTTGACTTCAAATCTATGCCAAAGCTCATTGTCTCAATGCTTACACTATCAACTCAAATTTCTTCATTTTTCTAATTAAATCTCAAACACATTTCTTAAATTAAACTCTTTCTTCTTATTTCCATCCCCTACCTCACTCTTGTCTTCCTTCTGTATTTTCTAGCTCAGTTCATATCTGAAACCTTGAAGTCTCTCCCAGGGAACTCCCTCTCCCTCCCTTTACGTATCTATCGTCAGACACCAAGTCCTAATCACCATGCCTCCTAAATAGCTCTTGACTCAGTCCTTTCCTCACATCGCCAGGCTCTAGTTGGGCCTCTCTCCAAGACAGAATCATTCAATCCATTTATGTACCCGTGCTATCTCTGCCTGGTACATACTTGTATCATTGTACTAATCACACCATATTTCCCTATTTTGACTTATTTGATTACATGTTGACTTCTCCTCCTGAATAGCTATATGGCAGAAAAGAGCTGTCATTACTCATCACCACTGCCTAGTAATAGTATGCGAGTGATAAAAGTTTATGCAATAATTAAATGAATCGCTTCTCACATATTCTATTATTAAATTCTCTGAACTTGAGAACGTGACTTTAGTTCCTAAGGCTGTCAACACCCTCACCCACCAGCCTGCCCCACAAACTGAGAGTCACTGCGACAGTAAAGTTTTCTCCTTAAAGTACAAATCTGACCTTCTCACTCTCTCACTGGAAATCCTTCAATGACAAAGTCAGGCCTATGGCTTAAGGCTCTTCATCATTTCACTGCTACCTATCTCTACAGCCTCATCTCCTCAACCATTCCCAGCACCCCCTAAAAACAGTATGTACTTGCACTATGTACATTCACTCCTGGTCACAAAGTTACTCCACAACTTTGTGCTCAATGTCCCTTTCTTAAAACATACTCCCTCAACTTCTCTGATTAGCAAACTTTATCTCCCTTAAAACTCCAGCTCCTACCCCCAAAAAACCCTTCCTCTTGAATTCTTTCATTCTTCCCTGTACCTGACTCTCTACTCCAACTCCAAAGCAAAGAAATAGCTACCTTTGTGCTCAGGACAGTCTTAAAAAGCTACTTTGTTGCTTCTATTATACGTGTCCATTTAACTGTTTGCAATTCCCTTTGGAATATGTGAGCCCTTCTCTGGAGGGAACATCATTTATCCATCACATTTTTGTTCACCATCATCACACAGGTTGGCTCATAGAAAGTTCTCTGGAACAGCTTATTCAATGAATAAAGAGTCACTACTAAAGTGATATGTAATTTGTTTTGAATAAAGTGAAATAAAGACATAACCTGAATTAGTGTTATTAAGAGGTAAATATGTCATTATCTCTTTACATGCTGCTGCTGGCAGTCTTGCTTTGTTTATGCAGCTGGAAACACATATTAAACCACGTGCACAAAAATAGCATCCCTTAGTTTGCAGCTAGAACAGCTGTCTCCATGATACTACTGCTTCTTTGGGTGTTTGCTACTGACCACTAAGGCTGTGTAAGATTTTAATGAAATAGGATGTTTGAAGGGGTTCAGAGGAGGCCTCCCCAACATGTGCTTCTTTGGCATCTGGATTATTTTGATCAAGACTCTGGGTTCACAAGAAACTTTTACCTCTCCCTTAAATTTAAATTAGGGGACTTGCCCTAATAAGAGTTATCACCAGAAATAGCTTATCACCTATCTATAGGGTGGGGCAAACTCCTAATTACTGAACATCTGCTCTTATCTTCTTATCATCCTGCAATGACCTTCCTCCCCTCAGAAGCCCAAGGCACCTTATTTCATTCTTACCTCAGAATGTCACACAGACCTCACTTCCCCTTCTGTCTCTGAACCTCAGCCTCTCTTGTATGTGGGGTCCCCATACACATGTATGTAATCAAATTTTGTAATTTTCTCTTATTCACCTGTCTCTGTTTGATTATTAGACTAGCCAAAAAAAAAACCTAGAAGGAGGGAGGAAAGTTTCTCCCTCCCCCACATGTTTAAATAAATTTGAAATAATGGACTAATGTACCTGAAAATTCATGTTCATTCTAAATCATGAACATGTTATTAATGTTTTTATACAAAAACACACAAATGTTTTTACATTTTAAAACCATAATTATTTTATCTCAATGTGCCAATGCCTGTTAAAATTTCCTATAAAACACCTAAAATACTGAAAATAAATTTGATAGGACTTTAGTCCTAAAGATGAGAACACAGCCCGGCCAGGCGTGGCTCAGCGGTTGAGCGTCAACCTAGGATCCAGGCGATCAGGGTTCGATTCCCGGTCAGGGAACATGCCCGGGTTGCGGGCTCGATTAATGACTCTCTCATCATTGATGTTTCTATCTCTCTCTCTGCCTCTCCTTTCCTCTCTCTGAAATCAATAAAGATACATTTAAAAAAAAAAAAAAAAAAAAGATGAGAACACAAAGAAAGGAAACCCCTTTCCTATTTTCTGTGGTAGTTTGACTAAATATAGAAACAAAACAAGGTCAAGGAAGAACCCTCTTCTCACCGACAGGCCTTCCCCGATATGAATGTGTGTCTTCTGCTTGGCTTCGCACAGCTGCCTCAGATGCAAAATCACAAGTTCATTTTCCTCCTGGTCATTGACTGGCTTCATTTTCTGTTGAACAGACAAACCAAGAGCACACTATGGCAACACAGCTTCTCTGGTTTTATTTCATTCCCACTTGGTCTTATCTGTCTGGCAGACAAACATAAATAAAGCGCAGCATTTCACTGCTCTTAGAAGCAAGAGTAACAGTGGCATTCTAGCTACTACCCAATGGTACAATAGGATATAAATCTTTAACTTCAGACACGGAAATGAGAACAGGAACTTAGACAAACAGGACCCAATTCTATTCCTTGTATCTTATTTGTGAGAATCCTAAGTGAGGTTAACCTGGACCCGTTCAAAGATGTCAGCTTGCTCGTGATCTGTCAGGGATGAGAGATGCTTCTGAATCACCAGTTTGGCTCTTGGGGGGTAGAGACCTAAGGAGAATGACAAGAGGTAAGTATTAAACAGAGTGTCGTGGCAGAAGTCAATGTATCGCAGCTTATCCATTTGCCAACAGGCTCTGAATAAATCTTCTCAAGGAGAAGTGTCCCTGCCTACAACAAACCTTGGATACTACAATGAAATCATGAAGACATGATGGAAAACCTCATCTCCAAAATCATGGCCCCCGTCAGTGATCCTGAAGTCAGATTTATTAACAAAAATATTTCTAAATGATATCACATCGACAGCTTAACTGGATACCATTGAATGTAGTACGAATCTGACCGGCCACCATAGGAACTTAGGGTGAGTTAACGTTATCCTAGTTCCTGACATGGAAAGAAAAGCTAAACACCAGCCTTGGCCAAAACCTCTAAGAGTAAAACTTGGCCTTTAAAAAGGAAAGAATAACTGATAACTTTAAAAGGCAGAGCTACAGTTTAGACAGGCATCCCTTCCCCCTCATGCAGGTCTTGTTCTGTAGTAATAAAACTTCAAGGACAAGATTAATATTTAGTGACATTTTTAATGGCATCATTTTACCAAGAAATTGTTTACTTCTTTAGATCATGTTATTTATATATCTATCACACTGTTACACATAATTTATATTAAATCCTTGGGAAAAAAATTTTTTCCATGAAAACATTGTTGTTTCTGTAATTGTTTTACAAAGAGAAAGTATAATTCATATTTACAATGATTCAAATAACCATCTATTTTTAAGGACCAGATCTCCTTGACATAGTTAAGTGCCACTTATAGTATTGCCACTATACTTTGATTAGAAAGAGGATATCTAGCTATAAATAATATTTAGTGAACCTTATAAAAGGTTCTTTAAAAATCATTGCTTTAAAAATCATTGTTTTAAAATAATTCATTGTTTTAGAATTCCTTTTATGGTTGTCAGAATGTACACAGTGCCACCACTGAACCCGTTTTAAACCACTCGTATGGTATATACTGGGAATCAGAAAAGAAAGCATCTGAAAACCTCAGCTCCTCCTTTCTTTGTGCAGTTACAACAAAATCCTGTGAAATTCTCTGTGCTCACACACAGAAACAGTGGCACTGAGATTCATTTTGGTATGTGAAGACACTACCACAGCTCATTTGCTGGCAAAGCCTACGTAAGTGGTTCCTTAGGCAGTACCTTAAGAAACTGATTCACGTGATTGTATTTGTTTTGTTTTATGTTGTTTACTACTCCAGTGTCCTGTGAACATGCCTGGGAGGTAAAAGATTAAAAAGGGGATTAGTAAAGAGGGCAGTTGTTTGAAATACATAACTAAATCCATAGCTCCAGAAGTGACTTTAGACCATGATTTCAGTAGAGAAACTGGGAACTGCTGGCATTTATTTTCAAATTATACATGTCCCCTCCGCCTCCACCACTGCCAATCTGATGCGACTTCCTTCTTCTCCCCATCTTGGAATCACAGATTAGTGAATTACTGATCCTGAGAGCCAAGTATGTTATTTATCCCTCACGAATGTTAGTGCAGGGAAACAAGGCTGAGGATAATCGCTCCATCTCCATGATGCGCAACATCACTTTAGTTTCACATTCTGAGGTTTGGTCCTCGGGAGCTGGAGCTCCCCTCAGACACTGTCTCCTTGATTCCCTGGGGTCCGAAGGCATGGCCGGCCCTGTTCCTCCCGGTCTAAGTGGGGAGACTCACTTGACCTAGGCACAGACGATTAGCATGCTCACCAGCTCCCAACAGCATGCTTACCTTTCTTTTCTTTTTCCCAATGAAAATAGAACTCATTAATGCAGCCAAATGGACTGACAGGACACTGTAATCCTCAGTAAGTGATATGAAATAATATTTACACACTACTTTCAAATACCTTCCTCACTAAATTTCTATTCCTAAAAATTTGTGTTGAATCTAAATGTGGTCTTTTCCAGCTTTACACTTTGTGCCTAAGCATAAGACAAGTTTAGAATTCATGCTGCTATCTTACTTAGATGAAAATGACTCTCTGGGAAACAGAGAGAGGCCCAGGCTTCAAGGCAGGTTGGCCCTGAAGATCCTGCCTTCTCAGAGTCCCCCAGAGAGAAGGCATCAGGCTGCTCTGGAAACAGATTGAACAAGTTCAAATCCTGGTTCTGCCCCTTCCAAGTACTGTGGGTGTGGTTGTTATCACACACTATGTGTCTCAGTGCTCAGTTTCCCCATGAGTAAAATGCGGATTAAAAACAGTACCAATGTTTTGGGGTTTCTGTGTGGATTAAATGGACTAATATATGCAAAACACAATAGTATCTAGACATAATAACTCCTATTATTACTTTTATTGTTATTATGACAGCACTGCCCTGTCTTACGCTCTCTTTGCCTGATGTCAAAGGGAGGGGCAAAAAAATCATAACAGAAGGTATTATCCGAGGCCTTTGGAAAAACACCTGCATGAATCTTTCTCTGGTCAGCATGGGCCCTTCCTTTGCTCCCTTCAGGTACATGCATACTTTGCAGCTAGGGAAGGTTAAGTTTTTAGAGTTCCTTCAAAATTCTGGGAGGGGCCCTGCTCATTCTGGATTCATAATTTGAATGCTTTCTCTTTAAAACTATAGGTGCCACACTTCAGGTGCCACCAAACTGAGGTCCAGCCCTATAGATAGCTCCCCTATCATGTTAGAGCCAGCTTCTGGCAGACTGTCTACTTGGGCTTAAAATTTCTTTTTTGTAATAGAAAATATATTTTTAAATGCACTACAGTATAATTTTTAAAAAGAGGAATACAGAGTTGCTTCTTTACTGTCTATCGAGCTTTGTCTATATAGACATAACTTATTTTTATAGTGAAAGGTTTGAATACTAAAAATACAAAGGGGAAACTATTACTAATCATTATTCTATTAACACTGGACATATTTGCTGCCAGTTATGTATATATATTTGCTTTATATTTTTTTACCCAAGTAATATAAGTTCTACATTTTAAAAATATTAGAACATTATAAATAGAGCTAAATTTGGCTTTTATAGAATCAGTGGGCTCTGGCCGGGAAGGAGGGACCTCAGTTCAAATGTGAGAAGACATCAAGACAGGCCAAACTGAGAGACATTCAGCAAAATAACTGAGCAATACTGGTAATATCAAGGATCATAAAAAGACAAGGAAAGACTGCGGAAGAGTTGCAGACTGCAGGTGACCAGGGTGAAATAACAAATACATGCAATGTAGGACCCTGATTCAAATCCTGGAACAAGAAGAAATGACATGAATGAAAAAAATGGTGAAGATCAAATGAGGTGTTTAGTTTGGATAATATTATTGTACCAATGTCAATATCCTGTTCTGATCATTGCACTGGGCTATAGACGATGTTAACAATGGGAGTGGGTGGGGAAGGACTATTTGAAAGCATACTGCAACTTCTATGTAAGTCTAAAAGTAGACCAAATTAAAAAAAAAAAAAATGTTTAAGAAACATAGGGTATCATTTTATGTATTTTTCCAGATATAGCATCAAAATATAGGTGTTATTCAGCAAATTATTTTTTCACTAAATAATGTAATTTTAAGATGTATCCAAGTTGATAAACAGTTAAAATTCATTCCTATTCATTGTTCCATTGTTTACAAATAATACAACCTTGAAAATAAAAATGTCACCTTCTGAATCTATATGAATTTCTCTTAAGATATGGAACTGCTGGTTAACAGGGTGCATGCAATTTTAGGTTAGTGAGCTTCTATTAATTGTCCCCTAAAATAGCTATGCTAATTCGTACTTCCATCAGTATCACATAAATGTATTAATATCCCTACAATTTCACCAACAGTTAATCTGATGAGTATCTTGTTTTCATTTTCATGTCTCTGACATGTTGTATGATTGAGCATCTCTTCATTTTTATTATTGGACCTTCTAATATCCTTTTCATGAGTGTTTTTTTAATATGATTTGCATAATTTCCTACTGGTGGTTTTATCTTTTTCTTATAGATAATAAGAGTTCTTACAAATTCTGAATATCAACCTGCTATTTCCTCATTTGTCAATTCTCATTTAACTTCCAAGTAAGCAGTTGTTGTATAAAAATTTTTAGTTTTATAAGGTCAAATCTGTCAATGTCTTCTTTTAATAGTTTTTGCATTTTTGTGTCTTAATAAAGGCTTCTTTGTTTAAGGACATAATATTCTTATTTTCTTTTAATGATTTTAATATTTTGTTTGTTTACACATTGAGGAATTTGATCCATTTACAATGAAATTCAGTAGAATAAGTAAAAGGAACCTTACTCTCTTTGGATAGCAAACTGATCCAACATTTGTTGATTATATGTTTGAAAATAATGTGCATCTTAATGTACATTTTATGTCCATAAAATTATAATTACAAAATTTAAAATCTGAATATTACATTTAAATAGTCCTTGATCACACAGCTGAATGAATATTCAATAAACACTCACCATCAATTCTGCCATGTGCCTATGATTCTGCCGCTTACTGAAGAGAAACCACAATCTGCATTTACAATGGCCAGACCATGCTCTGCTTTGTTCTCCCCATCTATCATAGCATCTAGCATGCTGAATTGCATTTCCTGGCTCACATGCCTGTCCTCTACTCTAGTCTGCAAGCTTTCTGAAGGCACAGTCCTCACCCCAAACACTTCTGAACCCCCAGTGCCTAGCACAGTGCCTGGTGCATAGGAGATGCTTACCAAGTGTTTATTAAATTGTTTTTTTTTCTAGTGCTGTATTTTTCAAACTTTTTTGCTTGTAAGAGATACCAAGAAGAAAGGGAAGGTGAGTTACACAGAGTCTCCTCTTCCCTCATGCCCCTCCCACTCCTCAGAACACTTTTTTTTTTTAAACCTGCTTTATGATATCACATTTATTTTCTCCGTCATGTTTAAATGTCCCTCAAAGCCACACAAGTTTCATTCCAGTCTTAAACATTTAGGGAAAAGGCATACATCATCAAGTGAAAGTGTTTGAAAAAGGAAAGACTTTAACAGTCGACATTCTGAGATGGTTTTGCCACTCCATTCATTTAACAAATATTTGGTCAGTTCCCACAGTGTACATAGCACAGTCTTAAGAACTGTGGGAAATACAAGTTCCTTCCTTGAGTCTGCCTTCAGAAAAAAAAAGTTAAAAATAAAAAAGAGAGAGAAAGAAAGGGAGGGGGGAATCAAGCACCTAGGAGAGACTGACAACACAAATTTGCTTCGATGTGAGAAATGCTTCTTTGGGCCCCTGTTTTACCTTGAAACAAAGAACCTTTCAATGACAGTAGCAACTTTCTCACTTCCCAAGTGCCAAAGCCAACTCCTCTTTTGCAAAGGCCAAGTTATACTGTACCTTCAATCCTTTCACAGAGCTTATGCAAAGAGTGCATGGGGCAGGCCTCGCACAGCTTGACCTGGGTCTTGGCACTCTGCAGGGCGGCCGCAGTACTGAAAGCCTGTTTCAGAGTCAGCATTACCTCATCCACCTACAGGAAGAAACAAAACTCAGGTCTGTAAACGTCTGTGTTCATGTTCATGGTAACACATTACAATCCCAACAGCAATGTGAGACTTCATTGATGCTGACTGAATAATAAATAATGGAACTTGGATGACTACAGACCTCTTAGAAAATTTTGTCTTCAAGTTAGACCTTTAATTATACAAATAATTGAAAGCTGGATAAAATAAGACCATTTTATTGATCTGTTATTGAATGTTATTTTCGAATCCCACTCAGTGTTATACTAGCACAGGCAGTTTGATAGTCAATCAGGTCTCTGTTTAAGTAGTTACTCAAAGATCGTTTTAGAAGTTTTAGCAGCAATATATAATGGACAACAAAATAGGTTTCCTATTCACTTAATAGGAATATCACCTATTTACTTTAGGGTATCACCTATTTACTTTAGCCTCCTGGACCATTTTTAGTGTAAAAACAAATAAAATATATTCAAGCAAGCTTCTGTGGAGAAATTAGTTCCATTTAAATAATGCCGGGGAAGTCTATGAAGTCTGCTCATCTTTTCTCTGTGGCTTCTAATTTATTATCACTTTGCTTCTGATTGTTGACAATAAGAAGTTCTGATATTGTGTTGTCTAATAGCTGATCTCACCACTGGGCCAGCAGCTTGAAAACTGCCAGCTACTTTCTTCCTTGCTCTTCAATAACTCAGTAAGTTCGAATCTAGCATTCCAGTTTCCTGGTTATTTCTTCAAGTCAACTACCAGCTCATCCTCAGCATTGTTAAACCAACTTCAGGCCACATGGCCTTCTCTGGGATATGAACATCGTGGATGTAAGGCGTGGTTTTCCCATGCACTGCAGAACTGTGTCAAAGTCTAAGCTCTGCATGGAGAGCTGGGGAGCACTAGGGGGTCCATCAAAACTACCTTTGATATTCAAACCATTCACCATGCTTGTAAACTGCTGGGTGTTTTTTTTTAAGACTCTTCTCCCCCTTCCCCTATGGCCTAGTTGAAGAATAATCTAATATGTAAAGGATTTAATCTACTTCTGCATTTGAGTGTATGTGGAACCTAGACTAAAAAGAAACTTTATTCTTCTAATATTACTAAAAGAATAGCTCGAACATGAAGTGGCCAGTCACTATTCAGTTGCTTTACTAGGTTATCAACTGTTTAAAAGGCTTATGAAGCCCAGCCAGGCGTGGCTCAGCGGTTGAGCATTAACCTAGGATCCGGGCGATCGGGGTTCGATTCCCGGTCAGGGCACATGCCCGAGTTGCGGGCTCGATCAATGACTCTCATCATTGATGTTTCTATCTCTCTCCCTCTCCTTTCCTCTCTCTGAAATCAATGAAGATATATTTAAAAAAATAAAAATAAATAAGATTTTAAAAATAAATAAATAAAAGGCTTATGAATAATTTCATATCACTCCATGAATTAAAATGAATTATTCATAAAATCTGGTTTTTTACACTGTGATGAAAAATAAAGATTGCCAGTTCTTGAAAATGGAAGCCCTACATATTTAATGCCTTCACATTTTGATCTCGTTTGACCTGTTATATACTCCAAAGCAATTTCAATTACTTATGCAAATGTTTATTTATTTCTGTTTTCTTGTTTCTCGTTTATTTAAGGGCTTAGCTTTCATATAGGTTTATTATTTGTTATTTAGTAATACTGCCTTGTAAAAGGCCTCCAATAGAAATACTAAGCTTTCATGTTTTCTTGTCTATTTTTAGATGAAATGAAAGGCCATTTTAACATTGTCTGAAATGTGGTTACCAATTTCTTCCAGCCGTAGACATTACTAAAAACTTTATTTGACTTCTAAATTTTAAATGTTTTATTTTTTTAAATCCACCCTTTCCCCCCCCCCCCCATATGGCTTATAAGTTCTATCACGGGATCAGAGCAACTATAAGTTCAAATTAGTGTAATATGAATAACTTAATTGTTTTTGTTTAGATACAACAAAAACTCATAGGCTGTGTTAAAAGGTTAAAAGTAAAGAAACTGGCCCGGCCAGAGTGGCTCAGGTGGATGAGCATCGTCCTGTGCACAGAGTGTTCGCTGGTTCAGTTCCCGGGAGGGGCACATGCCTGGGTTTCGGGTTTGATCCCTGGTCGAGGCAGGTGCAGAAGGCAGGAAATTTACATTTTTCCTTTAGCTTCTCTCTCTCTCTCTTTCTGTTCCTCTCTCTGAGCATGTGAGGATTTAAAAAAAAAAAAAAGTAAAGGAAATTTCCAGTGAAAAGTACAAGATGGGACAAAGAAAGCCAATTTATGATATTTAGGTAAAAATCCATAATAAAAATAATGCTCATAAACATTTATACACCAACTTAGGTATTTTATAGCATTTTAGAAAAATCTAAGAATCATAGAATATGTAAGAACTTCAAAAGATTATCAAGTCGAATTCTCCAGAAAAATTTTAACCTGAGTCTTGGTAGTCAGGGTCTTTTTTGTTGTTGTTATTAAACTTTCCCTGGTTATACTTTTTGTTATTGTCTGCATCTGTGGAGTTTTACTGTTTCCCTATTTGTAAGTAGTAGTAACTTCCATTTTTTCACACCTTTTAAATCAATTTTGGAGAAAACAGAAATGATATTTTCTATAAATCTCAAGGATTGGTTAAACAAAATTAACCTGCCTACCTACAGCTATTTTACAAAAGAAGGCAGGCAAGCAGGCAGGCAGGCGGGCAGGAGAGAGGGGAGGAAGGAAAGGAGGGAGGGACGGGTACTAAGCATCTAAACTTCCAGTATGACCATCCAGGGCCCATCAGAACACTATACTACTTATCAATTCACAGCAATTGCTACAAAGAAGAAGAAAAAAAAAGAGCAAGTTGTATATTCTTTGTACTCATAGAAGTCAGCATGTGTGGTTTTGCAATAGTTACTTGTCTTACACAACTGCCAAACCACATCAATCATAACACTGCTTAGACCTATAATATTTAATTGACTGTTTTGTTCCGCATGTCAGCTGCTTGAGCCGTCCTCTATTAGGCAGGAAATTTACATTTTTCCTTTAGCCTGCAGTTCTGATGTCTCACTATTCAGTTAAGATGACTTCTGATAAAATTAGAGTAAACAGGGTGTCAAAGATTCTAGCATGGGCCTGTTTTAAGAATAACGGTGCCAAAACGGAGTCTAGTCCAGCTTCAATGTAACAGGAAGACATTCTCAGCCAGTTTAGTCTGTTGCCTTAGTCACAGAGCTTGTTAGGATGGAAAAATGCAGCACGTTCCCAGACTTTCTACTCTGAATCCGTTTCCAAAACTCATTCTACATGCATGAGGGTAAAACAAAAATACTAAAACTACAGGCAAAACAAAACTTTTAAAGAGGATGGCAATAAGAAAGTTTTACAGAGTCTTCCTTTTACTGCATATTATCCAGCAATCCGAGATGAACCAGCACCCAGAAGGGGATTGCTCGAAATTAGGAGTAATACACTTGATCACTCAAAATACTAATCACAAGCACCTGATACCCTAGAAATATCAGGGGGATGTGACAAGAATACGAATGGTCCCAACCCTGTGGGAATCACAATCTAGTGGAAAGTTGTGAACAAGTAGATGAGTGTGGCGATTTGCAGGAACTGTTAGCGACCTATGAACAAGGTGTAGCAAGAGCCCTGACAACAGAGCAGTGAAAGCCAATTCCTGAGAAAGGGTGTCAGAAAAGGCTTCACTAGAATGTGATATTTAAGCTGGGTCCTAGAAAGTACATGGTAGAAAAGAGGAAGTGGACTCGGGTCACAGCAGAGCAAGGGCAGGCATGCTTCACATTTAGTCCACTGAAGCAGTAGGAAAGAGAATAGAAAAACATAACTAAGGCACAGCACCGTCTCCTTGATTAGTGGCAGGGCGGACTCTTGAGGCCCACATGGTCTCCTTCCCACCGGACAGTATAAAAGCACAGAGCCCTGGCTCTGGCCTTTAGACAAGGCAGACTCCTCCCTCTGTGTGAGGAGCCAACAGCGACCTCTGAACTTCAGCTACTCTTGTGTGAGCCCCAACCACTCACTTTAATCCTTTGTGTGGTTTGTCGTTCACACAAACCATTTGCTGATTCAACAGCCAACCAAATAAAGGCGACATCACACCGGTCGTCACACCAGCCTCCGAGGTCTGGCCTAGAGAACCGCTCAGGGGATGGCACAGCATGTGAGAGGGCACCGTCATGAAAGGTGAGGCCTTCCGGTGGGGACTGAAGGAGAACGAAGCAGGCCCTCCTGCCGTGCTAGACCATCGAGATTGCTGTCCCTCACCAAGGAGGTATAAACTGGTTTTGGATGGGGAAATGTGAGCAAGAAAACTATAGCAAAATACAGAAAGTGGATAGAGGACGGATTAAGCCAGTGGCAGGGGGACTAGTTAGGACACAAATGCAATAGTGGAAGCAGACAAATGCCCAGAGTCAGGCAGCAGAGAGAAAAGGGAGGCGAGATGGACATAAGGGTCGTTTCCATCTTAACAGAATTTGGTGAACAGTGGATACAGAAGGTGAAGGAGAATGCATTGTGGTTTCTACACTGGGAAGTTGGATAAATGGAGCTGCCAAAATAAAATATGGGATATATGGCAAGTTTGGGCAAAGGAGGAAAGTAAAGGATCCAGAACATGGTGGAAGAATCGGTCTTAGGTGGAGAGAGGGCTGGAGAAGGGAAGTAGTGAGAGGGGCGAGCTGAGCAGGGGCTGGTGAGGAGTGGTGGCAGATTATCCCACATTATCATTCTACCTATGGCTTCCTTGGCTGGCAATTTCCAGTGTTGTTCATTGGTTCTCTTTGGCTTTCTCTCTCCTGCTTCCCCAGGGGTGCTCACCCACTCCCCCGCCTTCACCTGTCATCTACATAGCAACAATCCTCAAATTTCTCTCTCTAGTCCTGAACTATTACAGAGTGGTCACCTGGATATTTGGATTTTTCACAAATGTGGTTAATCACCTAGAGTGAGAAGAAAACTTAAATGGATCTCTCTCGAGTAAGAAACTGTTAGTGGTGAGAATGCTACAATCCCTAGAGGAAAAGGCTGAGAGCAAGAAGACATTAGTCAGAAAGTGTCTTTGTATCAATTCACTTCCACATCTTCCTTATTCCCAAACTCAGTCTCCACACTGAGACTGTGGAAGGCAAGAGCTGCACAGGAATCGTGCACCGAGGAAACGAAGAGAAGCGCCTGGCTTCTTTGAGTATGTCTCAGTGGTGTGTGGAAGAAATGTTTGTGGATTATTATATGCCTAAGAAAATATCTATGTTCAAATTATGGTGATATATCCGCATGTTTGTGTTAAAATGATTAGGAAAGATAACACAAGTGGAAGAATAAATAAGAAATTGTAGGGGACAATATCAAAACATTTTTATTCACTCAGATGTATTTCCAAGTTTGCCTTACATATTTCTTCTCAAACTCCAACAGCCCCCATAAAAGTGTGGGGGGCACTGAAGACATGAATTGGCTTTAAAAGTCCAAAGAAAGAAAATGAAGGCTAAAAGAAAGAATGTAGTGTTTTCATAGTATGGTGAAGGCCTGGGGGGGCGGGGGGGGAAGTCAAGTGGAAGGAAAGGGGACATCTGTAATACTTTCAACAAAAAGATAATTTTTTTAAAAAAAGAATGAAGTGTTTTAAAAATGAGGACAGGGCTAATGAAATAAAACAAAATCATTCTCTAAAGCATTCATATATTCTGAATGTTACAGCAATTAAGAGAATAAGAGGTCAGTGGCTCTCCTTATCTTCTTACATGAGCAATGAAAAAAGTAACAGCTCTTCTATTATTAGTCTTTTCCTACCTTTTAAAAATACTCCTGGTAAAAAGACTAGATTTGCTAAACTCAAGAAAGTATCTTGGCTTCAAAATTACCATGACAATTTTTGTTTTTCCTATTGTTGTGCTGTTTTAAAGAGCAGAAATCTATTTCTAGGTATCCTGTCTTTTTTCCACTGATGGCTGTTCTGTGAGGCTTGGGTCGTAAAAGACACGTCTCCCATTAGCGGGAGTCTGGCCACCACTTACCAGAGATTCACTGGCACACTGGAACACGTAACAGATATACTGGCTCAGCCCAGGCTCCGGTGACTCCCGACAGATGAAGCCAAAGTGATCGACATGCTTTATTCCCTGGGGGGGGAAAGAAGTGGGTGTTCATGGGAATATGTCCTTTTAATCAACACTATGGAAATCGATATCAGTTCTATGCTTCCACACTTCTACCAAACTCCCTACAGAGCTGTGATGGGGGACACAATGTCATAACAAATTTATATGGTGGCCTTCTGGTACATAAAATAAAGGGTGAAACCAAAAACTCATTTTTTAAAATTTCAGATAAATGCTGTGTTTACTCAGGGTCACAGGAGGAAAAATATGATGGCATGATCCACTGTTTCTCATAATAAAACTGCTACTCAGTGTTTGCAGGTAATCGAGTTTTCAATGTATTGATCTTCTTAGAACAAGCCATCTGGTGATTCATTATAAACCCTGTTTCCATGAGGCTAATAATCAGAAAAACTACATCTAACAATGCTCTAATTAAATGGCATGCAATTCCCTAAAGTGTGCATTAAAAATACAAGAATATTTGTCTATTTACAGACATTAAGGAGCCACACCTGCTAGAAGACAATACATTAAAGAAATTATTGCAGATGTCAGTTATCCAAATTCATAAATCACTGTATTTCCTGAATGCAGGCCAAATAACCTCAGCTACCCTTACTTAAAAGTTCTGAATCATTTGTAAATCTCAGCCTGAATACATACATACCAATTAGTAGATAGTACCTTGTTATTTTAATAGCAAGCATAGCGCTATGAAAAGCCAGGTAGGCAAAAATTTAAAGTTGTCCGGCAGTCAGCCTAAATCCCAATGAGAAAAAAAAGTGTGGGTGTGTGTGTGGGGGGGGGGGGGAATGGAGTCAAACAGATTTGAGTTTCAATCTTAGTTCAACCTTCTATTAGGTAAGAGACATTGTGCTGGGCTGCTAGTAATCACCTCTGAGCCTCCATTTCTCATTATAAAAGAGTAGTAATGGCACCTATTGCAAAAAATTTTTGTGATTCGGAGCTGAGAAATGTCTATCACAGTTCCTGGGACAAGGCTGATAAATGGTAATGACTATTCTTGTAATAATAAACTCAAGCTATCCAATAGATATGGAAAAAGGAAATCCACTCTGATAAAAAGAAAAAAGTCAGTAGTGAGGAGTGAGGTTACCATTCATGAGGTGAAAGTCAGCTCCCCCTGGTATAACTCATTAGAGATTAAAGAATGTCTTTTACTAGCTTAGTACTAAATGGGAAGAATTCATAGGCCCTCATTAGATCACCAAGTCTTCATGCAGTAGCACTGTTTCCAGTAAAGAAAACTACTCTCTTACTCCCCAGGCTTGCCAGGGACACAGTCCTGCAGATTCTGAAGAACAAAACATTAGTCGGTGTGCATGTGTTAAAAAGCACGCCTATTCCTGAATGTGGCCACATTACATCAGTTCAATTCTGTGAAAGTAATAAGAGCAGAGTCTCTCAGTGAGGAGCAGAGGTTAACCTGACAATTATTCCATTCAAAGGCCTGTCCACAAAGTTCTGTCATATTTTTGTTTAATTCATTTTCTGGATGAGAATGTCAGAATAGAAAGGTTACTTGAAAAAAAATAAAATCACATTTGAACTGCCAGTTTTACATATGTGGTTTGGCTGGTATTTTGTTTTGCTTTTTTCCTTTATCTATTTCTTTTCCTTTGGTATTTAATGAGCATTCCCAGTTTTCTTACTGAAAGGCCAGGGGACTGTGGGGGTGAGAGGCACTTGTTAGGATGATTCTTCAGGCTTTGGGGGGCAGTAACTACACTGGTTTGTACACCACTCTCCCCAGTACTTGGCACAAGGCCCTAGATATAGAAATATCCACTCAACATTTATTGAATACCCAAGTGTTAAGATGTCTCATAGCATCTTATTGTGATGTTCTACCGAGTAAGACACCACAGAATAAGACACCTGCCCTCGCAGAGCTTAGGGTCTTGCAGGGACTCCTAGCAAACAGATAATTATGAGAATGCTCAATAAGTGGATAATCTTTCTACGCAATTTTTTGTCCTTTAAGTACAAATTTAGAAATTTGCAATATATTCTTCTTGTAGAGAAATGCTGTCTCTCTGTTATCAGAGTAGAAAATTTTTACCTTTATAACATAATTTTATGTCTCCGTATAATAGAACAAAATGAAACAGCATTAGCTGAGGCTGAGGTGCATAATTAACAAGATATACAAAAACCTGTCATTTTCAAAGGGAAAATGTCTGAATATCATACCTATAGTAATGCTAACTTCAAAAAAAAAAAAAGCTTTTTAAAAAGATAGCCTTGATTTTCAACATTAAAATATAGGAAGAGATCTTGGCAAGATCAGGTCCCTGTAGGTACATCTAAGTCACCTTGCTAGGAAAGAAGTTAATCCTCCTGAATTCCAGTGACCTCCTTAGAGGCATCCTTGCATTTTAACCAGCCCATATTTAGATTTAGATACTCCCTCTACTCCAACATCTTCAAATTTTTTCCCTATGTTTACAGTATATTTAGGTAGTTCTAACTTTTGGATAGATATTCTAAATTATCAGGGTGGTACTCAGGACACTAGTTTGTGCCAAATATAACCCTGTACACATTTAGCTGTATCAATTATTTAAAAACTTTCAAATATACAGTTTGTGAATTAAAAATAAACAAAAGAACAAAAATATACCAAAACTTTATTTTCAAAACTTAGCATTTACATGTATAGAAATGGAAAGTACTGGTTCTCCTTTTCCTGCCTACTATGGTGTAAAGAGCAAGCATGACTCAGTAATACCCACAAGTCCCACTGCCCAAGATTTGGACGAAAGTTATCTGTGAAGGTATTTTTTAAAAGAATTCATCACCACAAAAATTCCATCAGTGGAAGGAATTTCATGAAGTGACACTACGAAGAGAAAGGGTTGATGAAAATGAGAACAAACTATTACGATACTGAGGAACCTGGACAGGCTTTTGTTACCGACACAGACAAAAACACATGAACACTCTCAGTTTAAGACATATTCATTTAAAAAGTTTAAATTTAAAAAAAATAGCCCAATTTGAAGATGTTTAAGTCCAGTTACTTAGTGGTTAATTTAGAAACAAGATTTAGTTGGTTTCCTCCAAGCTATAATCTACTTCAATACATACCTGTGAACAAGAAGAGATATCTTTAAAATTCTTTTCAAGCACAACTGATTTAGTGTCTGGACTGATAAGGTTAATCTCAAATCGCCCAACCTTAAAAATAAAAATATTGCAGTTAATTTCAACACTGAACGACCTAACATCTTACTTTTCGATTAAATATTCAACTAATATAATAGATTCAAATGCTATATCCAGATATACATATTCACATGTGCCTCATCATCCAATCCAACCACTATTTCAACTCCAAATATCAGCTGCCTCAGAATACTTTTTCCTTTGTCTAAAAATCATAAAAATAATGGTCTTCATTTGGAAGATACAAGAAACCATTCTTTTTCAGATTAAAAGTGATTGTCTCTTCAAAAAAAAAAGCAACCTTTCTTTACTTTGTGACTTATAAAAATACAAATTATTTAATTATAATTTATAATCATACTTTCTTCCAAATGGTCAACAAAGAGATATACTATTTGAGTAGTTAATTAAAAATTTTTAAATACACAACTATTCAGAAAAATTAACGTCATGGACTGTGGCTAGCTAAGAATAAATCCAATAGCCCAAAGAAGAGGGGAAACAGTTAACACATCACCAAAGGCAAGACAAGAGACACTTTAATAATATGCCTAGAGCAATAATAATAAGAGGAACAACAAAACTAAAGAACTCGTGAACTTCCAAGAAAGCAAGTATTACACACAGGGATTGTTTACCAAGTTATGCTGTGGAATTTCCTTTTCCTGGGTTCTTTACAACAGGATAAAAGGACAGCCACTCTTTTTTTTTTTTTTTTTTTTAAATAAACTCTAATCTTACAAACTCAGGATTAAAGAACTTCTAGCCCAGCCGGGCGTGGCTCAGCGGTTGAGCGTTGACCTAAAATCCTAGGCGATCAGGGTTCAATTCCCGGTCAGGGCACATGCCTGGTTGCGGGCTTGATCAATGACTCTCTCATCATTGATGTTTCTATCTCTCTCTCTCTCTCTTTTCCTCTCTCTGAAATCAATAAAGATATATTTAAAAATAAAAAATAAAAAAAGAACTTCTACAGGGCTTTGTAACAAATTGTGCTCTTTTACGTGGAACTTATTTTCTATACCCTGCACAACTTCAAAAACGTTTTGTGATTAAGACATTATCTTTCACACCTGTAATAAATATAGCTTGCACCGAATTATTTTAATCCCTGATCCAGTAAATCACCAGGCCTGTGGTGTTTCTTTAACTTTCTCTTTTGTGTGTAATCTCATCTGAAAATAAACCAATGAGCCTCGAGGCTTTTTTCTCTCTCTAGGAAACTTTTTCTCTCCTCTATACCTAATCACACCCTCCAGATTCACATCTTTAAAGCCTCTGTAGCACGAGGCCTTCGGCCCTGGCCAGGTGGCTCAGTGGTTGGAGCGGTGACCTGTACACCGAAAGGTTGTGGGTTCGAGTCCTTTTCAGGGCACATGCCTCGGCCGCAGTTCACCAGGAGGCAGCCGATTCATGTCTCTCTCCCCCTTCCTCTTCCCCTAAAATCAATAAACATATCCTCAAAGGTGAGGATTAAAATAAAATAAAAAATGTGAAGAGAGAACCGCCCCTTCAGGGTCCCACATGAAATAAGGGAGTCCTGACCGAAGTGACCGTGGACCCCCATAAACAACAACTGGCTTTCTGCAGCTATTTAAAAACCAGCACCATTCATTTAAGAATGCCCCTAAGGCAGACTGTCGGAGATATTAAGAGTAAGCTTCTTGTCCCTACTCCTTCCACTAACTTCCCAGGATGCTCCTTTCTTAGGACTCTGCCTGCCGGACTCGCTCATCCTGGCACCGGCACCCGCACCGTACAGCCCGCGCCCGCCGCTCCGCCCTCCCCGCCTTCGCTCCGCCCTCCCCGCCTTCGCTCCGCCCTCCCCGCCTTCGCTCCGCCCTCCCCGCCTTCGCTCCGCCCTCCCCGCCTTCGCTCCGCCCTCCCCGCCTTTGCTCCGCTCCCTCGCCGCGGGCCTCTTCCGCTTCCCAGGCCGCGAGAACTGCAGGCTGGATTCTCGCGGGACCAGGCGGGGGGAGGGCCGGCGCCGCGCGGGCCCGCCGGGCGGCACCTGGAACAGCATGGTCCTGTTCTTCTCCGAGTCCGAGGGCTGCACGTGGCTGGGCGCGCTGGCGTGTCGCCTTCGCGGCAGTGGTTTCTGGCTGTTCTCGTGGACTTTCCTTTGCAGCACTCCCGTGACGCTGCTGCACCGAGACCGGAACTCCTGCTGTTCATCGAAGCCCGAATCCTCCAGGATCCGCTCAGGGAAACAGGCCCGAGCGGCGGCCGGCGCAGGCTGGCTGGCGGCCGCCGGTCCGGCGGGGGGCGCGTCGGAGAGGCCGTCGCCCTCCTCCAGCAGAACGTCCGACGGGGCGCCGGGCCCCTCGGCGTCGCACAGGCCCGGCTCGCCCTGGCCCCGCAGGCGCTGCCGCTCGTGCAGGCTGAACTTCTCGATGCAGTCGTCGATGAGGCTGGACGGGGCCTTCTTGTGGGTCACGGTCACCTTGCCGCAGTACAGGACTTCGAACTTCTGCGAGTTGTAGAAGGCATCCTCGCTGTCTTTGCTGGGCTTGGCATCCTCTTTCATGGCGGCTTTGGACAGCTGCCTTATGCTGCCGATAACGTCAGGGACCTAAAAAATAATGTAAAATACTCATTTCGGCCGACTCGTTAGAGATGATGCATGTTTACCTAGACCTGTTGTTATCACACTTGAATGCACCCCCCTACTAAATGATAAAACACAGAAAGTAACCGACCCTACATAAGATAAAACAAATTTAAATTACACTATCCGACATAAATGACTTAAAAGCAAGACTGACATTTAATGATATTAATATTATACACTCCCATTGTACACGTATTCATTTCCCAAAAACAATGATATCGGCCACTATTAACTTTTAATAAATCATAGTAAATCCTTTGAGTACTTTTAAAAGTTGGTTTAAGGGGTCAAAAGTTAAAATCAAGGGGAAAAAATACATTTAAAACAAGTGTAATGACTGAAAAGTACATGAGTAAATAAATAAAAAGTTATTAGGAGCCTCAGCTGAAGGAACCAAAGTTTCAACAATGACGATAAAATTAACTTTACAGATGGATAGACTGAAATCCAGACACCCTTTATCAGCATTAGCCATCAGGAAAGACACAAATTAAAACCACAGTAAGAGATTACACACCTATTAGAGTGGCTAACATGGAAAAGACCAAGAGCCCACTGGGATGTGGAGCAACTGGAACCTTCATTCGCTGTATTCAGAAATGTACAATGGCACAACCACTTTAGAAAACTGTTCAGCAGTTTCTTAGGAGTGAAACACAGACTTCACTCAGGACCCAGCCATTCCACTGCTGAGATTTAGCCAAAAGCCCTGAGAACATAGTCCACACAAAAGCTTCTACATGAATATTCACAGAAGCCTTAGTCAAAATACCCCCAAACTGTAAACAACCCAAATACACATCAACACATGAACACTCCCTAATCATCAGGGAAATGCAAATCAAAACCACAATGAGACATCACCTCACACGGGTTAGAATGATATCATCAAAAAGACAAGCAATAACAAGTGCTGGTGAGGACATGCAAAAAAGGGAACTCTTGTGCGCTGTTGGTGGGAATGTAAATTGGGGCAACCCCTATGGAAAACAGTGTGGAGGTTCCCAAAATAGTAAAAATAGAACTATCATATGACCCAATAATTCTACTTCTGGGTACATATGCAAATGAAACAATCACTATCTTGAAAAGATATCTGCACGTCTATGTTCACTGCAACATCATTCACAAACCTAAGACATGGAAACAACCAAAGTGTCCATCGACAGATAAATGGATAAAGAAAATGTGACATACACACACATAAAAAAGAAGGAAATCATGCCACTTGGGACAACATGGATGAACCTTGAGGGCATTTTGCTAAGTAAAGTAAGCCAGACAAAGAAAGACAAAAACTGTATGATTCACTTATATGTGGAATTAAAAAAACAAAAACAAAAACAGGTTCATAGAAACAGAACAAATTGGTGATTGTGAGAAGCCAACAGTGGGAGAAATGGGTGAAGGTGGTCAAAGGTACAAACTTCCAGTTATAAGATCAGTAAGTTCTGGGGATGTAATGTACAGCATGGTAACTACAGTTAATAATACTATATTGTATATTTGAAAGTTGCTAAGAGAGGAGATCTTAAAAGTTTTCATCATAAGGAAAATTGTAGCTATGTAAGGCAGCTATTTTCAACCTTTTTCATCTCATGGCACACAAAAACTAATTACTAAAATTCTGTGGCACACCAAAATATATGTTCTATTTTTTCCTGATCTGACAAAAAGTAGGTATAAATTTGCTTAATTTACCCAAAATAATAATAGTAATTCCCTACCATTTTTGCTACAAAGTGACTTTTTAAAAAATCAGGTGCCTATGTTTGTATGTAAGGATTTCTGGTACCAAGAATTAACCAGTCAGATGCAACCTTATTATGCAACATGACCAATAAGATGTAACTCTATTATATGACCTATATACTGATGGTTCAAGACAGGGCATTCACACAGAAGGGCTATTGTTGTGTTGGCTGCTGTAATTTTATTATTTGACAATCTAAGGGAAAAGAGGTCAGTGCCCCTGACTAAATAGTCAGGTATTGCATGTTTTAAAAACTTTGCGGATTAAGGTTGAAAATCGCTGATGTAGGTGTTGGATGTTAACTAGACTTATTGTGGTAATTATTTCACAATGTATCCATGTATCAAATAATTATGTTGTACACCTTAAACTAATACAAATTACATGTAAGTTATGTCTTAATAATACTGATGAAAAAAGTGAGTGGATAAACAAAATGTAGTCCATTCACACAATGGAATACTACTCATCATCTCTCACCTGGTTTACTGAAATAACCTTTTAACTGGTGTTTCTTGCCCCCTTCAATCTATTCTCAAACATCAAAAAGATCTTTTTAAACTTGTCATGTTACTCTCCTGCAAATCCTCCAAGCTCCCCATTTCATTAAGGGTAAAAGACAAGATCCTTGCAATGTCCTACATGGCCCTTGCTATCTGCATATGGCATACATATAGATTTAGTGTGCACTGTGGCTACACATCCTCCAAATGACCTTTAGAGAGTCATTCTGGATTTTCATTTTTCCATCCCCACCTCATTATCTCTGACCTTACTCCTATATAACACTCCCTCTCACTCACTCTGCTTCACTCGGCTCCTAGCTATCCCTGGAACTTGCCAGGCACAGTCCTCTCTCAAGGTCTCTAAACTCCATGCTCCTCCCCCAGATAACTGCAAAAATCTCACACCCTCACCTTATTTAAATCCATGCTCTGATATCACCTTGTGAGGCGGCACCTACCCCCCACTCAAACACACACACACTGACACAGCCAGCATTTTCCTGGATTTTTTTCCTCCTTTATAACTCTCCATAGCACTTACCACCTGTAACGTTTTGTATAATTTATTTCCTAAAATGTAAGCTCTAAGAGGGTGGTGATTTCTGTCTCTTTTTCCTCCCTCCGTCCGTCCGTCCGTCCCTCCCTCCCTTCATTTTTTCCTTGTTGTATCTCCAAAGCCTATAATAATTCCTGCTACATATTAGATCCTTAATTTGTGTACTAGTGAAAAAAACTGGGTCATTTTTATTTTTGGAAAAAGAGATCATCTTATCTTCAGGGCTGCTTCACATTCAGCCATCTATGATGGTACATCTTCAGATCTTCTAGCACCAATTCTAAATCCAGAATTTCTTCTCTCTCGTGGAATTATTTGGGATATATTGCCAGAGAATTCACAATTTAAAAATCACAACAATTTCAGCTGCCTGTTATGAGTATTTCCTATGAAAGAATAAAGTACAAACGCTATAGTTTCAGTGACTCACCCTGAACATTTGACATGGCTCAGGGAAGCAGCCAGATGTTTTGTTCTAATGCATGACCAGCAGCCTTAGCTCCCTGACATTTTCTTTTTACTTTAGTACCTGACAAGGTTCAAAGTTATGGAGAGTGAGCCAGCTGACATTAAATCTTGCCAAAGGTGAGATGATTCTAGTTCATTGGGTAAAACCCTAAGATAGAATGATTCCTTCTTCCTCAAAAACCATATTTTTATTAAATACTTTTCATCTGATTTTGCAACCCAGTGCTTCTAAATTTCCAGACATGTTTCTATAAAAGAAATATTATTGGTAGGATTTTTTTGAACCTAAAGAATTTTATCTTGTTACAAATATTTAAATTATTTTGGTGCAGTGTTAAAGTTATATTGTATTCCACCATTGAGACTGCAAATAAAATCAGTTCAACCTTAGTGTGTCACTCACTCTGTATTACTTGTTTGTACTTTTTCTCTTTCATTATACTGGGAGTTCTTACATGAAGGACTGATCAGTGGCTGAATTTCTATAGTCTTACAGGACACCTCCCTGTGATCACAGGTAAAGACTCAGCACCTAAATGTAATACAGTTAATGACCCAGCTTATTTATACAAGCAAAGCTCAGCATCTGGACTGAACTGAGTCATTTAACTTTCCAGTCATTTAAGTTGTTAACTACACTGTAAAACACAAATTCTAGTTGCCTGTAATACACTTTCTCAGGTCATAACTAACCCCAGCTTTCAGTGACCTTGGCTGCGTGCAGACTCTAACTGCCAGACTGATCTAACAACATTCAGCTCTGGTTTTGCTTGTCATGTGGATGACACACATACAAGTTAACATTGTACAGCCCCTGTCTACACACTCAGGGCCCACACCAGAAAAGTCTTACTGATAAAAACAGTAAAATATCCACAGTGGGGAAATGAGTTATCAAAGAAGCATGAAAACCTTCTACTGAGGCATATATTTTAAAGAGCAGTCAGAACAGAAAGAAAATCTCTAGCTAGTACTTGTACATACAAATGATATTTGGGGAAACAGTATTCTCCCATAGGACAGTGTTAACTGACATTACGTGTATAAATTAACTTCCTGTATGCACGGAATCTTTCAACATCTCCTGTTTTTCTAGACCATTATACCATAAGCTCTTAAGTGAAAGAATGAGTTGCAGGAATTCTGAGTCTTACTTAGAGCTCTTCCATACGACCACTGGAAAAGTGGTCTGTGCTCACAAGAAACTGGACAAATGGCATGTACACAGGCATGTAAGTAGTAGCGACAACTACCTGGAACCCTGATGAAAGTTCTCTGGGAGTGAGACAGGCTTATTAAATTCCTGTTGATAACTCAAGAGATCTGGCAGCCCCCCAAATGGAGAGCCATGGCTTTCCACTCTGCTCATCTAGATGCAAATTTCTGTGGGTTTCTTTTTGTATCACTGTCACTATAGGAGCAAGATAATATGCATTAAAAGGAGATGGAAAATGATGTCTACTATTAAGCCAGAAATATTGTAAGTCATTGAAATTATTCATTTCCATTAATACACAATAATCAATTCAACAAACAATAAAATGAACAGGGCTTTTTTCAAATACCTCATGATTATTTAGAAAAAGCACAGTGCCACCTTTAACTAGTATTTTGTCATTACACTTCGGTAATCTCACAAAAAGAATTTAGATTCAGCTATCAAAAATTCAGACATTAAAGCAATTCATCACTCTAGATTAAAAGAAATTTCCCAGTAGATCCCTGAATGTCATGCTGTTTCTCATTAATTATTATAATTATTTATCATACTCCAAGCAATCCAGTGGTGTTGTAAAAATGACACTTTGCCTGACTTAAGAAACAAATTCTACAACTACAACTACAACACAATAATGTTTAAAGACTCAAGCAAACACAGGATAAAAATCTAGACCATTAAAAGCGCTGAGGAAAGATACCTTCGCTCAGGAAGCCGTTTCAAAGCCGTTCCCCAAGAGCACTGAGTAAACCAAACCTCAGTATGAGCCTTCTGTGGCACTCAGGAGTTCTCTTTCTTTTTAAGTAAGTCAGCAGTAACTTCATTGTATTTGTTGGAAGTCCATGTTATCGCTATGCAGCCAATTATAAAACCTTCCAGGAGTAACCGTTATTGCTTCAAAAGTAAAGCATTTCCTGACTCTGCAATCAGGAAACACCCTGATTGTTCAGAAGTGAAGCGCAGGAGCTTTGGCTTTCCTTAGAAAGAACATTTTAGATTTGATAACCATTGTCTTTCTTATGCTACTTAAATAATCACAAGTGTCCAGTACTCATTAGTAATGAAGATCAGAGATGAATCACTAGTACAATGTCCTTTTTCCTCCCAGACTTCATTGATAAACAGATGAACCTCAGCAAACATTTAAAAATGGATACAGCCCAGCTGGGCATAGCTCAGCGGTTGAGCATAGACCTAGGATCCAGGAGATCGGGGTTTGATTCCCGGTCAGGGCACATGCCCGGGTTGCAGGCTCGATCAATGACTCTCTCATCATTGATGTTTCTATCTCTCTCTCCCCCTCTCCTTTCCTCTCTCTGAAATCAATAAAGATATGTTTATAAATAAATAAGTAAATAAATAAATAAATAAATAAAAATGGATAGAAATATGAATGTGAGAATAAGCTGCTTACAAACATACTTAAAGCAAAGAAAAACTGGGTAAAATCGATATGAGTTTAACTGCTTGATTCTTTATTCATCTTTTTATAATAATTATAGTAAGTATAACAAGATACAGATAAATGGGGGGAAAAAGGGAAAAGGGTGTAAATTTTTTGATGGAGGGAAACACTAGGAAACATTTCAAGTAAACTGAAAAACTGCCTAATGAGAAGACTTAACAATTTAAACTAGTCTCAATCAAACAGAGACAGTGTGGAAAAGAAATATATTTGCTTTGGAAGTAATACATGCTTTTAGGGGACGGTAGATTTCCTTTCTATTAAGATCAGCTCAGCATTTTGAAAAAAGTCCAGTTTTGTCATTTAATATTATAATTTCATCTTCAGCCAATGGAAAGTGATCAGAAGGCATATGCACATCATGAAAAAGCTCATATTAAGGAAACACTAACCATTACCTAAAAACCCCTGAGGTTTTTCCAGTCCCAGTTACTTTGGAAGCACAGTCTCATTTTTAAGGTAAAGCTGCCTGGCAATCTTAACAAGAAATGAAAATGATTTTTAAACCATTTTCACTTTTATCCAAAGGTACTTCAGCAATTCTTTATATTTAGTTAAAAATATAAAATATTATTTAAGAGATATTTTACACAGTAAAAAGAGGTCTAATTTTCACTAGGTCTAGACTCTAAATCAACTGGAGTAATACCGTGACTTTAAAATTACAGAATTTTAAAACTAAAGGTGCAGCCCACTGGTGTGGCTCAATGGTTGAGCTTCAACCTATGATCCAAGAGATCAAGGTTCGGTTCCCAGTCAGTGAACATGCCCGGGTGGGGGGCTCACTCGATCCCCAGCAGTGGGCATGCAGGAGGCAGCCGATCAATGACTCTCTCTCATCATTGATGTTGATGTTCCTATCTCTCCCTCCCTCTCCTTTCCTCTCTGAAATCAATTAAAAAAACAACGCTGAACTAAAGGTGCTCTTTCTTGTTTTACAGATGTAGAAGCAAACCATTTACATCAAAAGTTAAACCAATAAAGCAGAAAATAATGAGGTTACAGGAAAGTAGACTATCTGGGGCCAAAGAAAACGGGAGTATCTCTGCGACTTAGACCACAGGCATCCAAGTTGCTTGGTTTCAGAGTCTTGGGCTTGAGCCAGAACAGTTTCCTCTTAGACCAGGCTATAATTCTAAGATACTCTCAGTCACTTTGCTCCAAATTCATTTTTGGCTCAGCAACCCTCTAACTGCTGCTTTCTTGGTAGCTTCCAAGTTAGTTCAAGCATCAGAGACAGAGAAATTCCTTAAACCGTTCAGCTAAGCTCTTCCTTCCCAGTCCATCTCACCGATCACATTGTTAGAATTCCTTCTCTGGAAAATATAATCTATGGCTTTAGAACCATTTCAAATTTGCAAATGCAGTCATATATAAAATATAAAAGAGTAACTCGCAGAAAAAAGGTGGAGAATCATGCAGTTTGACTAAGGGAACAGAATGTCCTCAGTAGCAGCTGAGCAAAGTGCCACAGGGAAAACATGAGCACAAGAAAGACAAGGTGGGAACAGAAGTCAGATGGTGAACAATAGGTAAGAACAGTCCTTTTCAAATTCTCTTTCAAAAGAAAAATCATTATTTTTTAAAGTGGATTAGTCCACAGTGTGGCATATTAGAAAATGACATAATACACAGTTAGAGATCTTAAGTTGAAAGTCCCATCCCAATATCTATTATTGTCTATAGAAAAGACATCATATCCTCTCAGCCTCTGGTTTTCTTCTGCAAAATGGGAACCACAGTGTTTACTTCAGAGGTAAGCTGGGAAAATTAAATTAAGTGTGCAAATGTGGCGGACACACTGCTGGGACAGGGAAAGCATTCAATACTGTTCAATTAAATTTAAAAAGCCAATCAGATTTGCTTGTGTAAGCAGATGGAAGAAGTGAAAAGCTGCCGCTAAATAAGAAAACGCTGTCTTCATGAAATTTAGTAGCATGGGGTACGAAATAAGTAAAATATAAAGGATTTTAGATAATAAGAATTACCAAGGAGAAAAATAATGCAGGGAAAGGGGACAGAAAATTTGGAGGGGGTGGCAGAAGATTTGCAATTTTAGAGAAAGGACTTTCTATAAAATATTTGAGTGAAAACCTCTGTTCAGCAAGGAGGTGAGCCATACCGATATGTGGGGGAGGAACACTCCAGACAGACAGAACATCAAGTACCAAGGCCTTGAAGCAAACAATTGCCTGGCATGGTCAGGAAACTTCAAGGAGCCTGTGGGGACATGGGTATCCAAATCATGCAGGACCTTGGAAGGACTTTCGCTTTTACTCTTTGTGAGACAGAAAGCCAAGGTCGGATGCTAAGTTGTGTTTAAAGGTCCCTCTGGCTGCTGTGTGATTAGACAGCAAGGGTGATGGGGCAGGGGCCTACTGTATGAATCCAGGGTGAGACAAGGGTAGCTCGCCCAAGATCAACAGCAAGAAAAGTGGTAAGAAGCTGAAAGCATCTGGATATAATTTTAAAAGCACAGTGAAGATGATTTGTTGATGTATGTAATGTGGAATGTAAGAGAAAAGAGGATGAATGGATGAACTTCATGGGTTTTGGCCAGAGGAACTAGAAAAATGAAGCTGCAGTAAAATGGGTGGAGGGGGTGGGGGGCTTAAGAGAGCAGGAGCTTAGTTTTGGACATGTTCATTTCGAGAAGCTGTTCTGCTCTGATATGTCCAAGGGGAGATGACCATAGGCAGCTGAAAATATGTGCCTAGAGCTCAGGGGAGAGAACAGAACTAAGAAAGAAAAATTGGAAGGTATTAGCATGTAGATGACATTTAAAGCCATGAGATGAGACGATTTCATCAAGAGAGTGAGTATAAAAGACACAGTGAGCAGGAGGGGGAGGAGGAGCCAGGCATAGAAAAACAGAGAGGGGGGAGAGAGAGAGAGAGAGAGAGAGAGAGAGAGAGAGAGAGAGAGAGAGAGAGCTAGGCAGAGAGAGAAATATCTCCAGGAACCAACCCGAGGCACACATGCTTTATAGATATGAGCAAAGGAAAATACAGCAAGAGCCAGGGAGAAGGTGAGCGGGTATCCTGAAGCCAAGAAAGGTTTCCAAGAAGGAATAGCTCTTCAAAATGAGGTCACAGGTGACTTTGACAAGAAAACGTTGATGGGGGCCTAAGGCACAAGCCTTACTGGAGTAGGTTCCAAAGAAAATGTCAAGAATGAAATCCAAAATCATAGGTACAGACAATCTATTAGGGCAGTAGCTGGAGGTACAGGTGAGTCAGAAGAGAGTTCTCCTACAAATGGAAGAAATGACAGCTTCCAACAGGGAATATTCAATAGTGAAAGGGACACTGATGGTCTAGAGAAAGAGGGTCCAATTGCTGGCAATGCCCTTAAGTGGGCAAGAGGTGTGGGAATCTAGGGCACAACGGAAGAGTTTGAACTGACCTGCTGCAAGGACAGTTCATCTCAAAGGGAAAGGCAGAATCTAAAGGCACAGATTCAGGAAGAAGTGGTGGTGGGAGTTTGGAGAATGTGTATTCTGACTGCTTTAATTTCCTCAGTTAGACAGAAAACGTGATCATCAGCTGTGGATGTGGGAAAAGATCAATCAGTATTAAACAATGAACATTTCATTTGATTCAATGCTAACCAAAGGCAAATTGTGAGGCAAACTTATCATTAGAAGACTCAGGCTATCTTTCTGTGCTGTAATGATATCAAATAGGACCCCTACAACCCCGTCATAGGGAAATGTGCATTTTACTCTAAGGTTTAACTTGAGAGCTCTAGTGTCAGGTGAAACTCAGGAATCAGCCAATAATTAGAAGAGAGATTTTGTACCCTTAAATGAAACCATGTACGTAAACTGCTTTTTCTGACTACAGTGAGATTGGAAACTATTCTATATAAGTAATATTTACATAAGAAATAAATTTTGGAAAATGAGTGCATATAGTTAGGCAAAAAAATAAATAAATAATACAGTTCTGGATTTTACCAAAATAAAAACAACATAGTTTGATTATAAAGTATTTGTGACACTTGTGAAAATTAATTCTATTTTTCTTTTATCGCACGTGGGTATTAATATAGATATGACCAAAAAAGTTGAAATAAGCAAACTCATTAATACAAGAAAAGCAAACTTCTTGTATAAATGTAATCCAGAAAGTTAAATCTTCCATTTTCTCACCCCTTAAAGAGTTGTTATTTATTTATGCAAGCTGGCACTATGAGACAATTTCAAATGCAGCATAGCCTTTTACGCAACCATAAAGCACTTCAATGTGAGATCAGCCTACTAGTTGTTTATTCAACTGGATGCCTTCTTTTCATCAAATAGACCAATTCCTTAAATGATACAATCTGCCAAAACTCACACAAGAAGAAACAGATGATCTGAACAGGCCTATATCTATTAAAGAAATTGAATCAATGATTAATAATCTTCCAAAACAGAAAGCACTAGGCCCACATGGGTTTGCTAGTAAATTTTATAAAACATTTAAGAAAGAAATTATACCAATTCTCTATAATCTCTTTCAGAGGAAAAAAGCAGAGACAAAAACTATAGACCAGTATCTCTCATGAACATAGGTACAAAAATCCTTGAAATATCAAGGAAATACAAAAATCCTTGAAATTGAATCCAAAAAAGCATAAAAAGAATTATACACCAAGGCCAAGTGGGATTTATCCCAGGTATACAAGGCTGATTCAACACTTGAAATCAGTTAAAGTAATCCATCACATTAACAGACCAAATAAATAAATAAATCACATGACCTATCAATAGATGCAGAAAAACATTTAACAAAATCCAACACCCATTTATTATTAAAATTCTCAGCAAACTGGGAATAGAGGGGAACTTCCTTGTCTTGAAAAAGGTTATCTACAAAAAACCTAGAGCTATCATACTTAATGGTGAGAAACTCAAAGCTTCCCCACTAAGTTTCTAAGTACAAGGCAAGGATCAAGGTACCCACTGATCCTTGGAAATCCTTGCTAATGCAATAGAGCAAGAAAAGAAAACAAAAGGTATAAATATGGGAAAGGAAGGAATAAAATTGCTTCTCAGATGACATAATTGACATAATCATCTATGTAAAATATCTGAAAGAATCAACAAAATAAACTCCTAGAACTAATAAACAATTATAGCAAGGTTGCAGGATACAAGGTTAACACATAAAAGTCGATTGCTTAGCTGTATGGCAGCAATGAACAAGTGGAATTTGAAATCAAAAGCACAATACCATTTACATTAGCACCCCCAAAAATAAAATACTTAGGCATAAATCTAAGTATTTACACCCAAGACCTATGTGAGGAAAACTACAAAACTCTAAAGAAAACAATCAAAGAAAAACTAAGTAAATGGAGAGATAGTCCATGTTCATGGTTAGGAAGATTCAATACTGTCCAGATGTCATTCTTCCCAACTTGATCTACAGATTCAATGTAATTCCAATCAAAATCCATAACATGTTATTTTATGGATATTGACAAACTGATTCTAAAATTTATATGGAGGGCCAAACAACCCAGAATAGCCAACATAATACTGAAGAAGAGCCAGGTTGGAGGACTGACGCTACCTGACTTCACAATTTGCTGGACAGCTACAATAATCAAGACAGTGTGGTATTAGTGAAAAAGAAGAGACAGCCCCCAAATAGACCTACCTAAATATAGTCAACTGATCTCTGAAAAAGTAGCAAAGACAATGCAATGGAGTAAATATTTTTCAACAAATGGACATCCACATGCAAAAAAATGAATCTAGACACAGACCTTACACCCTTTATAAAAATTAACTCAAAATGGATAATATACGTATATGTAAATGCAAAAATACAAAACTCCAGAAGAAACCCAGATGACCATGGATATGCTGATGCCTTTTTAGGTACAACACCAAAGACAAAATCCATGAAAGAAATAATTGATAAGCAGACTTCATTAAAATTTAAAACTTCTGTTCTGCAAAAGACAGTATCAAGAGAATGAGAAGCTAAGCCACAGACGGAGAGAAAATATTTGCCAAAGACACTTCTGCTAAAGGGCTGCTATCCAAAATATATACAGAACTCTCAAAACTCAACAACAAAACAAACAACCCAATTAAAAAACGGCAGAAAAACCTTAACAGATACCTCACCAAGGAAGATATACAGATGACCAATAAGCATATGAAAAGATGCTCCACATCATATGTCATCAGGGAAATGCAAATTAAAACAACAAGGAGATATCAATACACACCTATTAGAATGGCCAAAATCTAGAGCACTGCCAATACCAAATACTGGTGAGAATGCGGAGCAAGAGAAACTTTTCATGCACTACTGATGAAAATGTAAACTGATATAGACTCTTTGAAAGATAGATATGTTGAAAGATAGTTGATAGATAGTTTTGTGGTTTTTCACAAAACTAAACATACTCTTACCACTTATTTGATACAGTAATTCATACACCTTGGTATTTACTCAAAAATGAATGTATATACATACAAAAACCTGCACATAGATGTTTTCTGAATATTTATTCAGAATTCCCAAAACTTGGAAGTTACCAAGATGTCCTTCAGTACATAAATAGATAAACTGTGGCACATCCAGACAACGGAACGTTATTCAGCACCAAAAAGAAATGAGCTATCAAGCCCTGAAAAGACATGGGAGGACCTTAAATGCATATTGACAACTGAAAGAAGCCAATCTGAAAAGGCCATATATGATTCCAACTATATAAATTTTGGAAAAGACAAAACTGTGGAGACAATAAAAAGGAGTGGGGGGCGGGGGGGTGATTAGGCAGAGCATCGAAAATTTTAGGGTAGTGAAAATATTCTGTATAATATTATAATGATGTATTTATGTCATTTATACTTTTGTCCAAACCCAAAGAGTGTACAACACCAAGAGTGAACCCTAAGATAAACTATTTATTTTGGGTGATCATGACATGTTGATGTAGGTTCACCCTTGATAGCAAATGAACAATTCTTGTTAGTCATACTAATGTATGTGCGGAGGCAGAGGTATATGGGAAATCTCTCTACCTTCCTCTCAATTTTGTTATGAACCCTAAATTGCTCTAAAAAAAAAAAGTCTTTACCAAAAAAAAAAAAAAAAAAGTATGCAGTTCAATACATTTGTAGTTACTCCAAAAAACACTAGAGGGAGCTTTCCCACATGAACTAGTTTACCTAAGCAAAAAAAAAAAGAATTTATATGATACTAAAAAAAAAAATTTTTTAAATGCCACTGTTTATAAAATATTATTACTACTGATCCCATTTTAGCTTTATAAAATTAATTACTGGAAAGTACATTAACTGGAATTTTGACTAGGCAAGTTTAGCAATAAAATAAGTTGATAAAATAAAGTTAGACTAAAAAAATTGCACATATCGAAATAACCAACACTTGATAACCTTTAATCTGTTATATATTTTCATACAGGACATAATAACCTAATAAGAGCATATGTCTTGGTCCTTTATCATGATCCATGAAAGTACAAAATCATCTAAACAAAATACTAAAACTAAACACTTAATAAGCAGTTTTAACTTATGAAATGTCTAAACTCGTGAGGGGAGAGCTACTCAAGCAAGGCTAGTTGTGAAATGGAATGGGCTTGAGAAAAGAGGCAAGGGAGCCAAGGCTAAGCCCAGGGGGACCGGGACATAACAAGCTCTGGCTGAGGTCGTAGATGAAGCTGTAATATTATCAGGAAGCATAAAACACCATGGATTTCCCAGAAACCTATTTTTGTCCTGGCTTCTGTATTACTTCAGATATTTATACCACCACAACAGATTTTACACCTTGCAAACGAAAATAACACAGCATTCTCAAGCTTCTATTCGGCGACATCGAGTTTCTTATACACATAATCATTACCCACTCACTATGCAAATGTCTCCCTCCTTCTAAGAAGGAAAGTCCGAACTGCCTATACCCAAGGATAAAAAGGAAAACACACGTTCGCCTCTCTCCAAAATAACGCTGGAAGGAAAGGCAATAGCAAGCGATCCCTGATGGGGGCCTGCCCTTTCCGCAGGTGACGGAGAAGCACTGTCTCCACATGGTGACTACTCACACTGGAGCTCGACACTGCACTGTGCCCAGCCCTCCCAGTGGAACTAACCTCCTGAAAACAAAATTAAGTCACAATTGAGTGTACCTGATACAGTTAATTAATACAATGAAAACGCAGCAAGTCGCCTTTCTGGCCCTCGATCCTTCCTCTTGTCTGTGACTATGATGAACATTACCAAGAAGTTTCTGGTCAGAAAAGACTTTTTTCAAAGCCAATATTGGCTATTTAAAGATTTTTCTTCCTTGTTCATTACGTATCAGAGATTCCCCTCCTCCCCTTCTCTTGTGCGGTCTGGCTAAATGATGCCAAGGGAAAGCATATAATGACTTAGGTGACTCGAACAACCCATTTCCCTGTCATCTTTAATTGCAGAAAACAATGAAAAGTTTCAGCCTTTCAGAGTCCTGGAGAAAGAATATATTCCTTCTATCACTCCACAGACATCTGACTGGAAACCACATTAATGAATGGAGTAATTCTAAAGCAATAAACCTCTACCTCTTAAGTCTCTGTAATGTCACCATGTTGCTTGAAAGCCACCTGGAAGAGTGCATTGTCATAGCTTTGCCCAGAACAAACCAGGCCCTACACACCCCTGGACACGCCTTGTGGGCAGATATCTCCTCTCTCCTTCAACAGAACTCAATCACATGACACCATCACCTTTCAATTAACTGATCTGTCATGATTTTTCAAGTAATCTGGTAACTTAGTACACCAAAGCCCCCCACAAAATATCTTTACTTATCAGCTTTTATGTATGTAAAACATTTAACTACCAAATTTTAATTCCCTGAGGAAGCTCTCAAAAAATAGAATGTGTGGCACTGAAATATTTCTCATTATGTAATAGCTTAACTTTCTAACACCCAAAATGCTTGCTCGTATCTATACTAAAATGATTAATGATTAAAACAATGCTTCAATACTGACATTACAATCAACATGACTGAAGATAAAAGAAATTAAGGAAATCTGTGCAGTGGCTACTAATAATTAACCTGTACAGTGTAAATGTGGCCAAAATTCATTTTCATTAAAATTTCCAAACAAGGGAGCTATCTGAGCTGCACTTTGCAAAAATTCACAATTTCAAAGTCAGAAAGCAAATTCAAAGCAAATTAGCAGACTTCTTTTTGTTGTTGTTTTTTCATACATGGACTGCTTTCAAGAAAGAATGTGATTCTTAAATCATTTGTGAACAACTTAACTGAAATAGACACTGTTTTATCGAAATAGCACCCACCTTCATTTAGAACAAATGGCTGCAGTGGACACTGCTAATTCTTGCGCCTTTCCCCTTACCAATCTCCCAAACCCTTGCCCCCAGAGTAGGCCACAACGAAGGCCATGTGATCCAAGCTAGACGGGTGGCAGATAGAGAAGTGGGCATGGGACCCAAGTCAGGTCAATCTGAGTCGCTCCTTAATATTTTTCAAAAGAAGACGAGACACAGCTGTTTCCCATCTGAGGTCTCAAGCTGATGAGGAAGTTAGTTGGGCAACCCAGGTGGCCAGCTCCCTTCGCTGAAGAAAGCCTAGAATAACACAAAATTAAACTAAGAGGAAAAGAGAATTAAAACCAAGATATGGCCCTGGCCAGTGTGGCTCAGTTGGTTGGGCACTGTCCCATGCACCGAAAGGTTGCTGGCTCAATTCCCAGTCAGGGCACATGGCCGGGTTGTGGGCTGGATCCCTGGTAGGGGATGTGCAGGAAGCAGCCAATGGATGTTTCAGAGCAATGCTTCTCTCTTACTGGCTCTCTCTCCCTTCCTCTCTAAAAATCAATTTTAAATACTTAAAAAAAGAAAAAGACAGTGGCTCTGTTGCATCATCTTTTAAAAAACCAACAAGATATGAAGAGAAAGAGTACTGGTAGGGTCAGCTCTCTGGTTGTAGACAGCCTTGGAAGTATGGCTCAGGAGCTCTGGGTCTCCAATTCTGGGGGTCACTCAGGATCCTTTCATGGGTGATAGTGTTCACCCCTGTCTCTGAATCCTAACTAGTAGCCAGATCTATGGGGATCACTGGGATTGGGTTCACCTGCTATGACTGAAACCCAAAGCAGCAATTGGTTACACAAAACACAAGTTTATTTCCCTCTCATACAGAAGTTCAGCTGTGGGTGCAGGGCTGTTTTGGTATTACACCACGCCATTAAATATCAAAGACCAAGGTCCCTTCATCTTCCTGTTCTACCCTGGGGGCCTTGATCCCACTGTCCAAAACAGTGAAACAGTGCCCGCTCTATTCCAGGCTGCAAGATGTGAAAAAGGGATGAATAAAGAGAAAGAGAGAGCAACACACACACACACACACTGGACACTCCCTTTCCTAAGGAAGCTGTCACACACACAAATCTACTTACACCCCACTGGCCAGAGCTGGAGGAATTCCTAGCAGCAAGAGAAGCTAAGAAATAGAGTCCTAACTCTGAATGGACACGTACTTAGTTTAACATTCTATCGCTAAAGAAGGGAGAATAGACATCAGGAACAACCTGCATTCCTGTCACAATTGTCAGTGATTCATCAGAAAGAAAAAAAAGGCATCAGTCAGCTCTCTTCAACAAAGTGAAGCTGGGGATAGGTATAAGTCAGAGTATTTAATCATGTAATGGCTCCAAAAAAGACTCGTCAAAACTGCAGAAATATGTACTTAATAAAGATAAGCCTGTTCCCAAAAAAACCTTATGACCACCCTCATGGGGCTAGAGTTTCTCATTAAAAGATAATAAAGCACTTCTGATGGTAATACAGTTAGCTACATCAACAGTCCCCACTAATGTTTGTAAATATTTTTTCTAGCTAGAACCATGTTAGTGCGGTGGTCTTTATGTCAATGTTTACATTTCTATAGAGATAGCAATGGGGCAACAACCCCCAAATAACCACCTAATACTTATTACAACCTGTAATATGCCCCTGCACATAATATTCTGGTGTAGTCACAAAGCAATGAGACTAGTTAATAAATGTTTTGTCTTGGGAACTATAGATTTAATTCATTCCAATGGGCCAAACACAAAAAGCAGCATCACCTTTAAACAAGCATCTTATAGGAATTTATAGAGCAGCTGAGAGTTGACTTGATGTCTGTAAGTTACATCTGGGGTGTGTAGTATATACATATCTGTCTTCATAAACAGTATTACCAGGTGTGATGTAAATAATTCTGGTTTGTTGTAAAGTGTGAACATCATATCTTCAATATAGCACAGCAGGGTCGCCCGGTTCCTAGCCAACTGCTAAGTAAATATCAAAAACTATTTACACCATAAAGAACCTTTAACTTCGAACAGAGTGAGGCAGTTAAATGGAAACATGGTCCCAATATTACTTCCACAATATACAGTGTAGAGCAACTGCTATGGCCATCTGCTTACTTTTATAGACTTTGATCCCAAAAACCATAGAAGAAGAGGTGTGACATCCAAATTGCTTTTAGATTCTTTACTTACACCATGCTTGTGTCCAGAAGAAAATATCTCAGCAATTTTCTTTAATATACTTTTATTTTTTACTTTTGTATATTGATTTTTCCATTAAATTTATTGGGAGTGATGTTGGTTAATAAAATAAGTTTCAAGTGTACAATTCTATATACATCATCTGTATATTGTACTGTGTGCCCACCACCCAAAGTCAAATCTTCTGTCACCATATATCTGACCCCCTTTAACCTTTACTACCCCCCTTCCCTTCCCTCTGTTAACCACCATACTGTTCTTTGTATCTATGGTCCTGAAAGCCAATAGGAACGAAATAATTATTTGATGCAAATATCATTGTTCTATCCCATGGGCACTACAACTGTTTCCTCAAACACAAATGAGCAAAAACAAAGACATTCACTTACTCTCCTGCTAGTCAAGCGCCATTTCACTGATAAAAGACAAGTCAGAACTTGCAAGAATTTGAATTACAAAAATATTTTAATGATATTCTGTTATATTAAAAACACTCTACTTATCAACTAAACCAGGCCAAATAGAATTCACTTAGGAACTTGCTACAATGAATACATAAAAATAGCATGCAATTATATATTAATAACATGCAATTATACTTCTAATTGATAGAAACAATTTAATGCCTTAAATTTCTCTTTTGAGATATAAAAATCTTATGATTTGGGGTTTTCAGATCTTAAAAGTTTCATAAATTATGATTATTGTGATATGTTAAAGACCAATGCATTAGCACTCCAGTTATGTCTAGCATTTTGTTAGTGAAAAATCCATCAACATACTTATCCTTTGTTCAACCTTAGACTCTGTTTCCATATATTCCAACTTGTATAATAAACATTCACCAATATATTTTAAATTTTATTTTACTAAAAGTTGGTTGAAATTATTAAAAACTCTTTAAATGTATATTAAATCTATGTTAATGATTAGACACTATTGAAAAATATTACAAAAATCACCTACTCGATCTTACGTTGCTTCCTCTCAATCCCTAGATTTTTATAAAACTCCATATTTAGAAAAAGAAAACAAATGCGAGGTCTGTCTCTACAATGGTAATGAGCTAGATAAGATTAAATTTTTTTTCATCTTCAAGCAATATATCATAATTTATAAACCATCAACTTTCCTGAATTCTTTAAGTGGAAATTATCTCCCTCCCACTCATGGCACAGAGTAGGCACTCAATAAATACTCATTGAGTAAACTGATAAAACATTTTGTTCTTGTCCTCATAGTACTTACTACATTCTGACTTGTATATAATTTGTCTTCTTCCCTTGTGGCTCCTATAAGATTCTAAATTCCTTGTTTGCTACTCTTTCTTATCTCATTATATATTTCCTGGGCGCACAGTGTGTCTGCTTCCCTGAACTATTGTCTCCCATCTCGGACTCCTCAGGTCTTAACCCTTTTCTAAACTTATCTCCAGGGAGCTAAAGTCTGTGGGCTCATTCAGGAAAAAAAGAATTTGAGAAAGAGCATTCCTTCAATGTTTCTGAAATAAAACATAAATAATCATTAATTTTTTTTTTTAACTCCAATTTATGGTTAAAAGAACCCAAGGAAAAAACTCAGAAATCTCCTTGCCTTTATGAAACATTCCTAAAACTTTTGAGGACCTATAACTATTGGAAAAACACGTATGTTCTCTTTTAGCCTAGTGAACAGAATGTGAAGAACATAAAAACATCACTAATAAATCTTCCACGCAAACTTCCTCCAGGGCGTATCAGCAGATGATATGTAGTCCTGGGAGAACTGAAACAAGTGAGAGGAACAAAGCCACACTGCTCTTCAACCTGGGAGGCCCTCTTGACCTGGGAGGCCCTTTTGCTCACAGTTTCCACAAGATAACATCATTCCCCTCAGGGAAATTTCTTTCCATCCCCCTTTCCAACTGGTGCCCAAACCAAGAGCCCAGCAGCAGCATGGGGCCCCTCCAAATCACCCACAGGCACAACGAACTATATTTAGTCACCCAACGACACCCGTCTATCCCACAGATGTCTCAGGCCTTTTTATCTGTTCCTAGCACAAAACATAGCACATATGGCTCGCACTCAATATATGTTTGCAAAATGAATGAATAAATGAATGAGCAAACAAATAATCCAAGAGAAAAGAGTTCCGCTCACTTTCCTAGATCAGAACACTGCAAAGCTTCTTGCCTGAAGCCAGAGTGTTTCCATTTGGGAAAAACAGTACAATCACATTATGAATGCCACCGAAAAGCAGGTGCCTGTTCTAAAAGAAAAGCTGCTAAGAGCCTTTTTATAACCATTGCTAATGTGAAAACTGAAGAATTTATAAATGAATATTGGGAAAAGTTAGCTATCTGTAAATAATGTTTGCTGTAGACTTACTTTGTGCACTTCCTAAATAATTTATGCAGTATTTATTATGTACTAGGCCCCGTTTTAAATGCGTCATATACTTCATCTCCTTCAATCATTACCACGATCCTTTGAAGTAATTCTATTATTGTTCTGATTTTACTGATAGGAAACTGCTCTAGATTCTGCATATTTGCTTAACTCACTCACTAAGTCATGTCAACTGAATCAAGAAAATGAGTATGACAATTTCCAAACTTGAAAGATGAGATCAAAGGAACTAGACATCAAACGCTGGGTTTCTGTGACAGTGTTTGCTCACGATTAACTGCACATGCCATAAAGTCACCATGCCCTGCTATGATCTTAAACAGCTTACCATATTTTTACAAACATCTTCAGTATAATTCTGTCTTACAATGCTTAAACATAAATACTAGGTAGAAAACAAAAGGAGTAGTAAAGTTAATGTATACTGGCATTATCAAATATCTAGTATCTACTGGGTCAAGCTACCAATAACGCCATCTAAAATATGTTGATTCAGACTACCAAAATATAAATTGTTGGGCTATAAAGTTGGACCATAAGCCATAATTATTATTTAGCATCTCTAAAAAGAATGCACTATAAAAACAGTTTCTATGAATATTCTACACTTTTTATATGGTTTCATAAAATGACACTTGCTATTAAATAATAAAATGTGACTTCTAATATAGCTTAGCTGTTTTCTTTAATGATTCCTGCTCATTGTAAAATAATAAAATCAAAAAGACAAGCACAAATAAGAAAATGTTCATCCAGAGATTACCACTACCGAAATTTTAGTGAGCACCCCTCCAGACATATCTTATGTGCATATAGTTAGTATAGGTATAAAATGTTGAATAAATAGGGTCATTCCAAACACAATTTTTGTGACCCCCTGCCCTTGTGCTTAAAAATGTGGCTTAGGCACTTTTCCATCTCAATAATTATATCTTTAGCATCATTTTTAAAGTGTCTTCTAGAACAGCCATTCTTGTACTCTAAAATCGCTGAGAGATTTCTAAGAGTTTTAATGTGGCTGTATTTATCAATATTCACCATTTTAGATATTACAACTGAAAATTTTTTAAATATTTATTTATTCATTTAAAATAACAATAAACCTAAGTGATATATTTTTATAAGAATATTGGTATTGCTTTACATTTTTGTAAATCCCTTAAATGTCTAACTTAATAGAAGGCAGCCGAATTCTCTTACCTAGTTCTGTATTCAACCTGCTGCAATATGTTACTTTGGTTGAAGTATATGAAGAAAAGTCCAGTAGCACAAAAATACATATAAATGGAAAAAGAAGGATTTTAAGACCTCTTTCGGATAATTGTGAATATTCTTTTTTGACACTATCCGCTAAACCAATAAATGATAGTTTTTTATAAGTCTTTTGCATTGTGAAATCTTTCTGTATGCTGTTCAATTAAAATTTATTTTTAATTGAATTTATTGCAGTAACATTAGTTCACAAAACCATACAGGTTTCAAGTGTACAACTCAACAAAATATCATCTGCACGCTATGTCATGAGCCTATTGCTCAAAGCAAAGTCTCTTTCCTTCCCCATTTATCCCTCCTTTGCCCACCTTCACCTACGCCCAACCCCCTTTCCCTCTGGCTATCACCGCACTGAGGTCTGTGTCTATGTGATATTTTGCTTAATCCCTTCACCTTATTTCACTCAGCCCCCCACCTCCCTCCCTTCTGACAGCTGTAAGTCTGTTTCATTTATTCATGCTTCTATTTCTATTTTGTTCATCATTTTAATTTGTTCATTAGAATTAAAATCCATTTCTTTTTCTTGCACTTTGAACAAATCTTTTATCAATGCATGACTTCATAATTCATGCTTTGGTCTTTTGGATAATATTGGTTCGCTGAGTTATGCAAATATTGACATTGACATATTTTATTAAATATTACCAAAATTTCCTGGCTGGTGTTGCTCAGTGGTTGAGCATCAACCTATGATCCAGGAGATCGAAGTTCAATTACAGGTCTGGGCACAAGCCCAGGTTGCAGGTTCATTACCCAGTAGGGGGCGTGCAGGAGGCAGCCCATCAATGACTCTCTCATCATTGATGTTTCTATCTCTCTCCCTCCCTCTCCCTTTCTTCTCTCCGAAATCAATACAGACATATTTAAATATATATATGTGTATATATGTATATATATGTATATATGACCAAGATATTACACCTGTTAATATAACCACCAGTCTCATCAGAAGTCCTTAGTATTGTCAAGTTCACAGTGATAAATACATTTTCCCAAAATTCTCAGTACTATCAGTAGTTTTCCTTGAAGTGGTAAGATCATATTGTTCATTTGCAAGAAAATGTCTGCCAAACACCCAATACTGATCAAACATCTTTGGTTGTGAGTCATTCTTTCAGGTAAAAATGGTGTCCTATGAAAAAGTGACTAGGTCAGCTCATAACTTGTATTTTTCTGCTGCTGCCCTAACAAATTGCCAGAATCTTAATTTAATTTGGACTCACAGTTCTGTAAGTCCAAAGTCCGGGACATCTCACCAGACTAAAGCCATGGTGCTGGCAGACTGCACTCTTTCTCAGGGTCTCTGGGAAGGAATGCATTTCCTTACAGTTGTATGACCGAGGACCATTTTCTTTCTGGCTCTCAGCTGAGGGCTCTTCCCAGCTTCTATAGGGCATCTGCATTCCTTGGCTTCTGGCCCCTTCGCCCATCTACAAAGCCAGCAATGGTAGACCATCTCACATCATGTTTCTCTGACTTCCTCTTCTGTCTTCCTCTTTCCCTTTTTAAGGTCTCATGTGATTACACTGGGACTACCTGGATAATCAGGATAAACTCCACATCTCAAGATCCTCAAACTTAACCACATCTGCAAAGTCCCTTTTTCCATGTCAGTTGAAATAGTTATAGGGATTATGGCATGAACATATTTAGGGGCCATAGGGGTAGACAGAACTGTCTACCACACAACTCATACAATTGCACAAATACATTTCCTCTAAACTACTACTGTATTTGGATATGCACTTCCCACTTTGTCACACATATTAAAAAGATATGTTCTCAAGGAACAAATTTAATAAATTGAATAATTTCTACTGATTCATCAAGGATACTCTTAAGTGAATATGGCTTTTTAAAAATGTTTTCATTGATTTTTTTTATTTTTAGAGAGAGAGAAAAGAAGACGGAAAGAGAGAGAGAAACATCGACGTGAGAGCGAAACATCCATTGGCTGCCTCCTGTATGCCTCCTACCAGGATCAAGCCCGCAACCTGGGCATGTGCTCTCACTGAGAATTGTACCAGCAACCTTTCAGTGCATGGGACAACACCCAGCCAACTGAGCCACACTGGCCAGGGTGGTTGTGGGGTTTAACAACTATGAGTTCTTGGTGGCGAAGCATCCAGTGAGCACTAGCAGAGTTGGTGCCACTACGTGGATTCGTGCTGTGGCACCAGCAGTTTTATCTGCCATTGCTTTTGTACCAGCAGTGAATATGTCACCATAGTGGAAAGGACACAGAACGTCTTAACATCATCACGTTTTGCTAACCTACTAAAAGCATCTCAGGGAGCCCCAGGGTTGATGGTAATAGAGTACCCCGCCATGCCCACAGGAAAAACATACTATCACACTGACTTAAGTTGTCTCCACTGCAGTCAAATTATCTGCTTAACATACAGACATATAGATTATAAATGTCACGCGTTTCAAAACTGTTCACACAGGCTGCAATACCAGCTCTCCTATCTACTGCCTGTGTGGCCTTATACAAATGGATCATAAACTTCTCTAAAAGTTTACTTTTCTTTCACATATAAAATGGTTTAATGATACTACGTCCAATGATTGTTGCAAGGAGTAAATGTGAGAGCATATATGTTCCACACATAATAAGTGCTCACTAAACAGTAGCCACTGTTGCTCAGCATCTATTCTGGGTTCAAGTATTTAGGCTTTTAAAAAGACTGATAGACTGCAATATTCAAGATTCCTCTCATACTTAAAACAGGAGCTCAATATGCTTACTTGAATCTTATTTTTATGACAGCTAGAACCATATGACGTATTTCCAGGAGTACTCACTCTACAGACTGGACCTGCCTCTGTTGGTTACCTACCCTGCCATCAAAATGAATTATAACACCCTTGAAAGGAGATTTGGAAAAAAAGACAAAAGCATTAATCATAGGGTGTATGTTTCAGACTAAAATTAAGTCACAACCACATCTCTTTTCTATGTAATTTTATTTATTTCAAAGGCTACCATCAGTGTGTTTTTTTCTTTTTTGCTCTTTCAGAAAAGCACTATATGTAAAAAAGAGATTAGTTCATAGAAAAGCTTAGTTTTAGCTCACTAATATGTTTCCAGAGTTGGTTTATGTTTTATTTTTAATACTATAGATTCAGATACAGGTAAACTGACTAAATGAATACTACAGAATTAAAAAATCATATTTTGACTAGTTAAGTCATATCATAATTTCAAGAAATCATTCTGATCAGTTCAGGCATAGCAATTACTGAAATTTATAAACCCAATTTAAAAATCCAATTAATTCTGTTCTAGTCTAGTTGGCTATTGCATACCAATTCTAGGTATCAAAACAATCGTGTTTGTCAGATGCAAAGACCAGCAAAAAATGTGAGCAGAAAAATCCAAAAGTTAACAAGTTAAAACACAGAAAAAACTGGAAAATTATCTGTAAATCAGAAGTCTGGGGTCCCAGAAGTCACAGAAAGAATTAGTCCAGAAGACTTAAGTTTTTAAGGCAAAATTTTTAAATGAAAAGGTCAAAACAGAGATTAAATGGCAAGGCAAGTCTCAGTGGTCAAAAGGTCCAGTATCCTGGAGATAATTTGGTACAAGTCTATCTGCAGAGTGATCAGGATATGGAATCAGCTGAGAGAGGGCTTTTCCCTCACTACCCCTGCACCGGGGCTTATGCTCAAGAGTGTTTTCAAGGGTGTTACTAATTTCTGACACCAGGGGACTCTTTTACTGCCACCTTCAGCAATCTTCATTCACTTGCGTGGTTACCATTCTTATTTACTAACTTATAACGGCAGCCTCAGACTTAAAATATAATCACTGAAAGTGAACTGGAATCTAACTCTTCTAACAGAAATTCCTCAAGGCTTGGAGTAAAAACTTATGGATGCTGCACGTGAACTTCAAAGAGATTTAGTTATCAACGCCAATTCTCTCCTCCAGTCCCAGTTAAAATCCTTGCAAGACTTAGTTACCTGTGCTCACTGCCTCTAATTGCTCTTCTCCCTTTGCCTCTTGAAACCACATCAGTCAGGCAGTTGCTCCCATTACCCCATCAAACCAGAGGTCTGACTGCCACATTGCTAACTCCAATGGTTAATTCTCTGTCCTCTCTCTGGACTCGTGGAGAGCACTTGACAGATAAGATCACTTCCTCTCCTTGGGAACACTTTCTCCTTTTGGCTTCCAGACACTGCACTGCCCTAGTTTTTTTCCACTTTCCCGGCTCTCCTTTTTCAGTCTCTTTTGCTTATTCCCTCTGTCTCCCCAGAACTCTAACCCTTGGAGGCACCCTGGGCTCAGGGATTGGGTCTCTTCCCTTTTCTACCTATACTCACTCCACTTAGTAATGTCACGCAGCCTCACAGCTTACAAGCCTCTACACTATCTGATCCCTACTACTTCTCTGAGCTCACCTACCACACTACCCAACAAAGTCTGCTCCGGCCAAATGGCCTCCATAGTCTCCTTCCACAGGCCAGTAGGCTTCCTGCTCAGAGCCCTGAAGCTCCTGTCCCTCTCCCTCACCTCCTCCTGATCATGACTCACCTGTCATCTTCTCAGTGAGAACTTCAATGGCCACACTCCCCCAAACTCTCTCATTCTTTCTACATTGTTCAATCTCATTCTCTCTCTCTGACTTTCTGTTTCTCTCTGTCTCTCTGTCTCTGTCTGTCTGTCTCTCTCTCTCTCTGTCTCTCTCTGTCCCTCTCTCTCTGTCTGTCTGTCTCTCTCTGTCCCTGTCTCTCTCTCTCTCTCTGTCCCGCTCTCTCTGTCTCTCTGTCTCTCTCTGTCCCTCTCTCTCTGTCTCTCTCTCTCTCCTTCCTTCCACCTTCACCCTTTCTGCATAATTTTCTCCTTAGCAATTATCCCTATTTAACATATTATATATTTTCCTTCTTTATCTTTTCAACATGTCTTCCCACTCTAAACTATGAAACCAAAGATTTTTTTAATAAACACATATTTGTCAAATAAACAAAGTATTTGTTGAATAAACAAAAGACTGTGTTTTAAAATGCACCTATAACCCTAAAAATTATATTTAAAAATCCAAGCAGTATGTTCCAAATATTACCGTAAATATCATCATATCCTTCTTCATACTTTGTTTCTACCTCATTACCAAACTTCACCCTCTCCCACATCTCTCAGATGTACATTTCCTATAGTTCCATTTGCTCTCCAATAATTGTAATCCAAAGACAAAGAGAAGGTCCCCACAGCAGAAAATCCACTTTAACTTACTGCACTTGAGAGATCACGTAAGTTATTTCGTGTGCTTCTATTTCACTTCAGTATCTCACTGTCCCTACATCGGTCTTCTCATACTTCCCTCTGAGTATTGCAGACGTCTCTCTTCCCTTCTCGAGTCAATCCTTCATCTTTACTGAGCCTCTAATCCATCTCTCCTCCTGGGAGACGGGACTCCAAATGTTACAATATACCCTCCTTTAAGACCTCCAATCATTTCTTCATCATGGGCTTCATCTTTTTTGTGATCTTAAACATATATTAAAATTTTAATTTAAAATACACACACACACACACACACACAGAGCCTTTGTTTAATCTCACTACACCACTTAGGTTTTCTTTTCCTGCCCTTTGCTGCCCAACTCTCCGAAAATGAAGGGGACAGTCTTTCCTTACATGTGTAGAAAACCTTGCCTTCTCACTTTCGATCCTCATGCTATGAAACTGGTCTCTGGAATGTTATACTTACCCACCTTTTACTAAATTAAATTTTTCTTGGATTTTAAAATTTATATAATACATTTCTGTAACACAGGGCTTACTGTGTGCCAGGCCCTGCTCTAAACATTTTACAAGTATGAATCAATGGATATCCTTTGCTGTACTAGATTCACCAGATAACACACTATCCATTACTGCCCACTTGGCTTGCTAGGCGCAGACCAACTCTACAAAGTGTAGACTTCCCAATACCATATAAAATATTTCAACTAATTTTAAGTTGACTCTTAAAATGACCTCATGCAGAAGACAAGTATAATTATCTTAGAGAAGTAAACACAAGCTTACTGTCAACTCAGACCCATTTATTTTAAACTCAAATTCATATTACCATATTACTTTCTTATTTATTAAGCCAGATTTTGCAGAATCATAGCTTAGATTCCATGATTTTAGTTCTTGCTAGGGTCCTTGTGAATTATAAAAAAGAAATAACATTATTAAACACAATAAGTCGTCAAAAACACTGCAGTTCATGGAAAAAAAAACAGTGGTGAGTTTGTCTCTGTATTAAATCAGCTTGCCAGATGTTTCAGCTGTGATAATTGTTTAAAAATAAGGAAAACACAGAAAAGAACAAAAACGAGTGCTCAAAAAACCCCACCTATATGCCATATACTTGCTAGAATATACACCCTATTATTAAGTGACACAAATAATCACATTTCATACTGCAAACACAACAAAAGCCAGATTTGCCAGCCGATTTTTTAAAAAAATTAAAATGTAGCTTACTGTTTTGTTTGGTTCATGTTTTATTTTTCAGTATAAGTCAAATCAAATATGCTCTTTCCAATTACTCCGAACACCGGGAGCAACACTATGTTAGTGCTTCTAACACACTAACATAGTGTAGTTTGAGTTAAAGGTAAACAACAATAGGAACAGCACTGCATCTAATTAATTTCCTTCAACATTACTGAGCATCTCGTATGTGCAAAACACTTGCTAGATTTGCCAGAGTATACAATGTGAGAGAGAAAAATCACTGCCTTCAAAAAGATTGCATCCAGTAGAGAAGCTGCTGTTCCCTGAAGTATTAAAGTAGCCTTCCTTTAAGAACAAAAGCAGAACTTCTCTGAAATCCAGAGTGCCTGAAGGATGGCAGGCGCATGTACTGGTCTGTAACTGCTCGGCAGTGTGGTAAGGGTAAGCCTGGGAAGCACACAGCGACCACTACTTCCCCCAGTGGCTCCTCACCACAGACGCTTGGCTTTTAACTCTGTGGCGTGTCTAAACAGGATGGTGTGTAAAAGGCTGTCTTGACACTAGGGGACCTCTTTCACACTTTTTAAAAAGTGAGCAGTAAAGTTCACAAGTCATAATATGAAATGCATTCCTCAAACATTATAATAAAATACCCATATACTATCAAAGGCTATTTGTATAACGATGCTTTGTATTGCTAGAAATAGCAAACCTATAAGCAGTTTATTAAGTTCACAACCCACTAGAGGGGCAAAAATGACACCTTGCTATGTATCATGGCTCCAGAACCAGTTGGTTTTTGTGTTCCTTCCATTTTAAATGGCTGGCTTGTTTAAGCTCCCTCATTTATATACAGGGTCAGGTGGGTTTTGCAACCCACTGGCTCTGGACTTCCCCACAGAGCACCTCGTTTGTCTCATGACCTGCTATTAATATAGTTCCTGCTTCCAGGCAGTGTTTTCCACAGTGTTATTTCACATGCTTATAATTTATGGAAAGGGTGAATGCTTAATCCAGTTTCCTTCATTAAAAATCACAACCTTCAAATCTCACACCTCCACAGGTGTAGAAAAAATTCACAGACTCACAGGCTGTTCCATTCATTATACTAAAACAATAAAGCACATTTTTCTTCCAGGCATGAATGTTGCTAATGGAGTTTATATCTCAACCTTTTATTTTCTCCACAACTGTTTCAAAGGAGGGATAATAGAGTTGACCCAAGAGCACCACTGCTCGGAGGTCTAAAACTTTTTTTGATCTTGTTGACTGTGTTTTTAAAAGATAAAGCTTCAGTTCACCTGCAGGGACAAACCTTCCTGAAATAAGAGTTTTAAACAGTCCCACCTTATCTCACCAGGTTAAGAAGCAAAGAGATTCTTAAATAAAGACTAAGAGGAGATACTCCAAACATTTTTGCTGTCTTAGGTAAAAGCTTATCTATTTGCTTCTTAACAATAATGATTTCCATTTAAGTAACATTTTACAAGTTTGTAATCTAATGTAATTAATTACCAATAAATAAGCCCAACAACTAATGTCTGACTGCATTTTCTACAATTCAAAAATATGAGTACCAAAAAGAAAAAATAAACAAGGATGAAGTGGACAAGCATAAGTTCATAACATAGATTTGGGATGGGGGGGCAAAAACAAGTAATCACATCCCCTTACATTTTTTTATAGCATAATTAAGATACAGTGTTCTGAGTAGTTAGGGATTTTGTTTCCAACAATGTTGAAATAAATTCTGATCAGAGTAGACACATTTTCAGATGGGAAAGACTCAGAAGATTTCCCATACAAGCATTCTGGAAGTTATTTAAAGATATTTTGGAGCAAAACAAGAGAGTAAAATAAAAAACAGAAGTCATGGGATCTAGGAAACAGTGAATCCAAACTTGAGGGCTGTGCCACAGACAACAGAGCCATCAGTCCAACTGAAACAGGGCATCAGGGCGCTCTATCTGAGGAAGATCTAGGAAACAAAGGGTTTCATAGATTAGTTATTACACTTGTGTTGTTAGAAGAGCTGAAGGATACAATTAAAGAAAAGAAGGCAAGAAAAATTGGTAGAGGCTCCAGGAATAAAAATAAAACCTATAAAACAGAAGATGAATAATTACAGAACACTGGCTCTATAGTGAATATTTACAGTCACAGTAGCATAAAATCTATTACTAATGATCAAATTTAATAATCAACCTACAAACAAAGCATGGAATTAAATATGTGCACATCATAATGCAGCATCAATTTTAACAACTTAAAATATTACAGATACCAGAAACTGGAACGTAGAAGTGTTAGAAGAGATAAAAGCAAAAGTGGTAGAGTTGACATAGAAATTTTAAGAGATGTTATCTACAGCTGATAGACAACTGAGATAATGGGTAGAAAGAAGACCTGAAAATGGCAACAGAACTATACTGCAAGGAGAGGTAGAATAAGTCAGTCTTCATCTGTGACAGTACGGGTTTTTGTTTGTCTTTTTTTGTTTTGTTTTATTTTGGACTTATTTTTTTAAATGTACCCATGAGTAAAACATGACCTTTCCCAGAAAACTTAGTCCAAGTGAATAGTATCACAATCTACCAAAGTTAGCTAAACCAGAATCACCTAGGAATTATCCCAGTGTAGTGGATCTGAGACAGCTTCAAATTTTTTGCAGTTCTCCCATTGAGAGGTGAGGGCTATTTGTCTCCCCTTGAATCAGGGTTTGCCTTTTTTACAATTAGAATGCAACTGAAGCAACATTCTGGGATTTCCAAGCTTGGGCACTAAGAAGGCTTGGTTTCCCCTGCTTTTGCACTCTGAAAAAAAGCCAGCAGGTATGTAAGCAGTCAGACTGCTGTGAGACCACCACGGTGTGAAGAAGCCCCAGCTAGCCTTGTAAAGAGGCTGTAGAAAGGAAAAAGGGATGCTTAGCCAGGCACCAGATATTTCAAGCATCCAGCTGAGGCTCCAGACGTGAGAGTGAAGAAGCCACTGTGGGCATTCCAGTCTCGGCAGATGCCCTGTAGAGTAAAGATAAGCTGTTCTCACCAAGAAGATTCCAAATGGCAGGGTAGTAAGTAAATAAATAGTGTTTCATTTGACGCTACCAAGTTTACGGGTGGTTTTAACACAATAAACAATACAAAAATCAGTGTCTAGCAATGGGGTGGTGCATAACAAAAAACTAAGATATGTGGCATTGGCACTGGGAGTGGACATTGCATGGAGGCCTCGAGGAGACGGTTAGTGGGAGCTAGAAGGGCAGTGAGGAAACTGAAACCGAAGGCTGGAGAAAAGAGGACACAAGTTGTGCACTGGCAAAACAAGTGAAACTGTAATTCACAGTAATATGCACAGTAGAAAGAATATCGAATTAATCTAAGAGTACCTAAGGTAAAGGAGATTCCATTCAGAAAGTTAAAAGTGCGACTGTCTTCCTTTAGCTGCCTGAAATATAAAGTATGGAACAAGCAAGATAAGCTAAGAAGAAACTATTCCATTTTCAAAGCAGAAATTAGAGGAAATATAAAGGATCCAGGACTTTATGGGCCCAACAGTAAAACTGCTTCTCATCTGCAGGCTCTCTCAGCAAAAGAGTGAAAAGTAGTCCCTAGTCTCTGGGCAAAAACCAAAATAGGGCTTAGCCAGTAAAAATGTCTGCAGAATAAATATTAAGGAAATAAGACTATTTTTAAAACCTAAAAGGTCTGAGGACCTTCCTTCTAGACTCCCTCAGCGAGACAAAGGTGCTTCTGGGATTCCGAAGGTGTTGTCCCCCAGCAGCCTGACAGCCAGTCAGAAGGAGAGAAGGGCAAATCCCTTTCAAAAATATTTCCGGGTGTGACATTTGTCCAACAGAGTAGGCTGTAATTTGATTTACAAGAAGCCTTTAAAATTTTGGAAGCTATACCAGGTTGGACTGAAGTAAAATGAAACTTTACAAAATGAAAATAGGCCTCTGGGCCCCCATACTTGTATGGGTAGAAAGCAGACTGAGAAACTATTCAGTTGCCAACGTAGTCGTTTTTCATTGGAAAGAAAGAATGACACAGAGGGTCAAGGTGAGAATTACAGAAAATCATTCCCAGTGAGAAATGGACCCTAATCACCCCCTACCCCCCAGAACAGGAGGAATTGCCTGGATTTCAGAATTGCTATGGACCAGTACCTGTTATACAGCTCCTTAATCTGCTTGCCTCTATCTCCCTATTTTATATTGGAAGAGGGAGGCAGATAACTAGTCCTTTTAGTTCACAGGTCCCTGCACCTAAGAATCACACTTCATCTGTACCTAGACATGGTTTAACGAATAAAATTCTGATATTTGAGTCTGTTTGTGGTGTTGTAATGGGATGAGACTGCTAGGCATCTTGAGAGTGGGTGAATGTATTTTGCCTGTGAAAGAATGTAAATAATTTGTGGCCAGAGGGCAGGTTGTGGTGAATTAAATATTTATCCATAAATTATTTGATGGGGCTATTTCCTCTCATCTTCAATCTGGTCTAGACTTGTGACTGCTCTGACCAATAGAATGCAGTGGAAATAACGTTCTGGAATTTCTGCACCCACTCATTAAGAAACCCTTCAACTTCTATTTTATACTCGGAGGAAAAGCTAGGTACCATGTAAGATGTCAGACTACTATGAGGCTGATGTGCTATGAGGAAGCTAAAGCTAGCCATGTGGAGAGACCACAAGGAGAGAAAATCCTGGCCAGCTCTTTCATGATAGCCATCTCAGCTCAGGGACCAGGGAGTAAAAAAGCCATCCTGAATATCCCAGCTCTGTCAGACAGCATATGAAGTACAGAGTAGTCTTCACCAAGCCCTATCCAAATTGCAAAATAGCAAGCAATTGAACAATAGCTATTGGTTAAAGCCATAAATTGATAAAGTGATTTGTTATGCACCCTAGAATATCGAAACACATTTCTCACTCTCCTTTTACCCCCATCTAGCACCAATATACAAACAATCATTAAATTCTGTTTCCACCTCCCTAATGCTGCTCTAACAAGTCCATTCTTCTCTTCACTCGCACTATTTAGATTCAGCCTCATAACTTTCTGAATGGACTATTCCAGTAGCTTCCTAATAACATCCTTTCACCCATTCACCACCGTCCCAGATATAACCCATTCTCCAAATTACTGCAGGTCTTCAAATAACATTGTTTCATTCAACGTCATTTCACTATAATGTTGATGAGATGCCATTGGAACTTAATTTTTGTTTATATCAATTAGCCTATGGTAAAATTAGTTTTCATTACACATCATTTCATTTAAAGTCACAGAACCTATAAATGATGTTAAGTGAGGACTTACTGTACACAGTTTCTAAATGCAAATTTAATGTCATGCCCATGCTTAAAATCATCACTAAATCGCCATCACACACAGAAGAATTCCTCAGCAAGGCATAATGCCTCTCATGATTTGGCTTCAGACCACCTCTTCAGCTTTGCATCCCATCACCTCCCATGGGCAATGAGCACTCCAGAGAAAAAATAAGTCTAGTACCAAAAAAATCCAAGACTAGGTTCTGGAATCTAGATGCATATATCTCACCACTAATTAACCAAGTGAGCTTGGGCAAGTCATTTAAAACAGGCTTCAGCATCCTTTACATATAACACTAGTTTCAGACAAAAACTAGACAATCTCTTAATCTCTTTAATTTGCTGTAATTCTCAAAATGGTTTTTAAAAATTAGTCAGCAAAGGAAATCACGTTTCAAAAGAGAAGTGACACACACCATCCTCCTTCCTGGCCCCAACCTTACCCTCATGCCTATTGAGAGTTTGTCTCCAGGATCAGCTCCCTTATCTGTTTGTGGTGGTTTTTTTCAGTTGACGCCCAACATTATATTAGTATCAGGTGTACAGCACAGAAGTTAGACAATCATATACTTTACAAAGTATTCCCCCTGATATTTCCAGTACCCGCCTGGCATCATACATAATTACCACAATATTATTGACTATATTCCCCATGCTGCGCTTTACATCCCCATGACTATTTTGTAACTACCAATTTGTACTTCTTAATCCCTCCACCTTTTTCATCCAGTCCCTTTTTCATCCAACCACCCTCCCTTCTGGCAACTATCAGTTTGTTCTCCGTGTCTATGAGTCTGTTTCTGTTTTGTTTGTTGATTTCCCCACTTTTTCCCCCCCAGTCATATCTTCACACACCCGAGCTTCCTTCTCAGGATGGCTCTGGTGATGTGAGGGAGAGCTGAGTGGGGAGGACACCTGCTGCAATTTGCAGGCATTGTTAAGAGCCAGGTACTTCACAGGCAGCGCGGCCTCTGTAGGCATTTTCAGTCAGCGCATAACAATCAATGATCTGGGCACTAGGCAGCTTGTTTGATAGCTGAAAGTAAAGTATAATCAGGAAGCACACAGTGCTTCACCACCAGGGCACAATCAATTCTTTTCTATCAAGAGCTGTGTATAAAACTTAAAAATACGATACGCTGGCAATGAGGTCTCTTCTTAGCAATAATTAACAGACTCTAGAGAGTCATACACATTTTCTCACCCACAGAATGCAGTAGATTTATTTTCCACGTAATAAAAATGTTTTTAGTTTTGATGTTTACATTTTCTTAGCTAATGAAAAACAAAGGCAAGAATTTCAAACTAGTTTTAGAATGTGTTTGCCAAACTAGAAATCACAGGAAAAACTACACTGCAAGTTCCATGGAGACAGACACTTTTTCAGTCCTGGAGACCAAAATACTTGTCAAATTAGTGAATGAGTTTATGAAAAGTGAACATTAAGCAGTGAGGCATTATTCAAATTACCAAAACATGCGGGCTTCTACTCAAATGAACACTTCGAATAAAATTCTGCTTTGCATCTAAAACACGCAGATCTTGAGATGCTCTCCCTCCATCTAATTACAAAGCTGCCTACAGGAAGCTAGGTGTGCTCTGTGTCACAGACGACCAAGGGTGAAACAAAGTCAAGGACATACCTGGCATGTATTCTAGCAGAATCATTCTTACTTGTAGACGGGAGGGGAGGGGTTAATCATGTTATTAATAAGCAAATTAAAACATATTAAAATAAATAAGAAGTATTATAGAAGAGACTAAAATGTGCACTTGTTCTTAATACACAGCAGGCTTAACAGAAGTACTACAGAGCTTACGGCAGACGGCAAGGGTTCCACCCTCGGTCTCCCCAGGTGTGCACCTTCCCACTGCCCTTAAGATTTGGCTGAGCCCGGCCGGGCGTGGCTCAGCGGTGGAGCGTCGACCTAGGATCCAGGCGACCGGGGTTCAATTCCTGGTCAGGGCACATGCCCGGGGTGCGGGCTCAGTCCCCAGTCGGGGGCGTGCGGGAGGCAGCCCATCAGTGACTCTCTCATCATTGATATTTCTCTCTCTTTCCCTCTCCCTTCCTCTCTCTGAAATCAATAGATTTTTTTTTTTAAAAAAAGATTTGGTTTAAAAATTCAAAAGGACTGAATAAAACATTTCACAGAACATCTCACCATCATATTACTAAAAGAACCAGACATTTACATAGCGATGATTGTAGTATAATAATTACTTCCATTTCAGGTAATAGCTTCAAAAAAAGAATAATAAAGTATTCAAGTTGAACTTTCTGTTCACATTCCCCGTTTAAAAAAGTCATTTGTCGACCCGACTCCATATATTTTATTTGGTACATACAATTTTACTCTGAAAATCATTTTCCATGTGATCTCCCACCCTTAGAAACACACACACACACACACACACACACACACACACACACACAAGTACCATGATCTGTGATGAAAAGATTTCTAATAAATTATTTTGTATATGCATTTTAATTCAGGTGAGCACAAAATAAAGGGTAAAAGCTACAAAGAATATAACAGTGAGAGAGATACAGGAGGGAGGTTTTTTTAATATCTAATATCATATATTGCCTAAGCCCAAGAGAGGAAAACAACTCACAGAGAGGTAAAGTTACACACACACACGGCTTCTGAACGTCTGTCCACAGCCAAAACAAGAGAAAGCTGTGAAGCATGCCAGCCATCAGGCCCGGGGTGAATGAGCTCTGAAGTCAGTTTCAGAGTATGTCTGGTATTTGCGGTCATGGGGAAAGAACATGAGCCTGTGGGTTCCAGGGCCCCTCTCTTAAGGACTGTTCCAGGCATGCAGATCCAAAATAAACCAAACCAGGAGCCTGAGCTGGCCATCACCCATGGGTGGTGACCTACTCCTGTGCATGGCCAGGTAGCGTAGATCCAAGGTCGCTGCATTTTCATTTCCTCATCTTCCACCACGTCCTCAGCTACACATCACTACTCACTTTGTATTTCAGGGGGAAAACGTGTGGATTCTTTGGGTGGGGGACAGAGCATTAAAACAATGATTGCTTCTAATTTCATAGGTATAATAAAATCATTTGCTAACAACTAATTTTTCATCATTACTAAACAAAATGTTGTTATAGCTTCTGTTATTTATATTGCTTAAACTACATTCTATACCATTTTGGTGGGGGGGCTTATTACCATATGGTTACAAAACTTGCTAATTTTGATCTGGTAGATACCTCAATGAATAAAAACAAGAAGTGTAAATGATTTTGTTAAACACTCCAACATTTCCAAAATTCACATGATGCTTCAAAAGAATTACCCATATACAAAGGAAATGACTTACTACTTACTATTATTTGTTTTTCTTTCCAGTTGTATCGAGATATAATTGACACAGAACACTGTATTAATTTTATGTTTACAAAATGATGGTTTGATTACCTAGTTTTATTTTTACCTCTTATGATGCAAATATCAATTACATTGGATTGTCATAATAAACTATACTTTTTCCTATTCCTAACTGCACATCGTCACTATAAAGGAGTACTTATAACACCCAATATCTCACTTGTTTTTGCGTCTACTATTAAAGGGTTTTATGTTTCCTATTTAAAGAGCTCAAGCAAAATTGGTAAGAAAAACACAAATTCAAGTGGGACAAAATATGTGAACAGGTAATTCTTAAGAGAAGTAGGAAAATAAAGGTAAGGGAGAGATGTTTAAATTCAAAAATAATTTTAAAAATACAGATTACCTCGTTAAGATGCTAGTTTTAAAAAGGATTTTAAAACAAAAGTTAATACACAATGCTGGAGGAGGAGATCAAGTGAAACCAGGCACCTATATATACATTGGTGGTAAAACTATAAATTAGAATAGTCTTTCAGTAAAATAAATGTGTAAAATGTTTACTGTCTTCATTCAACTTTACTCAGTAACTTCACTCTTAAGTATCTATACACCCACCCACCCCAAAAAAAGTAGACCTAGAAATATATTTCTGCAGCCCTGGCCTGTGTGGCTCAGTTGGTTGGGTGTCGTCCCAGGCACTGAAAGGTTGCTGGTTCGATTCCCGGTCAGGGTACATGCCCAGGTTACAGGCTCAATCCCCAACAGGGGGCCGTGCAGGCGGCAGCCAATCGATGTTTCTCTCTCTCCTTCTCTCTTCCTCTCTCTCTAAAAATCAATAAAAGTATTAAACATATAATAAATGGCATAGCTGTTTATCAGAGCATTACTAATTATTAGAAACAACTTACACAATTAAATATATCCCACATGAAAGAACTAGATGAGTTGTAGCATATTCATTTTGAGAAGTAGTAAACAATCTATAATTTTTTAAAAGATGACACAATAAGAAAAAGCAAAACATAAAACTGCATATACAGTATAATTACAACACTTCAAAAATTTTTAATTTTATTTAGAAGTTTTAGATTTACAGAAAAGATGTAAAGACAGTATAGAGTTTAAATATAATCCAAACTCAGTTTCTCCTCTTGTTAACGTCTTCTTTTAGCATGGCACATTTGTCACGATTAATGAACCTGTATTGCTACTTTATTACTAACTGAATAAAGTCCATTCTTTATTCAGATTTCCTTAGCTTTTCCCAAATGTCCTTTTTTTCTGTTCCAGGATCTCTTCCAGTATACCACTTTTATATAGTCATTTAAGTCCCCTTAAGTTCCCACTAGCTGTGAGGATTTCTCAGCCTTTTTTTGTTACTGATGACCTTGACAGCTTTGAGGCATAATCATCTGCTGTTGTGTAGAATGTTCCTTAATCTGGATTTTTCTGATGCTTTTCTCATGATTAGACTGGGGTGATGAGTTTTGGTGAGGAAGATCACAGAAGTAAAGTGCTATTTTTAACAGCACACTGATAATAGAAGGCATAGGAAAAAAAACTAGGATATAATGTTAACAATAATCAACTTGGGTAATGACAATCTACGGGTAACTCTTTTCTTTCCTCATTTATCTAAATCATTTTAAAAAATATTTCACTAAGTCCATTTTTTATGACTATAAAAAACACCTAAAGGAAAAGCATGGAGTAAAAAATGAGACAACAGCAGAAATCTGTCCACCGGCTGTCCCTCCTCCCATACTCCGAAACAGGGTAGTTACACTTATCTACCAGCTGCTGCTTCTCCTCCATGTCACCACGAGTCATGCAATTGATTTGACAGCTGTTGAATGACTTCTAGGTACTGGCACATCTATTTAGGCTAGAGACAGGGAAGGGCAAACTATTTGGGAAGGCTTGTCTTTCTTCCTGACATCTTTCTTATACACAGGCCAACACTGAATACCCTTATGAATACAAAAAAGGGAGAATTCAGCTCATTAAATTCTCATCTATATGAAGAGAAGATCATGAAGAATTAGGTAAAAAAATAAAGCTGCAAAATAGTAAAAATAGTATGATGCAATTTTTACAAAAGGTTGTCATAAATTCATTTCCAATAAATCATATATATACATTTTTAAGTCTAGAAAGGTATACATCAGTCTATGATTTCCTGAGGGGAAGGAAAATTAAAAGAAAAATTATTTTTTTTACTTTTTACACTTTTGTATTATATAAACTTTACTGTAAGCATCTTCTATTATTACTTTTAAAATTTTTTAATAGAAAAGCTTTAAACCAAAAGCCTATTTATTTTAAAATTTACAATAAACACTATATACAAAATCAGGCACAGTTCCAAAGAGTGAATCAAATAAAGGATGGTTCAATAAATTTCAAGTATGACATGTCAAGATTACAATTCTTCATTTATCTTTTAAGAGAGTAAATGCCATTTTTGTGTATTTTGCTCCTTTTTTAATTGAAATTAAAAGTAGCCGCCTGTATTCCTTGCACATCTCTCTTCCCCCAGCTATCAGTATTTTAAGAGGAATGTTTATGACAAGCACTAATATAGGGAGATAGGTTTCTCAGCCATAATTGAATTAGTTCACCCAGGCCTTTGAAACAGCTGCAGTGTCTAAAAGCATCCAACTGTGAGGGTGATGCTACATGTTAACAAGCTGATTTGATGCATGAGTCTCAAAAGAATCTGTTCAGAAATCCATCCAAGAGTCCAACCCAGAAATGTAACTCTAATTAGGTTCACAGCAACTCAGAGAGTAAACACTGTGCTCCTTTTAATTTTATTATTTACATTCCTCACTTACTTCCAAAATCATTGGATATCACCTGGATTTGAAAAACGGCATAAGTATTCAAATTTCCACCCAACTCAACTTCTCTGAGTCAAAGCCTTGAAGGCCTTTGTTACAAGACAAATAAATATGTTGTCTTGAACAGACAGCACATTTTATGCCTTTGTCCTTCATTTCTATCTCAGCACAATTTCATCAAATTAAATGTTGCAAAACACAAGAGTACCAAGAAAATGACACATGGGAAGGGAAGTGCTGAAAAGAATAAAGGGATCCGAAAGGGTTTGGCTCATCATGGGAGCTGGCCCAAAGTAACCCAGAAGCAGTTTCAGAACACAGGCAGGCCTTGAGAGAATTCACTTTTGTAAGATACATAGTTCTATTTACCGAGTTTTTATGGTTCCTAGGAGAGTAGAATAAACAAAACTGATTTATTAGAGAAACAAGGGAGCTCAAGAAAGAGCAGGCAGTTTCCACCTATATCAGACTTTATCACGTCTACCTGATTTGTTTACCCAAAAGCAGGGCTTGGTTAAAGAAAAAAAAGAAAATCTAAGACCAGTGATTTCTGGACATAGACCCAGAACCTATGTGTCAATTAAGGGTTTACCAACATTCACTCAGGTGCATGTAGAACCCCAGCAACCTATGTAATCAATATCTAGGATGCTAGAAACTTACAATGATATCATTTTACAAGTCTTGATAAACTGAGGGGGGTGAAATAGCTGAACAGCTGAACAAAGACTTCAGCAGTTTCTGATCTGCATATGTAAGGAGGGGAAACTACTTTTCCAGATCCCCTTTATGTCAACTCTGGTAAGTGGGTACTAACTATAAATTTTAGGTCACTTCTAGTTAATTGGTGAATATTTATCTGGTGTTAATTAATGCCTTGGCCTGTGCTATGTCCTGGATTTAGAAAGATTAATAAGCCACAGGCTCTTCCCTCTAGGATATTAAAATCTCCAGGAAGCTGGCCTCTGTTTTTGCCAGACCGATTCCTTCCAAATCTCTTCCTCAAATTGTCTGAAAGATCATACTTCTGAATTCTAGGAAGATGGTAGCAGCAATGGAAGCACATAAAAAGAGAATGACTGATATCAGAACAGAACCCATGGACAATGCTACAACAAAATTGGGTGAGGAAGTATCCCCTTGAATTCCAAAATACCAAATGTTTTGGTTCTAATCATATATATACCTATAAGAATTGCAGTCTCCATACCTCTGAGGAAAGAAAGAAAAGGAAGCAACAGGGTGAAGAACAGAAGACTCCAGAGCAGCCTACAAGGCCTCAGTAAAACCCTGGCTGGCCAATCTGAGAACAGCAGCTGCACTGCAAGGCTTCTGTCTACTCCAATACCAGGCGAGTGGGAAGCACTCACAGCCATGTCTGACGGTCTAAACTCTGGAAACTGCTCCCCCAGGACTCATATTCAAGACAGGAACCCACAATGATAAACTGCTGGGCGCATAAGCAAACTTAAACAGAACAGGGAAAACAGAGGAAAAAGAAAGAGAAGATCCAGGTCAAAGAGAAAGAGGGGAACAAGCCAGGAAATCTCAGAAAATAAGCTACCATATTTTTAACAGCTTTATGAGTATATCATGTACAAATCACAAATACACCTTTTTAAAGCATTCAACTCACTGATGTTTACTATATTTACAAAGTTGTGCAACCATCACCATTACCCAATCTTAGAACATTTTCAATACCCCAAAAAGAATCCCTGTATCTGTTACCATTCACATCTCCATACCCTTGACTTTCTCCCGCTCCTCCAGTCCTGGGAACCACTAATCTATTTTCTCTCTATATAGATTTAACTACTTTGAACGTTTTATATAGATAATGTCACATAATATGTGATCTTTTGTGACTGGCTTCTTTAATTTAGCACTTTTGGAAGTTCGTCTATGTTATAGCATGATTAGTAATTCACAAACTCATTCCTTTTATAGTAAAATAAATATTTTATTGTATGGATATAGCACTTTTGTTTATCCATTTATCACTTGAGGGACATCTGGGTTGTTTTCACTTTTAGGCTATTATGAATAATGCTGATATGTTCATGTACAAGCTTTGTATGCAGTTATGTTTTCATTCTCTTGAGTAGATGGATACCTAGGAGTGGAATTGCTGAGTCATATGGCAACTTTATGACATTTTGGGCAACCACCCGACAGTTTACCATAGTGGCTGCACCATTTTGTATTCCCACCAACAGTGTATGAGGAATCCAATTCTTCCACTTCTTCGTCAACACTTGTTATTGTCTTGTCTTTTTTATTACAGTTGTTCTGGTAGGTATCAAGCAGTATCTCATGGTTCTGATTTGCATTTCTCTAATGGCAAATGATGTTGAAAATCTTTTAAAGTGCTTGTTGGACATTTGTACATCTCCTTTGGAAAAATGTCATTCAAATACTTTGCCCATTTTTAATTGGATTGTCTTTACAATTGAGTTGTAAGAACTCTTTATATATTCTGGTTACAAGTCCCTTTAGATATATGATTTGCAAATATTTTCTCTCATTCTGTAAATTTTCTTTTCACTTTTTGATTGTAAAAACACACAAGTTTTTAATTTTGATGAAGTCCAACTTATCAGTGTTCTCCTTTGACCTTTGTGTTTTGGAAGTCATATCTAAAAAACATTTACTAATCCAAGCTCATAAAATTTTACTCCTATGTTTTCTTCTAAGAGTTTTACAGTTTTAACTCTTACATTTAGATCTATGATCCAACTGAAGTTAATTTTTGTGTATGGTATGAAGTAGGTAGGGTCCACATTCATCCTTTTGCATATGGTTATACTGTTGCCCCAAACCATTTATTGAAAAGATAATTATTTCCCCATTGAACTGTCTTGGCACCCTTGTCAAAAGTCAATTGACCATAAATGTAAGGGTTTATTTCTTGACTCTGAATTCAGTTGCATTGATCTGTATGTCTCTCTTTGTGTGAGTACTATACTGTCTTGATTATTGCAGCTTTGCTATAAATTTTAAAAGTAGGAAGTGTGAGTCCTCCAACTTTGTACTTCTCAAGATTGTTTTTAGTATTCTGGATCACTTCCTTTTCTACATGAATTTTAAGATCAGCCTGTCAACTTCTGCATACAAAAACAAAAAAACCCAGTTGGGATTCTGACAGGGATTCTATTGAAAAAAAGATCAACCTGACAACACAATTTTAACATTAATTCTTCTAATCCATGTACATAGATGACTTTTCATTTATTAAACCTTTATTGCTTTTCGGTGACATTTTGTGGTTTTTAGTGTACAAGTCTTGCATGTCTTTTGTGAAATTTATTCCTAAGTATTTTATTCTTTTTGATGCTATTATAAATGTAATTGTTTTCTTAATATAATTTTGGGCTTATTTATTGCTCATATATAAATGTATGTGGATATAATTATGCTCATATATGTGTGTGTGTTTTAAGCTAGGAAAGTACATACCAGAATTTTACCAATGTTCTGATCATAGTGATGGCTGGTTATGGGCATTTTTTTCCTCTTTGCTCACTTTGTTTTTAAATTTTTTCTATAACAAACATGTGCAATTTTTTCAAATTTTACATTTCTTAATCATTTTTAAACAGCGTGTTTTCACTTCTGTCCAGGAAGTTCATCAACTGCTTCTATTTAAGAATAGGGAAATAATGACTGGGCTCACGATTATTTTATAATTCCATTTCAGTTGTCTTCGCAAACATTTAATTATTTTCCAATGTGAGTTTATTTAAAAATACTCATTAGAGGGTTTTTTCCCTTTCAATATACTCTGGTTAATAGATAATTTAAAGTATGTGGGCTCCTCTTGAATTTCTGCAAATTAGTTAGGTTCGCTTCAGTTAGATTGATTCAGATTGATCCCTGGTGAAGTTTCAGAACAGAACAAATAAAATCGTAAACATAATTTTATGAAACAAAAACACAAATCTCCTTAACCAATTAATAGTTTGCTGCCAACAAGCACCTTCAAAGAGGCGATGAACGTTCCCTGCAATCCCAGCTTCTCTTTAGACATTTATGTAATTTCAATTCATAAATTTTGCAAACCCTTTTTAGCTATAAAAGTTCCTTCTAACCTTAGAATGTCAAGATACTATGTCCCTTTATACTTGCCCTGTTATATCACCTCTTGAGAAAATGAATCTGAATGCAAAACTTGTAAATGTTCTGATCCATTTCACAGGCATTATAAAGAATTTACTCAGTTTCAGGATCTTTAAATTTGCTCACCAAATTCATGTTTGTTTGTTTTATCCTGACTTTTCTCGGCCCTAAAACTCAGTTATCTATTTGCCACAAAGGAAATAACCCTCTTGTAAAATTGTCATGAGGTTTAAAGAAGTTATCATATATAAAGCTCTTAACACAGTGTACACTCATGATGTCACTCAATAAATGATAGCACTAGTTAATATTTAAATATATTTTCAAAGCTTTTCTTTATTATGCCCATCTCCCCCTTTCATACTAACAGTCCCTATGCTTTCAGTCTTTCTTCCTCTATGGTCTGTCCAAACCACACCCACCAAGATGCATAATTCCAGCATGGACGCAGTATACAGGGTGGGGTGGAAGTAGGTTTACAGTTTTTCCTATGGAAAATAATACAATAATTAATAAACAATAGTACAAGAATAAACTCTGTGTTTCATGTACTCACAACAGTAAACCTACTTTTGCCAGACCCTGTATTATACACAAGACAGGACATGTGTCTTCTTCTGTCTCCTTCTCCTCAGCTGACCCTTAAACATGGCAACCCATAACCATAGTGAGTTATGCCCCAAATAAACTTGAAGCCAATGAAGACTAGATGTCAAAACTATAAATAAACTCCACATGTGCTATATTTGCCTAAGAAGATGGGTCAGAGCACACAGCACTGAAGAATGCTGCTACGTGGTGTGCAGATCTACTTTTGGTTGTCAAAATATTAAACACCTGTCTTTTTTTTTTTTCCAGAGACACTACATGGAAATTAAAAGTGAAAAGTAACTACCTTAGAAACACTGAAGGGGAAAATCTATACCCTACATTCTAAGTATAATATAAAATATTTCAACCCACGCTAAATGCCAGATATTTCACACACACCATAGATCCAGGAGGCAAAAACTGCATCAGATAAAGAAATCAAACGCGCCCTCACACTGTGCCACAGATTTTTACAACAAATGACTTAAATTATTCTCTTCTCCACAACTGTTCCTTTGTTTTGCTGAGCTTAAAAGGCAAGCATATGGTAAATATGACAAAAATTCAAATTCTAAAGCTGATAGAGTGAAATAAATTACACAATACCATTCTTTTCAATGTAATATAATGAAATAGGTACTATTTAGTATGAAGCAGAAGGTCTCATGTAAAACCCAATTAATAGTATCAATATTAAAACTGATATAATTATACACAAAATATATCAATGAAGGCCTCTCCTCATGAGGCCTTTAGGATCCCTCTCAAACTCACAAACATTTGGGGGAAAGGACTTTTCTCAAAATGCTTCAGTGGCAGGGACCACTTGACCAAAGTGTTTTAATAGAACAATGCTGAAACTGTTGTTTGAAGCTATAGTAACAGCCCCTACTTACTGAGTCAGTCAAACACAGAATGTTTACAGAGTCTTTTAAGACTGTTAGGGATCAAGAAGCACTACCTGCATTTGCAATACTAACTTTACTTAACCCTATAAATTTTCATAAGGCTAAGCATGAATCAATCAGCTTGCCTGGGTATATTCTCAGGTTTTGACCTGAGATAAGGATTCTAGGCCTGGGCCAATGGACTGAGTTCTGGATGATGCCACCAAAAAAAGCTGACTTTATTAGAAACCTCAATAAAGAGCATATAAATCTCCTATGTACAGAAATCCAGAGGCTGGCAGAGGGAGTGTTCTCAACAAAGCAAAATAAAAGGTGAGCAAAATACAAAGTCAGACTGAGAGGTCCAGACATCCTATCAGCATGAGGAACCGTCCATTAAAAGTTACTTAGTATGTTAAAATGAACGGAAGTACTTTAGGAACAGTAATCTGACCATGAGCTAGATCGATTAAAGTGCATGTGTGTGTGTGTATGTGTGCACTCATGCTTTCTGTGCAGGAAGGGTCTAGAGAGGGTGTTGGTGTGTGAGTGTGGTCTGTGTAGGAGTGAGAGTGTATAGTATGTGTGTGTCGGGGGACAGAAAACAAAAGGTAGACCAATTAGGATACTATGTCAATAATTCAGGTAAAAGGTGTTCTAGCTTTAAACTAAGGATTTGAAAGTGGAAAGAAGAAATGCATTCAAAGTCAAGAATGTGAAGATTCTTTTAATACAGGGGTGGAAAGAAAAAAAAGCAAAGGTAAAAATATGAGGCTTGAGGCTAGGTCACTGAATTATTGCCATAAACTGAAAAGAAGGTGTCAAGATAAATACTTGAGACTTAAAAAGTTGAACTGACTTCAGACATGCTGAGTTTGGAGTGACATAAGACATCCAGTTGCAGCCAGCACCAGTGGCGGGTGTGATGGAAAAAGTCCCAGGGGCCATAAGATTGCTGAAAATGGTGACACCAGAAAAAGTATTAGATTAATAAACTTTCCCTTACAGGTGATTAAGTTGAGTTCAAAAACAAGTTTATGAAGCCCATTCTACATAGGCATACCTTTTCTGAGTACTTCTAATCTCAGCATTATTTACTTTAATTTTTAAACTGTGCTTGTGAACGCATAACTACTAAATAATAGACCACCAAATGCGGTACTGGCAAATAGCGATAAAGTGTATATCACATTACTCACACAAAATTGATTCTGTTGCTTGAATTTACTTAAGGCTTTTGGCTTTGAGTATTTTTCTTACATCAATTGACTTTTATCTTTGCAATTATTCTGTGAGGAAGACCACAAAATTTGTTTGGATCAAGGAAAATTTCTTAGATTAAAAAGTTTTACGTGATCACTTCCTGATATTTTATGGTTTTGCACAAAACCACCTGAACCAAAAACAATATTAACTTCTAATTCATGTTATTTCTGGCAGCAACATGAAACACTCCATCATGGACTGAAGACTGCAGCTCACATAAATATCAGGTTCCTCCTTAACCATTTTATTTTTTTATTTTTAAAATATATTTTTATTGATTTCAGAGAGAGGAAGGGAGAGGGGGAGAGAGAAAGAAACATCAATGATGAGAGAGTCATTGATTGTCTGCCTCCTGCACGCCCCCTACTGGGGATCAAGCCTGCAAACTGTGCATGTGCCCTGACCAGGAATTGAACCCCGATCACCTGGATCCTAGGTCGATGCTCAACCACTGAGCCACGCCGGCAAGGCCTCCTTAACTCTTTTAAAGAAGAGCATAACCACTTCGTGAAGTTCAAGGGACAAGGGCATTAGTGGTATGACTCACTCTGAATTCTGCAATATTCTTTGATTCATAATTAAAATTAGGAAGCATATTGATTGCTTGTAGAAAGCAAACTCATGAAGAAGCTTAGCAAATACTTAGTACAAAATCTTGATCCAGGAAACAAAATGGTTACTCTTTTAAAGAACTGTGCTGTTTTTCCCTGTATTATCTCATACTGTAGGATGTACAATTTGTACAAATAAAAAGTAATCACTAGTTCAGTAGTGGAATAAATGCACCATACTAAAGCAAAATTTTAACAATAGGGGAAACAGGGCAAGTATGTGGGAACTCTTTGTGCTATCTTTGTAACTTTTCTATAAATTTAAAACTGCCCTATAATAAGAAGTTTGTTTTGAAATAAAGTAATCACTGTACTTCTTTTTTCTTAAAGATCACATTTTGCTTCATATCATAAGCCAAACATTTATTCAATAAATATGCATTGAACAAATGGGTGCTCAGCTCTATACCATTTACAAATATAAAACTAAGACTTGATGATAAAGACATTATTTCCCTCTAACTTCCAAATTCCCACAGCGTAGGAACTTAATGTCCAGGAGAGAAGAAATAAGGCTCAGAGCGCTGTAAGAGCAATACACAAAAGTCATAAAGCAACACCCTTTCCTTCCTTGCGAACCCCTAGAAACCTATTCTGCCAGGCTAAATCTTCCTTTGGCCCTGTATTAAATCTAGGACAGGCCCCAAAATTGTGTGCCAGGTGTTGGATAATAAAAAATCCCTAAAATAGCCTCAGTTCAGTAATTATATACCCAGTCCATGTAAAAACCAAACTCTGGAATTCATTCAAAAGTACAGCACTGCCCCACCTCATTCTGGCCTGCTGGAGACACAACGCCTGCAGTGTGGCTGGGTGGGAAGGCAGGCTCAGCTTCCTCTATTCACTTGGATAGTAGATCTCCCCAGCCCCCTAATAAGTGATGAGCAGTTGCTTCTGACCCCCTTAGAGGAGCTAAAGGGCTAGATAAAGTCATAACTGCCCTGCAAATATCTGATTTGTTTGTTGTGCAGATGCTTGAAGCTGACTGCTCCACCCCACAGGTTGTCCCCGCAGGTTCCCCCCACCCTACCCTGGCTGATCCTTGGCAAGCATGAATGCCCCTTCTCTGGATGGTCAGTTATAATTTCACAGAACACTCTGGCAGTGGGAAATGGCTCCTTCCCATCCTCTGTCCTCTACTCTCTGCCACTGGCTCTATCAGCCAGCTTCTTCCCCTTAGATTTCTCTGGCATGATTGACATGAGGTCCCCTCTGTTCCCCAAGCTCCAGGGCACACATATGAGGCTCTCTTTGCCACCTTCTCACTGGAATGGGGTTCACAGCACACTAGCCTCATCATCTCCTATTTCCAATCTCCTTTCAGCCTCAGCAGCCTCATTGATAGGCTGAAGGTGGGTGCAGAGCTGGTATTCCCAAACCTTGTTCCTGACCCCACTCTTAGCAAGTCCTGCTTAGGAGGTGCAGCACTGAGCTTTGGACAATAAGAGTGACATACACTTAGGACCTCAGCTCAAACTGAATCCCATTTTATCATCCTGTTAACACTAGAATAGATAGAAAATAAGAGGCATAAAAATAAAAACACTGTATGGTTTCAGAACAGGATGCTGCTTATAGCTTAGGGAATTGGGACAGGCTTGATCAAAGGCCTGTTTTAGGACCAGACCTTAAAGCTATGGAGAACAGGAGTGAGTGGAGGTGAGGCAGAGGAAGAAGGTTGCATCCCCTGAAGGATAGGACCTCCTTCAGGCCTCAAATGTGGCTTCTTTTTTCAGATAGTAAGAATTAATATATGAAAATCTATTTTAACTGGTAGTATTTATTCTTATTCCAGTGATTTGTGAGTTACCAACCCTTGTAAATAAATGCCCCAGCTGGCTGCTTGTTTTGTTCACTTTTTAGTTCCAACTCTGCTAACTGACAAATAAGCTCAGAAATCAGTTTGACCTGGGTTCAAAAATTGCCAATTACTATTTATGGGACCTTGAGTAAGTCACATTATCTCTTCCACAATCTGTCAATGTGGTAATAACACTAACACCACCATAAGAATGGTGCCAAAATTAAATGGCCATATGTATAAGTCACAGTATATAGAATATAATAAACTCCCTATAAATGTTGACTACATACTTTTTAATTGCTATTATCATCATCATTATTGTTAAAAATACTAAAATTTATATATTTTTCCTGGAATCACAAAATGTTAGACATGACAAGAACTGACTTAAAAATCATCTAGCAAAATTCATTTGCAATTAAATTAATATAATTTTCCAGTTTTTAATTCAATAAAAATTTGAGTGCTAGCTTTTCTCACTATCATTACTTAGCCCCAAAATGTAGTATTTCGGACAGCATACTATTTATCCTTACAGTCTACTGGGAAGTCAGAATGTTAAGAGAAATTGTAATGAAAGGTGTGAAATGACCAATCTAAATAAGAACCCAGATGGAGAGACAATTATTTCTCAGGCCAGAAAGGGGAAGAATCTGGGACAGTTACTTGAATCAAGTGGCATCTGAGCTGGGCCCTAGAGGTAAGTAGGAATCTGCCAGGTGAACAAGGGGAGAAGAGAATCCTAGCCAAAAAAAAAAAAATCAAAAGCAATTAAAGACATGCATTTAGCTATTAGGCCAAAACCTCTTGCTAATTAATCTAACAAGTGGCCCCTTGAACATTTCCAAAAAATCTGTTTTTAATATAGATTAGTTGCATGATTGCCAGAGGTAGGGAGTGATGGTGGAAGAAATGGGTGAAGGTTGTCAAAAGATACAAACTACAAGTTACAAATTTAAAAAGTAATGGGTACATACGTACAGCATGGTGACTATAGTGAATACTGTTATAGTGCATATTTTAAAGTTGCTAAGAGAGTAGATCTTAGCAACTGGCCGGGCAAGCAGCAGATGCAGTACAACCAGCGTTTTGTCAATATTATACCCACCTTTGGCAAGACGGGCCCCAATGCCACTCTTAAGTCCTTTGTAATCCTGACTCTCTCTAAGAAAGCCACTTAGTCCAGTCAAAAAAATAAAAATTTTAAAAATCTGTAACTGTATGTGGTGATGGGTGTTAACTTGACTTACTGTGACCATTTTGCAGTATATACAAATATGAAATCATTATGTTACACACCTGAAGTTAATATAACATTGCATGCCAATTATACTTCAATTTAAAAATTTGATTAATTAATTAATTGAATTAAATAGAAGAATACTTGCTTTCTAAATATTTACTTGACAGTTTTTCAATCAATGTTAAATTAAGTGAAAAATATAGATAACATGAATACACAGTCCTACATAAATGTTAATAATCTGACTTATAATTCGGATATTCCAATTATAAATAACCCAAGGCACTTTTACAGTAATTCAAATTTGAATATGACCTTTACTAAGGAGCCCCTTTACTTAAGGAGCCCCTTTACGATGCAGCTGATTTTACAATTCCCTTAGATAGTTGCTTAAGAAAGTTTTGCTGGAGCTTATTTTGCCAGTCAAGTTCTTTGGAAATCTAAGAGGTGATTTTAAGCAATCATTGGCCTCCTTACCATTCTGCCCTCTTCCCATTCCAGTGCTGGGCGGGGGGGGTGGGGAGTTGTTGAAGTTTCATTCAACATTCTCACATTCTTTTCCTTGGATTGCTAAATTTTTTTTCAAAAAGCATGTATCTAGTTAAGATTGCCAATTTTGCCAGCTTTTTAGATTTACTAGTCTACTACCAGCTTTAAGAAAATATAGACTGAAAGAAGGCAAGTATGTCAGTTCAGATTAAGCACACCTCAAAGTTATAGGAAAAAGCTATTAAAATAATATTAAATGAGAAAAAGATTCTTCCAAATACTCTAGTAGATGTACTTCTTAAATTACAATAGGAAATGAATGAGAACCACCACATGGTCGTAAAGGGTTTATCACAATTTACAGTCTTCCAAAGGTGAGACTGAAACAGGCATCAGGTCTCCCAGTCATCCCCACCTTATGTGTGCTAGTACATCTGGGCCTCACAAATGCTATTAAATCCAAAAAATCTTTACAGCCCAGATGGGCGTGGCTCAGTGGTTGAGTGTCGGCCTAGGATCCAGGCGATCGGGGTTCGATTCCTGGTCAGGGCACGTGCCCAGGTTGTGGGCTCCATCAATGACTCTCATCATTGATATTTCTATCTCTCTCTCTCCCTCTCCTTTCCTCTCTCTGAAATCAATAAAGATATATTAAAAAACAAAAAAATCTTTACAGAGTGCTTCCTATGTGCATGGGGTACCATGCTACATGCTATAGGGAATATAAAAATAAATTATATGATATAGCAGCTCTCCTGGGGGTAAAATTCATGTATAGCCGCAGAATACCAAATATGAGAAGCCCTAAATAACAGTATGCCACTAGCACAGATTACAATTTCTGGAAGGATCAGAAGACCTTGTGTGGAAAGAGGCATTAGAGGTACATTTCGAAGGAAAAGCAGGATTCACTCGGCAGAACTGAGAAGAACACTACACTACATTAACAAACGCAAAGAAAGAGGAGAGAGAAGAATGTACTTGAAGAATCCAAGTTACACATTTTGGCAGAGAAAGAATAGGCCAGAGAGAATGTCAAAGAGCCTCAGTCTTGAGAAATTCCTCAGTGGCGAACTAAGAAGTAAAATGCCAAAAGCTTCCAGAAAGGGATGAGGGGAGGGATGAACGCTGGGCACAGCAGTAGAAACAGAGACTATGGAAAAGAGACTTCTCTTATTTGAGAGATACTTGACCCTGAGGAGTTCAAATGAAGGCAAACTGCCACTACTCACCAGATGTAGCAAGTCTTCTAACTACACAGCCTTTGCAAATTCAGAGAGCAGAAGTAGTCAGTATATGGGTTAATTTATGCTACTTAAACCATAAGCATGGAGCCAGCGTAAGTTTTAGATCTTTAAAAGTTTGAATTTCGCCCCGCTGGGCATGGCTCAGTGGTTGGGCATCAACCTAGGATCCAGGAGATCGAGGTTCGATTCCCAGTCAGGGCACATGCCCGGGTTGTGGGCTTGATAACCAGTAGGGGGCATGCAGGAGGCAGCCGATCAATGACTCTCATCATTGATGTTTCTAGCTCTCTCCCTCTTTCTTTCTCTCTCTAAAATCAATGAAGATATATTAATTAACAAATAAATTAAAAGTCTGAATTTCTTTTTAGAATGCTAGTTTAATAAGCACTCAACAAAATGTATATGTAGGTATCCTACCTTTCTTAGTTGAAACTACATGGGTCTCAAGTGAAGATGTGGTGAGGCAAATAAGCAAGAAATTTAGAAGTACTTAATGCAACCTGAAATGCAGACACTTCTATTTTCAAGAAGATAAGCAGGAATCATAATCAGATCACTATTATAGGCTTCTGGAACATAACTAGACATAACAAGGAGTTTCAAATAACCTCACACAATCATGACTTATGAGATCCTTGTGAATTCTACACAACAATAATTTAAGTTACAGCTAATATAATGGAAGATGCAGATGCCAAGAAGACAGGAAGAGAACAAGTGGTCCAAGAAAACATAAAAGCAGGAAACTGGTCAGGAAGGACAGACGAAATTCTGAAGAAGAAATGTAGCACGTGCAAATGGTGAACAAGGCCTGCAGGAAATGGAGCATGAATGAATACAAAATGCAAAGCCATGGGAATGATTTAAGTAGATCTATCCCTGGTTATTAGCAAGGGCCCAACTTTAGACATTCCAACGTCAACAAACAAAAACTTCTTTCTTCATTCAAAATGTAGATGTTTTCTTATCAACAGAAACCTTACCTGCATATTCAAAACGAAGCATTAATAAAATCTTGGCAAACTGTTTTCCAAACGTCTTTCAGAGAAATGATAAATGGGAACAAATGGATGGCACCACCACACCACAAGTATCTGAGGTGCTTCTGCAAATCTCTTGATGACACGGTGACATCTCAAAACAATGACAATCAAACCACTTTCTTTCTTACCCTTTTGGCCACATTCATCTCTCCATCCTCAGAAACATCACAATAGCTGGTTTTGGTCTCTCAGACCCTATTTCCAATTTCCCAAACAGTGTGATCTTTTCCCCGAAATGAATTCACAAAAGTCCTCAAGCCTAAGAGTTGAGTCACACTCATCTTTACAAGCCCTGAGGGCCTGGTATAGAGTCCTCAGGAGTTTCTTGTAGATTTGGAAACTTAGTTACTAAATTTTTCTTTGGAGTATATTTATACATGCTTTGCTGTTACAAACTGTTCTATAACAAGGACTCCAGAATAATTATTTTTGCTAAGAACAATTACACCTCAAAGGAGTACTAATGGTTACTCCATTGGTTGTATGTAGAACCTTGGAAGAAAAACATGATATGAATCAGCATGTCATACACTAGTCAGAGAACTCTAATAAATCTTGTTTTCAATAAGACAGTCTTAGGCTTGAAAAGTACAGGTACCTCATTTCCTTTAATATTAAAAACAAGTATGGAATTGCTTTGAAAGTGAAAACTTTCTTAGCAAAAGGAAACCATATTCAAAATCTGTAAAAGATACGTCTGTGCTAAGGCTAATATTGTGATAGCTTAATCACTAACATTGGGATAAATCAATCACTTGGGTTATTTGTCCTTCCATTTCATCCAATGTTGTACAAAGGCATTTTCTGCCCCCCATAGGTATATGGGGTACAAAGATTGTGCACTAAAATGAAAACTTAGTGAACTAGATGTTATTTTTAATGTCACCCAATAAGGTGATATCATAGACCTTATTCCAAAGGGCTAAAGTTGCTGATCCACAATGTCAAATACTGAGCAAAGATGACTCCATCTGTTCCCTGACCTCATGGAGTTCCGTGGGATGCTGTCTGAAAAATATAGTGTTAAGAGAAATGTAATCAAAATAATTCATACCTGAACTTAGAAGGCCACCACTTGTGACAGCTAAAGGATGTCCTTCCTTTCTCATAACCAAGATGAGAAGCTGCATGTAACACACAATCCCAGATACTATCTCATTTACCTCCATCTTAAAATACCCTTTGATAAGCACATCTGTGTCAAGCAAAAATTGTTTAATTATTTCAGATGAAAAATTAATTAATTTTGGAATCAGAAAATACTATAAGTTTATTTTAAAATATTGAGAATTTCTACTATAAAGTTTTCATTATCAAAGAAAATTCTTTCAAAATTTCAATCCTTCACAAGATTGAAATCCACCTTTTAAAAACTGCTGTATTTCTGTTATACATTTATTGAATCACCTTTCATAACTCTTTCAGAAAGGCTCTGAAAATGATCTTCTCTGGGCATTTATGTAAAGATACCATCAATGTAATGTGTCTCCTAATAAAAAGAATCGCTGAAAAAAATTACTTTTTTCTAGTAAAAGTTGGGACTGAGGGGAGAAAACCCTCAATGCATTTTTAAATGTCACAGAATATTTAGGAGACCTTTAATTTGATAATTTCTCCATACAAGCAAAATAGAGAATTCAATCAAGTATCCAGCTACTTATGGATTTTAAAATGAATTTTTGCCTTAGTTTTCCACTATTTTGTATGTCTAGCCACCATCTGTTTACCAATTCTACTTTAATTCACTTTTTAGTTTTTACTCAAATTAAACTTCAAAAAATCAGGTCAATTTTATGTTAATGACCCAGCTGACAGAGAAAACATTATAATGGCATTTTACCAGAGCTAATCTGGGGAAAGAGAGTTTCAAAAAGCAGAACACTCTCAACTGGAAACAGAAACATTAGCCCAAAGTAAGCACAAACAAGGTCTAAATAGAGAATTGGCATTGCTCTCAGTCAACAAAAAGTAGCTACAGTTTTACTGTAATATATCTATATTAATGTTTAACTTATACAACTAGGTATGTATATATTTAAGTTTTTCTTTGCTGTTTAAAACTAGTTAGTAAATTTCAGAGAACTATCTCAGCAAATTTCCATATAACTTATTTCCAAAAGAATGTGTCACAATAACATGTATATTTCCCCCCTGTTACTACAGCAGTAAAAACACAGGAAGCACTGTTTCTAACAAGAGGTGGTTTGTTAGGACGACTGCCTGCTACAGAAGTTATATTTAAGAAAGAGAGAGTTTTCTCTTAAAAAAAATTTTTTTAAGTCAGTAAAACTGACTTAAGAAAAGTAGAAGATTGAATAACCAAAGTGGAGGGAGAACAAACCCAAGCAGGTGAAGACATCAATCAATTCCAGACATTAATTACTCTGCTGATTCTAGGTAGTGACGCTAAAGAAGGTAGGCTTCTCTATGGAACTATAAACAAAAACTTCCACGACATACGAACTCCCCAGCTACTTTTCCTGTTGAGTGTCTATTTTAAGTCCTTTCTAGTATAATTAATTCCTTTTGGCCAGGTCCTTGCTTTATTTTTATACCACAGGTTCTATTTTCTCTCAATAAAACTTAATTTTAAAAAATTATGGCTGAAAGCCCTGGCAAGGGAGTTCAGTTGGTTAGAGCCTCGTCTCGATACACCAAGATTACGGGTTCTATTCCCAGTCAGGACACGTACAAGAATCCACCAATGATCACATAAATAAGTATAACAAATTGACAAATCAATGTCCCTCTCTCTCTCTTCCCTTTCTCTCTGAAACCAATTTTTTAAAAAATTATGGATGAAGAATTTCTCCAAGAAAAGTCAGTTAATAAATTTTAATTCTTTTAGCTTGGCCGGTGTGGCTCAGTGGTTGAGCATCAATCCAGGAACCAAGAGATCATGGCTCGATTTCTGGTCAGGGCACATGCTCGGGTTGTGGGCTCAATCCCCAGTAGGGGGCATGCAGGAAGCAGCTGATCGATAATGTTTCTCATCAGTGTTTCTATCGCTCTATCCCTTCCCCTTCCTCTCTCTAAAAATCAATTTAAAAAGACATATTTTTTAAAAAATTAATACTTCTAATTATATTGGATTTTTGTAATTTTTTAAAAAAATCATTTTAGATAATGCTTAAGTCAAATCATATTTTCAAAACTAATATAGGGAGTGATTCCTAGTACTAAGAGATTTCACAGGAAGCAAGCAAACAGCTAGTAACTGGGAGCTGGTTAACCTTTAGCTATGATTGGCTACTGCTAACCCTGCAATTCTAGATATATTAGGACAAACACACATAAATCAAATATCGCTTGCTCTTATTCACCTCAAATTTAAGTTAATTTCCTAGCAACACTGATATGAAATTCTAGGAAGTACTCATCAGGTAAGAAGTACTGGTTCAACTTCTTACCTGATGGGGCAAACACCTACACAGGCTTGGAAACAACCCAATGTCTGGTAATAACCACAAAAGAGTTTTAATGTCCAAAAATTTCATGAAAGGGAAAACATCCCCAGATTAAAAATCTTTAAGCAAACGCAGAAAGAATAAATATCTGCAAAACACTAACTTTTAAGTACCCATGTACGTCGACATCATTAGATCAGAATTTTGAGAGCAGGTCATGAACCTTACACTACTGAAGCTTGAGGCTGGCTTCCTTCTGTATTTCTACCTCACTGGGCACTTACCTTAGTCCCACACTCACTCTCTCAAATCACTCAACAACACCACTGTCCTCTAGACTCGAAAGGGATGGAACCACTGGTCTCTTGGCATCCACTTCAGCGTGCCCAACAGTGCTTTAGTCACTCTTTAACTGAAAATCTTCAAAACACACTGTATGCACATTTCTGTTCGCTTTTACTCTGTGTTGGTTAGAGGAGCAAAAAGAAAATGCTAAATTGCTTTTCTTAGAATAATTAATTTAGTAAATTACTCATGGATTTCTAATGTACTTTGGGAAATGTTCCTCTGACAATTTATCAACAGGAAGAAGGGCTGGAATAAAGAATAGACTGTGAGAATATGAACCATAAAAATAAAGTCAGGAAGTAAGTACTTAATGCTTGATATTAAATAATATAAAACATGGCATTTAATAACTGGTATTCTATACAGGAATAAAAACTTACAGAGGCTATAATATGCAGCCTTTACTACTGGGGTGCTTCCATACTGTGGGTTTTGTGTGTTTATTATGGTTTATTAAGGTTTTTTGGTGGGAGGCAAAAAATAAAGCAAGCAAAGCTCTCACATTACAATATAAATGCTTCATTTCAAGAAACAGATCTCAAACATGTATCTGTTTTTGTACATTCTGCACTAATTTCTGATGTGAACTATCAAAGCAGACTTTTAAAGAGAAAAAAACTGAACATTTACCTATGAAAATGTTCACCTTTTGCATACTAACCCCCAGCAGTTTCTGCTCCACCCTGATATTTTTTTAAGATTTTTTAAACTGATTTTTTAAAGAGAGAAGAAGAGAGAGGGAGAGAGAGAGAGAGACATAGATGTGAGAGCGAAACATCGATCAGCTGCCTCCTGCACGCTACCTACTGGGGATCAAGTCAGCAACCCAGCCATGTGCCCTGACGAGGAATCGAACTGGCAATCTTGCGGTGCATGGGACTGCATCCAACCAACCGAGCCACATCAACCAGGGCATCCACCTTTCCTTTTAAAGTTATATATGTTATAATAAATACTGGAAAACTGGTATGGTATTCACTGATCTGGTTCTATGTTAGATTTTTCTAGAAAAACAAACAAGTTAGGAATTAATACATAATAATTTTTATTTAGCTCTCTGAATAAAAGCAACCCTTTCACAAGCTAAAACACCCTATGCATAGAATCAGGGATTGAACATACAGAAACGAAAATATAATAGACAAGTAAGGAACAATTTTCTTCCACAGTGGATTTTGGTGACATAGTTCCCTGGATTAGCTCATTTGTCCACTTTGAAACGGAATCGCACTGCATCTGAGGTAATGTTACAAAACCCGGTGCTTTCTTTGACCAGAGCTTGCCTCAAACATCTTCAGGGCAGATCGAGGGGGAGGTAGATAGGAGAATGCAAGTTATTGCCAAGAGCCCCTTCATTGCACATTTCCTATGGATTCCATATTTCCACCCCTTAGAGCTTTAATGGCTAATTTTCAAAGAAAGAATGATGATAGGAGCTCCACTGCCTAAAAATCCATGCATCCTGGAGATAAGACTACATCAACTGTGGAAACTGCCACTGCTGAGTCACCCAACTACCACAAAATCTCATGTATCACATGCCCAGATTACCATCACGCAGTCTCCAGTTGTGACAATCCTAGCTTGTGTGAGACTTCTTTTATATACATCACTGAAAAATTTAAACCATCACATTATGTTTTTACATCATTGAATCACCTGCTACAAAAAGCAAGGACTCCTATAATGAGGCACTAGGCGTTACGTTTTTATATCATTAAATCACATACTACAAAAAACAAGGACGCCTATATTGAGGCACCAGGCTCCTATTCATAGTTTATGAGTATCAAGAAATATCCCAATAGCCCTGGCCAGTGTGGCTCAGCTGGTTGGAGCATCTTCCCGTGCACAGGAAGGTGGGTTCAATCCCTGGCTGGGGTGTGTAAGGGAGGCAACCAATCGATGTTTTTTTCTCTCTCTCTAAGCATGTCCTTGAGTGAGGATTACAAAAAAAAAACAAAAAAAACCTTAAGATACTTGTAGACTAAATATTTGTGACCCTCACCCCAAATTCATACGTTGAAAGTTATTTCCTCAATGTGATGGTATTGAGAGGTGGGGACTTGGGAGGCGATAGGTCCTAGGCCTGGAGCCCTCATGAATGGGATTAGTGCTCTTCCAGACCCCAGAGAGCTCCCTTGACCCTGCTGTGAGGTTATAGAGGGAACCAGAAAGCATCTATGAGCCAGGAAGTGGCCTCCTTGCCAGACAATGCATCTTCCAGTGCCTTCATCTTGGACTTCACAGCCTCCAGCTTGTGAGTAAAGGGTTTCTGTTGTTTATAAGCCACCCAGTCTGTGATATTGTGTTATAGCAGCACAAAGGGACTAAGACAACACTGAAATGCAAAGAGGAACTTAGAAAAACCTCAGTCTGAGAACCCAAAGGACTTCAGAGCATAGAGTAGCCCTGAAAAACTTGACTAGAATGAATAGATTTTTTAATTAATTTTGTAATCTACATAATAAAGTATTCAAAAAACACCCACATGGAAAAGGGAGAAAACTAGAGTTAGTCTACACAGAATGAGCAAGGTTTGATAAAGGTATTTCACTCTAATCTCCAGACAAGGATAGATCAGGGAAATTTATTCATTTACTATAGCAAGCATCCTGGTGAATATAATAAAAGAAAATTATGACAAATACATATGACAGTTGAGAATCCAAGTTTACATGAAATATTCTTACCTGTATCTGTACCTATATCTTACTATAGATTTACTCTGTAACTGGAAATTACAAAATTTACTCTGTGATCTGAATAAAGAAATGACTACTATTTCACTTGAAGCTAGAGGACATTCCTTTTTCACTGTGAAACACACATGTTCTTTAAAGGCTGACAACCTTCTACTCTGAAAAATGGAGTTTAGTTTAGTGTCGTTTCATTGCTTCGAAATTAAATAAATGCGTTTTGTGAGTTCTAAATCAAATAGGCCATTTCTCAAAACAGTCTACACACTGCTCCCTCACCCCATCCCAAGCACACACTCCAAAATCTCTTTTCTTTCTTATAGCCCCCTCTTCTTTCCAGACATAACCAAAGGGTCACCACTGGAGAACAACGAGACACCGGCGTAGCTGGGAAAGAGGTCATCACAACGGCTTCTCTTGTTAAGGGGTTGCTGCTTTACACAGTTTACTACTCCAGCTCAAATGGGGACAGATGGAGAGACCAGAACGTACCAAATGTTTACTGTAGGTGCAGATGGCTGTTTCTGTTTTGCATCTTTCATTCTTTTGCTTCCCATTGATTTGTGTGGGTATGAATATGTGCTCCCCTAAGGCTTTCTCCTCTGGCAAAGCACTTCACTCTCCCCCACACCCCCCTCTCAAATAGCATGGCTCCATCCCAAGGTCTGCTTGCTCACACCTGCCTTCCCACCCAACTCCCCGCAGTCCCACCCCATAACTGAAAAAATATCTTTGCTGTTTCTCTTTCAAAGATAAAGTAAATTTTTTAAGACTTGTGGCTTAAAATGAGCTGGACTTAAACTCAGCTCCTGAGGGGACCCCTGTAAATGAACACCCATGGCAAGCTTAAGCTAAGCTATTTCTGGAGGTGTCCCAGAAAGAATAAAAGAGAAGCCAGGCTGGAGTGGGCTTTACAATAGCTTTATTAAGTACTTCTAATCGATTACAGAAGATGACCTAGAAATTGGGAATTTGCTAGTTGATTTGCCGAAGCTGGTAATAATATGTAGAAAGTAAGAGCAGTCTGAGTGTTGGCTCTTTGTTTCTGTGTAATTTTCATTCTCGGGAAATGAGGAAACAGATTCATATGTCTATCAGGCATAAGGAAGGTAGAATTATAGGAAAATTTTCGTGCATTTTCTACATTTTCTAAATGATCTTCATTACTCTAACGATGAGGGTTAGGGAAGAGATATCATGATAAAAATTAATAAAGGAATTTTATGTTACATTTTATGTTACATTGCAAATAGTTGGAAGTAGACAGATCCTTGCCTTGTCATTCAATTAATTAATCAAACAATTATTGAGTATCTGTAATGTGCCTAAATCTGTATTAGCACTAAGGGTTCATCCTATTTATGTTGTGGAAACATTATATAGTAGGACAGTTCAAAAAATTCATTAAAAATGTGTAAAAATGTATGAAGAGAGAGTTGTAACCAACTTTGGCAAAGTTGTAACCAACTTTATTAACAAATGGGAAATCTGAGCAAAAGGAATGAGTTCTTTGTAATTTTTTTCAATGTTTCTATAGGCCTGAAACTATTTCAAAACAAAAAAAGTTGTTAAAAATAGATTCTTTTTAAAATCTACAATCGGTTGGCTACAGTATACACATTCCTTGAGTCTAGTAGGAAAATTATTCCCTCGAAGCAAATTCCTTTAAGTTATATTCTCATTATAGACCATAAAAAATGTGGGGTTGTTTCTAGCTCCTCCTCTAAAAACCAACATGCAACTTTTCAGATTTAATACATTAAAAAGCTGCTGATGTCTGAAAAAGTTTGTCAGTTCTCTAATGGATAACAACCTCTCAGAGAATAGCTAACTCACCAGTAGCAGCTAATTCCTCATAAAACTGAGCAGGCTGTTAAGTGTCCTGACCTTCTCAGTGAGAAGTCACTGTTATTCCCTGTGAACTATCTGAAGATGAGTTAACTCTTTCTGGTGACTGGTAAAGGGTCACCTAAAGAGTAGAGGTGTGCTTAAAATCATTAATAAACTTGCCTTTTCCTAATCCTTTCTAAACTATTTTAGAGAAAATATATCTGCAATCATTGTTCTTTGAGGGAAAATATTGCTAGCCTAGACCAGTGATTTTCAGCCCTTTTCATCTCATGATACACTAAACTAATTACTAAAATTCTGCAGCACACCAAAAAATATATTTTTTGCCAATCTGACAAAAAAAGGTATAATTTTGATTCACTCACACCAGACAGCTATTGTTGTGTTGGCTGTTGTCATTTTTTTCTTTGACAATCTAAGGGAAAAGCAGTCAGTGCCCCTAACTAAATAGTCAGGTATTGCGTGTTTTAAAAATTCTGTGGCACACCAGTTGAAAATCACTGGCCTAGGTGAAACGCAAAAAAGCTAAACCAACTATGGCAAAAAAACAAAACCAACCCTGCAGACTCTCCCATCACACCCTAATTTTTCAACATTATAAACTTTTTGTCATTCTGTTTATCCAATAACTAAAATGATGATGAATTGCTCCTTCAAAAGACAACTTCCGCCCTTTAATTTTCAGTCAAGCATTCCTTTTGAAGTTATACATATTCCATTAATTAGATTTTCTAGGAACTATTAAAAATTTATAACTAATAAAGAATAAAACAAACATATTCTATTAGTCTGACCATGGTAAAAAAAATATTTTCCAAGTAATTAATTCAAGCAACGTTTATGTTCAGTTTTCTATAGAAACATTGCATTAAATATGTCTTTGAATATTAGTTGCTCCTGAAATACCCCCTTAACAAAAGCCTAGTCACTTGCAAATGTCTGCAGATGGAAAAAAGAAAAAGCTCCACCCTAGATGTACAGAAAGGGGCAAACCCACTCAATGCCCTCCAGAGCACCTGCTGCTTAGGAAGCACCGCCAACAAAATTGTAGCTAAATTCTCTAACAATGGTAGATCTAAAAGGCAAAAGGACACATGAGGCCATGTAACACTGAAAATTCAAGTTACAAACAGTAAAACATTATGGAAAACTTTTACAATGTTAAAACTTCCATCCAAAAACATGGCATGGCTCTTCACTTTATTTTTTGTAGCAGTTTAATGTCAAACTCATCCACTACAGATAAATAGTCGCTAATCCAATTCCCTAAGACCCATTGTTTAGAGAATGTAGAAATCATTTCTTACAGTTATGTACCTGTGTAGTAAAAAGGGCATATGATATGAGATAAAAGTATGAGCAGTTTAAGGAAACTTAAATGAAGAGCTAAATTTTTTACTACCAAATGTTTAATACTTTATTTTATAGTGTTGTTGCACCATATATTTTGAGAACAAAGAGCTTAGCTGCTGTGGGCTGAGCATAAGCTCTAGCAACATAAATATTAACATTTCTCATTGAAAATTCTATAAATAAGTTTGCCACAGAGAAAATCTCCAAAAAACTGCCTTGTTCCTCATTCAAGAGATAGTTCCAGTTTCTTTAAGTAAAATTTGCCACATCTAAATATTTTTTATGCTAAACTCAATATAAAATGTTAGTTTTTACTGTGTGTGCGCTGATTTCTATTCACTTAAGGCCAAGTATTGTGATAAAATTTATAACTATTGCTTTTAGCAGTTCACATTTAATACTTTGTCATCAGCCTGAATATGCTTGATCTTTTAACCTTTTGTTCTTTCTCCCATGAAAATCATACTGTTCACTCAAAAATATATTAATGATACAAAATAATAAGGTTGGTATGGAGAGTATTTAACAGAAATTATAAACCACTGACTGTCTAAATCTTGGTATAAATTGATAAATATTCACTTGTAGTTGCTTAGAACACATTCTTCAATCTATTCTTCTTTCTATCCATTACTATTTTTGCTTGGCTCACTGTTTATAAAAACAAATGAAAATTTAAGAGCGCCCATCAGTGTGGTAGGCAGAAAAATGCCCCCTCTCAACGACATCCTTGTGCTGATCCCCAATACTTCACATGGGAAAAGGGACTCTGCAGGTGTGATTAAATTAAGGGCCTCCGGATGGGACGATTATCCTGGATTATCCCAGTGAGACTGATGTAACCACAAGAGTTACAAAAGAAAGCAGAGGCAAGGGTTTCAGCGAAGAAGCTATAACTGGTGGAAACAGACATCAGAGTGATGCAATTGCTGGAGGCGAGCCACAAGCCAAGGACTGCACACACAGTCCAGGAACGGATTCTCCCTTACAGCCTCCAGAAGGAAAGCAGCCCTGCCAACACAGGCTTTATCTCATAAAACCTATTTCAGACTCTGACTTCCAGAACTGTAACATAATAAATGTGTGTTGTTTTCAGCCTCTAACTCTGTGGTAATTTGTTACAGCAGCAATAGAAAACAAATACAGTCATTTTTATTAATTACTAGTGTAAAGTGTGTCAGTATGAAAATAAACTGGTGTGTCTACAACAGTCAAAACTCCTTGGAGCCCTAGCCAGTTTGGCTCAGTGGTTAGAGTGTCGGCCTGCGGACTGAAGGGTCCTGGGTTCGATTCCAACCAAGGGCACATACCTCAGTTTCAGGCTCAATCCCCGGCCCCAGTCGGCTCCAGAGCGGGAGGTAACCAATCAATGTGTCTCCCTCACATCGATGTTTCTCTCTCTCTCCCCATTCCCATTCTCTGAAAAAACAATGGGGAAAAAATATCCTCAGGTGAGGATTAAAAAAATAATAAATAAATAAAACTCCTTCGGAAATAGTATACTACATGTTAAAGTTAATGTCTGATTGTGAACTGCATCTTTTACTAAAAGACTATTTACACTTAATGAGCACAAAGGCTATGCAGGACTCTGAGAACAGCACACAATTATTAAGCAACCATTTTCTGATCTACTGACTATGAGTCAGACACTGGTGTTTAAAAGATGGATGTAAAATACATCGAGGCAGAAGTCCCCATCTTCAAGAAGTTCCAAAGTCATACAAGTCAATGAACTTTTACAATGAGGTAAAAAGTGATTTAATTTGGAGCAAAAAGTATTTCAATTGGGAGTGGCGGATACACAAGTGAAATGTTTAAATCTTCAAAGGGGAATAGGTAGGTTCCTTGAGAAGTCCGAGGCTAAACTGAGCCAGGTCACATCATGAAGTGGGCAGTAGGCCATGAACAAAATTGAACTTCATCTTTCAAGTAATGAGAAAACAGCTGGGGGTTTTAACCAGTACAGTGATTGGCACAATTAAATTTTAGAAGGAAAAAACAGTGCCTGTGATGGAAAGACTATGAAGACTAGACTAAAAGCAAGAAATACATATTGAAGGCTGAACCTATGTTTACATCTCCATATTTTAATATAAATTCACATTCAGTGATCATTTACTTCTATCAGACACATGCTATGCTAAATGCTAGACGATAAAAAAGAGAATAAGACATGATATTATTTTGAGATATAAAAAACTACTGCTTTATATATACAATAATATGCAAAACGTACATGATGAAGGCAACTATCTCTACTTTAGGGTACTCATCTAGAAACCATACTTTCAAGGGTAGACACCAAGTATCACAAGAAACTATGAATTAATATGAAGAAACGATTATTCTGTGCATACTTTTCACAACTGCAATCTAATCAACCTCAAAAATAAAAATTGAGGAACTGCATTCTCACAAAAAATTCAAACAGGTGCCCCCAACAGGTCCCTTAAAAGCATTATATTCTTAATATCTCTAAGCATACTAAAAATATAGTTTCTTATTTGCCATAGCCCAGAAAGGTTGAGGTACCACATGCACAAAGGGCATACAGCACCCACGATGTTGCAATATTATGTAGTCATGACAATTTGAACTAATTTAAAATTGCAAGTTGTAACAGGATCATTTAAATCCAGAAACAGGATGACAACTCTATAGCCTTTCCCAGTCCTGCCAGTAAAAGTCAATCATTGCATTCTCTCTGTTCCCATTGCAGTTCTCCTCCTACCTCCCCCCAGAACTATAGCAGCCATCACAACCGGACCAGTATTACGGTTTAATTGTATGTGTCTGTTTCACCCATAATGGTATGTCTGATATAGCTATATTCAATAGTTAACTCAGCTAAATGTATTTTTAAATGATGATTAGTCATAATTTCCATTTTAGGGTTACTCAATGGTTTCAGTAAATACTTGGATAATTTACAAACATCATAATATATACTATATATACATGTTTTTTGTACTTCCTCAGTTGTATAAGTAACCTCAAAAAATATATATCAGGTCTCGAAGATTAGGAAGTGGTATTTAGTTAGTTTTTGGCAAATGCTGCTTTACATTTAACCTCTTAAAACTTGTTTCTTCTTCCATGAAATGGGGCAAATAATAAAATTTATTCACAGAATCATTTTAGAACTAAACAAAATAAAATATCCAGTAGAGAATCTAGCATATAATTGACGATCACAAAACCTTAGCCATTGTAGTCATGGTAATTAATGTTATTATTTTATTTAGATCCTAATGATCAAAGTAATAAAATACGGCAATGCTAGAATATCCCAAAATAGAAGACAAATGTAAATCACATACATTTGGTTCTGGAATATAATCTAAAACTAATATTTAAATTTGAATCTGACGTATTTGGCAGGGGGGAGTAAAGATAGTGAAGGGAGATAAAGGGAAAAAACAAACAAACAGAAAACGGTGCAGACTCCCTATCTTGCCTGGGTTGAGAACTCTTCTCTGGGTCCTGGTCTAAGCTAAAAATAGCATCCCCTCTTAGTCTGATGACAGCACCACTGCTACATGTATCACTGATCTGTTTATTTTATGAAGTTTATCATAGCTCCTCTGGGCTTAGTTACTTCAGTTCAGAGGCCCCTCACCGAATGTGGGCAGAAGGAAAGTGGATACAGTGGCCAGAATATGTCACTGATAAGTAACTGTGTGAATGATTTTTTCACTGCTGAGTTTAACCATGAAGAAATTAAAAAGCAAGATTTGTCAGTTTTGAAAGGTTATGAAAAGAACATAAAAATTAGGATTACAGACACAAAGGCAGCTAGGTTTGTCAGATAATCTGGTTTCTAGCCAGAAAATGTTTGAGCTTCCCATATGAATTTATAAAGCATTTCAGTATTTTTTTTAAATGTTTTTATTGATTTTAGAGAGAGAGGAAGGGAGAGGGGGAGAGAGAGAAACGTCGATTTGAGAGAGAAACATCTATCACTTGCTTCCCTTACGCACCTCAATGGGTGACTGAACCTGCAACCTGAGCATGTGCTCTGACTAGAAATCCAACTGGCGACCCTTCTATTGATTTTTTAGACAGAGAGGAAGGGAGAGGTAGAGGGGGTTAGAAACATCGATGAGAAAGAAACATCCTCGGCCCCCTGCTGCAGATCAAGCCCACAACCCCAACATGTGCCCTGACCAGGAATCGAACCAGACCTCTTGGTTCATGGGTTGACACTCAACCAAATGAGCCACACTGGCCAGGGCATGTTTCAGTATTTTGATTATAATCACCTAAAAGTATTAAATATAGCATTACATAAAACAAAAACATAATTACATATAAATCAAAGCATACTGCCAAGCAAGGTCAAGATCAGGTGCATCGCTGGAAAAGTTCTCACCATAACATGTCCAGAACAGAAGGGAGCAGGAGAACAGTATCGGGGACAATTCAGCATTACCAAACACTGCCTTCCAGTCACCATTCCAGAGCTGACGTCACAGCTGAAGCTGCAGCAGGACTTCTACCGCCTTCCCTTCTCCTACATCAGTGACTGTCATCAAAGGGAAAATGAAGACTGTTCATCAGAATCACCAGGGAGGTTTTCTCCTTCACTCTGCAGAAACAAGATATTCCCTCTTCCACCCCATACCTGACTTTGCCAGGGAACCCTGGCCCTACTCAGAGCCATAGCCACCAGCAATCACAGACACCAGGAAAAAGCAGGCTGAAGGCGTGACAAGTCTTCAGCTGCCTCGTGAAGCACGTCAGAGCACCAACTCTGACAATCAGAAGAACATAGGGACATGACAGTGGAGTAACTTTCAGAGTTTGCTTAAAGCATTTTATAAGCAGACAAAGCAGGGGGGAAAAGAACACCTGAAAAATGCAGTAGCTGTTAAAGTAACTGAGAACAAAGTCAAAGCACGCACAAATGCTCAAGAAAATATCGTTGTTGGGGGAAGGGTGAAAGAATGTAGTTGTATAAATCAAATGATACACATTAATAAAAATATATATATGTATACTGTGCTCATAAATTTAGATAAAAGAATAATAAAGTATAAGAGAATCAAAAATGCATCAGAAGTTTAATAATTTCACTTTGCAAATAAGAAATCAATTTTTGTTCATGTTTCATTTCTTTATTTTCTTGAACACCTTGATGAAACGTAGTCTCAGGCTTCAAACAACTATGATGTATTGCCCAGCTTTTCTATAAGCCACCTAAAGACTTACAAAACTACTCAAGGGAAAAAGAACAAATAAATAAAATGCCTTTGGCTCTGGGGTTTATCATCTGTCCCTGCAGTCTGTGTTCTTGTTTACAAACCTAATTTCAAGTTTTGTGTTGGTACTGTGTTAATATATTAATTTAAAATGTAACTTAATTATGACTTAAGGGTTTCCCTTCTCCACTTTATATTTCAATATTGGAAGGAAATTATATTGACTACCATTTCTTCATTTAGCATTAAAAACTATTTATTGAATATTTCAATATTTATAAAAGGAAATAGATAGGTAATAAAAATACACTCCCAGCTGGATTATAGATTGTGTCTTTGCACATTACAAAAATAGAATATTATATCCACCTGAGTAAATGAGTACACTTTCCCCGTGGCTCAAAGTAGGTAGCTGTCAAGAAAGAGAATATTCCTCCCGGGTTTGATAAGTCTTGAAAGGAAATCTCTATTACCTACAGAAAGCCAAAATCTCAGGTGACTACCATTCATCGACTGCCAGGCAGTCTTCTAGGCTCCTTATGTGCATGGTCTCATTTAACTCTCATAAAATCTCTGGGAATAGATAAAATCATCTCCATTTCCAAACAACAAGCAAAGAGAAGTCACTTGCCCAACATCACAGGCATTTAACCAACAGAAGAGCTAAGTCCTGTCATCACGACTATGTGAACTCCAAAGTTTGTGCTTTTTCCTCTGAAACTGGTATTTTCTAATAATATTATGCAGCCATCAAAAAATATAACCACAGAGATAACTGCCATTTCTCAACTTTACATCTTTACAGAATGTGAAATAATCTGTAGGTATGCACTGTACGTTCCTGTATCCCACATAGCATAAAGAACAACGTATGGCACTGCTCTTAAAAATGTTCAAGCTGCTATTGAATAAATATCTTCAAATAGGTAGAACGGCACACTTCCTTGTCTACAAGACCCAATGGGCTTCCTGTGGAGATCTGAATATGAGCTAGACACGGTCCTTCTGCAAGTTATGATGTCATACATACCAAAAGGCAAACTAATGTCTGTTGTTGTATTTTCCTCAGAAACCATTGTAAAGCCAGTTGCATTTCTGTACACTAACAACAAACTATCTGAAAGAGAAATTAAGAAAGAACTTTCATTTACAATGGCATCCAATAAATAAAATACTTGGAAATTAATTTAAGGAGGTGAGAGGCCTACATAATAAACACTATTTAAGACATTGAGGAAAGAAATTGAAGACAAGTAAGTGGAAAGCTATCTATGTTCTTGGATTGGAAGAATTAATACTGTAAAACTGCCCATACTACCCAAAGTGATCTACAGATTCAGTGAAACCCCTATCAAAATTCCAGTGGCATTTTTCACAGAAAAACAATCCTAAAATATGTGCGGAACCACAAAAGACCCCAAAGAGGCAAAGCAATTTTGAGAAAGAACAAAAAAGCTGGAGGCACCATGATTCCTAACTTCAAATTATATTGCAAAGCAATAGTAATGAAAACAGCATGGTACTGGCATAAAAACAGACAACCACGGACCAACAGAACAGACTAGAGAGCCAAGAAATAAACCCACGTATATATAATCAACTAATCTTTAACAAGAGCTCCAAAAACACACAATCGGTAAAGGATAGTCTCTTCAATAAATGGTGCTGGCAAAACTGGATGGCCACATGCAAAGGAACAAAACTGGATCCCTATCTTACAACACTCACAAAAATGAATTCAAAATTAATTAAAGACTTAAAAGTAAGACCTGAAACTGAAAACTCCTAGAAGAAACAAAGGGGAAATGCTCCTTGACATGGGTCTTGGCAACAACGGCTTGGATACAGCACCAAAAGCAAAGACAACAAAAGCAAAAATAAACAAGTGGGAATACATCCAACTAAAAAGTCTCTGCACAGCAAAGGCAGCCTATAGAATAGGAGACAATATTTGCAAATCATATATCTGATAAGGGGTCGATACCTAAAGTATATAAGAAACTCATGCAACTCAATAGCAAAAAAAAAAAAAAAGCAAATAATCTGATAAAAAATGGGTGGAGAACCTGAATAGACATTTTTCCAAAGACATACAAATGGCCAGAGGTATGTGAAAGGTACTCAACATCACTAATCATCAGGGAAAATGCAAATTAAAACCACAATGAGATATGATCTCACACCGGTTAGAATGGCTATTGTCAGAAAGATAAGAGATAATAACTGTTGTCAAGGATGTGGAGAAAAGGGAACCCTCTTGCACAGTTGGTGGGAATGTAAACTGGTACAGCTATTATGGAAAACAGTATGGAGGTTCCTCAAAAATTAAAAATAGAACCACCATATGATTCAGCAATCCCACTTCTTGGTATGTATCCAAAGGAAACAAAATCAGTAACTCAAGATATCTGCACTCCCATGTTCACTGTAGCATTATTCACAGTAGCCAAGATCGGGAAACAACCTAGGCATCCATCCACAGACGAATGGAGAAGGAAAATGTTGTGATGTTATTTAGCCACAAAACAAAAAGAAATCCTGTTTTTAAGAACCATATGATTTCACTCATATGTGGGATATAACACTGAAAGCAACAAATGAGCAAACAAGAAAAACAGTCAAACAAAAACTCATAGATAACAGTCTGGCAGTTGCCAGAAGGAAGCGGGGGTAGGAAGTAGTAAAGGGTAAAGGGGGTGAATTACATGTTGAGAGATGATTTGACTGTTGGTGCTAGGCACACATTAAAATATACACATCATGTAGAGGATATTCACATACTCTCGAAGTATTATCCCATAACTTCTTTATTAATTACAAAGGAGAAAAGTTACCAGTAGATAAAAAGTTCTGGAATACCACCTTAACCTACTTATCAAATACAGCATCACCCAAAACAGAACAAAGGACACATGTGCCTTTTGGTGCGATGAAATGGAGAGAACACAATCTCACCTATAGGATATTCCTGCCATAATTTATAACCTGAATCCAACAGGAAGCTCAATAAAACAAAACAAATCTGCGGGGCATTCTATAAGAAAGCTGGCTTGTACTTTTCAAAACTATTGATATTTTGAAAGATAAAAGGCAGCAGGGGCTTTTCTAGATTGAAGGAGACTAAAGAGGCAGGACTACCAAATGCCAGGCATGTTCCTTGATTGAATCGTGCATTGGAGGGAGGGGCAGGGGGAGATCGCTAAAAAGGACATTTCTGAGACAACTGGGAAATTTTTAATAGAGACTGTGTAGAGATAACTTTACTATATCAAGGTTAAATGTCTGTAATAATGACAGGATGATTGTGGAATAAATGAAAATATCCTTATTTTTAAAAAATACTTGCTGAAATATGTCTACAACTTAACTTTCAAACGGTTCAGCATTTAATAAAAGTGATAATACAAATGTCCCAAATTGTTAACACTTGGGGATTCTACATGAAGGGAATACCGTGTCCATGGTACTATTTTTTCCTACCTTTTATGGACTTGAAATTTTTTCTTTTATATCTATCTTTATTGATTTCAGAGAGAGGGAGAGGGAGAGAGAGATAGAAACATCAATGATGAAAGAGTCACTGATTGGCTGCCTCCTGCCCACCCCCGACTGGGGATCAAGCCTGCAAACTGTGCATGTGCCCTGACAGGGAATTGAACCCCGATCACCTGGATCCTAGGTCGACACTCAACCGCTGAGCCACGCCTGGCCAGGCTGGACTTTGAAATAAAGTTTGGGGTAAAAAAATATATAGACCATGCCCATCAGCTTATAGTCTGATGTCATTAACTATGTAATCATGGCCTTCAGTTTTCTCTCCTATAAAAATAACTAACAATAGAATCCCCTTTTTTAATATATATTTTTTAAAGTGTTAATGGTTATACTCAGTGCTTACAAATGTGCAATGAAACTGGAACTCTCTTAACTGCTGGTTGCACTATAAATTTGTGAAAGATTTAGGAAGAACAACTTGAAGGTAGGTATATAGAACCAATAAAATCTACTTTAATCCTTCCAGATGTCCACTGCAGGTAATAAATAAGTTTGCCAAATCTAAATAAGGAGATTTTTGCTTATAAATATCCCAATTATTTCTAGGTTTGCCAGCCACCAGTCCATTGACTAAAACAAGTAACTTCTGTTACCATGCACAATAGTTGTGTATCTCTGTGCCCAGCAAGGCTTATGCATTGTATCATCTATGCCTCATTACATAAACATAAAAAAGACTTCAACCCTCAAGCTATAATATTTCACTATTAACCACAAAACATACCCCTCGTCCAACCAGGCTCCCATCCCTTCCTCAGGATCTAGTGACAGAGGCCTTCTTCTTTGTTTGTTTGTTTGTCAATCACACCTGAGGATATTTTTTCCATTGATTTTTAGAGAGAGTGGAAGGCATGAAGAGAGAGAGACAGAGAAAGAGAGAAAGAGACACTGAAATGAGATAGACACACCAATTGGTTGCCTCCCTCAAAGGGACGCAGGGGAGTCCCTTGACAGGGAACTGAACACGTGGAATTCCAGTGTGGTAGGGCCAACGCTCTAACCATTGGGCAGACTGGCCAGGGCGACAGAGGCCTTCTTAAGGACTTCCCGCTAATCTCACATTCTGCCTCTTTTTTAGTTTAAAAAAAAAAAAATTATCTGGACTAATTTGAGATCAAGCAAGTAGAAGTCAAATATTTGTGATTCTGCATTATCTAAAATTCCTATTATTGCCTCACAGAATAATATTGTACCCTTAGCTTTTACTGAACATTATTAAAGAGCCATATTAAAAATGCTTCAGCATCCCCTGTAAAATGTAATCATTCAATGTTATGTCAAGTCCCAAATGAGAAATTTTATTTAGAACTGAGTGTGAAAAAAAACTGTTTCCTCTGAGGAGCTGGTATTCTCTGCTTTTAGATTACTCATTAGATGTACCTGAATGTTCTGCTGCTGGGACACCTAAGAGTCAACTATGACAATAGAATAAAAACGAGTGACACTTGTAGATTACATATTAGCTTCCTTCTCCTCACCTTGGTTCTAATCTCCATCTCTATTTTATTAATAGTCTTTATTAAACGCCACTTACAAACTCTTTTTAGAAAGATGCCCAATATAAATAAATTCAGTAAACAAAAATTAAAAGTACAACATAGTGATGAAAATGCTACTGAATTGTATGTTTTATTTAAAAGAGTTAATTTTATGTTCTAAATTTTTACCTCAATAAAAAAAGTACAGCATTCTCCCATCAAGTAGCATATGGTTAGCAGCCAACAGTCATATTACAGTCTTCACATTTTCACTGTGGTGTGTGGCGGGAAAATGAATCTGTCTTCTGCCATCTGTATTGCTTTTCCCTTCTACTCCTCTGTGTTCTGGTGTAATTTTCAACTGCTCAGTTTATGTTAAAATCCTTAAACCTTCTCTCAGGCAAGCATTTTTTAAACCAGCCTGGTTTTGGACTTGGGAGAGTTCTTTTTTTCAAAGGAGATGATTCATGTAATCCCAGTATATAAGTCAAATAAAGCCAGCTGCTCTGATTAAAGATGTTGAGTGAAAAGTCTAAGACCTCCAGATACTATCGCCCTGGGTCTCCTCCTCAGGTTTCCCCAGCACAGCAACAGGCTCCACAGAAAGCTGGAAACAGACACTTCACAAAAAGAAAAAATACTTTCACATATGACATTTCTAGATAACCACAACTAAAATGTTATCTTAGTTCCTGTGATCCAGATAATTACCTCACTCCTCCAATCGCATATGAGGGATTCAAGTGTTTTAAAAATATAATATAGTCTAACCTCTACCAGTTTCTCTGGTGAAAATTACTTGTGTCAATTTGTAACAACTTTTAAGGAATAGCTATGCAATGGAATGTGGGTTAATATTTAATCGTAAAAAAAACTGACAGGTTCTTAGAAAACTATGAAATAAAAATGATTTTTCTATAAATCACATTTTTATTGCTTTTATTATTATAATTAATAAGTATTTCTAATTATGTTTCCCCATTTTTATTGGGGTTATAATTTAGTTTTGTAAGCCCATGTGACAAGTTTTAAAAAGATATGCTCATAGCTTTATAAAAATATGCTCACATCATATGTTCATAGTTTCTGAACAGATGGAGCCATCGTATATTAATTAGGGTATTTTGGTCATAAACTCCAATATAGTACCTTTGTCCTTTACGGAAGTACAAATGTTCATCTGATTTCCGACTGCTGGACAAACAACAGCATGTACACTGAGTAATCCCAGGCGTTATAAAATGATTATAAAACATCTGTAATACGCTGGCTGGTGTGGCTCAGTGGTTAGAGCATCAGCCCACTCATCTGAAGGGTTTCGGGTTCGATTCCAGGTCAAGGGCACGTGCCTGGGTTGTGGGTTCATTCCCCGGCCCACTCGGGACGTGTACGAGGCAACCAATCAATGTGTCTTCACAACCGTGTTACTCTCTCTCTCTGCCTCTCTCCCCCCCCCTCCCGCACTCTCTAAAAAATTCAATGGAAAAAATGTCCTCAGGTGAGGATTAACAACAACAACAAATCTGTAATAAACAGTGAGTTTACCTGGGAAAAACAACAAACACAAGCAGGTGCTTTATGAATATGTAAACAGGATTTTTACGGAAACTGTTTTTCTTTTCCAGGCACCCTCGAGCACTGAGTCCCATACCTCGAATTAAGCTGGTTACAAAGTTTTCTTGGCTAGTCAAATCCAAATTTCCTAAGAATCTCTAACAAGTAATCCATGTTATATATCACAGCCTTCATTTTCAACACAATAATTAAATGAGAGAGTTAAAGCTTGAATTTGAATTTTCACCAATTCACATTTTCCTCCCCAAATACTGCCAAGTAATTGAGTTACACCCATACACATTTAAACCAAGTTATTCAATTTTCTTTAAACAATATTAATTATAAGTATAGTAGTGCATATGCTTCCACTGGAGAGAAAAAAATTTTCTATTTTAAAAGATTTTTATTTAAAAGGGTGAACAGGAAAAATCATGTGTGGATCCCAGTACCTGGAATTGCCAACAATAAACTGAGCAAGAATAAAAATAAAAGGAATAGCTTGTGAAATACAATTATTTCTAACAGTGCATCATAAAATAAATCTCAATTGTGACTAAAAATATATATAGTCTACCATCCTGAAATGTAACTTAAACTATCTATTCATATTATTTAATTGGGTTCCTTCCAGGTAGAAAAAAAAATACTGATACAAATGCTAGCATAGACGTTCCATTTTAAATTCTTACAAGACTCCTCCTACAGTATGTAAAAATATTGTTCATGTGGAATTAAAGCTGCATGCAAAAATTACTTCCAACATTTAACTGAAATATTTTAAGTAAAATATACTATCATTTCCAAAATTAAACACAGATTCTATCTTGCTACATTTATTCAGCGTCTACAGAAAACACATACAAGCTGCTAGACTTTATTAAGCAATATGCAGCTTCAAATTGGCAGAGTGCTTTCCAACAGAATTTATGGGGTGGAATTTGGCTTGTTAATACAAGGTTGACTCTAGATATAGACAAGCAAGACCCAACAAGAGCCTGCAAGTACCAGTCTTTTTACCCAGGGTTTATAATGATTTCATCTAAAGGTACATGTATTTTGCTTCTGAAATATAATCTTAAAGTACTTTACATAATTACATTGGAAACGTACTCAAATATAACCTTTTAGAGATGTCAGACTCTTCTATCTGATCCCAAACTATTATTTTAAATTTGAAAACTCAGTACTCTCTAGAAAAAATGCAAACATCAACATGTTTTTTCTAATTAAATATATGGCTAGTCTTTTATTCTCTTCTGACTCTTTTCAGAAAATATGAATTGGTAAAAAATGCAAATTTAAGTTTTAATTGTCTAATTTAGAGAGGTTAGAAAAAGAGACAGTTTCTGTGGAATCAAAAAGCTCAAAATATCTGGTTTTCCATCCCTCCCATACTGTCTTTCAAACTACATGACTGGATGAAAACTGGAAGAGCTTCTTAATTAACCTTCTCCAAAATGAGTTCATGAATGTAAAATGTGCATGTCCCGTGTGCCCACAAGTCCACTGGCTACTAGTAACTAGGGGCCCGCCCTCCATACTCAAAACCTTATCTGTCCCCCTAGTTGAATCCTATGGTCGTTAAGTCTATTGTGTTTGTGCCCAGTCTTGTTCGTACTCACTCTGCAGCTGCTGAAATCACATTCATGTAACTAAATATAACATAAACTGATAAAGTATGAGTCTCAAATGAAAAAAAGAAGAAAGTGTCTTACAGGACTAGGGCAAGTCAATAAAATTAAAAATTCCTGTCAAAATTAAGTATAGACGAGACAACAGTAAAAGAAAATGAGAAAAATTGTAAAAGTGTAGGACGACTTTGGACTCAGAGTGATTCTCAAGTGTCTTTACATTCTGACTCTACTTCAACAGAATCTTTCAAGAGTTAACTTAGTTTAAAAATGGGTAGGAGGTGGCAGGCTCCATCCCGGGCCCCAGTCCAGCACGTGCAGGAGGCAACCAATCGATCTGTCTCTCTCACATTGATGTTTCTCTCTCTCTCCCCCCATTCCTCCCTCCCTTCCACTCTCTCTAAAAAAATCAATGGAAAAATATCCTCAGGTGAGGATTTCTAAGATAAGATAAGATAAGGTAAGATAAGATAAGATAAGATAAGATATAAATCAACCGATCAATAAATAAATAAAATGGATTGGAGACTCCACTCTCTCTAATGTACCCATCTACAAAGAAAGGACCTTGACTAGACCTGCCTCAAGAGACTAGCAAAATATACATATATGTGTCCCAAAAAATGTATACACACTTTGAATAATTATAAAGGCAGCGTTTATTAAAATACATTTCATTTTCAAAATGTAATAGAATCAGCTATTAAAACGTGTGTGCATTTTGTTGGAACACCCTATAGTAAACCTTCCTTACAACCTCTTAAAGTCTGAATCAGAGTACAATCAGATCACAATTTAAAAATTTACAACTAGAATCCTTGATCTACATGGATAGAAAGATTTCATAGTCCTTCATTTAACACAAGCAATATTTATCCAAGTTTCCTGATCATAAAAAGTACCTGAGATGCTTATAAATAAATATGAATTCCCAGGTGCTTTCCCTAGAAATTCAGTAGGTCTGGGGTGAGGCTAATAAATCTAAACTGTCTAACAAGCACCTCAGGCGATTTTTATAAACATACAAGTCTGAGAACAGTACTCTAAGACGGCTATATTTAATGTATATACCTTAGGTAGAAAATGTTTTGACTATATTGCGTGACAAAAATCCTGAACATTTCCAAAAGCACAATAAACAAGGCTTTATTTTTTTTATCTCGTGCTAAAATAAAAGGCTAGTAAAGCTGAAATACTGTGCATAGGAACTAATATTTGGCAAAAGACGGACCAAGCAAGTCGCTGTGGACTCTCCCCTAGGGGCCTATAAGACTGGCACCATTTCTGGATTGCTGGCCTGGCCTTTAAAACCCTAGGGCAGTGGAAAGAGAAAGCACTAGGTAAATTTAAACCTGGATCCTGTTTCTGATAATCTTTCAGCCATTCTTTTATCTCAACAGTATCCCTACCTACCTCTACCACTAGTCTGTCTCTTGTCACCATCTGCCCCTACTGCAATTCCCCACTTTCCACAGGTCACCCCAATTACCAGCTCACTCTTTCAGCACACCTGCTCCCAACAGCAGGTCCTGGCTGGTCACACTCCCTGATCACTCCAGTCCCAGCAGAAAGCAGACTATTTTTTACAAGCCTCAGGCAAACATTGCCTTAGCTTCAAGGTCGTCTTCTTTTCACTAGTTCTAGTGTTCAGCTCTCACTGGCTGTTCAAACTTCTCTGCCTTTCCCTTCCCCAAAGATTGACCTGATAAGTGTTCATTTCCAATTTCCTTTTGGCTGATCTGATTCCTAATATCTTACCTTTATCTTCTCCAGCTGTATTTTTGCTTGATTGTATGATTCACTTCCTATGGTTCCCTCATAATAGTGTGTTTTTATGCCTGGCCACTACAATTTAATGATAAAAGTATAACAACAATAATAACAAATTGCTATCATGTGAGCACGTCCTTTGTTGCAAGCATTATGTTAAATGCTTTATATGAATTACCTCATTACTTTTTCACAATTCTGTGAAATGGGCACAAATATTATTCCTATTATAGGTGAGGAAAAGACACTTAGGATGAGTAATTTACTAATTCTCCCAATTCCATCTAGTCTCCATAAGACAGCTATATTTAATGTATACACCTTATACCTCAGGCATTGCCTTTCTTTTTCTTTACCTCCTCCAAAATAGATGCATATTCTCCATCCAACTTCCCAATTTCTCTTCTTCTGTACAAACATAGCATCTTTTTCACAGTTCTCTGTGGAGGACCTATATGCCTTCTCCAAGTTCTTTTTCTTAAAACAGTGGTAATACCATTCACTATCTTTCATTATTTAACATTTTCCTTGTGTATCCTTGTGTATCTTTTCTCTTCCAACTGTAATATAAATCTCTTAAGGCCCTGGCCTGGTGGCTCAGTTGGTTGGAGCACTGACCCATACACCCATAGGTTATAGGTTCGATTCCCAATCAGGGCATATGCCTAGGTTTCGGGTTCAACTCCTGGTCAGGGCACGTATGGGAGGCAGCTGACTGATGTTTCTCTCTCTCTCTCTCTCTCTCTCAAATAAATAAAAACATATCCTTGGGTAAGAATTAAAAAAAAAAATTAAACCTCTTAAGGCCAAAGTCAAATGTCACACTTATACTCCTGGACACATAGCACAGTCCTACTCAGAAAGGAAATAGTCAAAACAACAACAAAAAAGTACATTGTGTTGAAATTATTTCAACAAAGCATTAGTGAGCTCTAGCTGGTTTGGCTCAGTGGTTAGAGTGTCGGCCCTCAGACTGAAGAATCCCAGGTTTGATTCCGGCCAAGGGCACATTCCTCCATTGCAGGCTCAGCTCCAGCCTGATCGAGAGCAGGAGGCAACCAATCAGTGTGTCTCTCTCACGTTGATGTTTCTTTCTCTCTCTCTTACACTCTCTCTGAAAAGCAATAGAAAAAATATCCTCGGCTGAGGACTTAAAAAAAAAGTATTAATGAATGCAAGATATCCGTCATTGTGTTAGATGCTAAAGATACAAAAATGGCAGTGTCAACTTTTTTGGAATTTTATTTTTTAATTACAGTTTACATCAATGCTATTTTAGTTTCAGGTGTGCCACACAGTGATTACTCAATGTCTCAACTTGCGATGAGTTTACCAACTAGCAGCAGAGAGAGGCTTGCAAATGAACAGTAGGAACACTAGACAAACTGCATGATAAAGCTATAAACAAGGAATATGAGCACAGAGGAAGAAGCAGCCTTCAAGTGGGGGCTGCAGGTTGATCAAAGATGTAACAGAAAAAGAAGTGACTTGAGTGGCATTTATAAAGATTAGGAGACCACACCACCAAAATAGTGGATGAGAGGACATTCCCAAGACAAAGGCCAGGGTGTGAATGTAAAGATGTGAAAGGCCGGGTAGGCATGAGAAATGACAACCTCCAAGAGGCTGGAAGGCAGAGCTGGAGCTCCAGCTGGGGGAAAGGGACAGGGACAGAAGGGAAGCAGTGTTAAGGAGCTTGGGCGTTCTCTGAGTAACTGAGCTGGGCCTACGAAAGGGGAGAAACAGGGGCTGAAATAAATGGTTGAGCCAAATACCCCATCGATGACTGCAGAGTCTTACAGACCAGACACTAACGTTATACAAGATTAAGCTGCACCCATTCACAATCTGTTTCCATGAATAGTTAACATCGTTTATGATTGTCACCTTCAACACTCTCACGATTACTTAAGCCACTAGATTACAGAAGAGGGCATCTGATATTCTGCGTAAGTTTGGGGTCCAGTGGGTGTCTGTACCATAGAAAAAACGCAGCAAAAATAATCAGGAGCTCATACTGTTTACTATTTTTTTAAAAAGTTTTTAATACCTCTTCGGATCTCCAATACACAATGGCATAGAAGAAATGCAAGTGAGAGCTTAAAAGAAAAAAGGTTTACACTATCTATGCTTATGTGTTTCTCACCACAGTCCAGAAAAGACCCCAAGCGAAGGACTATGTGTGGATTTCAATAACCATATGCTTTCCAGCTCCCATTTCCATATATAATGGACCTATAAATTTCTTTAAGACTACAGCTTCAAAAATTACTAGGGGCGATAAACTTCCCATCTCTACCAACATCTTCTTTCAAAATGGCATGATTATGTTTCTGAGCAACTTGGAAATCACCATGAAGCTACCGAAAGAAATGTGTAACTTGATTAAGCCCAAAATGCCATATTCTTTCTAGAAGTTTAAGAATGACAGAACAACCACTGCCATTAAAATTTCCTAATAACAGAGCTCTTCATTTCCTTCATACAGGTAGATGCACTGACCTTAAAAAGTCTCAGACAGATTAAGGGCAACATTCCACTACAGAACAAAAACCTTCATTGTTAAAAATCATCTGTCATTTTTCTCTAAACTCTAGAACCAGCCCCTGGAACTTCCACATTCCTGGAGACACAGTGCAGACCTCCCGTCCGAGAATGGGGAATGAGCCAATGAATGTGTGTTCTCTCAACAGCTTCCCCTCAGATGTAAGGCAAGCTTAGGCTACTACCACTGTTTACCTGTTTCTGTAGAAATCGCTTAAACCTCTCATGCCTGGCTGCCATCTTACACTTGATTAGCTCAACCTCGTTCATGGCCATGGTGGAGCTGGTAACAACGGTGGTGAAAAGCAAATTAAAACACTCTGATGACTATGAGATTTTCATGGCTCCCAAGGTCTAGCACGTAACCAAAAGTCATCCTCTAAAAACCCTACAATGACCCCATTATTATTTTTGTTTTTCTCAGATCAACTCATTTTTAAATATAAAAGCCAGTTTAATTATGGATGGCAAATTGAACCAGACGAACAAGTACAAATGTGCCCAATGTTCTGAAGTTCATACGATACTTAAGATAACTCCCAAAGTGCACATTACCTCAAAATTAAATAAGCAAAGAAAAGACGGTTATATTTACATCCTGTTTTCTTTCTGGGGAATTAAAATTGGAAACCTATCTTTTACTAGGTAGTAGAGCTAATATGCTGCCGCCCCCTTCCTGGACGAAATCCTCTCCATCCACCACTCGTAAACCTATGAGGGTAGAGGTTGAAGGAGAAAGAAAACAAAAAAAGATGTGGCAAAGCAGAGCTAAATTTCCCCCAAAATGCCTGCAGCAACACTTTCCAAAGCTGAGAGAATCATTACCACCATGGGCAATTTGCCTGGCTGCCAAAGCAGCCCCAAATGACCACAAATAAAGCTTTAATTATATTAATTAGAGCAGTTTCTTTCTGCAGAGCATCTCATTCTTTGGGGGCCCTATCTCAGCCTTGAAGCCAGCACCCTCTTTGCTTTATACCCATCACAGACACCTCACTTCCCCGCTGCTTAGAGCACTGTTCCTCATCTTGCCTCAGCGTGTTCTTGACTCATTTCTTCTCCAGGACGGCTCTGACAAATGTCACCTGTTCGTATTATCTAGTTTGGACAGAGCATGGGTGCCAGTATCCAGGCAACAACTACGGATCGTAACCTTATGATTAGAGGCTGATCTAGCGCCTGATTTCTTGTGGACTTTACCCAGCTACTGATATGTAAAGTGACATTTTAAGGGCTGTTTAAGTGCCAGATGTTCTAATAACCATCAATCAAACACCCATGCCAATATGCCTGCAGTCAGATACGCTGTTTTGACTATCACTGCAGAAAGAATAACAATTTGACCAGAGGTGGTGTCAAGAAGCAACAGTGTAATGATGGCAGCTGAGGCATTTTAACAAGAATGTGCTGTGCCTACTCCTATAGGTCTTGCTGTTTCCTCAACTTAAATTAACTGAAATTGGTACCTAAGGTTGTGATAAAAATCCCTGTACAGGAAGTGGCCTTACACACACACACCCTCCCAATGCAGTGGGTTCCCCAAATCCAGGCAGCACACAAGTGCCAAGCGGGCTGCATTCCGGTGACCAGTTCTTAAACAGATTCCCAGGTCTCACCCTAGAGATTCTGATTCAACTTACCTAGGGAGGGGCCCAAGAATCTAATAAATATGTATACTTTTCTTAAATTCCCCACAAGGTTCTTATGTGCTCTCAGGTTGAAAACCACCCACATATCACCCTACCCACCCCCCTGAGATTTTTATATTAATGGCCCCAATGTTCATGAAAATGGTCACCAAGCTCTAGAAATCATAACTACTGATGGCGGATGTCATTTCTCTTGGGTGTCTTCGGTCAGAAAGACTGTGCAAATCACTGCTAACACCCCGCCCTCTTATTTTACAAATGAAAACTCTTGATTTTGCCCCTAAAGCCTATTTCTCCCCGACTCCTCCAACCAGCCTTCCTCCAACCTGTAAACAGTACGAAACCAACCCTTAGTTAAAAAAATCAGCAAACCTGGGAGTCACTCTTTGTCCGCAAGTACCAGAAAATTCAACTCAACTCTCATAAACTGAAAAGGCCTGCAGGTGGGTGGTAATCAGGCTTGTTCCCATCAGAGTTCGGGTGCAGTGTTTCCCCAAGTCCCTCAAGAGTGCCCTCCTTAGTGCGTTAGTCCTATCCTCACTCTGGTGGCGAAATGACTCTAACACTTCCAGGCTTTAAGTCTATACACAACCACCAAGGAGAACACTTTCTCAGGAGCCCAAACCAAATTTCTCTCTTCTTGCATTGGCACAAACTGAGGCACATTCCCTGGATCTCCAGGTACAACCTCATCAACTAGCTCGTGCCTGGATTCCTGCACAAATCAACAGCATGTGCCACCTTGGAGCTGGGGATCGGGTCCACATTCCTGTGGCCTAAGGGCTGAGTGGCTGAAGGAGAGATAACTTTAAAAAAATGGAAGATTTTATGAGGAGAGAGAGTTGTTGAATCTTTCTACTGCTCAGCCCAATCTCGAATAAGTTTTCTCTTTTTATCCTCACAGCACCACATTCTTTTTCTTCATAGACCTTATCACAGTTTGAAATTGGATATTTGTGGATATGCAGCTAACATTTACAGAGCACTGATTATATGGCACTGTTCTAAATGCTTTGTATGAATGGGTTCTCTTAATCCTCAGAACTGCACTGCATCCCCATATTACAGATGAGGAGAGCAGAGTGCGGAGAGGTGCTGCTTGCTGGCGATGGAGCCCATAACTGGTAGGGCTTTGAGTCCCAAACATCAGACCCCAGAGCCCGGGCACTCAGCCACTACACCACGCAGCTCTTTCTCCTCAGTTAATCCTCACTTCTCCACAAAACTAGGAGATATATGAAGCAGGGAATGCATTTCTTTTCTATAGCATTCCACATCAATGTCCAACGTAGTGCACCTGGCACTTAGAAAACAGTCAATTCACCTACTATCTGAACAAATTAAGGGAAGGAATAAGTGAAGGAATGAATGAGGTCATGAACAAAGGAACAACTTGGGAAACCATGATCCAGACTCACAGATTTTTCATGTTATGGGAAACGTGAGGTCCACCGCTTCAATTTCCTGCGGCTTCTCTATCTAGGGGTCCGTTATCTCTGTTCCACACAGTCAGACCTACATAGTCAATAATTAGTCTTTTCTCCTTTGCAAAGCCACAGAACAGCAAGTGACGACTCAAGCAGAGTCAGTCACTTCTTTTGAGACAGATCACAAGTGAGTATGTTCAAAACAGACAATGATGAGTTAAACATGAGATTTTCTTGCATTTACCCTATGTGCATTCGACAAAGGAACATTTTGTTCATGGAGAGTAAGAAACCAAAACAGAAAACATACACAAAGCCCTTCGCAGTATCAGGTGCTGAGGAAATTTAACAAACAATTTTTAAATCAACAACTTTTAGTAAATAATCAGTTCAAAGTCACCACTTGATTTATGGAGATCTAAGTATAGGCCAAGTGTTTGCTGTAATTCTCTTTCATGGTGGCAGAAGGACTTTTTAAAGTAAATCATCTGGAAAATGTAAGTAGATAAAATTACAGGGCATACATACGTTGGTTCCTGTTGTCAATGTACAGAATTAATCCTGCTCTCAGAAGAAAAATCACAGCAAAATCATAGCAAACAAGATTTCCAGAGAAGCTATTAATTGGTACAATCACACATACACAAAAGCTATTAACCTAACTGGTTCCTCAGGGTAATGTAAACAGAGTAACAAATCCAATGCTAACAAATATCAACTCTCATTCTCAATGTGAACATTACAGCTTGTCTCTCAGCAGAAGTGACTCCAGGAGCTCCACTCCAGCAGCAAAAGAAAACCACCCTTTATAAATGGGCAAACATGTTATGAAACTATTTACATGTTTGCCTTTTGCCTTAATAACAGCTATATTTACTGTTTTGAACAATGCACCATCAGCAATATCGGTCTTCAGGCTAAGCTTCCTAATGGAAGGTAGGTTTTCAAGGATCATTTCAATCATTAATAAAGAACAAAGACAAAACAGAGCAGCTCATTTAGAAAACACACACTGCTTCATCAAAGGGGCAAAAGGTAATCTCCTACCCTATGGAAGGGACCAAACACTGAAAAAATGTGGAGATGCTGGTAGGTAGGCAAATTATATCTGAAAGCAATGAAGGAATGAAGAGAAAAAGCCTTTTTCTGAGGGGGAGAGGAAGAAGCAGGGGGCCTGTATTTTAAGGCAAATGACTGTGGCACTGTTTCATTTTTCCTGGAAAAATAAAGTCATCTTTCCCTGTGTGTGTATTCTTAAAGTAGAGCCCCAACCTATGGGGATACTGTAAGGCAGAATGTGAATACCACCTTACTTGTGGCTTCTTGGTTCATGGCCCTGTGGCCACTGAACACTATAATCAACCTATCAACTGCCTTTATTCTAAGCATCAGATAAAAATGAATACAAGGGAAGTAATTACTCTGCCACAGGACATGCTCTTTAAGCAAACAAAGAAATCCAGAATACAAATCCTACATCTTACTATCATTCAACAGTTCACTGTGGACATTGGCCACAGATTTTTCTTTCCCATCCTGGTTCTCATCCAGGATTTCCCCCTCCATTCATTCATTTACCTTTTTTTTTAAGCAGGAAGGCATCTAATTTTTAGTATATTTATCTGTTGTTTCCATATTTTATGTGTACTACTTTAGGGATTACATTTTTAAAAAGTCTCCCCAGGTAATCCAGGTGATCTGTGAGTTTGGGAAGTACTGGTCTAAAGCAAAAGTCCAAGGCAGACTTGAGAATGCAGGGAAACCCCCTGAAATGATTGTCACAAAGGCTGGCATCCTGCCTCTTTTTTTTTTTTAATCTTTTTTTTTTTTCAATTACAGTTGACATACAATATTATATTAGTTTCAGGTATACATCCCAGTGATTAGACATTATAAAACTTACTAAGTGATCATCCCAAAAAATTTCTTACCCATCTGACACCATACCATAGTTATTAGAATATTATTGAATGTATTCCCTATGCTGTACTTTACACCCCCATGACTATACTATACTATAACTACTAATTTGTACATCTAAATCCCTTCACCTTTTTCACCCATTTCCCAACCCCCTTCCCATCTGGCAACCATCAAAATGTTCTCGGTATCTATGAGTCTTTTTCTGTTCTCCTTGTTCGTTTATTTTGATTTTTAATTCAACTGTTTATAAATGTGTACTTATTGCCTTTTTATCTTTTTTCCTCCTTCCTTTTCTTAAAGAAGACTCTTTAACATTTCATGTAATACTGGTTTGGTGGTGATGAACTCTTAGCTTTTTCTTGTCTGTGAAGCTTTTTATCTGACCTTCAATTCTAAATGATAGCTTTGCTGGGTACAGTAATCTTGGCTGTAGGTCCTTGCTTTTCATCACTTTGAATATTTCTTGCCACTCCCTTCTGGCCTGCAAAATTTCTGTTCAGAAATCAGCTAACAGTCTCATGGGAGCTCCCTTGCAGGTAACTAATTGCTTTTCTCTTGCTGCTTTTAAGATTCTTTGTCTTTAACCTTTGGCATTTTAATTTTGGTGTGGGCTTCTTTGGATTCATTTTGTTTGGGACTCTGCACTTCCTGGACTTGTATGTCTATTTGTTTCATCAGGTAAGGGAAGTTTTCTGTCATTTTTTCAAATAGGTTTTCAATTTCTTGTTCCCTCTCTTCTACTCCTGGCACCTCCATGATGTAAATGTTGGTATGCTTGAAGTTGTCCCAGAGGGTTCTTACACTACCATCATGTTTTTGGATTCTTTTTTCTTTTTGCTGTTCCAACTGGGTTTTCTTTTGCTTCCTCATATTCCAAATCACTGATTTGATTCTCAGCATTCTCTACTCTATTTTTGATTCCCTGTAAATTATTCATTTCAGTTAGTGCAGCCTTCATTTCTGACTGGTTCTTTTTTATAGTTCCTAAGTCCTTTTTCATGTTATTGAAGTTCACACTAAGTTTCTTGAAATTCTCAATAAGTTCCTTGAGCATCCTTATAACCATTGTTTTGTACTCTGTACCTGGTAGTTTGCTTGCTTCCAATTAATTTAGTTCTTTTTCTGGAGACTTCTCCTGTTTTTCCATTTGTGATATGTTTCTTTGTCTCCACATTTGGCTGCTTCCGTGTGTTTGTTTGTATGTATTAGGTAGAGCTGCTGTGTCTCCTGGACTTGGTAGAGTGGCCTTGTATAGTGGGTGTCCTGTAGGACCCAGTGGTGCAACCTCCCCAGTCACCCGAGCTTAGAGCTCCAGGTATGCCCCTGTGTGGGCTGTGTGCACTGGCCTGTTGTAGTTGATACTTCATTGCTGACGTCACTGGGAAGGATTGATCCCCAGGCCAATGGGCTGTGAGGCCCAGCTGCGACTACAGTGGGAGAGCTGCTGTGCGAGTGTCGATCATCTGGAGCAGGACTCGCTTCAGCCCGGCCCTTGAGTGTGTCGCTTGTGGAGGTAGTAGGGGTGTAATCCAGCATGGTCTGAAGCTGTCCACCATGTGCACTGGTTTTGGGGCTTCCCGGAAGGTGCAAAGTCAGCTACTGCCTGTGCCCTGCCTGGGGCCACCTGGCATGAGATACTGAGCCATCTGCAGATGACTACTGCTTGTTATGGGCTAGGAGGTGCCCAGGAGAGGCCAAGCTGTGAACCAAGACAGGCTGCCACTAGTGTTGAGGTCGCTTAGCAGGAAGTATAGAGCACACTGAGGCCAGCTGCTGCTTGAGAGATTTTAGGAAAGTCCAAAGCATAAGGCAAGAGAAGCCAGTGGTATGGAAAAGCCACTGGAAATGGCTTATATGACCCCTCAAGCTGGATAGGGAGGGCTCTCAGGAAATCACCAGGTCCGGACAAACGGTGTGAGCCAGGTTGATGGAAACTCAGATGTGACGCCCTCCTGTTGGCACTGTGGTGCAGATGGAGGGCTCAGCAAAGGAACAATGGCGTCTTACAGAACTTTTGTCTAGGAGAAGGCTGGCCCCCTAGCTTTTTCCCTGAGGCCATAAATTTAGTTCCTCCCTATAAGTCCCTGGTTCCTTTTAAGCTGCTGTTCCAATGCTGGAGCTCAGAGGGAGGGAGTCCAAGTAAGCCCATGTGCAGGCCCTTTAAGAGGAACTGCCTGGGACTCCAGCAGCCGTCTTTCCCAGCCTCAATCCCACTTCTCTTCCAGGCACTGAAACCCTGAGCTGAGGGGTCTGGTGTGGGCCTGATACCCCTCACTTCTCAGGAGGGATCTCTGCAGCCAAGATATCCCTCCCAATTAAAAAACACACAGGTGGACGTGGGACCAGGCGATTCTGCGCCTCTGCTCCTCCTACCAGTCTTGATGTGGCTTCTTCTTTAATTCCCTAGTTGTAGGAATTCCACTCAGCTAGATTTCAGGCAGTTCTGAATGATGGTTGTTCTGAAGACTGTTGTATTTCTGATGTAGTTGTGGGAGGATTCTAGTACTGCATTTACCTACGCTGCCATCTTGACTGGAAGCCCATTTACCTTTTTGATTAAAAGTATGTTTGAGAACACCTCTTGGGTCTTCCGTGCCCTTTTAAGAATAAGACTTAAAATTCAGGGCCTAGGAAAATAGTCAATTTTAGACTTTGGAGTAAAAACTTAAAGAATCCATTCAGAGCATTGTGCAACTATCTTAAATAGCCTTCCAAATGAGATGATTTTTCCACTGAGAAGCCAAAATAACTGAGCTGAACTGAAACTGAAAAATAATCCAATTATTGGGGACATATTCACAGCACCACTCTTGCTGATCATCTTCCAGATGCCCGTAAGCTCAGTTCACATTATCCAACAAAAAGGCCACAGAGACGTCTGTTCCCCGTGGACAGCATTAGTAAACTTCATGTGTTTTGATAGGGGGTGAGAAAAAAAATCCATCTCAAATTAGTCTAAGAATTTTTCCAGAAACTACATAACTTACTTATTAAAAATGCCCATCCTATAACCCCATTTAATATTATAAGCAGTATGATGTCTTTAAAATTATAAACATTCATAACAAAAAATAATAATATTATACAAACAATACAACCAGCACTTGTTAAAGTTAATGATAACTAAAGGCAACAAATATGGGAACATATGTGTATCCTTGCCAGTAAACTTGGAACTCTGCTGGTGGACTTAAATTCCTTGAGGGCAGGGACTCCGGTTCTCAACTTAATTTTAATTTATTCAAATGAATCCCTGTTATAAAACTAGGTTATAGGCACACAACTGTGAACAGAGCTTTACATTCTAGGGGTGATGATAGAAACCCTAGAAGTATAAAAATTTAATTTTAAATGTTTAAGGGACAAAAGGAAAACAAGTAAAGGGATGGGCTAGAAGTGCAAAACTGGGTTTCCTAGCTAGTTTATTAGATAGAGGGTCACTGGAGGCCAATCTGAGACAATGACATGTGTGAGTTAAGCAAAGAACTGAAACCTGAGAAAAAAGCTGATCTAGCAAAGAATGGGAACCACACATGCAAAGGCTTTTAAGAATCTAAGAGGTGGGCTTGTTTAAGGATGGCTACAATGTAGGGAGCCTGCCGGAGAGAAGCAGTCCAAGATGAGACTGGAGACTAAGCGGGGCAGAGACACAGAGGATCAGGTGAGAAGAAACTTGCCTATTACTTTGAATGCAAAGGAAACCTGATCTGCTTTGAATTTTACAACGACCACTCTTACTGCTCCATGGGAGAAGGGGCTGATAGTAGGAAAAGAGGAGAACAGAGGGAATAGTCGAGGGGTGTCTAATAGTCCCAGCAAGAGATGATGAAAGTTAGACCAGGTGTCTGCATGGGTGATGGAGAGATGTGGACATATTAAAACTAAGTTTTGGAGGCAGAATCAACATGACTTCCCTCCAGTAGCAAAATTGGGAAGTAAAAAATAGGACTCATATATAATTCCTAGGTTACCTGAATCAGCAACTACATATTCAAGTGCAGGTGTCGAGTAAGCATTTAAATACTGAAAAAAAAAAGCTGAAGCTCAGAGAGGGGTAGGCTATAGCGATAAGTTTTAGAACCATCAATAAAAGTTTGCAAAGTGTGTTTTAGAAAGTGCATGGGTTTTGGAAATCCAGATCTACTTGCTAACTTGTATCCATAGGAAAATTACAGATTTAGCTTTCTCACCTATAAAATGGGATAAAAAGGCCTATTTTTATTGGATTGTCTAGAGCAGAGGCCAGCAAACATTTTCTGTAAAGGGCCAGGTAATAAGGATTTGGGCCCAGCCGGTGTTGCTCAGTGGCTGAGCATCAACCTATGAATCAGGAGGTCACAGTTCAATTCCCGGTCAGAGCACATGCCCGGGTTTCAGGCTTGATCCTCAGTAGAGGGTATGTAGGAGGCAGCCGATCAATAACTCTCTCATCACTGATGTTTCTCTCTCTCCTTCTCTCTTCCTCTCTGAAATCAACAAAACATATTTTTTTAAAAAGGATTTTGGACTTGGTGGCCATAAGGTCTGTGTCAAAATAGTCATTACTACAATTATAGCATGAAAAGAGCCATACACAATATGCAAACAGATGAGTGGGCTTGTGTTCAAATAAAACTGTATTTACAAAAATAAAGGCCATAGTTTGCCAACCCCTGGTCTAGACCAATAGTTCTCAAAGTGTAATCCTGGACCAGCAACATCACCACCACCTAGAAATTGTTAGAAATGCACACTCTGGACCTCACCCCAGACTTACTGAATCAGAAACTCTCGGGGTAGCATGGTGGTCCAGCAACTGGTATTATGACAAACCCTCCAGGTTATGCATGCTAAAGGTTGAGACCCCCTGGTCAAAAAAATAAAATATATGTATTTCTTAGAGCTAGTTATTATTAATGCATATCTATTACTATTATTAAGATGATGATGATGATTAACCTGGCTCCTAGAAGTTTACAGTATAATTCCCAAAGATAGAATCAAATGATGGATAACTGGTACGTCAAGCAAGAGAGAGAGAGCAAACTCTGTTAAACAATGAGGCGGGCCCGGCCGGGCGTGGCTCAGCGGTTGAGCGTCCACCTAGGATCCAGGCGATCGGGGTTCGATGCCCGGTCGGGGAACTTGCCTGGGTTGCGGGCTCGATCAATGACTCTCTCATCATTGATGTTTCTATCTCTCTCTCTCCCTCTCCTTTCCTCTCTCTGAAATCAATAAAGATATATTAAAAAAAAACAACAACAACAATGAGGCGGGCTTATGTAAGAACATTTGAGAAATTAAGCGAAATTGAACTTCACTAATCTAACAAATGGTGAAGCTGAACTTGGCGTATCTTTTATGTCATAGTGTCTTTAGGAATGACAGGGAAGTAAAGGATGAAAGTCTATTTAAATAAAAAATCTTTAGGGTATGTATTTAAGAAACAGGTATAACCATGCATCTGAATACATTTTATTGAACCATAAAGTACATAAATATTACAAAGTATTATAAAGTAGAAATGATTAAAGTGTATTTATTGTGATATAAAAGTATATCATTATATAGTATAAAGTATAAAATGATAAAATATGAAAATAATGCATCTTACCATCATTATACAAGATATACAATAAAGCAAGGGACATTGGCACCAGGTTGTACAATCTTAATTACCTTGGGTTAAAGAGAAAATAATATGTAAGTTTTAAGGTTAGATAAAGCCCAATGACTTGATGATCTGATGTATGGTTTTACAGGAGTTCAAGAAAAAAATGGTTCCAAAAAAAAAAAAATCATAGGGTCCATAGTAATTCAGCATGCCAAACCTATGCTGTATATAGCATCTGGTTCCATAGTCATGTGTCTGGAAAATAACATCTTTCATCATACTGAATGTAGGTTGTTAGTATAAATGTTACTGGTTTTATACTTGTGTTTATGGGTATTTTGTAAATTGGTTTTGGTTTTAGAGTTGTTTAAAAGGTAAAGCTTTAAGTATATAAAGTTTATATCTAGATTTTTGTGAAGATACTTAAATGAAGTAACAGTAAAATGATTAGGTTAACATCTTAAATTACATTTAAAAGGATTCTGAACAACTATAAATTTGGAAACCTCTGAGTTTAGACTTTCAGGTGTTATTTATTATGTCCTTGATTCTCTGTGATTAGATGACAGAAAGGGAAAAAATATGGGATTAAAATTTTGGTTGGTTTAATTTCAGATAATCTTGACACAGATTTTTGCAATCCCACCAAAAGGATATGGAAGTTATTATTTTTTAAGTTAGTGATTTATTCCAAGTTTCATTTCTTGTAAGAGGTTGGGATGGAAAGAGGATTTCCAAGTAATGGGATTTCCTGGCTAAATAAAGAACCTAAATTTGCTGCTCTAGATTTTGTCTTTTGTGGATGCCCTTAACCAGTTGGATAGTCTTTACTTGGGAACTGCTGTGGATTTTCACACAAATTTCTAAAACTCTCAAATTTAGAACCATCAATATTATATAACTTGTTAGTAATTTGTTATCAATTCAAATTCGAAGTCGAACAGTGTTTCTGGTTGAACAAATCAAGAAGTCTTGTATCTCACAATTGTATCTTTTTGTATCTCACAATTGTATCTTCATACACATTTTCAGTAATAGGTTGTATGTAATCTGAAGAAATACGTTTGTGGTTAGGCCTTGTACAAACCAATAAACAAATTTGTTTTCAGGCCCCAGCTTTTTCAATTCACCTCTTGCCCTGATTTTAGCCATTTAATTCTCATTAGCTAGGCAGCTCAAGAGTTTTCCCTGAGTTTACCTGAAATTAACTGATAGTCTTCCTGCTTGGTTCTCCAAATATTTCTTTTCTTTAAGCATCTAGTAGCATGTTCTTTATGTCTGTTGGGATATTTCATTACTGGGTTGGACACCCCTGATTCTGTTGCTCACTCTGAAGACCACCTAATGCCTGTTGCCTAACTCTTTAAATATTGTGCACTGTCTGCTTGAGTATCTTTCCAGTTATGAAAGGTGGTCTTCCCTCTTCTGTGAGATGGTCTGGTTCTATCCCTTCCTATTGGTCCCTTGCAAGGCTGTTAACCATTGTGTTTATTGCTTTTATTTTAGTTTCCAAGTGGATTTTGCAAAGGCCTGTTGGCATGAACATAGCCTAGTGGTGGTAGTGGGTACAACCCCTTTATATTCATCCATAATTCTTTTTTCTAATTAGATTTATTGGGGTAACATTGGTTAATAACATCATATAGGTCTCAAGTGTGTGTATTCTAAGAAACATGATCGTATATTGCTTTGTGAGCCTACTATACAAAGTCAAATCGTTTAATATCTAATCATCTTTTATCCATGAAGCACATTCCATGAAAAAGGAATATGAAAACGGATGATATTACATTCTATTTTGTGACAGCCCTTTAATATTTTAACTTCCCCCATTGATCCTAAATATTTTCCAGTGGTTTAGGAAAATATGAGCTGGTTAGCTTCACCAGCATTAACAAATCATATAGACTTTTTACTTCCCATTAAAAGATAAGTACATACTGGCATAACTACATCCAAGCATGCATTCTGTATTAATTATTATTTTACAGATTTAATAAGCCTATTTAACTGTAGAGAATTTCAATATAAAAATGGGAAAAAATACAAATACTCGCTTATATATGGAATCTAAAAATATCAAACTCATAAATGTAGAGAGTAGAATAGTGGTTGCCAGGGGCTGGCAGATGGGAGAAATGAGGAGATGTTGGCCAAAGGGCACTAACTTTCAGTTATGCAAAGTAAATAAGTGCTAAAGATCTAATGTACAAACAGCATGGTGACTATGGTTAAGAATGCATTGTATACTTGAAATTTGCTAACAGAGATCTTGTTTTCTCACCACAAAAATAAAAATGATAACCATGTGAGGTGATGGATATGTTAACTAGCTTGATTGTGGTAATCATTTCACTTGATATATATATCAAAACATCACAGTATATCCTAAAGTATATACAATTTTTATTTTTAAATTATACCTCAAAAAAGCTGGAAAGAAATAAAATAAAACTACTATATTTTAAAAAGAGTGGGAAAAAGTAATAGCATAAAAATTCATAACACTAACAACTAAAAACAATTTTTCAACAACTGCATTCTAGTGCAGCAGATAAGAGGTTTAGAATCTGTCTGCCTGGACTGGAGTCTGCTTCTATTATTACAAGCTTTATGTCCTTGGGGACGTAATTTATCTTTTCTATACCAGTTTTGTCATCTGTAAAGAGGGGGGAGAATACTGGTGCATACTTTATACATGGTTATTGTGAAGATAAATTGTGACAATACAGGAAATGCACTAAAGGCAGTGACATCACCCAGCAGGAGCTCGATAACATTCACTTTTAAGGAAATACATTGAAAAGCCCCTCAGACACACTGTGATGTATAGTACCACATCACAGACTTAGTAACATACCAATGACATCTTTAGTCAATGCCTCCCAATGAGTTATTAAATTTGTATTAATATTTTATGTAGACCATATGTCAAGCACAATCCTTTTCCTGGTCAATAATTCTGAATATACTACTAAATTAAATTATAATTAATCTTCCCCTCATTTTACATCTAAGTAATTGCATGTTGACTTGATTCAGACATGCCAACAGGGCCCAAATGAAACAATCATCCAGATGATTTAACAAATCAAAGGCCCTGAGATTTAAAAAAAAAAAAAAAAAAAATGGAGTAAACAGAATTGTGTGCAATAATTATTTAGAGTGGCCATCATCTTACTCACCAATGTCAAATCTCTACTTCTTTTTGCCTGATTTTCTTAACAACCAGTATATCAAACATGCTGAATGCTATTATTTCTCTAGACAAAAATAATTAAAGCTTTAATTTTTGTAAAAACTTATCATAATGTATCATTAGGATATATTCCCCAAAAAATTGTTTATTCCCTCTGCAGAACTTAAAACTTTTGCTTGAAAGGTAAAGTTTTCATTCAACATATGAACAGTCTTATGACACCTAGCAGAATAATGTCTTTCCAGGAAAGAAGATATGAAAAGCTATTAAGCTAAAAAATGAAGAGTTTCATAAAAATCTTCTATGGTCAGATTTTATTCCTCTTCACACTCACCTTGAACTTTCAAGTCTGAGAACGAATGTAAAAATAACCACAGGAACACGTGGTCACATAATCAACCAACAGCATGAACAAAATCATTAAGAGCCATAGGTCTAAAACTCTGCTCCCCAGGCCAGTAATCTGAGCATCATCAGAAAACTTGTTAGCATCAGAAGCTGAGGGTGGGACCCAGCAGTCTGTTTTAACAAGGCCTCCAGGTGATTCTGACAATCAAGCTTGAGAGCCTCTCTCTGGCTTGTGATAAACAAGTCCCGATAACGAACAGCTTCAATCTCCATTGCAACTCTCCTTCACACACATTTTTACCTTCCTCCAGATACCACAGTCAAAATTCTGCCATGGAGCCAGAGCACATTAACCTCCGCCTCAGACCAGGAGGTAGGAAGAAAACAAAAAAATGACTGCAGTCTGGCAGGCGTGGCTCAGTGGTTGAGCATGGACCCATGAACCAAGAGGTCACAGTTTGATTCCTGGTCAGGGCACATACCACGGTTGGGGGCTCAATCCCCAGTAGGGGGCATGCAGGAAGGCAGCTGATCAATGACTCACTCATCATTGATGTTTCTATCTCTTCCTCTCCCTTTCTCTCTCTGTAATCAATAAAAAAAAAATTTTAAAAAAATGAGTACAGTAAACATGTAGAGAAGCCTACCTGTCCGGAATAGCAAACTACTCAGTAAGCAGAGAGAGAACTGTGAAAACTCCCACATTTCCATTTCTCTAGTTTCCTGACTAGTATATTCACAAAGCTACTGGCCATCGATTATGAGGAAAAACTAAAAAATGACCTTTTGAAACACAGCAATAAAAATCAAGTTGAAAACTGGTTACCTGACTAAAGCTCAGAAAATATGTTCTTGCAAGCTTCAAGAAATATATGCATAAACAAAATGAATGAAAATTATAGCAGTTATGTTTTCTTCTAAATGATTGTTCATTCTATAATTATGATATATAATTTTCATGTTAAGAGTCTCCTGCAAATGATAATTAACTCTAACAATGTTTATAAACACTAACTCTTGCTTTTTTAACATAGTAAAATGTACAAAATATAAAACAATTTCTGCTTTTATAAAAAAATGTCTTTATTGATTTGAGAGAAAGGAAAGGGGAGAGAAAAAGAGAGAGAAACATCAATGATGAGAGTCATTGATGGGCTGCCTCCTGCATGCCTCCGACTGGGGATCGAGCCCGAAACCCGGGTATGTGTCCTGACTAGGAATAAAACATGCTATCTACTGGATCATAGGTTGATGCTCAACCTCTGAGCCACTCCAGCTGGGCCAATTTCTGCTTTTTAATAGGGAAATTGAGATAATGCTAGACAGCCTCTTTCTGAAAGTAGATAAAGATAAATATTTGAAGAATTTTACTGACCCATCCTAGATCTTAGGTAGAGAATCAGATATTCTTAGAGCCCCATTCAGTTTTAAGGCTACAACTCAATTTATGACAGTGGGATTTTTTAAAGTAAGAAGAGTTAAGCACTTTTACTAGTTCAAATATCCAAGTATGGCTGAAATATGCTAAGACTGACATTTCTCCTGTCCAAGACTACACAGGCTTGAGTAAATGGGAACCAATCTGCGTTGGCATATAATTTGATCTGGAACTGGTGGGTGTGTTCCCAATCCCCACCTGTCTTTGCACCTGGGAGAAACAGCTCTGTATTAGGCCATTCAGGCTGAGGATTCCTCCAGACACACATCCTTAAGTTGACTCTGACCCAGCAACATCTGGGGCCAGAGTGCACATCACTATGGCAACTCCCCAAAACAGACCCAAGCTACTAACTGCTTTCATCTCTGAGGTCACATGTAGATCCACCCCCAAAAAGATGTGTGAGCAGATATTCTGCAAAACTTTATCATTTTATATATAGAAACCAGTGAGCGGTTTCTATCTTCATCTCAGTGGTTTGGCAAGAACACAAACTTTGCCATTTAACTATGGTCACTGTATGTCCTGGTTTGCCCTAAATGATCTAGGTTTGTACATGTTATGCTTGTGTAATTATTAGTGGTGCCCCCTTTCTCCGTGAAAAATGTCCCAGGTTAAACAATAAAGTATATAGTCATCCTACAGACGAGCCTATTTCAGAAAAGGGACAGGCATGAGGAAGAAACCAAAGACAAGTTTATCTGAGGATGTTTGCAGACCGACTGCTCTAGGCTTACCTTCCACACTTAGTTCAGTGACTGTGGAAAACACTTAGGAGACTCTCTTAACAATGATCTTAAAAGTCCAACTAAATAATTCTCCTCTTCAAATGCGGAACTCAGGGGCAAAGCAAACAGCAGGTCTTTTTCCTTCTGATTTCAAGAGTGCCCAGAACCACCCAGAGCCTACTCTATATGAGGCATATGGCTGGATGGTAATAATGTGAATTCATCCCTTTATCAAGTGATGAAGAATCATCACTTATGGGAGTTTTACTTAATAAATGCTTCCCCAAAAGTGTTTCTAATGTTCCGTACTATGAGAGCCATGCAGAGTGAATTCAGATACTCAAAAAGAAATGTGGCAATCAGCACACAGTGTCCAATGACTGCACGTGTCCAGTCAGCAAATACTAACACCAAAGATTGAAAGTGGCAGTCCTTAGATCTCTGAAGCCAACCCTCATATGTTTTTTGTATGGCCCAGATAGGATTTTTAAATGCTTAAGATATTTGTGAATACTTTAACATGTGTGCTCATTCATAAAAATCCCAGTTTCCATTTTCTCTTGGAAAATCAGCTCTGGCAACCCTGGGTCTGTATCCTGTTCATTTCTAACTGCAGCGGAATAGCACCTTAAGGAAGGACTCCCACCATCTAGTCCTCCACAGTCCTCACTCAGCCCTCTTCCCAGGCGTTTGACTTTATAATCCCTGATTTATGGCTGGAGATAATCCTTAGAGGGACAACATCTGGCCTTTCAAATTAATGAACAGGAATACATATGATTAGATCAGCGATTTTCAACCAGTGTGTGGCAAGAATTTTTAAAGCATGCAATACCTGACTATTTAATCAGGGGCACAGACCTCTTTTCCCTTAGATTATTAAATAAATTTTTAAAATGACAACAGCCAGTGCAACAATAGCTGTCCAGTGTGAAATGAATCAAAATTATACCTATTTTTTTGTCAAATCGGCAAAAAAATACATTTTTTGGTGTGCTGCAGAATTTTAGTAATTAGTTTATGTGTGCCATGAGATGGAAAAGGGTTGAAAATGGCTACTCTAGATCAAAGACTCAGCTGGGAAATAACAACAAACAGGAAATGTTATGTTTGTTTTTTAATCAAAAAGCCATATAAAAAAAAAAAAAAAGCCATATGGCTTCCACTGCTCCTACAGGACCCAAAAGAGGACATGAGCCTAAACCTATTATTATTGGTAAAGTAACAGCACATTCAGCCTCTAACATTGAAATATGTATATAATGAAGATAAATAAAACGGGATGTTTTTAATTGACCTACCAATAAATCCAGGAGGGACTCATGCTACACTCCAATTTCACAACTCAGGTGAAAGATGAGAGTAAGTTTTGAACCAATAAGCATAAAATGAAATGTGTTTCAATCGTGGTTAGGTTCTTAAAATACTACCTTGGTATCTCACCATAAATACAACAGTGGTCACATAAGTTAAAATTGCTCTCTTCACTTTGGGAGTTCTATTAAACCGGTTTACAAAGCGACTGATGAAATCTAAGACAATGAGCTTTTATTTTCTTCAATTCACCCTCAGGCCTTTCGTGAGAATCAACTGGACAAACAGAAAGTCTTTCAATTACAGATATTAGAATAATTTTTAAAATTAAAGCCTTATTTATAGGCTATTTTTCTCATCTGACTGTTAATTTCCCAGATACCAGAGGACCAGCCACACGGTGCAGCTGAGACTTTGTTTATTTATATTTAGACAACAGTTTCTCCAAAGGATCTAAACTACTATGCAAACATTAAATAACTACCTCTAGAATAGCACTGGGGGGGGGGGCTTTGATGTGGTAAAAACTCTTCACACATTTTTTTAAAGCCTGTTTTCAAAGACACAAGCACTATGGTAAAGTTCAGTCTGGATTCCTCTCACAGCAGATAAGGGACCGCGCCAGAGTTTAAGGAAGTAAAGGTGCCCTGTTGGGTAACAGGCACCTCGACTTAGTCAACTCTGGAGAAATGGTATCAGAAAACAGATTCCGACGTCTTCTGTGACACTGATTTTTAAACCACCCAAGTAGGTATTGCTTCTGTCTCCAATTAGCGTCTA